>NC_138377.1:29722051-29800928 GCF_054177405.1 Leptonychotes weddellii | reverse complement strand
GCCTGGGTGGCTCAGTTGGCTAAGCGGCTGCCTTCAGCTCAGGTCATGATCCCAGGGTCCTGGGATCGAGCCCCGCATCCGGCTCCCTGCTCTGTGGGGAGCCTGCTTCTGCCTCTCCCACTCCCCCTGCTTGTGTTCCCTCTCTCGCTGTCTCTCTCTCTGTCAAATAAATAAATAAAATCTTTAAAAAAAAAAAAAATAAAAATAAAGGTACGTCTCAGATGGTGGGCAAACGGGCCCAAGTGATGGGCAGTTTTGCAATAGTTCCTAACAAGTTCTACCTGTCTGCAGAGGCAATGTGTGAAGATACAGCAAAAACAGTGTCTAAGAAGTGACTTTCTCAGCCAGTGCAAATGACACGTTTTCATGGCATTGATGACAACGAGAAAGTGTCCTTCTTTCAAGATGCTTTCATTAGCACTGCCTCATTTCACTCTAAGAGGTTGACAGACATATTACACGCCCTTCGCAGATGAGGGAATAAGGGGGAAAGAGACACAGAGCAATCACATCATCGTTGTTCTCATCAGCCCTGAGCTAATGTGCCAGTCAGTACGGTGCTAAGTGTGGTAACATTTGTCATCATAACTGGTCCTTATAACTCCACGTGCCACATAATACATCATCCCTAGCTTACAAGTGAGCATCTGAGACTGAAAAAGTCACACTGCTAATAAGAGGCAGAGCTGGGATTAGAACCCAGGTCCTCTGTCTCCAGAGTCAGTACATAAAACCACTACCAGGCCACCTGTCTTATAGCAAAAGGGGAGCTAGAAACAAGATCTCCTGGTGTTGGTGACTCCTCCTTCTATGCCACTCTGCCTCTGTTTAGTCATGAGAATGGCAAAGATTTTAGGATTTAAGGCTACCTGAGGGTGTCTACCATCTGTCTGAATCCAGAAAATACATGTGGTTAGGTCAAAGTTAAACCCAAAGTCTTGGATTTGGTAGTTCTTCTGAAAATACCAATATCCTCTTGGGGACAGGAGGTGACTATAAACACTGGGCTCATGAACTGGCAGTTTCCTTTCACTTCCCCTGCAGGCAAAGCTGGAGACCAACGCTGCTTACCATGGTGAAGCGTTCCCTGCAGCAGACCATGCAGATGCTCGCACTCTCATCGGGCACCCACTGATGCCTGCCAGGGGGTGCTGCTGGGGGGACAAACTCTGGTGGGGGCTGACTCTCTGGGAAGCTCCTCTCCCTTGGACTGGGGGAATGTGTAGTGGAGACACCTGGGAGTCAGAGCCAAAGTCAGAGTACAAGGTGATCAATAGTTCAGCTAATAAATGAAGAAGGAATGAGAAAATCAGAATTTCACCATGTTTCAAACCTCTCCTGCAATAATATATCCAGCTAACGGTCATTAATGGCTGACTGCATCATAAAAAGAGAGACACCTGGACACTGTGTGTCTCCTGATGGAAGGCACACAAACACCTATCAAATATGCTTACCAAAAAATATTAAGCCTGAATCAAATCAAGCTTCTAGATCTACCAACCAGTGTACTGGATATAGAGAGGACTGAGACCCAGACTGCAGGGTGGCCATCAGTGAAATCTAGCATGTGGGAAGCTCTACAGGACAAATGAGCTAGTTTCCTCCACAGATAAAAAAGAGGTAGGGGAACCAAATTGATTAAAAGAGACCTGAGAGGTATTTTAGCTACATGCCATGTGTGGACATTATTTAGATTTTGATTCTAGAAAAAACAATTCTAAAAAAAAAATTGAGACAACTGGGGAAATGTGAATGCTGACTGGATAGTTGGTAATAATAAGAAATCATTCGTTTTTAGGTATGATGATGATGTTACGGTTTTGTTTTGTAAATATCCTTACCTTTTAGAGATATATACTGATATGTTTATAAACAAAATCATATGAAATCTAGCACTTGCTTCAAAATAACCCGGTAGTGGCATAAGGGTATAATGGAACAAGAATGGCCATTGTGAGATGGTAATTATTGTAGTTGGGCCATAGGTATGTGAGACCTCGGTATACTATTCTACTTTTGTATATTGGAAAATGTCCACAATAAAAAGCTAAAAAAAAAAAAAGTAAACCAAAGGTGCTCAGGCTGTCATATGCCGATGCATGAGGCTGTTCGTATACCTGTAAGTCTGAGCCCTTCCCTCAGGTCTGCTGGTTACTGTAAAGCATGGCTAATTTTCAAAGTACGGCCATGAAATGCCACCATCTTTGCTTTATGGTATCTAAGGAAATTTCCTGTCACCTAGCAGAGAAAGGTTGGCAAGTCACAGAAAAAGAGAACTGAAAAACATACTGACTCTTTGCAGTGCCCATATATCTCCCCCTGGAATCCCGCGCCCTTGACTGTTGGCAAAACAAACACTTGCTGAAGCTTCCTCTGAGGACTGTAGGCCATTGTGCAAGGGGCCAGGGACTGGGAGAGAAGGGGGTGGTGAAAAGGAGTGATCAAGACACGGCTGAGGCCTTGAAGGAGCCTGTGCCCTGTGTAGGTAACAGACATAAATAACGAACTTGCAGCAGAGTGACAGAATGATCGTGAGGACTGAATATACTTTATCCTCCCTATTAGCAGAGTCTGTATTTGTGCATTTGCCCAACCAAAATTTACTTGTAACCTCAAAATCAGTATTGGCAGTGCCCTTGTAGACATGGGCAGAGTGAATAATTTGAGACACCTGACATGCAGGTTCTCATCTGAGGATGAACAAGGTGATGTTCTGCTTTCTTATTTCAGTTCTCATACAGAGGTGATGGGGGATGGAGATGGTAGGGGACAGTGTGGGGTGGTGAAAGAAGTTCCGGCTCTCGGGCGAGCTGGACAGGGTCTCAATCCCAAACTCTCATTAGGCACTCATTAATGGGTTTGCCTCAGGCAAGTCACTTTAACACTTCTAAACCTCTTTTTCTCTTTGGTAAAATAAAATAAAATCTACTGGGATGAATTGTTTTCAATTTCAATTTCAATCTAAGTGACACACACACACACACACACACACATTTTCCTACGAGCAATGGTTCAGTATTTGCTAATTCAGTGTTTGCAAAGATCTTATAGAAATACTACTGCAAATAACGAGAATTTATTGTTAAATTTTCTCGGATATACAAAGCTGGAATGAACCAAAAACAAGAATACCGTAACTGGAAATGAAAAAAGAGGCAAAAGAATCAGAAAGTCAGAATTAGGCAAGTTTGAACTAAACCATGGATAACTCTCAGAACCTGTCCTTACCAGGAACAGCTGCAGCAGTGGCAGAAAACTCTGCCGACGGGGATCTAGACAAGGTCTCGAGGTCTGAAACTTGACTGATTTCCTGGAGGTGAGTCAAAGAATCTGGAGAGAGGGAAAATGCTGACAAAATATCATCCTACCATAAGCATCTTTACTCACTCTGCTAGACATTTAATTTAAAGCCCTGTTGCTTTGCTGTCATCCCATGATTCTGCCAGGTGTAAAAAGCCTGGCGGAGGTACTTCCAAGACAACAGCAAGCATGCTTCTTCAACGCCTCAAAAAGCAAACTATGTTTAGACGCATGAAATAATGAAGTAGCTGTTAGAAGTTTACAAAATAAATCTAAAAATGCCCAAAGGGAAATAGAAGACATTTAAATGATGGCCCTGGAGGGTAGAGAGTAAGAGAACAAAAAGCTGTCTGGGAACATCAGCCTATAATTATTTCATTTTCTTCATTCTGGAAGAGGCTCGGCTCATGTACTAGTGGTATCTGATGTGACCCTGGGAACAGCGCATGCCCTCAATACAGAATGATGGTACATAAGAGTCCACTGCGCCAAGGCCAGACAGAGACCACTCCCAGCATGTTTTGTTTCCCAGACCTTTATGTTTGCACGGTGGTAATCTACCATACTATAATTCTGGTTAGCCTGCCACTTCCTCCAAGGCCAAGAGGTCTCCTGTATAGCAAAGAGCTATCTCTATGGAAGTGCATTCTTTTCACTCTTGATCAGCTCAAAATAATAAAAGACGACAAATTATAACTAAGGATGTGGTACGGTGTTTCCTCCTCCAGGTGGAGCCACCATTAGGATGTTGGCAGTTACCTGATCGTTTCTCCCTCAGAGAGTATGGGAAGTCCAAGGCTTTTGCCGCATATCTGGAGAGCAGTGAGTCAACGTCATCCATGGTGAAGCCAATCTCCTGCCCGGCCAGCAGCTGGTGCAGAGTCTGCACAGCCACGGTGGCCCAATCCACTTTCATGTTCATGAGTAGCTGCTCCAGCATGAGGAGGGGGTTAGAGGACAAGTGGGAGTAGCTGGCCCGGTGTGGCTCAGGTAGGGTCAGCAGAACCTGTTTGTAGGGTAGATCCACAGAGTAAAGAAAACAATCATTAGAACATTTCAGAAGGAATCCAAGGTTCTTACTGGGAGGGGGAAGGGGAGCAGGGACCAAAGGCACATGGCCAACTACTAGGGCTGGCTAGTAGTCTTTCTGGAAGCAAGGCTGAACTCCTATTTCAATCTTTCAGGTGGCAATCAAGAAGTACTTCAGGTGAGAGGTTGGCTAACTTTCTCTGTAAGGGGTCAGATAATACGTATTTTAGGCTTCATGGGCCATGAAGTCTCTGTGGCAACTATTCAGCTCTGCCAGTGGGGTGCGAAAGCAGCCAAAGGCCATATGTAAATGAGTATACGAATTTATGTTCCAAAAAAACCTGATTCACAAAAGCAGGCTGAGGACTGGATTTGACCCACAGGTGGCACCTCCAGGTATAGTTGAACTCTACCTGATCCTTAAAGCCACCATTCTATCTGAGGCTTAATTAGAATGAGCAATATAAGGTGATATCAGTAGGCTGCCTAAACCTAGCACCTCCAGTGTCCTGGAGGTAAATGATGTCTCTACACGCCTAGAGATTATTATCACTAGGCTTGAAATATGTCCACTGGCTCTGCTCATTGCCAGTTTTCAAGGATTCCCCCCATTTAGTTACAGTGCATCAAAAAAAAAAAAAAAAAAAAGAGTGCATCTTCTTTAGGAACATTTTATGTAGTTGAACTCTTAACAAGTGAGCCAGTGCTCATATTGATGGTTCTCCCAGCACTCGTTCTATTTGTGAGGCGAGTTCCATACTCACGGAGTGGTAGATATGACTGCCAATCAGAATCATTAGAACAGTGTCAGAGGGCCCCATTTCTCCCCAAACCCCCCTTCTCCAGATTACTTTTTCTAGTTTGTAATTTCTTCCATTAGTGTCTCCGAGGTTACACATCAAAGGTAAGGACCTCATTACCTAGAGAATTAACTCTTTTTTTTTTTTAGCATAGAGTGGGTTATTAAGCAGTAGTTTGAAATCCTTACCTCAGAATCTCTTTGGAAGATAGGCAGGCCCTGTCCCAAGAGATTCAGTTTTAATTGATCTGGGGTAAAGGTCAACAGTTGTTTTTTTTTTTTTTCCCCAAGTCCAGGTGATTCTACTACATGGTCTACATTGAGAACACTGATCTAGCAGATACCAGGGAAACCACAAAGAGAACTTAAGAGGGCCATGTAGAATTCACTTTGGAGACAAGGCAGTAAGAGAATGACAACTCCTAAGGGATGAAGGAGTGGGCTGCTGGATAAAGGTTTTATATAGCATAGGCCAAGAATGGCAGATGTCTGGGAGAAGAGCCACTGAAAGGTTAAGTTCTGAAGCGGGAGCTGGGCCGGTGGTCTCTCCTCCAGGCATGCCTTCCCAACTCCCCCGCTTCTTTCCTGACCTTGGATCCCATGTACAGTGCCTGGATTTCACGGCGTCGGACAGCAGTCAGTTCTCCGTAGAAGTGTGTGGTGAGGTAGTTGGCCAGGAAGTGAGAAGCGGCCAAGCTAGGGTGCTGGTCAAGGGATTGCTCTGTGACCTCAAGGCACATTGTGGGATCAGGAATTCTTCGCAGGAGCTATTGTAAGAGAAGGGTAGAGGAGAAAGGTGAAAGCCCATAAAGAACTCAGGCCAGCCTTATTTTATTTGGGAATGGAACATTTAGGTTTATTAATTTTGGACTAATCCCTTCTCTGCACTTTTTCTTTCACCACCCCTGCAGCTTCACAAATGATGACTTTGACCAGAGTTTAGCAGAATCCTGGATACTGCTGACCATCAGGCATTAAAGGCAGGGCTAGGTACCTTCACTGAAGAGGACTACAATCATCTTGAGGCCAAGAAGGACTCCTGAAGGACATGAAGCGGTAGATCTGAGATTGCAAATGCTTTGCATGGTATTTAGCATGAACAAAGCCATCTGATTTGACTGACCTTTTTGTCTTATCCCAAAAGAAAAATGGAAAGAGACAGAGGCTTACTTGCAGAGCCTTTTCATGATCTCCTCTTTCTAGAAGGTGGAGAAGATGCTTCTGATGTAGGCTGATTAAATGCTCTCTTGGAATTGGGTAGAGGCAGCCCCACTCCTCACACAGTCCATATTCCTGGAAGGAAACACACATGGCTTCAGTCCCTTTTAATCACTGGCCTTGTCACACATCCAGCTTTTGCCTGATTTTTCTCAGCAGTCTTGAGTCTGCTAAAGCCCCAGGAAAGTTTGGTTAAGTGCTGATGGGAACTTCACTCTGGGATTAAAGTGGGCTCATAAACTCAAAGGACTAGAGTGCCAAGGGAGTTATGAAAATACCAAAGTAGCTTGATGATTAATGATATCACTTTCCTCTGAGATCTAGCATAAAAAAGAAACAGGTGACATGAAGTCACTGACACTTCATGTCAGCCCTGGGGAGATATTAAGGAAGTGGGGAAGACTAAGATTGTCCAAAGGAGACAGTGCCGAGTAATGGATAGAATTGTTGAATCAGTATGTTGTACAATGAAACTAATATAATACTAAATGTCAATTATGCTGGAATTAACATAAAGAACAAAACAAAACACAAAGGAGATAGTGCGTACTCAGCTCCGTTGCCATATGAATGTGCAAACCCAGTGTTGCCAAACTTCAAAAAACCAAAAAAAATTTTTTTAAATTAAAAAATTTCCCTATTTTAAAATGTTGGCAATGAAATTAACATGAAAAAAATCAGATTCAGCAGACCAATATTGCATGGGCCAAACATACATGCTGGGCATGGATTCTGTCCATGTCCCTGTCTGCTACTCCCCACCCCCAATTTGTGAACCTTGGATTAAAGTTTCAGAAAATGGAATTCCCGAGGCTTTGCCCGAGTATTTTAATATGGTGCCATCTGGAATGCCTTCCCCACAACTCTGCCTGGGGCCACCTTGTTCAGGATGCTTGTTTCTCAGGCTACATCAGGTGCCCTGCCTGTGCTCCCACCACAATCTGGGTTTACTTCTGTCACTTGATATATCGCAATCATCTAGGGATGTGTGCCATATCACCCCTCTTCCCAAAATGTGAGCCACACAAGGTCAAGGACTAAGCTTAGTTATCTTTGTTTCACCACCATCTACTACAGTGGCAAATAATACATGGTCAATAAAGGTTTCTTCAATGCATGAACATCTGAATGAGCACAACCACATTTTGAACTATGGTATATCGGCTCCTTAAAGAATAAATAAAATTCTATTTAGCACTCAAATATTCAATAAATATATGAAAAGACATTCAAGGTCATTAGTAATCATGGAAATGTAAATTCAAACAGTCATGAGATACCATCCTACTGGCACAAAGGGAGAAGTTGGACAATATCAAATGCCATAAGGATGTGGAGTAACAGGAACTACAAATGTACTGATCTTAAGAGAAATTTGCAATGTCTCAGTAAAGGTGCAGATGCTCATGCCTGATGATTCAACAAGTCCACCAGTAGCTCTACATTCTGTACTCAGTATATACCGTGTAGGGTGATAGTACAAACGCATCCATTGTATTATTCTCTACACTTCTCTGTACATTGGTAAATTTCACACACACAAAAAGAAAAAAGAATGTGATGTAGTTACCAAAAAAATGTGGACACTGACATGCGGAAAGGGGTCTACACAACCAGGTAAGGAGGTGCAACTCCAAGAAGGGGAGAAAGGGGAACACCACTCAGGAAAATAGTACCTTTGCTTCTAGAATCATGTTCATGACAGTTGATGGGTCCTCAATGCAACAGTTCCTCAGGCTCTGCCAGTCACACCACACTGGGGTAGCCTGCAAACCTAGAATCTAAGGAAAGACAGGAAGAACTATCAAACCACACTGCAGCTTCCCCCTCCACGAACAAGTCATCGAGTTTCCAGGGATGGGCCACCCCCAGGTTTTTGTCCCAATGTCAAGCTGTCAAAACTTGCCAGGAGAGAGGAAGAATTAAAGCAAATGAGGCAAAGACTGGAAAGGTGAGTGAACATATCCAGGAGGCATCCTCAGGGAGCAAAGGCTGAGCGGGGGAGGCCAGGATTGGGGCCTTTCACTTATGAGAGCAATTCTCAGAGGCTTCTGTGCTTCATAGCTTGTTCAAACTCCTGGGGTCACTTGTCCCATGCTCCTCCATCTTAAAAACTCTACCCAAAATATTCTTCCAGCTTGAATGCTCTGTGGGATTGCCCTTCATGCAAGCATTTTAGCTCTGCATGAAAAGTGCTGAGGAAGAGTGGAAAGAAGATCTTTCTCATCTGCTATCTTTACTTGCTCTGCTGGGTCTCTGGACTCTGTTTGGTTCCAAGTATACGTGGAAAAATTAGCATAAACTTTATACTTGCTATGTAGCCATACCACCTAAATCTGTCTCCCTGGGCCTCTTGATCTTGAATATAACACACATCCCCAAATAATCTTTCATTTTTAAACTGTCACTTCCACGCAGCCTTTCAAAACGGCTCTTGAAATTTAAAACCATCTTTAAAAAAGACATAATAGAGATTAAGCTCTATAAGAACTCTTGAACAACAAGGAACACATAACAGACATAAAACATGCACAAAAATCAAGTATACATGTGAAAGAGGCTTTGTGGACTGTTATTACTATCCTTGTCTGATGCGTACATATTTAAAATTACCAGAGGAAAATAACATAGAAAATAGATATAAGGTCTCTCTTTGTTGTTCACCTAAAAACAGAAGCCAGATGCAGGAAAAAAGCCAGGCCCAGATTGTCTGTTTCTTAAAATCCAGCATCACATGAGAACAGGCTGGAGCTGGTAATACAGTGGGAAGCCTATTTCCTTTCTCCTGATGCTGGGAGCCATACCTTCTGATACATCCGCAGCTCTGCCAGCTTTCTCTGTAGCTCACGCTTTAGTCCATCTTGGACAGTTGTGTCTGAGATGCAGTATGCCAGGATCTCCAAGCACCACTCCAGGGGCCACCTGTCCACAAACCGTAGGGTTAGCCGACTTCGCAGAGATGCGTCCTTCACAGGGAACAGGAACTGCCAACCTTCTTTGTCTACAAGATGAAAAGATGCCCAGAGGTAGCAAGCCTGGCACTGGAAGAGCTCAAGAGTTCAGGCTACTCCTTAGAGAAGGGCTTTGTTCAATTTCATAAAACAGGAGCTTGGAGGATCCTTATGATCCATCTGACTTTAATTTTTATACTTGGAACCATTATATGAAAAGGACAAATGCTATATGCCTGTATGTTTCTCTTTTTGCAAACTTAATCACAGTCATGAGACTTTCTGAAAAGAGAGAAAAGGAGAAAGGAAAGGAAGAAAAAGGAAGAAAGGGAGAAGGAAGGAATGGAGAAAGAAGAGCTAGAAAACACATGAAGCTCTCCATGTTTTGTGCTGCACAGATAGCACTGGGTCAGACTGAGCTTGTAGGTGGAACTTTTAGTTTTCCCTGCAATTTCCACTCTGTGCCACACAGAACTCCTCCAAAGTTATTTCAGGTAAACCAGTTTCACTCCCTCCATGCCCTCTGTCATTATTACTTAGATCTTTCTTTCCTACACCCATTTCACAGATCTGAAAATAGACTCAAAGCAATTAAGACTGCACAGCCAGTCAGTGGATTTCTCTACATTTTCCAGAAGGGAGTTTCTCCTTTCTGCAGGGCAGCCAAGCACCCCCCGCCGGAGAAGCCATTTCCTACGGCCTGCCCAACTCTTGGCCACCCCCGCCCCCGCCACTGCCAGTGGAGTGTTACAGGTCATTGCTCTCAACTCCCTTGAAAGCTCTTTGGGAGCTTTTATTTACTTTTTTCCAGTGCAAAAAGTGGTTTTATTAAAGCACGGGGACAGGACCTGTGGGCAGAAAGAGCTGCCTTGGGCGCCTGGGTGGCTCAGTCGGTTAAGCGACTGCCTTCGGCTCAGGTCATGATCCTGGAGTCCCGGGATCGAGTCCCGCATCGGGCTCCCTGCTCAGCGGGGAGTCTGCTTCTCCCTCTGACCCTCCTCCCTCTCGTGCTCTCTGTCTCTCATTCTCTCTCGCAAATAAATAAATAAAATCTTTAAAAAAAAAAAAGAAAGAGCTGCCTCATTGGGAGCTTTTAAAATAGGGGTAGTCAAACAGGCCTATGGTCTGTTTTTGGGTTTGTTTTTTAAAGATTTTAAGTAATCTCTACACCCAACATGGGGCTTAAACTCACAACCCCGAGATCAAGAGTCGCACGCTCCACTGAGGGAGCCAACCAGGCGCCCCCAGTCTGTTTTTACATATAAAGTTGTATTAGAATATATCCATCCTCATTTGTTTATGTATCATCTCTGACTGCTTTCATTCTATAATGGCAGAGTTGAGTAGTTGCAACGGAGACTGTATGGTCTCCAAAAGTCAACACTTGCCTGAATACCATCTTGGGCTTCTGGGGGGTTGGGTTCAGATATTTGTAGTTTATAGAATTTTCTAGTGATTCTGATATGCAGTGTTGAGGATACGGGCTATGAGTGCCTATTCTAAAGTTAGATGGAGGGTGCCTGGATGGCTTAGTCGATTAAGCATCTGCCTTTGGCTCAGGTCATGATCCCAGGGTCCTGGGATTGAGTACTGCATCGGACTCCCAGCTTAGCTGGGAGTCTGCTTCTCCCTCTCCCTCTGCCCCTCCCCGCTGCTCGTGCTCTCTCTCTCAAATAAATAAATAAAATCTTAAAAAAAAAAAATAAAGTTAGACAGAGTGGGGTTCTAAGCTCTGCTCTACCACTTATCCCGGGCAAGTTTCCTATCCTCTGAGCCACAGTCTCCTTTTAATATGATGAGATTACAGTGGCAGCTTTCTCTAGAGTTCCTGTGGGGATCAAATGCGATGATACACTCATTGAATGCTCAACGTTGTTACCACCAGTGAAGGGGGAGGCATAGCCTTCTGCTTACCACATGCCGTGGCACAGCTCAGGACCGCATCTTTTATGTTGCTCAAGTCATCCATGTCTCGCCCATACACTTCCGTGAGCTGAAGGGCTTGGGGCCAATCTCTGGCCACCAGGGCTTCCTCGAAGGCTTCGGTGAGCACATCTAGGGCACTGGGAGAGTGTAGGCCCAGGAGGACGGTAGAGAGACTGGCCCGGCCACAGAGACTCACTGCCAGGCTCTGTCCCTGCTCGGTGGACCGTCGTAGCGGCTCCCAGGCAGCCAGGAGGGAGGCCTTGAGCATAGGAAACTGTTCTAGGAGGTGCTCACATTCCTGGGCTACCTGCTCTGCACTGAGAGGCACCTCCCTGCGGCCACGAAGCTCCTTCCATGACAAGCTGGGCTTGGTGAGCTTTAGCCCCTGGGAAGCCCCCAGACAGGCCACTGTGGCCAGCAGCTTTGAGCGGGACTTAAGGAAGCCCAAGGCAGAGGATGTAAGGGCTGGGAGTGATGAATCCCTTGGGGAGGAGTGGGGCTTTCTCTCCAATGTGGAATTTCCAGTTGGCTTTGGGGAGCTCAGTGTAGAAAGTGGGAGGTCCTCCAGGCAGTGGGAGGTATGTAGCTGGACCAGGACGCCCAGGTGGGTCAGAAGGGATGACGTTTGCTGGCTTTGCCGGGAAGAGCAAAGGGCAAGAGGCTCACAGCAGCAGTTAACGATGACCTTTGGCACACTCAGGCTGAGCCCCTCTCGGGCCAGAAGGGCTGCCAGCCTAGAGGGAGAGAAGCAGAAGATGCGCAAGACCTGAGTACATAGGCATATTATCTAAGCTCGGAATTTCTTTGTTTATACAATGAAATGTAAATGCAGCCTCTTTGTTACTCTTGCTCTCCCTCTTTTCTCCCCACATGAACAGTAGCCTATTAGACACACTGCTCTGCTCTTGCTTTTTCACTTGATAACCTATCTGGGAGATCTGTCCACATCCCTCTGCAGAGACCCCCTCATTCCTATTTACGTCTACATAGTATTACATTATGGGTTAAGCTATAATTTTAGTCTTCTATTACTGAACAGTGGATTTTTCTTATCTGTTTCTATTACATATAAGGCTGTAACAAAACGACTCTGTATATATATAATTTTTCACGGGTCAGTAAAGCCACAGGATAAATTCCCCAATGTGGATTGCTAGGTCAAAGGGTATACAATTTTTTTTTTTTTAATAAATACGGACAAATGGTCGTCCCACAGGGGCTGTACCAATTTATATCCCACCAGCAATCTATGAGAATGCTTGTTTTCCTATAGTGTAGCCAACTAATGAGTTATCCAATTTTTGGACTTCTGCTTTTTCATAAATGAAGATTCACCCTTTAATTCTATGCTTGTAATATAAATGTTGCGAGAGGTGGCAAAACAGAAAGACATGAGGTGAACTGAAATTGAATTTTAATGTAGCTGTGTAAGAATAAATGCAAATTAAGGGAAAAGTCTGGAAGAAATCCCCACTCTCTGTACTGAATTCAGGCACAACCCCACTGAGCCCTGGCATTCCTTAATGAAACGAAATAGTTAGGAAGGCTTAACTCCCACAGAGTAGCTCCTACCTGTCTGGGGGAACTTGTCGCTCAAGCAGGAGGTGTGACACAAGTTGGGAAGAGCTCTGTTGCAGGAGAACAAATGGATTTCCTACCTTGACCTCCAAGTGATCTGCAAAGATAAAGTGACTTTTGTTTTCACCACTGACTGTAACAGCTCAGAGACCTGTTTCCCAGAATTAATAAAAAAGAGTAATGTCAAAATGAAGACTACATTGAGGGGCACCTGGTGGCTCAGTTGGTTAAGTGTGTGCCTTCGGCTCAGGTTATGATCTCAGGGTCCTGGGATTGAGCCCTGCATCAGGCTCCCCGCTCAGCGGGAGGTCTGCTTCTCCCTCTCCCTCTGAGCCCCCACCCCCCCACTCATTCTCTCTCTTACTCTGCTCTCTCTCTCTCTCTCAAAAAACAAAAACAAAAACAAACCACAACTTAGGGAAAAAAAAAAAGACTACATTGAGAGCCCTTCTGTTGATACTTTCTATGTAAAGGGTATTCTCGACATGACCCCAACTGCAAGTTTACACCTTACTATGCTCTAAAGACTTCCAACCACAGACAGACTTTAGTAGGTAGGTCTAGCCACAAATAGCTCATCCTGCTCTCTTCAACATGACTAAAGTGTACGCAATACTTGCTCTGTGGACTCAAGTAAGAACCTGGCCCTCATATCAGAGACTTGATCCTCTCTGGTTCTCAAATCCATGATGGTCTGAGAGAGGTACTTTTTGTCATTAATGCAATCAAAATTTATCAAGTACTCCCATGTGCTGTACAGCTGTACTAGGCAGTGGGGAGACAAGGATGAATAAAACACAGAGATGAGTAAGAGAGGATTCTGGAAATCTAGTGTTCTTGGCTACTGCTGTACCCAGAACCTCTCTTTTTTTTTTTTTTAGAGAGAAGGGGAGCTGGGACAGAGGGAGAGACTCTCAAGCAGGATCCATGCCCAGCGAGAAGCCCGATGCAGGGCTAGATCTCACAACCCTCAATCATGACCTGAGCCTAAACCAAGAGCCAGACACCCAACCAACTGAGCCACGCAGGTGCCCCGGTACCCAGAACCTCTTTAATTGTGCACCTTTCTTCTTCCCTGCTCTAAACACTGGGCCAGTCATGACTCCATCTCCTCTTTCTTGCTACTCACCAGGCTCAGAGCTCAAGCTCCGAAGGAGAACTGCAGCCATGGTGCTGCAGTAACTGAAAAAGGTGCCCATGTAGTCGGTCTGTCTGCTGCCTGCTGGGGTCTGTTTGCCCAAGTTCTTTTGGAGGAGCTGAGTCTGGATGTGCACAGGGTGGGCCTCTGCATCTGGAGCTTTCTGGGCTGCCTGCTCCACCAGCGAGGAGAGTGGAGTACTCCTGGGCTCTGGAAGGAGTTATGACAGGAGAAGGGATGGAGGCTTTAGTCTGTGCTTCCAGCTTTGGATCAATGGGGCCTCCTTCAGCTTAGGTGCTACACTTATAAGGTAACTATAAAATCCTACGCTGGTTGCCTGTACAAGTGATTCTCAGGCAGGAAGAGCTTTGAGTCTGGAAATATCAGGGTGGATAGTCCTATTTTTACCCCAGTATCTCTGAGGTGGAATGGCTTTATGAAGAGCACAGTAATCTTTTAGGGAAGGTTGTTCAATATTTACTAAGTACCTTCTGGATGTATCCCTCATTAAGAATCAGAAAGATGTAACAGCTAATGGAGCATTAAGCATCCCTTCACTTTGGTGGGGAAACACGTGGAGTTAGCTCTGAGACATGCCCTGGCTAACGAGGGGGCCACAAGAGCCCAGTTCCGGAATCCTCAGCCTCTGCTCTCAAGTGCTCCTTCACTCTCGGTTGTTTCCTCTCCCCAGGTCAGCCCTCATCTGCTGCCACGCAGTCGGCCTGTACCTGGCAGTTGTAGTGCCTCTCTCAGCGACTGGAGGACCTGATCCAGCTGCTGCGAGAGGGTGGCATGGCTGGCCACACAGTCCTCGGTGAGGCTGGGCCAGCACATCTGAAGCAGCTCAGCAATGCTGCACCGTGGAGGGCCCAGTCCTTTTTCTTCTACACTCTCTGTGGAAAGCAAATGAGAAAAAGTGAACTCTGATGCTGACCTAATGTTCCAAGTCCAGGAGCAAAGAGAAAAAGGGAGAAAAGCAGCTCACCTGATTTAGTTTGTCCAGCTGGCGTAAGGGAATAATTGAGGATCTTACTGATCTGTTGAAGAACAACTGGAAAACCTCGAATGCCATCTGCATTGAGGAGGATGTGGTCTAGCCGTCGACCTGGAAAAGGATTGAAGGAAGAGGGAATGCAGAAAAAATCAGGCATGTTCAAAGACTGATACTCAGTCCTGTAGCTACTTGTAAAATTTTATCATCTTCAATGTTAAGGAGGAAATGTATGCTTTGCCGTTTTGGGTGACACCAGCTTAACCTGGCTTATTCCGTGCCCGAGGTTCCAGAGCTAGCTCCGGCATGATGCCTCCGCTGCCAATAGCAGCAGACCCAGAATCTCTGGCACTCCTATGGAACTGCTGTCCCAAGCCAATCACTTCTTGTGAATTTGCCCTGGTTGTGTCCTCAGCTGAGAACGTGAGCTGGGATCATATCTGTTTTCTCTCTTTGCTTAAAGTGGCATCTTGACACCCTGACTAGACTACGAACAACTTTATGGACAAAGATTATTCCTTATATCTCTCCTGTACCCCCTATACTTCAGATAATCTGGAAACACAATAGGTACTAAATTAATTCCTAACTGATTGACATGAAGCCATTTTGGCTATTCAGCCATTCAATCTGAATAATATCTCCTTTCATCTTCAAATACGAATTCTAGATGAGGGGGAGGGAAATTGTGTGATAAAAACAACACTGCATATGCCACAGTATACTTTCTTATGACTATGGAAACATTAAAGGACATTTTTTTTTTTTTAAAGATTTTATTTCTTTATTTGAGAGAGAGAGACACAGCGAGAGAGGGAACACAAGCAAGGGGAGTGGGAGAGGGAGAAGCAGCCTTCCCGCTAAGCAGGGAGCCCGATGCGGGGCTCGATCCCAGGACCCTGGGATCATGACCTGAGCCGAAGGCAGATGCTTAACAACTGAGCCACCCAGGCGCCCCCATTAAAGGACATTTTAACCAACAGCTCAGAAGTGATTTGTAGAGGTGTGCAGAAAAGAGGTACCACAGCAGGCCTGTGACTGCTATCCTTAGAAAGGCTTGCTTGCCAGGTTGCCACTGGTTGGCAGCTGCAAACCTGACTGGTAAATGGTTTCTGACATTGATACAAAACATGCCGTAAGTGATGAGAGTGGCCCCCTGTGCCTAAACTGTGTACAATGTGGTTTATGCTGAACACCTGCTTCCCTTTTGAGAGTCTAGAATTTTGGTACATGGTGGGCAGAGATGGCCTCCCCATAAAAGCCTTGGGCACTGAGTCTCTGACGAGCATCCTTGTACACACTTGTCACAACTACTGCTGGAGGAATTAAGCACAGCCCTGTGTGACTCCACAGGGAGAAGACTCTTGGAAGCTGTGCCTGGTTTCCTTCAGACTTTATCCCATGAGCCTTTTCCCTTGGCTGATTTTGCTGCATATCTTTTTGCTGAAATAAATTTTAGCCGTGAGTGTGACTATATGCTGAGTTCTGTAACTTCTCCTAACGCATCACTGAGCCTAGGAGGGGCTATCCTATCATAACCTATTCACCATTCCTCTCTCCATATTGCTGAGAGAGGTGTGCTATTTCCAATGTTTGGTGTGTGTATCAAGGATGGGTGGAATGGAACTTTTCATAATTCTTTCTTCACATTCCTCTACCTTCATATACCGGATTCCTCCAAGAATTCCATATACACGTTCTGGGACACTATTAACCTCAAGATACAATCCTCCCTCTAGTGTGATCCATAAAATATTCCCTTATGCCGGGTTTACAAATTCAAGACTATTCTAGGTTTTTGGTTAAGTGGGGTTCGCTCTGGCAGGGGCATGCAGTCTACAGGCACAATTTCCATTTTTACAATTTTTGAATATGTATTTCTTCCTTGAATTTATCTATAAACCAGAAAAGAATTTCCCTAAATGATTGCAGATTGCCAAGTCTAGTAAGAAGATAAGAGTCTCAGATTATATTTAAACCACCAGATTGGACATGAGGAAATTAACTAGTACTCCTTTCTCCCTGTCCCTTCCTTCCCTAGTAAGCATTTTCTTCTTATTATAACTTATCAAGGCATCTCAGAAACCCATCCCTTCATTTGAGGATGAAGGAATAAAGCTAAAGAAGCACACTCACCCCGGCTCTCAAGGCTAATGTTCATACGTCGTTCGGCTGTTTCCAAGAGCTGCTTGCAGGTTTTCCAGAGCTGGCACTGAGAGCAAGCAAGGTCAAATGCAGCCATGGCAGGGGGACTGAGGTCTTCCAGAACCTCTCTCAGGGGAGCAGTGGCCTCCACCAGGGTATTGCTTATCCAAAAGTCCTCCTGGAGCGTGGGGATGGGTTCTCCAGAGGTACTGAGTAGCTTGTCAGTCACATCAGAGATGGAGTAAAATACCATCCCTGGACACCCAGCAGTGGAGTAAAAAGCAAGAGGTTAACATGATTCTCACTACCACTTTTATTTTGAAAAGCAGTTACTTAAAAAAAAAAAAGTTTGCGATCCTTCTGCGCCGGGTATCTTCTATACATATTAGCACCATCATTACAGCCTGCTCTATGGCCTCAAAACAATGTTATGGAAAGGCAGACCCAGAGAAACTCAAAATGGTCAGGATGATCGGGGGCTTCTTCCCAATGGGATCTAAAGGTAGGTTGAGAAAGAATGAGGTGTATTTGTATGTACTAATCACTAAATCTCTAAAACACAGTACTAAAAAAAAAAAAAAAGGTAGAAAACAGGACTTAATTGTTAAGAACCCATTTGTATTACAAACAAAAAAGATGTGCAGATATTCTTTTGAAGAGGTATAGAAAACTTCTGGGAGAATGTAGAAAGAGCAATGTGTGATGGTACTCGATATGTGGAGCCTAGACCAGTAAGAGATGTAGAAATGTGGGGCAGGATTCCACTTTCAAGAAATCATGAAAGGAGGAGCTTCTGCAGTGCAGCCAATGTTGGGCATTAACACCTGTGAATCCTAAGCCATCAGTGTTATACACAACTTTTTCACTTTACAGAAAAGTGAAGTGATATGCTTTATCCCAGAATAATTACATAGGAAGGAAATAAACTCCCAACCATTTCCCCAAAGCCCACGCTAGTGGCCATCAAAACACATGGGGGACACAGCGTTCACACCCTCCAGTTTAAATCCCACAGGACAAGCTGAATGGAGTAGCTCAAGTGGCTGGGATGGGACCACTGGGGCCAGGGAAGTTGGGCACAGCTAGAAATGGACTCTGCATGTGTCAAGACTGCTATTCTTCAAGGCAAGTGTCCTGCTCTGGATTTTTGCTCACCTGCATAAGGAACCTATGATTTGAGTGGCTGTTCCCCCGGCCCCCTCCTCCCCCAGCTACCTCACCACCTGTGGTGGCACCTGCAGCTGCAGCGCTGCCAATGGCCTGTAGCGTGGAACGGCCACTGCCTGTTCTTCGAATGGTGCTGCTACCGCCGTCTGAGTTCTGGTTTTCAATCTTGTGCTCTACCCGGGACAGCTCCTGGATCACCTCCTGGTAGCGCTCCATGAACATCAGTTCCCCCGAGCTGGGCGAGGACTTCAGGTTGAACATGAACACCACCTGTCACAGGAGGAGGAGGACTGGGCGTTGTGCTGGGTCCGCTGAGTTAGGGAATTAGAGACATGAGATCTTGCCTAGCATTAGAGTATGGCCCTGAGACATCTGCTTTGGAGGCTTGTGAGATCACCTAATGTTAGAAGAATAGATCAAACATAGAAATAACTCATAAAAGTCAGCAAGAAAGCCACCACGGCCCCAAAAGAAAATAGGCAAAAGATGTAAATAGTTTCCAAGAAAAAATGCATATGACTAATTACGTATGACTAATATAGAGATGAAAAATGTTTTCCCTTACTAGTAATCCAGGGAATTTAAGTAACATTAATACCACTTTGCATCTATCACAATGACAAAGTAAAAATAAACCCTCATGGAGTGGTGGTACGATGAACTGCCACAATTTTTTTTGAAAGACAATCTACAAAGCTTTAAAAATGTTTTTATTCTTTGACTTAGTAATTTTTATGAGAAACTTTCTTAAGGAAATAATTCAAAAGACTTAATGCCCAAGATAATCTACAAGGTTGAAAAGAATCTAATGTTGAGTAGCAGGGGAATGGTCAAATGTACCTACTCGATCAGACTACTGTGAGGTCACTAAAACCAATTACAAAGCAAATGCAAAAAAAGGCACTAAATAAGGTTTTAGATTCAAAATAATTCTGGCTATATAGAAGTCATTCATAACTTGGAAAAATATTGGCAAAATATACTTAACCTTTAATATCGGCTGTTCTGGACAATAGGGTTAATACTTGTTAATATTTTTTGGTATTTTCTTGTAATACTCATGACTTATTCTATAACCAGGTTAAGAAAATAGGGATTTTTATAAAAAAAAAAAAAAAAAGAAAAGAAAAGAAAAAATCTTAAAAAAAAAAAAAGTGGGGTGCCTGGGTGGCTCAGTCATTAAGGCTGCCTTCGGCTCAGGTCATGATCTCAGGGTCCTATGATCGAGCCCCGCATCGGGCTCCCTGCTCAGCGGGAAGCCTGCCTCTCCCTCTCCCACGCCCCCTGCTTGTGTTCCCTCTCTCCCTGTCTCTCTCTGTTAAATAAATAAATAAAATCTTTAAAAAAGAAAAAAAAAAGAAAGAAAAAAAAGAAAAGAAGATCAAGGTCCCAGGAAAAGAAGAGGAGGTGAGGATTTTAGGAATAAAGCCTTGGAGTGGGGGGAGGGTGGTCTCAGCTGAATTCCTCTCTGGATTTGGGTGTAAAAAGGTTGCCAAGGGTCCTGTTCTCCCACAGAGGGTCAGAATCATCATTATCATTTAAGTTTGGGATCCAAAATGATCAGAGGAAGTTGGACAAAGATTCTTCCACCACCTAGATTTCTCCTCAATTTATTCCTGAACAACTGAACTCAAATGAAAGAAAAATTCTGACCTATGTGTTAAGGGATCAGCACAAGTGTGATAAAAATACCAAGAGAGTTTTAAAAACTAGAAGAGTAGGTTTTTATGCCATTAAATTTAAGCAATTTTTAGTAGAGGATTCCTGCATTTCTCACAGCTTGTACATATCCTCTTAACATTCCCATGAGGTAGGACAAGCAGGTACTACATTTCACTGCAATTTTCAAATGAGGATATGGAATTTCAGAGAGGGTAAGAGTCTTTCTGACTTCTATTTCTTGTGCTTTTTCCTATATAACATGATGAACATTCTAGTTTGGTAGTCCCCTATACTTCTTGTATAATGAATTAGCATTCTAGTTATTATTAAAAATTGTTTGCATCATGATTTTTAACTATATAAAAACACATATGTGTTCACAGAAGGAGTACAAGGAAAGACACAAAAATATTTCACTGTTTTGCAATGGTGGAACTGTGGCTAAATATTTTATCTTGTTAAAACACTGTTTCTGTTAAGAATGATTCAACAGCTTAAATCTCCAGAATGAATCTTGAAATTCACAATGCTGAGGAATGGGCCTTGAACATGGAAATTTCCCCGTTGCTCCTGCTGGATGTGGCCCCTCGGGTGCTCCTGAGGCTCTGGCTGCACATGCACCTAGCTTTACCTGAGGCCCAGCAGGGCCCAGACAGCTACAGGCTGCCTTAGTATTCTTTACTAGGACAAGGCATGGCCTGGTGGCTAACACCTGCCACACAGGTGCTCTCCTTACCTGGTGGGCTTCTGCAAAGTTTCCCCGGAGGATGCAGGATGCCAGCAGTGACTCAGGTGGGGAGAACATCATGGGGATGAGTGAACTTTGAGATTGGGGCTGCAACCGGACATCCAGCTCATTCCTTCCAGATGTAGCATTCAGACTTCCCTCTGTGGGGGCCAAGGAAGCAATAGAAATTGAGGAAAAACTATACTGCTGGCACCTCCCACCAAACTCTTATCTTCAAGGTCCTTCTCTAAAAGTTCTGTAAGTGGGGCTTAATTTTTCCTCAGTTGAAGGGCAAACCTATGCTACTATCTTTGAATACAAGACTTAAGCGACATTTTTGAGTTATTCACCTGTTTCTCTCTGCTGATGGGTAACTCCATGATGGTGAGACAACCCTTCCCCCTTTCCCTGCTGAAATCTGTTTGGCCATCTGCAGAACCAACCTTTTTTTTTTTTTTCCAAATTGAGATATAACTGACATATAACATTTAGTATTAGTTTTAGCTGAACAACATAATGATTTATGTATATATAATGAAATGATCATCCCAATAAGTTTAGTTAACATCCATCATTCATCACACCTAGTTACAAATTTTTTTTCTTATGATAGAATTTTTAAGATATACTCTCTTAGCCACTTTCAAATATACAATATTGTACTGTTAACTATAGTCACCACACTGTGTATTATAGCCCCAGGACTTATTTATAATAACTGGAAGCTTGTATCTCTTAGAACCAAACTTCTTGAACACAGGCATAAACTGTTCAGTCCGGGATTTTATCCTGTGGTGTAGGGCAACTCTATATAAGGGCAAAGCTGCTTGTAGTTGACAACTGGTTGGGACCCCCATACCTGAAGTACTCGTGCTCAGCTCACTACTTGTACTTTCCAGGGATGGATTGGAACTTCTGGCCCGGCCATCTAAAGGAATTAGGAAGAAGAGAGAGAATCAACCCTCAACTCCATATAGGGTGGAAAGTAAGAAGTCAGCTTGAAGCCAAGGGTATTAAGAGCGAAAGGGTAATGGATAACTATTACTGCTGCCGCTCCTTCTACAGCAAACACGTTTCTATAGACCAAAGGTGAAGGGTGGGCTTAAAATGGCCCCCACGCTCATTTGAGTAGTAGCGGTTTCCAACCTGTGGGTCTCAGAGCCCCAGGAGCTTTCAAGTTACTTGTAGGGGTCAGCAACCCCCATCTGCTTACTAAGCACTGTCAATATTCTGAAAAATTAAAAATATGAGCAGAAAGTGGTAGGGTGCAAAGAGGGCCACAAAATTTTCTGACATAGAAAAAGGTGTCCTCATACTTGAAAAGGTAGGGAACCAAGTATAAGACCCAGTCTGGCAAAGACCATGGTATTTAAAGCCCTGGAGGAAAAGCTTTCTGCTTTCTGAAGTGCTAGGGGGGTGGGCGTAGGGGGTATTGGTGGTGCTGGAGGTGTAGCAGTAGGGGCAGGGGAAGAGGGAGAGAGAGAATCTTAAGCAGGCTCCAGAACCAGCACAGAGTATGACTTGGGGCTCGATCTCAGGACCCTGAGATCATGACCTGAGCTGAAATCAAAAGTCAGATGCTTAACTGACTGAGCCACCCAGGCATCCCGGTCCACCTCTTTTTTAAGGCAATTTGGTAATACCCATATATCTTCGACCTTGCTATTCTACTGCTAGGGACTTAGTCTATAGCTATATTCACACAGACATGTATGTATGTACGTATGTATGTATATCCAGACATATGTACAAGGTTGTTTACTATAGCATTGTTTATAATAGCAAAAAACATAAACAATTTAAATGTCCACAAAAGGGTATATATAACAATGGAAATGTTAAGGAGCCTTTAAATTACAAGAGAAAAAAAAGTAAGTTCTCAATATATAGTATGACACATCTGTATATATAAAAGATTATAAGTGAAAAAACAAAATCACAGTTCTCAATATATACAGTTCTAAATATAGCATGACACATCCGGATATATAAAATGCGACATACGCTTATATTGCATGAGAATTTCTGGAAGGAAACTATTAGCAAGGCTATCTTCGGGGAGTGGGATTAGGATAATCTTAGATCCCCTGTGTGTGTTTGTTCGTTTGGACCATGTGTTTTATTTTAAAGAATACCAGACAAGTGGCAGCATACCACCTGCCTGATGCATCGGAATAAGGACTGGGGAGAACTCTTCAGATTACCTGGCCGGCTCCTTCTTGGCCGACGCCCCCGGCGGAGACTTGGATGCCCTGTGGCAATGGGCCGGTATCTTCGGGAAGGCTGCTCCTCTGAAACAGCAAACTATGGGTCATATGGGAGTGTTCAATTTTGATTTGACCCACCTGTTGGGATAATAGGTAGGGGAAGATCTGGACTGGCTCCGAGACAGGTTTCTGACACCGGTTGCTATGGTGATAATGCCGAGTTAAGGTGTGACTCCCACATAACTCCTCGCTCTCTCCCACATTCCTGGGATTTTTTCCCTTCCTCACTTTTGGAACCCACCAGCTCTGTCTCCTCTCACCTGAGCCCTGGTTGCTTGTTACCACCTTGTATCTCCACTGGGCCTCAGAGAGAACCTTGGAAAACCGGTGCAGGCGGCTCTGCGATCCATCTCTGCTTCCCGAGCAGCTCTGGCCTTCTAGCAGCTTTGGCTTCTCAGGGGGATTGTGGCTGCTGAGTTTATCCAGCTGCTCCTGGAGAAGGCTGAGGAAGGCCCCTATTGCAAATTCATCAGCCAGAAACCCACTGATACCACTAGTAAAGTGCTTTAGGTCCAAAAAGCTGTGCCCATGGGGCCCTGGGGAACTGTCTTTTGGCTCTGTCTTCAGACAGCTTGGGATTGTATAAGCAAGGCTCCTGGGGACTCCCTGGCAACCCCGTTCTGACTTCCTCTCAGGTTGTGCTATGTGCTGAGGGCTCTCAGAGGGTGACCTCAAACCCAACAGGCCCTTCCCCTCAATGTCATCATCCTCAGCATAGTCCTCGGGCAGGTGAGGCTCTGGGTGAAGATCGGCAGAGGTGATGAGGAGCAATGAGAAGATGTTTTCTAGGAGTTCCAGGCATAAAGAGTCAGGAATACTGCACAGATACTGTTGACATCTGGCTAGGTATGTTGAGAAGAGATCTGAAGCATCTAAAGAAACACGTATAAGAGAAGAGGCCAGAGAAAGAGAAGAGAGAAAATGTAAACATTAGAAACACTACTTGCCAGACTCAAACATTCTCACAACTTTCACTCATTTATTTTTTAATGACTAAGGGAAGTGGTTATAGGCAGAATAAGAGACTATTTATCCATGTCTTCATGATTTGCAGAAAGATTTTGTTACCTCAATCAAGAGTATAGCTTACTGAACACTCATTATTTTGTTTCTGCTTTTAAGTATTATTCCTCATCATCATAGGGGAAGAGGAAAAAAAATAAAACAAAATGAAATCAGAGAGGGAGACAAACCACGACAGACTCTTAATGATAGGAAACAAACTGAGGGTTGCTGGAGGGGAGGGTGCAGGGGAGAAGGGGTAACTGGGTGATGGACACTAAGGAGGGCACGTGATGTAATGAGCACTGGGTGTTACATAACACTGATGAATCACTCTGAAACCAATACATTATATGTTAATTAAATTTAAAACAAAGGAAAAAATTTTTAGAAAAAGTTTAAAAAACAAAACAAAACAAAACAAATACTATTCCTTATCTCTGACAAGCACTTCATATTTCAGTTCCTGGAATGAAGGCAGCATGGAGACTCCTTATTCCTCAATTCTATTTTCATTCACTGTTACACTAAACGTGATTATGAGCTACCTAGATCTTCCAGAAATACTCACTGGTCAGAAATGACCATGCTCACAGGTGAAGGTCTATTCCAAAGCCACATGGGAGAGATAACTGACCCCTAGTCACAGAAGGCAAGTTAAGGAATTATAAATTATTAAGAAAGAAGAAAGGATAAAACACGAGGTTCTTCCATAATGTAGGCTGTGACCCATGACACTGACTCAGAGAGCTACATTAAAAAAATAAAATAGGGGGCGCCTGGGTGGCTCAGTTGGTTAAGCGACTGCCTTCAGCTCAGGTCATGATCCTGGAGTTCTGGGATCGAGTCCCACATCGGGCTCCCTGCTCGGCGGGGAGCCTGCTTCTCCCTCTGACCCTCCCCCATCTCGTGCTCTCTCTCTCTCTGTCTCATTCTCTCTCAAATAAATAAATAAAATCTTAAGAAAAAAAAAAAAAAGAACAGAAAAATAATTGAGAGGGTGCTCTATTTGGAAGCATTAAGTATTGTTTCCTAAAACTTAGTTTATGTATCTCTTATACACACACACACACACACACACACACACACACACACATATGTATCACGCAAATTATATACCAAAGTGCAAACAGGAGTATGATGAGAAATGCTATTTTCACTGTGGGTTGTAGTTAAAAAAGAAGCATTTGGAAAACACCGCACTAAGTGATCAAACTCCATTAGAACTTAAGCAATGTCTTCTCCATGTCGTTCTGATTCATGGAGGCTGACAAATGGATGAAATTATTCCTGGGCGTAATAAAACCAAGGCCACCTCCCAATCCCATGAAGAACTCTCTGGGAGAGGCTGTTACCAGCTAATGTCAGGGATGGGGTGGCAGGGAGAAGTCTGTACCTGGGGAGGAGAGAGGATCATTTGCTGGCTCTGCAGCCAAGGCCGCGTCCTCTGAGGGACTGTCTCTGCATTCCTGGCACTGGGAGTGCTGGTGTGAGTTCACACAGAGGGCATAGATGGCATACTTCATGGCACAGAAGCTCTGGTAGAGCGCCAGGTTCTGACACTGGCTCAGGTGCTCAGGGACTGTGGCTTCGGCTGAATCTGAATTGTGGAGAAACGGGCAGAACTTCAGAGTCGGGGCTCTCCAGCAGGGGCTGCAAGTACGGCCGAGGCAAAGACACACTGCTCTTCAGGCTCCGATTTCTGCTTGCTGTCAGTTTGACCTGCGCCCCGGCTGCGCCCCAGCTTCCACTGAGCATCAACGTACAGCCCCTGTTTCCTTTTCCCACCCGCCTCCATTCTACCTGGCTGTTCACTACGGCCCTCATGGCTATTTGTCAAGTCTTTCCCTCATATTTCTTAAAGTACCTGTTTTCCTTTTTTTAAAAAAAATTAGAATGTCAAGTTAATATTTAGTCTACCTAGTGCCACATTATCCAGGAGCTAGGCTTAAAATGCATTTAGACTGAATAATGAGAGCAAAGGCAACAAAAATTACAAACATTTAATATTTTTAAGAAAGCACTGAAGCAGACGTCAAGGGAAAAAACACAAACTCAGTTGAAATTCCTTGTACTTGTTTAATAATTTCTCATTAGAATTTTTTTTTGATTGTCAGTCAGGAGAGAGGAGGGCACCATAATTTTTAAAGGGTCTCTAACATTTTAATCTGATCTTAATTCCTTCCATAGCAAAATACAGCCTGCTTAAGCCATCTATATGCCGCTTACAAGAGACTCATTTCAGACCTAAAGACATCTGCAGATTGAAAATGAAGAGATGGAAAAACATTTACCTTCCAAATAAAAGTGAAAAGAAAGCTGGGGTAGCAATATTTATATCAGACGAAACAGACTTTAAAACAAAGACTGTAACAAAAGACAAAGAAAGGCATTACATAATGATATAGGGAACAATCCAACAAGAGAATAATTGTAAATATTTATGCACCTATCATGGGAGTGCCTAAATATATAAAGCAACTATTAATAGACATAAAGGAAGGAATCGACAATAATACAATAACAATAGGGGATTTAACACCTCACATCAATGTATAGATCACTGGACACAAAATCAACAAGGAAACAGTGGCTCTGAATGACACATTGGAACAGATGGATCTAACAGATATATTCAGAACATTCATCCCAAAGCAGCAGAATACACTCTTTTCAAGTGCACATGGAAAATTCTCCAGAATAAATCACATGTTATGTCACCAAACAATTCTCAATAAATTCAAAAACACTGAAATTGTATCATGCACCTTTTCTGAACACAACTGTATGAAACTAGAAATCAATCACAAGGTAAAATCTGGAAAGAACACAAATACATGGAGGCTAAGTAACATGCTACTAAACAATGAATAGGTCAACCAAGAAATCAAAGAGGAAATAAAACATGGAGACAAATGAAAATGAAAACACAATAGTCCAAAATCTTTGGGATGCAGAAAAACCTGTTTTAAGAGAGATTACAGCAATACAAGCCTACCTCAAGAAACAGGAAAAATCTCAAATAAACAACCTTATACTTATAGGAGTTAGAAAAAAAGAACAAAGCCCAAAGCCAGTAGAAGGAAGAAAATAATAAAGATTAAAGCAGAGATAATTGAAATAGAGACTAAAAAAACAATAGAACAGATCAATGAAACCAGGAGCTGGTGCTTTGAAAAGATCAACAAAATTGATAAAATTTTAGCCAGACTCATTAAAAAAAAAGAGAGAGAGAGAGAGAGAACGTATTCAAATAAATAAAACCAGAAATGAAAGAGAAGAAATAACTGACACCACAGAAATACAAAGAATTATGAGAGATTATGAAAAATTATATGCCAACAAATTGGAAAACCTAGAAGAAATGGATAAATTCCTAGAAACATACAATTTTCCAAAACTAAATCAGGAAGAAACAGAAAATTTGAACAGTCTCATTACTAGCAATAGAACTGAATCAATAATCATAAAACAAAAGTCCAGGACCAGAGGGCTTCATAGGTGAATTCCACAAAAATTTAAAGAAGAGTTAATAATACCTATTCTTCTCAAACTATTCCAAAAAATCGAAAATGAAGAAAAGCTTCCAAGTTCATTCTATGAGGCCAGCATTACCCTTATACCAAAACCAGATAAAGATATCACAAAAAAGAAAATTATAGGCCAGTATCTCTGCTGAACATAGATGCAAAAATCCTCAAGAAAATAGCAAACTGAGGGGTGCCTGGGTGGCTCAGTTGGTTAAGTGTCTGCCTTTGGCTCAGGTCATGATCTCAGGGTCCTGGGATCGAGCCCCACATCGGGCTCTCTGCTCAGCAGGGAGTCCTGCTTCTGCCTCTCACTCTTTCTCTGTGCTCTCTCTCTCTCATATAAATAAATAAATAAAATCTCAAAAAAAATAGCAAACCAAAAAAAACAATACATTAAAAAAATGTATTCACCATGATCAAGGGGGATTTATTCCAGGGATGCAACGGTGATTCAATACTCATAAATCAATCAACATGATACATCACATTAACAAGAGAAAGGATAAAAACCATATTATCATCTCAACAGATGTAGAAAAAGCATTTGACAAAGTACAACATCCATTTATGATAAAAACTCAACAAAGTAAGTTTAGAGAGAGCATACCTCAACATAATAAAGTCCATATATGAAAAACCCACAGCTAACATCATACTTAATGGTGAAAAACTGAAAGCTTTTACTCTAAGACCAGGAACAAGACAAGGATGTCCACTCTTATCACTTTTATTCAACATGGTACTGGAAGTCCTAGCCACAGCAATCATACAATAAAAAAAAAATAAAAGGTATCCAAGTTGGTAAAGAAAAAGTAAAACTTCCACTATTTGCAGATGATATGATACTATATATAGAAAACCATAAAGATTCCACCAAAAACCTACTAGAACTGATAAATGAATTCAATAAAGTTGCATGATATAAAATTAATAGACAGAAATCTGTTGCATTAAAAAAAAGGGACAACCTGCTCCAAAAAATAAAAAAAAAAAAAGAAGCACTAAATGTAACAAAGCAAAAAAGAAGTAAAGAAATATTACCCATGATCCTACCAGCTAAATACAATAATTGTTACATTCTGGTTTAATGTCTTTGACAGTCTGGCATATATATATGTGAGTATGTATTTAAGTTGAGTGTAATGACATTTTATATACTATTTAATTTTCCTATTTCTTAAGTATTTTTTACAGTATAAGCATTTGATTATATTTCTTCATGGACTAAATTTCTGATGGCTGCATATAGTTCTACTGAATGAATCCCTTCCCTAGGAATTCCTTTCGGGCAGGACACGCAGTAGTTAGGGCTGCTTTGCTACTATTACGTTGCAATAAACCCGTTTATGTATAGACTTCCCCGTGATTACTTCTTTTAGAAAGTAGCCTCAGCTTTACCAAGGTCAAGGTAATATGAAAAACAAGACCAATATTTTTCTATGCCCCTGGCCTCTGCACGGCATTACTGATCAGGGTCAGGACTTGCAAACACTTGTGTGACCCTGAGAGTGATGACTCCTTAAATTTCGTACCCCAGATGCCTCTCTTGTGTCACCTTAATCCCAGCCCTATTATTGCTCTTATTCTGTCTTTTCCAAGTCAAGTTCCACGTGTGTCCTGGTGGGTCACCAGGGATTTGATTTAAAATACTTCTCTGGAAGCCTTTCGTACTTGTATGTAGAAAACAGGGAATTCTAGTTCCTTTAGGAGATCTGGTAAACAAATTCCCTACTTTTCCAGAAAAAAATATAGAATGTAGTAACACTGGTTTTCCAGTTAGTAGTAGGTTCTTTTAATACATAAATCAAAACAGTATCTAGGTTGAGAAACATCTATTGCCATATGAAAACATTTGTTTCTCTCTAAGCTAAGTGTCCCTGGCCTGTGTTCTGACTGTACTATGATGTGATTTTTGAAAGCAAAAAGAGCTTGTTAACAGTGAGCTGAGTTATAAGCACAGATCCACGGTTAAAACAAGGCTTTGTTATTGTTTTAGGCAAGTCTTTCTTCTAAACTTCTTTATTTAGTAGATTATGAAGGAGAGATGGGAGGGAAAGGAAACACAGAATGTGCTAGGAAGAAGCTTATGTAGCATGGGAAGACTCACCAAAAACGTGCATAAACACTGCCCATGACAATGCTGCAAATTCAGAGGGCAGGTCCTAATTCTGCTTCATTGGGATAAAGGTATATGAGTGGTTCCTGAGAAAGTTCCAGGAGGATGAAAGTTCCTATGGGCCTCTTCTCATAGGATTCCCTATACCTCACCAAGAAAGGAGAGGAGTGTCCCTACAACCCATAATCTGATTGGGGCAAACAGTGATAATCTAGTGGGCACCTGTTGGACCACCCACCTTGACAGATCAAATCTACATAAATCTTGTGCTGAAAGAAACTGGTGCAGGATTGTCCTAAGAGGGAATCTTGCCCAAGTCATTCCTTGCCAACTCACCATGCTCTTGCTGGGGGTCCTTGGCTGGCGCCTTCTGTAAGAGCTTGAGAACATCTTCCTCCCTTAGGGCTGGAAGGTTGGTAAGGTGATGGAGAGAGTAGAGCACGGAGTGGCTGTCTCCACCATGTAAATGACCCAAGAGATCTCTCTTTGGTATGGGGTTGCTGAAAGGCAAAATTGAGAGGTTGGAAGAGAGTCAGTTTATATCTGACTCTGAAAAACCCATCTCGATTCCCTCTTGTTCTTTTCTCTCTGGCCCATGACACTACAGGTTTCACTTCCCTCAACACCAACTTCTAGTTGGTTTGGGATAGAGCAGAGCACTTGTTTACCATTAGGAAAGTACATCCATCAAGTCAGCTCTACTTGTCTAGAAAGGACCTAGGAAGGGCCCAGATTAGGTTTCCCAATTTCCATACTCTTCCTGGCTAAGTTCTCTGATTTGAGTAAACAGCACCCTCCCCACCCCCCGCTTCTGCCTACTCTACTCAGGAAGTGCCAGTGAAGTGGGTGAAGAACAAAACACGAACCCGGATCTGGGGAAGACCTAAGGCTAAGTTATTGGGGAAGCACAGCCTTGTACACGGTGCAAAAGGCAGTTGTCGCATAAATCTGTGATCCAGGATAACACATGACTAAGAATATGGACATTTACTAGCTGTGTCACTTTAGGCATGTGATTTAACTCCTCTGGGCTTAAGCTGTCCCACCTTCACAATGAGGACAATATTGGCACCTATCTCACAGAATTATTTTGAGGCTTAAGTGAAATCATCCACTGAAAGGGCTCACAGCAATGTCTGGCATATAGAAAGTGGTCAGGAAATGCGAGCTTTTGTTCCATTTATCACTGTCATCCTCAAATTATTCTCTAGGTATAACCTTACGGCCATGGCAAAGATGATCATCATTTATGTTCCTTTCCTGGTTTAATAGCTGGAATGATTATTAGTTGCAGGTCAATGCTGTCGACTCAAATATCTATGTGGAAGGTGGCCTGAAATGGTACATGCGTGGAGCATGGGGTCAAGTGTGCCCAGGGGTGGGAAGGGGGCTGGCTACACAGGCCTGTACCTGCTCTGCTGTACACACCACTCCAGGACCTCGAGGTGAGCCCACAGCCCATCACAGGCATCCCTGAGGAGCTTGTCACAGCCTTGGTCCTGTGTTGATATGGGAGAAGAAAGAGATGTGGCTGAGGCACCTGGTGTCAGACTGTGACCGACTTCAGGACCCTGCATTCTGCCTCACCTCGAAGCCCCACAGCAACTTACTTCTGGAGCAGCTCACCCTGCAGAGCGAGAGTTACCTGGACCCCGTGGAGTGCCTGGAGCAGCCTCTTGGCTGATGCTAGGCTCTGGCAGTGCGTCCAGCCCAGGAGCACAAGCAGTCGACTGAGAGGCCTGAATTCTCTGTCTAGTAGGCAGCCAAGACTTGGGAAGTCTTCCTCTTTCAGCAGAGCTAGTGCCGTCACCTGCAAGCCAATGGAGGCTGCTGTAGACAGTTAGGTGGACCTGCGGCTTGTTAGGGTAGGAAGCTTTTTAGTAAAGCAGGGAGATGTCGGATAACGACAGGAGTGGCCAGTTGAGTGCAAAACGTTCACAGAAACACTAGACTGTAAGCTCTCTGAAGGCAGGGACTGACTTCTGTTGTAACCCCAGCTCCTAGCACAGTACACACAGGATTAGGTTAATAAATATCTGTTGACTTAAATTAAAGCTCAGTTGTGGTCGGGACGGAGGTTAGAGTCATTAAAGTCCCCCGTCAGCTACGGAACATATTGCTGCCACTGTCTTTTCTTCCACACACCGTCCAGAAAGCTTATACGTATCTAACATCTTAGTTCCTGCCAAAGGGCATATATAAAATGAGAGCAGTTCTAATTATGAATGATAATGGTTCTCAGGACCTTTTTTCCCCTGGGACTGCGGGATGGACACACCAAATGACTCACCACTAATTAGACTGCTTTGTGTTGGATAAATGAGTCAGAGAGAAATGAGAAATGAAAAAGCCTATAGAAAATCCCTGGGTACTTCTGTGATGGAGAATGAATAAGTTTAATTTACCAGGATCTGCTCGAGGAAATGCTTGCTGTTGCTCAGGCAGTAGAAATAGGCTGATTTCCAAGCCTGGGTTGGGTCAGGATTGGAGAACAGGGCTAGCATTGCCTGCTCAGGATCTAGATGTTCGGGGGAGACTAAAAAAATCAAACCAGACAAGGTTACTGGGGAACAGGGAGATCTTCTTTCCTAAGCTAAGGCGCATTCAAAAAATCAGCAGGTGTGAGAGTTCACTCTTTTAAAAAGTTAAGCCAGGTTTTCTACACTTGATCTTTTTTTTTTTTTTTAGAAGATTTTATTTATTTAACAGAGAGATACAGGTAGGCAGAATGGCAGGCAGAGGGAGAGGGAGAAACAGACTTCCCGTGGAGCAGGGAGCCTGATGCGGGGCTTGATCCCAGAACCCTGGGATCATGACCTGAGCCGAAGGCAGACACTTAACCGACTGAGCCACCCAGGCGCCCTTCTACACTTGTATCTTAAAGGCACTTGTACTTCTCTTAGTAGCTTCTGAAAAGCTCTTTCCAGGTATTGCTATTACTTTATTATTTTTTCCATCATTCCATCTTGGACTATAAAATTTGTACTTCTATGAAAGAATACCTTACCATTTTTGCTTAGCCTCTCCACTAGATTTCCTGAGCAACTTGGAAGGCACCAGCCTAGAGGAACTTCAGAGTTTGGACACAGTGGAATTACTAACATGCAAGGAGAAGCAGCAAAGGGAACACACCTTTTCCCGAGGGTATGGCCTTCACTGGCTTTTCTGTGGCCTTCTCTGCATAGGTATGGCCGTACAGGGATACCAGGCTCCGTCCAGCCTTGTGTAGCAGGCAGCTGAGCACCTGCTCCTCCCGCAGGGGACTCCCCTCAGCCCTGCAGGCCTCCAGTAGTTCCTCACACAGGAGACGCAGCTCAACCCCGAATGGCTCTGCAGGGCAACGTAGACTCTGCAGGGCTCCATAGATGGCATCAACTATACCAGCGGGCCCAGCGGTGGGGCCCTGCACAGCTCCAAGTGCCCTTCGAATGAGGTCCACCAGTGCCTTCTGCAGAGACCAGCCACAGAGGCCAGTGGCATCGTCCTTGCTAAGCAGGAGTTCCAGCAGGGCCTGTGCTGGCTGGGGAGCCTGCCTCAGAAGATCCCAGAGCACAGAGACAGCTTCTGAGCTGAGCCGAGGGGTCCAGCTCTCCTGCCTCTGATTTCCATCAAGCACAGGGCTTCCTGTATCTTGTGCCAAGGCTTCGTATAACTCCTAAATAGAGGATGAAGCAAGGGATCCACGGTGAGCATGTCTAGGATGTTATCACTTATATGCTTGATGTTTTCCTCTTTTCAGTATGAGTGTGTATATAACAGTAGCAGTAGCAAACACTTCGTAGTAGTTACTTCATGCTAAGTCCTTTACACAGAAAAATTAATTAACCCTTACAACAACCTTAAGAGGAAGACACTACTATTATCCTCATTTTACAAATGAAGAGATGGAGGCAAAGAGAGAACTCAACTGGGCTCCATTCTAAGCTAGGCCCCCCTTATCGCCTCCAAAATGTGCACTGTGGATCTAAATCAGGGGCTGCAACTTCAAAGACCAAGCAGGTAAGAAATGGGCATGAGACATGATGCCTACTCCCATGGCATTTAAATTCAACTTTCAGAGAATATAACACACTATTTTTTAACCTCTGCTCTAAATCCTAGCCATCCTTTGAGGTATAGCCCATTCCTCATCCTTGAAAACCTTCCCCAACACCTCCAACCCACACGACTCTCCCTCTTTATTGGGCTTTGAAAGTACTCAAAATTAGTACCATCTGGTTTAATCCATAACTGTGGCAAGTGTGTATTTGTCTTTTCTCCCTGACTAGATGGTAAGCCTTGGAAGGCAAGAAGCTCTATAGCCTATAATTTGTTTGCAGAGTTGGGGTAGAGGGAGAAAAGAGGATGGGGAAGTAGGTGATTTCCATTGCTTTAGCACCATGCCTATGGACAGTGCTCAGGGATGCTTCTTCATTAACTGCCTCCAAGATGGTCACAGGGTCTTGACCTAATACAAGTGAAAAGTCCCTATCTTAAATCCTATTGTTAATATGTCTTTAATTAGCCGGTGGCCAGGTCATGAAGAAAATCAGTACCAACCCTCATAGCATACTTTAGGGACTTAAGTACAGATGTAGTTAAGACTTCTGCCCCCAGAAGGTTGTTGTGAGGATTATCACATTCAATGCACCTGTTACAGAAGAGGTATTCAACAAATACTATTTCCGTTCTCCCTTTATATTCTGTGATACAGTGGTGAAAAATTCAAATACTAAGCTTAAATCTAAGTTAAGTCTTCCTTTTACGTGGAATGAAAAAGACTTCAATCCCCAGTTATACTTAGAACTTCTAGATAATCCAACTCTAAGAATTCTAAAATCAGGTTAAGTTTATTATAATTCTGAACTCTCCTCAGAGGAAGCTCCACCTAGCCTGGTCTGGTCTGAGAACATAGCCAACCTCATGCGGAGAAGCTGAGCTTGTTGAGTGACTGTAACCCTGGGCAGATGGCTCCCAAGCCCTCTCTCACCTTGAGGATGTCCTCTGGAATATCACGTTGGAGATCTTCTGATAATAACAGAAACTCAAGCTTTCTCCGGAAAACACTTGGGAGTAATTTCTAGAAGAATCGTAAGAAGGATAGAGATTAGGCATATGCTTTAGTTAACAAATAATAAGAAAGTATTTCTCTCCAGTTAGTTTTATTCCTGCTGTTGCTCTAAGATAAAGTACCTTTAACCACTAAATTCCTGGATATGTTTGAGATACTTTTTTTTTTTAAGGATTTATTTATTTGAGAGAGTGCGTGCAAGGAGGAAGAGGGGCAGAGGGAGAGAATCTTGACTCCCCGCTAAGCTCACAACCTAACATGGAGCTCGATCTCACGACCCATGAGATCATGAACTGAGCTGAAACCAAGAGTTGGATGCTGAACTGACTGTGCCACCCTGGCACCCCGAGATACTTTTCTTTATAAACAAAAACAGCTAAACTTGGATGCATACATTCACCACTGTATCACAGAGAATATAAAGGGAGAAAGGAAATAGTATTTGTTGAATACCTCTTCTGTAACAGGTGCATTGAATGTGATAATCCTCACAACCTTCTGGGGGCAGATTAGAACTATGTCTTAACTATATGTGTACTTAAGTGCCTAAGATATGCTCTGAGGGTTGGTACTGATTTTCTTCATGACCTGGCCACCGGCTAATTAAAGACATTCACATGAAGTCTTTTTCCAAGAATCTCCCTTCCAGTGTCCAAACACCCACTTATGAGTAAGCCTGGGAGGGTACGGCCTACTTGATCCTCTTTTGGTCCAAACCCTGGTTTTTGGTATTCATTATAAGTTGGAAAACAAAAGAGGAAGGGATCTAATGGTTATTATGTGCCAGATACTGTGTGTCATATTCTCACACATTTAAAAAAAATTTCATTTAATCTCTAAATCAAACAAACCTGTGACTTGAGCATATATTTTACTAACGATGAAATGGTTAGGAAGTATTTTTTAATTATTTCAAGCATGAAAAAGAAAAAGTGATCTACCAAATATTTGTTAATGAGACATGCTATCAGAGAAGACTGATGGAAGGAAAGAGAGAGCCCCTGGCTCTTCCTGGACCTGCTTGTTTCACAATAACTTCCCTTCACCTGGTTCTTAAAACTAAAATTATAGTTTCCCCTTCTCCAGACACAAATACAAATAAGAGTAAAATCTAGGACTAATCCTAACAAACACTACTTTATTTTTTATTTATTTTATTTTTTATTAATTTTTTAAAATTTTATTTATTTTCAATGCGGGGCTTGAACTCACGACCCTGAGATCAAGACCTGAGCTGAGATCAAGAGTCCAATGCTTACCTGATTGAGGTACCCAGGCACCCTACCACTGCTTTAAATTAAAGACACCTGTAAATCACATGGCTGATTAAAGGTTCCAGGGATCATATTTTATTGAAAGGTCTCCTATCTCAAGCAAGAAGCACCTGCAAGACTGTGTGTGTGTGTGTGGGGGGGAGTTAGAACACAAGAGCCCACTTTCTCTATTCATGTGCCATTCACTATATCAGAGGCTAACACAATCTAGTATGTTCTCGGTACAAAATCCTATTTCTTCTTACCACATCCTTGCCTAATGCACCTATGCCAACTGAGTGCTTATACAATGCTAGTGATTAGAAGTCAGTGGAGAAAATTCATGCTGGAAAGCTAAAAGTTAAATGCTTCAACTAAGGACTAAGAGGAAGGAATAGATAAGATGTCCAGACAGCAGGCCCCTGATAAAGAACAAAGTCTGGTTAAGATATTAGGACTTTAATCTAGAATCCTAAAGACTCCTTAGTTTGTAATTATGTTACTGGTGAAGCTGCTTTATGCATGTGCAGGGTCATAAATGACTAACATTTCTAAAACAGGGAAGAATTTGTTCCATGTTTCTAAGCACAGATCTTACTATCAAAGCAAAGCACGTTCAATGTAAAAAAATTAGAACACAGAAATAGGCAAGTGAAAACACACACCTACAACCCCCAAATCTTCCCACTAAAAGACAGCTTCTATTAATACTGTGGTCCAAGGGCATCCAGATCATTTCTATTCATGCATCCCAAATCCATAGTTCTCTAAAGTGTTTTTTCACGCAGCAGAGTATGAACATCCCTCCATGTCACCAAAAGTTCATTTACTACATAATTTTAATAGTGGCATAGTGTTTTACAAATAGATTAGCCAGTCCTGTACTGTGGACATGGGAGTTGTTTCCAGTTTTCCTTTATTAGAAGCAGCATGGCAGTGAACATCTCTGCAGTTAAATCTTTGCACACATGCTTCCACATGTAGAGATAAATCACTGCAAGATAAAAAGGCAGAAGGCAGAAGAGGATGAAGAAAAGGGAAAATGGAATCACTGTTTCAACTTATAATTAAAAAGGAAGCTTTTGGGGATGCCTGGGTGGCTCAGTCAGTTAGGCGGCTGCCTTCGGCCCAGGTCATGATCCCAGGGTCCTGGGATTGAGTCCCCCATGCTGAGCGGGGAGCCTGCTTCTCCCTCTCTCTCCCTCTGCTTGTGCTCTGTCAAATAAAATCTTAAAAAAAATAAAAACGAAGCTTTTGGCAGAAGTTGGGAGATTGGAAAAAGAGGCAGCTAGCAGGTCCCCTAAAAGATGAAGGTCACTCTGGATTAGCGACTGGCCTTGTGGAACTACTCTAAGTGCTTGTAAGAGTTGCAATCTTAGTCCTTTTAAGAGTTAAGTCTCTGGGGTCCTTGCTTAAAGTTTGAAACATTCCCACAACTGTTTAAATAACTGAGGCATGGAAGCCTGAAGACTAAATGGTCTTTGATATTGGGAAAAACAAGAACAATTCTTAGTTTGTGCTAAGGAGCCATGGAAGTGAAATCAACCACCTGGTCTGGTTGAGCAACTGTACAGAAAATAAGCAACAAAGCAGCCATGAATGGGGCACCTGGGTGGCTCACTTGATTAAGCATTCAACTCTTGATTTTGGCTCAGGTCATGATCTCAGGGCCTCCATGTGGAGCCTGTTTAGGATTCTCTTTCTCCCTCTCTCTGCCCACCCCCACTGCTGTCTCTAAAATAAAGAAATCAATCTCAAAAAAAAAAAAAAAAAAAGGCAGCCACGAAGTAGGCAAATACCTTTCAGTGAGGGGAAAGTTCCTCTGGTTTGACAAATTCCATGTTTGGACTAGAAAAACTTTTAGTCAGTAACAACAGACAGTTTTTCTTTTTCTCTTTGAAGATTTTAATTCAAGTTTTCCCTTTTAGATCTGAAACTACAGCTAACTCAATCATCCTGGGGTTATCTAAAAATTTTGCTTCTCTTTCTTCCCTCTCCTACTAGCCTTTTTGTCATTTTTTTGGTCTTTTTTTTTTTTTTAGACACTGCCAAAAACCTGGATATGAGGTACATTTAGATTAGGAATTTCTGTCATTTTTTAACAGCTATGTGAAGTATCAAGCAAAACTGGAACTGGAGGCAAAATTAATTCTGATGACAGAGGGGAGTAAAGAAGAAAATTAGGCTGAATTATAGACATTTACAGAACAGAATTTATGGTTTCTTTAAGTTCTACCTCAAATAATGTTGAGGTGGAAAAACTAGCAGACTAGGGACTCAAAGTGAGAAGATCTTGGTTCTAGCCTTAGTTCTTCCAACTAACTTTATTGTGTGTCCCTGGGCTAGTCACTTCTCTTCTGGGTCAGAGGTTCCTCACTTAAATCTTGAAGTCTGAGGCTTAATACAAAATTGTCTCAGAGAAATTCCTCTAATGGATATCAACTTCTGATAATTATCACATACTTCTAAAAAGGCTTTTAATGGCAACCTTTTTTTTAAAAAGCACTTTGTTATAAGTTTTCTTCCACTATTAATTTGCTCACTGTTTTTATATTTGGTAACTTTTAGTTTAATTCATGTGGATTATTAAACTCTTAATCAATGAGGTTTAAATCTATAAGTATTCACTGTACTGGACTAATTAAAATGAGATTTTTGGAAGAACAACCAGGTTTCAGCTCAGCCCATTCTCCATTACTTGAGTATTATGAGATTCATACTTTTATTTGCTATTTTGCCATTTTCACTTGGTTTTGCAAAGTTCTGTTCAGGCACAAGACTCACAATGGTATTTAACAAAATGATATCACCTTAAATGGTATTACATGCCAATGTACGTTAGTAAATGAATGAATAAATTTAGGTAAGGAGACAGCAATAAAAATTTATGCCATTCTTACTGTCGATACTGAGAAGGGAATATGACAAACCTCATAATAAAGGAAGTAACAGATGAAAAGGAAATCTTTAGCTACTTCCAAGTTCTCAGTCCTGGCCTCAGGAAAAAATCTGAAATATAAATCTGCTTACCTTTTCCTGGGAGAACCATTTTTCCAGTACAAGAAACCAGACCCAGGCTAATCTTTGAGGGTTGATGTCCTGTCCACATCTGAAAAATGTGAAAAGAAAGAATTTCTAAACGAAGAGTTTCTACTGACCTTTACTCTTTTGTGACCCAAGATTGAGATTTCACTGTTCAGTCTGTTTTAAACCTAAACAGGCAAGAAGACATTGTCCTAATGAGAAATTTTCAATTTTATGATAAATCAATAAAACTAGAACCAGAACAGGGTCAGCAGCTTTCATTTAAAAAAAAAAGGAAAAAATATCGCACCCCTACCTCCAGCTCCCTATCTAGTCTTTATTATTTTTAAATGAAATAACATTCATAGAAAACCATAAAAGCAAGGCTCCCTAAAGTATATTCTTGAAAATAGAAACTGAATCAAGTAGTCTTAAAGAAAAAAAAGGAACTTCATGAAAATTTATTTTTAACTCTATGCTGAAAACAGGGGTATAGGAATTCATAAGGCTTTCTTTGAAGTTAGTAATTTAGACAGAAACTGGCTAGAACCCAAATGAAAAAAAATAAAGGGAAAAAAGAATCACCTAAGTCTCTATATGTGTGTTCATACAATACAACGTAGCTGTCAAAGTAAAAAAAAAAAGTGAAGGGGAGACTAGACAGCACATTTAATTGTTATACCACTGGTTGTTAATAGCACTGCCAGGAAGAGCTTCATTAGAAATTCAGATAGAGAACAGTGCTTGCTAGGGTACAAAGAGGGGTCAAAATACAAAGAGGTATTCCCAGGGAGTGAGGGAATTCTTTTGTGGTGATGGAAGAGTTCTGTATCTTGATTTTAGTAGTACATGAATCTGTACCTGGATAAAACTGCATAGAACTACATACATAAAAACAAATACACATTAAAAAAATGGTGACAACTTAATAAGGTCTGTAGTCTAGTTAACAGAAATGTACCAATGTCAAATCTCCTGATTTTGATATTGTACAATATGTATATGAGATATCACAATTGGGAGAAGCTGTGGAAAAGGTACTCTGTATTTTTTTTTGCATTTTGTGAATGTAAAACTTATTTATATAACTTTCAATACAATATTTATATAATTATTTCAAAATAAAAACTTTAAGTGAATTGACTTCCAGTCCTTTGTTAAAGCTGTAATACCTTCAATTACATAAGCAAGAAGAGAGCAGGGTTTGCTTTTCTGGAGGCAAAGGAAATGCTTTTCAATGCAGTTCCACCATCTACTTTAATGATAATAGTCAAGAAACGGTGGTTTTAGGCACACTTTGCTGGCCAGGCTTAAATGTAGTTTCAGATGATAACTGAAGGCCAAACCGATTAAGTACTAAACATGTATTAGAGAGGTAAATTTTCAGAGCATGAGAAATACACTCTGCCTCTGAGAATTCTTCAGAGGGTAGGTGAGAGAGGCACGTTGACCAGAGCCCAAATACTGACCTTGTGTCTCCTGCCCTGTGACTGCCTAGAATAAAGCGAGATCCCTTACCTCAGCTGATCTGGACACACCACCAGCGCCTGAAGAATATCTTCCACCTTTTTTGGGATATCCCCTTGTGCCTGGTGTAGCTGAGGTACACATGCCTGAGCCAGCTCCCATTCTCCTCTGCGAAGGCACTCACAGAAAAACCCAAAAAGTTGCTTCTGAGAAGCAGTTTCCTCTTGTCCAAATGGATGATGCATTTTCCCAGCACAGAGTGCAGGGAGATAGAAAGAGATGAATTACGCAGAACACATTGTCAATTTTCTCAGTCGTGGAGCACCTCCTAGAAACAATACACACCACAATGAGGAGAAACGGAAGGAACTATAATTAGACAAACTAGTAACTACTAGCCCGGCTGGGAAAAGCGGGACTTACTTCCCTAATTATTGTTTTAAGTTTGATTTGAGGTGTTACTCTTTTTGAGAAGTTCCACCTTTCCCCGAGGGGTGGATCCCATCTCTCTACAGGCATCCAATATTTAATTAATCTTAATGGTCTATTAGTTCGGAGTGCAGACCCATAACTGTACTTTCGTATTCCCCACTTAACTTTACGCCCATTCGGACTCCAAATCCCCAGGTGGTCGCCTCCTTAAGGATGAGAAATTCAGCAAGAATCTCCCTAGTTTGAGCCCTCTCTTAAGGCAGAGGAGTGAGGTCTGGAGAAGAGTCTGTGTTAGGGCTGAAGGACCGTGGGGATTGGGGCTGAGGGACGCTCCATACAGGGGTTGTGGAGAGCGCCCCCGCCTTCTTTGGGGCGCCTTACACTCACCCTCTCCCGGTGCCCAAAGCAATAGAGCTTCCAGCGCAGCCATGTTTGAACCGAGTCAGGTGATAAGCCCCATTCGGGAGGTTGCCCGATGGCGGGATGGGGTGGGACGACCGACAGCGGCTACTCCTATTGGTCAGTGGAGGGACGATGCAAATAAGGCGCCATATTTGTTTGGGTCACGTGACGCCACCTCTTCGGACTAGAGAAAGCTAGGACACCGAAAGAGTAAATCAGCTACCTGGCTAATAAGGACAGTTCTTCCCAGTTTTGACCACTCCTCCGCTCAGCACCTTCTGTTTTGCGTTCGGCGGAGCTGGTGGCAGGAATATCAGTGTCCCTTGATTTTTTCTTCTCTCTTTTACTCCCTAGCATTTGAAGTCAGCTTTTAATAAGTGCTAGCCAGTGGCAGTGTTTTGCCAGGCCTTGGGAATACCGAGAGCAAGGAAACCTGGATCCTCCTCCATTGTTATTCTATCCACTTGGGCTCTCTTATAATCCCAGAATCCTACTTCCTGAATTCCCATTTTCTGCCTAATCCATTGATTTATTTGCTCATTTACCGGATAACCTTTAATTGAACGGGGTGCTAGGCCCTACTCTACCGGCTGATTAAGTTACGAACCCTGTCCTCGAGCTCACAGTCCAGTGAGGAGTGCAGGCCAGTAATTAGGATACAGTAGGCTAAATTATAGGATAGAAAGTGCACAGAGAGATGAGAGCAAAGAACGAGCAAAAGCTTTTTTGCAAATACTGTAATCTGAAACTGAGTCTTAAAGCAATAGTTTACTAAGCTTCCTTATCACAGCTGCTTTTACACATAAACTTCTGTTTGGTTTCCTTCATGGTCTCCTTAAACTACAGACTCTTATGTTTCCCCATTAAGTGTTTTCAGTTGAGCAATTTCACTCAGTAGTTCCCAAACTATTTCATAACCAAAGTGTGGTGAATAAAGCAAACCCGGGAGTTAAGCATCTGCCTTTGGCTTAGGTCATGACCCCAGGGTCCTGGGATGAAGCCCCATTAGGGCTCAGCGGGGAGTTGGCTTCTCCCTTTCCCTCTGCCCATCCTCCGGCTCATGTGCGCGCGAGCGCGCTCTCAAATAAATACAATCTTAAAAAAAGGAAAAATTAAAAGAAAAAAGCAAACCAAAATAAACCCAAGCTCTCTTTCAAAACCTCTTTTAGGATAGGTGGATTCTTATTTATTCCTTGAAAACTAACATGTCTCTCTGGTCCATTACACATTTTTTAAAGGTAGTGACAAAAAAAAGAAAAGACACAATTCCAAGCAAGGTTTTTCCTGGCTTCATTTTCTCCTTGCTGCTGTTTCTCCACAAGATTTTGATAATCACTGTATTGAGAAACTGACTGGAACGTCTCAACTGATTATAGTGTGAACTACAATTCCCTGCAAGCCGGGGAGCCAACCTGGGACTCTTCCTACCTCTGATTGGATATTTCGCCAGAGTGACGACCCAGTCAGCATTTGGGTTGTTGCCTTGCGGCGCTTTCCGCGGGGAACTGTGAGGGGTGGGGGAAACTTTGAAAGTTGGATGCTACAGACCCGGTACTGGAAAGTTTCGTGTGGGGGGCGTTTGTGGGGAAACGGGATGCGCTCATTATTTTCTGCTCCTTCTCTGGGCCCCTGTCTGTGTTATTGATTTCGGGGTAGCGGAGAATCTCTCTTTGGTCCAGTACACGCCCCCTTAGGCCTGTAGGCATCTTAACAGGAACCTCGCCGCGGGATCTGGGGGCTTCTGGCCTTCTTTTGTGGGGGATGCTGGGAAGCTGCTCCTTGTTGGAAAAATTATTTTTAGGGGATTCTAGGGTGACATTTTCGTCTCTTGATGCCCACCTCCCCTCTCCCATTTGCTGGCTGTTCGGAGTCTCGGCAGGGGAGCCCGTCATTAAGGGAAGTTTATGGTCTGCTCGCCTTCTGGTGGTGTTGAAGAAGACGTAGTTAAAGCGAGGAATCTGGAGCTCGATCTCTGGATTTGAATGCGGACTCAACCGTTTGCTAGCTGGTAGACTTTGCACAAGTTTTTCAACTCAATGCCTCAGTATCCTTAGTCTGAAAAGTGAGGTAAAACATCGGACGGAAGCTCTTGGAACAGTACTTGGCATGTAATAAGGGCTCAATAAATATTAGCTATTATCGTTAATAGTTTTCATTGAACATCTTACATAAGGGTTTTTATTTTGTTGAGGAGGGAAGGTTTCAGTCTTCAGGATGGAATAGCTTCCCTCACCCCTGTTTACATGTGCGGGCATGCTGTGCACACATACAGAGCAGGAATTTAAGTCTGGTGGAAGAAACGAACACGCAAGCTGTAATAATACGTTAATAAGATTATCCAACAAATATGTACAAAGTATGATGAGAACACTGGAGAGGAAGAGAGTGAGTTGGGGGCAGGCTTTGTGGAGAAAAATCAAGGAGTCAGGACGGACTGACCATTGGTGTAACCTACCAGTATATTGTGGCTGGATAGCTGATAAGTGAGGCGGCAAATGATATTTTGCTGTCTGAATTGATAATGGTAATGATTGTTAACCTTGAGCTCTGTGTGTCAGACAGCATCCAAATCCTTTAATCTTTCACTACATTCTTATGAGGTAAATATTTGAATTACCCTTGTTTTACAGATGAGGAAACACTCACACCAGGAGATGAAGTAGCTGCCAGGAAGGCCAGGATCTGGGCCTTGCAATCAGATGTATGAATGAGAGGGAAGTGAGAGACCAGTTGATGAAGGGTCTTTATGCGATCTTAAGAAGTGTGGAATTTATCCCATGGGTAAATTACAATGGTCCCATGGGTAGTTTTAAAGGATGACAGGATTGGAGCAAATTTTTAGGTAGCTGCCTCTGGCAGGATTGTGGCACTGACCAGACTTTTGCAGACCAGTTTGGTGCTTCTTCCTGTCTGCTTCCATAGCACATTTAAATGCCAATGACAGTACTTATTGCATGACTATAATTATTTGTGTATACATCTCTTTTCATCTTTTACTGTGAGTTCGCAAAGGGTAGGGAATATGCTTAAATGATTCTTGTACCCAAGGGCTCAGGAGAGCGTGTGATTAAGAAGTGTCTGTGGAAGGAGCCAAATGAATGGATTTTTTTTTTTTTTTTGATAGTGTAGGGAATACCCCCTGCCCCGGGGCAGTATGCATAGTGCAGGCAGATAATGGGAGTGGCCCTAATAAGGCTGAGATAGCAGAGTTGGTTATTGTTAAAGTCCAGGTAGTTTGGGTTCCCCTTTTTGATTGAATTTATCAGTCTAAATGGTGTTATTGCCCAGAACTACCTGATCTGTAAAGACACTACTTGGGAAACAAATCAATACTGACAAATTCCTGCTGAGAGAAATGAGAGGGATGTATTTTGTGTTTGGGAGGTGTGTGTGTATGTGTGCATGCACACGTGAATGTGTGAGAGAGAGAGGGAGAGAGAAAGGGAGAAGAGGGAGAGGGAGGGAGAGAGTTCATTTAATTCAGAGAATTTATATGTTATATAGAAATTTGGGCCGTGGTATTGGAAATAAACTGGTATCTATATTCTCAGTACTATGTATTTTTTTCCAAAATGTCACTCCTTTTCTGATAACTATATTGCTATATCTCCTGGAACCATGAAGAGTTCCTGTTTCTACTCTATCCAAAGGATATCTTTACATCTCAGTGAGAAACACAGCTTCTCCTTTGCATGCATAATGAAAGGAATCACAGTGACTTGTGTTCTAGTTCTCTGAAGGCAAATATTTCATGAGCCTCGTTTAACCCTAGTGAAGTTCAACAAGAGTGAAATTTAATTGCATGTGAGAATGTGAGAAGCTAATACAATAAAAACAATTTCAGTTTGTAAATAAGACCTGAAATAATAAAATCTCATTTGATTCAGAAGTTTGCTCTGCCTCATAGAAAAAGGAGAGGTTAAATATGATTATGGACTTGTAGTAGGGTGTAACGGTTAAGAGGTTGAGTCTTAGAGTCAGACTTCCTGAGTTGAAATTCTGGGTCCACCATTAACTTTTTCTGGTGACTATGGAGTAGCTAACATTTCAAGGCTTTAGTATTCTCATATGTAAAAATTGGATCAATAATCAAACTTGGAGGCTTAAATGTGATAATTTATGTAAAGCTTTGGAACAGTGTCTGGTACATAGGAGGTGCACAGTAAATTATTACAGTGCAATGAAAGTAAAGCCTTTCTAAGGAGTGCTGCTTGGAAATATTCCTTGAGGGTTAATTACGTATCCAAATAAAATTTATAAATGCATTGAAAACCTTAAGATGCTATACAAATGTGAAGTAGTGTTTTTATATTCATGTAAGAAATACCAAAGAATTGTGTGAAATGCACATTCTTACATTGTATTGTTTCTCTCTGTGGATGTTTGGCAGACATTTAGAAGGATCCTGTAGCTATCCTTTATTTTATCAGTAATATTTTAAATACTGTACATTTTATTTTGTATCTGGAGAAGCTTGAAGAGTTTTTCATTTTGTAGCCTGTTTTGGATACTGTCTACTATTCCTTATGCCCTTTTCCAATTCTTTTCAGGGTCCTTTTTCTGCTGTATCTGAAGGCATGGGTAGCAAGAAACTCAGACGAGTGGGTTTATCACAAGAGCTGTGTGACCGTCTGAACAGACATCAGATTGTTACCTGTCAGGTAAAATTTATGTACTTTTTCTCATGGAGAAACTTTAAATACAAATTAATTTTAAATATACCTTTTTTTTTTTTTAAAGATTTTATTTATTTATTTGACAGAGAGAGACAGCGAGAGAGGGAATACAAGCAGGGGGAATGGGAGAGGGAGAAGCAGGCTTCCCGCGGAGCAGGGAGCCCGATGCGGGGCTCGATCCCAGGACCCCGGGACCATGACCTGAGCCGAAGGCAGACGCTTAACGACTGAGCCACCCAAGCGCCCCTAAATATACCTTAATAACTCAAAAATAAGCCTGAAATATGAAAATCTAACTTTCTAAAAAAAAAAAGAAAAAGATAAATTATAGTGCTTCTCCAGAGGCTAATTTAAAATAACAGGCCACTTAGGTTGTATTTCTAAATGCGATTTCATTTATCCAGATTCCAATATGTTTGCATTTTGGGTCAGGGGAGAATGCTTATAGCATAATGTAAAGTATACTCATGCCATTTATTTGGGATTCTAGAGAAGTTTCGTCCACTTGAAAGAAATTTTTCAGTTACATGAGAAATAGGACTTAAATGAGGAGATGGTATTCAAAATGGATTATGTCTCTTGCAAGCAAGAGAAATTAATAGAATAATTTTCCTATCAATGAATGAGAGAAATGGAGCAGATGTTGCATTTTTAAGCACAATAGTGAAGCAGATCCCTCTTAGGTTAAATAAAGTTTTATGTTAGGATTTAATCCTTAATAAGACAGATTTTCAGCATATGCTGCAATTTTAAAAAATTGCTTTGTGTGTTAATGGTATTTTGATTTCTCTTACACATCTAATAACCCTCATGTTCATACTTGAAAACACTCTTAGAAGTATGAGACTTAACATTTCATTCCATAGTCAGTTTTATTGTCTCAGTTATTAAATACTTCCTCTGAATGATCTCATAGCTTAGTAAGAAACCCATTTCAACCTGACACATTCTGGTGTCAGTGCCCAAATTCTGGCCCAGGGCGGTGCTCATATACACCTGGGTTAGAGGCTGCTGCTATGTGATGTTACTTGATATGTCCTCTGATATATGCTAACTAAATTGGAGAATTAGAAGATACGTTTATGGCATCGTATCTTTCAGTTAAGGCATATGTAGGGGGAAATACTATAAGAAACATATAAACCTTTGATCTACAACAAATTATGCTTTATCTATACATGGATACTGTCCATTAAAAGTTTCTTTTTAATTCCAATATCTTTGTTGCACATATATGTTTAAAATAGTCTTTTTATTGTCTCTTTAGGACTTTTTATGTCTTTCCCCACTGGAGCTTATGAAGATGACTGGCCTTAGTTATGGAGGTGTCCATGAACTTCTATATATGGTCAGCAGGGCCTGTGCCCCGCAGATGCAAACGGTATATATATGTATTTTATTATGATTTGGTTATGATTTTTGCGATCATTCTTTATCTCATTTAAGATCTTTTTTGGGGGGCGCTTGGGTGGCACAGTTGGTTAAGCAACCAACTCTTGGTTTCGGCTTAGGTCATGATCTCAGGGTCATGAGATTGAGACCTGTGTTGGGCTCCACTTTTAGTGGGGAGTCTGCTTGAGACTCTCTCTCCCTCTGCCTTTCCCCTCTGCATGCATGCATGCATGCACGTTCTCTCTCAAATAAATAAATCTTTAAAAAAAATAAAATCTTTTTGGAGATGAGGCAAAAGCAAAAATAGAGATGAACACCTCAAAAATACTGATTCGCACCACCGAGTTAGTCCTTTAATGAGAATATATGTGAAAAATTTATGTAGTTTATAAGCTCATGGGAGAGAGTTCCTAATTATGGGAATGAGGAAGCAACAGGAAGTTTTTTTCTCTGTAGCTAATAGTGATATTTCAAAAGGTCATCTTTGTCTTTTGTTTGTTTGGGTGGAATTTGTGGGTCTCACGGTTAAGTTATAATATACTCCTAATTAGAACCCCTGTCTCTGTAATACTAACTTTTATCATCATCAGTCTACATCATAAAGTACATATATTGGATTTATACTTGCTTATTGATTGAATATATATTACTTAAGAACTTTGCTCACTTTTTTTTTTTTAAAGATGTTATTTATTTATTTGAGAGAGTGTGAGCGAGCCTGAGCTGGGGGGAAGGGCAGAGGGAGAGGGAGCAGCAGACTCATTGTTGAATGCAGAGCCTGAGCAGGGCTCGATCCTCGATCTGAGATCATGACCTGCGCTGTAGGCAGCTGCTTAACCGACTGAGCCACCTAGGCACCCAAAAACTTTGCTCACCCTTGAGAAGAGTTAAAGTCTTTTATAACAAATCCTCATCAAGTTGTAGTATTATTTTATACTCTGTTTCATAACTTTAGCTTTTCAACATGTAGGTTTAGTGCATGGTTTGAAAAGATCTTGTTTTCCCAGAATAAGAGTGCCTAAAAGTCTGTTCAGTGCTTTACAAATGTATTTATTTAGGTGGATTATAGATTACTTACCTTACATCTTATACTGAAATTTGGTAACCACTGAGCAATAAAGTGGAGTTCAGTTCTATGAAGTGGGAAGGAAGGAATGTTAGTGTCATTTAAAAATTCTGAAATCAATGAATAGATAAAGTATTTTCTTTTCTTTTTTTTTTTTTAAAGATTTTATTCATTTATTTGAGAGAGAGAACGAGATAGAGAGAACATGAGAGGGGGGAGGGTCAGAGGCAGAAGCAGGCTCCCTGCCGAGCAGGGAGCCCGATGCGGGACTCGATCCCGGGACTCCGGGATCATGACCTGAGCCGAAGGCAGTCGCTTAACCAACTGATCCACCCAGGCGCCCGATAAAGTATTTTCTTTTGTTCAGATTTAGCTTGTGATCTAAGAAAATACCTCATAGGCAAAGTAGTCAGAAGAATTAGAATTGGAGCTAGGGATTGGCACTGTCTTAGCTTTGTCATTGACCTTGATACTTTGAACAGTTCGCTTTGTTTTATGGGAGAAGGAAGAGAGCTAAAATAGTAAGTGATGATTCTGTGACCATATTCAAATTAACTTGTTACTATTTCGAAGCTTGCAAAGCACCAAGAAAGTGTTTTAGTTTGACATGTGTCATTCTGTTTGGTCAATATCTATGGCATAGTTCTAGTTGGAGGATAAAGAAGAGAGCATGGGCAGGAAATTCACCTTTAGACTCCACTTCTGCTACCACTTCAGCCGTGGTTTCAATACCATTCCAAATGCTGCCTCACGAAGCCATCTTTCTCCTTTGTTGTACGTTCACTTCCGTAGCATTCTGTAGATTTGGGTCTTGCTTTAAACATTGGCTTAGCATCAGTTTATTTTTCCAGGGAAGTTTTTTTGTTCATTTATATATTCCTTTAACTAGTATTTCTTGTGTGCCAACCATGTAGCAGGTACTCTGTCAGGTCCTGGGGATCTTGTAGTGAACATGGTAACATCCTGCCCTCATGCAGCTTACAGTCTAGTGGGAGAAGTCAGACATTACACATATAATTACATAAACAATTAGTTATTTGTAGTAATGATAAGTCCTATCAAGGAAAAGTACAAAAAGCTCTGAAACTTAATAACAGGGTACATTACTTAGTTCCGGGGTTGCGAAGGGCTCCTCTTAGGAAGTGACACTTTAGCTAAAACTTGAAGGGTGAATAGGGGAGAGATAGGCAAAGTCAGGAAGGAGGTGAGCATGGAGGAGTCTGCAGGCAGTGGAACTAGGATGTGCAAAGGCCCTGTGAAGAGAAGGAGAATGGTGTTTCCTGGCAGTAAAATAAGGCTGGTGTGAATGGAACTTAGTGGTGAGGAGCAGATTGACCTCAGAGATGAAGTCAGAGAAGCAAGCAGGAGTCAGATCATGGGGCTTACAGACCATGTAGAGGATTTTGAACTTTATTCTGAGAGCAATAAAAAGTCATAAAGGGTATAATCTGTGTTTTTAAAAACTCAGTCTTGCACAGAGACTTTATCAAAAACATGATTGCAGGCACATCTCAGGCGGACTGTGCTGTCCTGATTGTTGCTGCTGCTGTTGGTGAATTTGAAGCAGGTGTCTCCAAGAATGGGCAGGCCCGTGAGCACGGGCTTACGCACTGGGTGTAAAACAACGAATTGTTGGTGTTAACAAAATGGATTCCACTGAGCCACCCTACAGCCAGAAGAGATAGGAGGAAATCGTTAAGGAAGTCAGCACCTACATTAAGAAAATTGGCTACAACCCTGACACAGTATCATTTGTGCCAATTTCTGGCTGGAATGGTGACAACATGCTGGAGCCAAGTGCTAACATGCCTCTGTTCAAGGGATGGAAAGTCATCTGTAAAGGTGGGAATGCTGGTGGAACCACACTGCCTGAAGCTCTGGATGGCATTTCTGCCACCAGCTTATCCAACTGACAGGCCCTTGTGTTTGCCTCTCCAGGACATCTACAAAATTGGTGGTATTGGTACTGTCCCTGTGGGCCGAGTGGAGACTGGTGTTCTTAAACCTGGCATGGTGGTCACCTTTGCTCTAGTCAATGTTTCAACTGAAGTAAAGTCTGTTGAAATGCACCATGAAACTTTGAGTGAGGCTCTTCTTGGGGACAATGTGGGCTTCAATGTCAAGAATGATGTATCTGGGGGCACCTGGGTGGCCCAGTCGGTTGAGCATCTGCCTTCAGCTTAGGTCGTGATCCCAGGGTTCTGGGATCGAGCCCCATGGCAGGTTCCCTGCTCAGAGGGGAGCCTGTTTCTCTCTCTCCCCCCTGCTAGTGTTCTCTCTCCCTATGTCTGTCTCTCTCAAATAAATAAAAATAATACAAAAAAAAAAAAGAACGATGTATCTGTCAAAGATGTTCGTGGCAATGTGCCTGGTGACAGCAAAAATGACCCACCCATGGAAGCAGCTGGCTTACAGCTCAGGTTCAGGATAATCCTGAACCATCCAGGCCAGATCAGTGCTGGATATGCACCTGTGCTGGATTGTGACCCAGCTCACATTGCTTGCAAGTTTGCTGAGCTGCAGGAGAAGGTAGATCATTATTCTGGAAAAAAGCTGGAAGATGGTCCCAAGTTCTTGAAATCTGGTGATGCTGCCATTGTTGATATGGTTCCTGGCAAGCCTAGGCGTGTTAAGAGCTTCTCTGACTATCCTCCTCTGGGCCATTTTACTGTTGGTGACATGAGACAGATGGTTGCTGTGGGCGTCATCCAAGGAGTGGACAAGAAGGCAGCTGGAGCTGGCAAGGTCACCAAGTCTGCCCAGAAAGCTCAGAAGGCTAAATGAATATTATCCCCAATAGCTGCCACCCCAGTCTGTGGTGGAAAAAAGGTCTCAGGACTGTTTGTGTCAATTGGCCAATTAAGTTTAATAGTGAAAGACTGGTTAATGATAACAGTGCATTGTAAAACCTACAGAAGGAAAGGAGAATGTTTTGTGGACCATTTGTTTTTTTGTGTGTATGTGTGGCAGTTTTAAGTTATTAATTTTTAAAATCAGTACTTTTTAATGGACACAACTTGACCAAAAATCTGTCACAGAATTTTGAGGCCCATTAAAACAAAAGTTTAATGATAAACAACAACAACTCAGTCTTGAACATAGGTAAGTGATTGAAAAGGAGTAGGAAAATATTTGTGAAGACCAGTTAGGTATCTACTCCTGTATTCCAGACAGAAGGTGACTGTGACATGCTTTATTAGTGTGGTGTCAGTGCAGATGGCATATGTCAGTTGTTATGAGAGATATTTAGGAGGCAGAATGAATAGGATTGGTGATTGTTTGCTGGTGGGTGGTGGTGAGATAACAGGAAAGTGACAGATGATTCCTTGATTTTTTGCTTTGGGAAACTGGGTAGTGCCACTTCCTGAGATAAGGAATGCTGGAAAGAGGATCAGGCTTGAGGGAGGCAGATCATGAATTTAATTTAGTACTTGCTGAATGTAAGGTGCTTATGAAACACTGAATGGAGATACTAAGCAGGCAGTTCAATACATGGACCTGGAATCTGAAGGAGAGGTCTGTCGTAGCAGTATACATTTGGGAGTCATCAGTGTAAATATGCGATAATGAGATAAGCGTATCTAAAACCAAGTTCTGAGCAAAGCCAACAGTTAAGATCAGATTAAATAATGATGCGTCTGAGAAGCAGCAGCCACCAACAGGGAAGAAAAGCTGGTGGAGTGGCATACCAAAATATTCCTTTTTGTTTCATTTATATACATACTATCATTTCTGAAGTCTTTGTTCCTTCATTTTAGTCTTTTTTATATGTGTCACTGAATCTATTATTCTAGTGATTAGTACACTTACAGTTACAAAGGAAGTACTTTAATGTTGACAGATTGGGCAGCCTTTACACGTTTGATAAAATGTCCCCAGGCTCACCTATCAGACAACAGCCTGATGATATATTGTAGACAATATTCAGGTATTTCTAAATCAGATACATACCACATGACTTTTTTCTGTAGCTTTTCTTTTCTTTTTTTAATGTACCTGGGTATAGCCTTAGAAAAATGTGATAATCCATGGTTTAAATGATCTAAGAATTTAATAGGTGAGATTGGACAGAGATGGGCAATTTATGGCTTATAAATATTAATATGCTGGTTTTCCTACATCCTCACAGAAGCAGAAGGGCCTTGGATTTCATACATAGATTTATTAAGTAGTAAATTTTAAGTGGTTAAAAACTGTTTCTTTTTTTTTTTTAGAAGGTTTTGAGGAATCTCCTCTCCTGTTTTTTTTTTTTAAGATTTTATTTATTTATTTGACAGAGAGAGTGAGAGAGCACAAGCAGGGGGAACAGCAGAGGGAGAGGGAGAAGCGGGCTCCCTGCCAAGCAGGGAGCCTGATGTGGGGCTCGATCCCAGGACCCTGGGATCACGACCGGAGCCGAAGGCAGAAGCCCAACCATCTGAGCCACCCAGGCGCCCCCTGTCTCTGTTTCTGTTTCCAGAGTTTATCATAGTATATGGCATGCAGTAGGTACTCAGTATTTGTTGAATGAATGAATGAATGAATAATTACAGTTCTATGGCTTGACCTCAGTTTATTTGGACAATTTAATAAAATAGTAGTAATTTTTAATGTTAAAAATTGCAGAGGTAAGCGTTCTTAAACATTGCTAGATATGTAATCACATTAATCACATCTTTAAAGGCCCTTTTTCAGAAGAAGGTAACATTCACAGGTTCCAAGGATTTGATGCAGATATCTTTTGGGGAGCCATTTCTCAGGCTACTGTACCTACCTTCAAGCTATTCTTCACAGACCAACCTTAGTTTGAAAAGATAACTTGAGCAGGTCATTCCTTGTTGCTCTCCACATTGACCCTGGACTTCCAACAAGGCTCTTTGATGATTTGGCCCCTGCTTATTTCTCTAGCCTCATCACTGGCCCCACTGTGACCACACTCCCTCTTTCAACCCTTCTAAATGAACTCTTCATTTTTTGTAGTTTTTATTAGTTCCCATTTTCTCCCTTTCTTTGTTCTGTCTCTTTGGCAGAACATGCATATTTCCTTTGCTTAACAGCTATTTCACATTTTAGCTCAGACATCCAGCTCCTTCTGAAGTCTTCCTGGATCACAAAATCCATAGATCAGGTACACTGCCTCTGTGAATCCCCTTTCCCTGTCATGGTATCTCTGATAACTGTATTGTAATTGCCTAGTTTCCAGTCCTGATTTCAATTGCAGGGTGACCATAGGTACTAAGGGCAGGGCCTGTCTCTTCTGTCATATCCCTATAGTCTGGCACGGTCTCTGGCATGGACTAAATCTTTGTTTAACAAATAAATGTTTGAGGAAAAGAGAGATGAATTGGGGTTCCAGCTGCTAGTAATTGAGGTTTGGAGTTTGTTTTCTGGTTTTGAATAAGCATGGAGATTGAAAAGAATGTCTTCTTTTTCTTGTTCAGGCTTATGGGATGAAGATGCAAACGTCTTCCTCTCTCTCACCAGCCTTCTTAGCTACAACCCTTTCTGCATTGGATGAAGCCCTGCACGGTGGTGTGGCTTGTGGATCCCTCACAGAGGTAAAGGAGAAACTTTCCAAACTTCCCATTGATCTGTAACTTTCAGAGCCAGGGGAAAAAGTTTAGTTGAAAAACATGAATTATTTCATGTCTCAAGGGCATGGTTCTCCACTCAGGACCTAGTATAGTTGCTTTGCAAAAATAAAATAAAAAACAGTCCTTGCTGACCACCTAAAGTCTGCTTAGGTTGCTGTTTCTTAAAATTAACTTAGAAAACGATGAATATTATGAAATAGTATGAAAAATTGGGGGGAATTAAAAAAGGAACACTACTTAGTGTATTAGGAAGGAAACTTCGAAATTTTATTAACATGTGGGCAAGTCATAGTATTAAACTGAAGTGAGCTATTTTTAGTTTCTGTTGTAGATAAAATTTGGTTCTAGGATGTGATAGGTTGTATTAGTTATGTATTGTTGCACAGCAAATTACTTCAAAATGAAGTGGCTTAAAAACAACAATTAATACTTATTATTTCTATTTCTTTGGGAGCAGCTTAGCTCAGAAATATTGGTAAGGGATGCAATATCTTGAAGGCTTTGTGGGGCTGGATGGTATTTCCAAGAGGGCTCACTCACATAACTGGGAAGTTGATGCTGGTTGTTGGTAGGAGGTCACAGTTCCTCTCCAAGTAGGCTCTTCCACAGGCTGCTTGAGTTCCTCATGACATGGTGGCTGACTTCCCCTAGGGTGAGTAATCCAAAAGAAGGCAAGATGGAAGTGGCGATGCCTTTGATGATTTAGCTGTGGAAGTTACATACCATTAACTTCTGCCACATTCTCTTCTTTAGAAGCAAGTCATTAAGTACAGCTCATGTTCAAGGAAAGGCAAAATTGGGTCTACTTTTTGAAAGAAGTGTCAAGAATTCAAGGACATTTACTTTCTTTCAAGAGGGGGAGAGGGGAGGGGCAGAGGGAGAGAGAGAGAATCTCAAGCAGGCTCCATGTGGGGCTTGATCTCACAGCCCTGAGATCATTCCTGAGCCAAAAATCAAGAGTTGGACACTTAACTGACTGAGCCACCCAGGTGCCCCAAGGACATTTTTTTTACCTGAATAAATTGGACATGTAATATTATGTAAGGTTAAGGTTTTCATTATGTTACTTTAATGCATTTATATATTGTAATATGATTGCTGATGTAGTAATATTTATCACATTACATAATTATAGTACAATATTATTGTCTATATTCATTAGACTGCATTATATTGCTATTGCTTATTTACTTTTCATTATAAGTTTGTACTGTTAAACACCATCACTTTTTTTTAAAAAATTTATTTATTTGAGAGAGAGAAAGAGAGAGGGCACAGGTGAGCAGGGAGGGGGATGAGGGGCAGTGGGAAAGAATCTCAAGTAGAGTCCCTGTTGAGCATGGAGCCTGGTGCAGGGCTCAATCTCAAGACCCTGAGATCATGACCTGAGCTGAAATCAAGAGTTGGACACTTAACAACTGAGCCACCCAGGTACCCCAAACACCAGCACTCTTATCTCCCCACCCCACCCCCTTTTAACCACCATTTTACTCTGTTTTTTTTACAGGTTTAACTTTTTTAGATTCCACATATAACTGATACTGTACAGTACATTTCTTTGTCTGACTTATCTTGCTTAGTATAATGTGCTCAGGGTCCATTCATGTTGTTGCTAATGAGAGGTTATCTTCCTTCCTCATGGCTGAGTAATATTCCATTGTGTATATATGCCGCATTTCTAAATCCATTCATCTGTGGTGGGCATTTAGGTTGTTTCCATATCTTGGCTATCGAGAATACTACTATGATAAACATTGGAGTGCAGATATCTTGATGAAATTGTTTTTATTTCCTTTGGGTATATATCCAGAAGTGGAATTTCTGAGTTGTATGTAGATCTATTTTTAATTTTTTGAGGAACCTCTATATTGTTTTCCATAGTGAGATTAAAGATATTTAAAAACCACCACAGTTCTTTTCCTTGCAAGCTGCATTGGTGTGCTTACTGGTCTGGTGTTGTGACTCATGGACTTAACCAGGATACTCCTGAGGAACTTCTTGCCTGAGAGTTCTAGGGGCATTGATACTTTAAGCAAACTTCTAAGCAAGAGCAGACTCTGACATTCTGATAGTCATAAATTCAGGTGTAGATTTTTCTTCTTGAAGATGGGGCATTCTGTATGATACTATACCTTATTTTATGCCCTGTCTTCTAAGAAAGATTTAAAAATGTGTGTGTACTATGCTTGGAGGATGCTTATTAGATAGTTGATAAATGAGCCAGAGGATCTTTAAAGGAAACAAAAAAACCCTGCTGTTGCAGGGTACTGCCACCAGATGGTGCCAGAATCCTGTTGTACATAATCTTTTTGCACTCTAGCTGGACCTCTTCAAATGAGTTTATAACAGCAGTGTTCCATAGTTATAAAGTTATTTAAATAGCAAAAACTGAACTTAAGATTAACCAACAGCTACTTTTTTATTTTCTAAGTTTTAGAATAATTTTTAATGCTTTTTCACTTGGCATTTGTCAATTCTTTCTGAATCCAAGTGGTAGTTACAAGCCATGTTGGTGTTTTGTCATGATCTCCTTGGCTGACTTGGAGCATGAATACTCTGACTGCTTATTAGTGGCCAGTTTTTTACTTTCTGTTTTAGTTACAGGTAGCCTTTTCAGTTATTTTGGGATTTTTTTCAGCTGAGTATAGGGAGTATTTCTGTTTACCTTTTATTAACAAAATTTTAATGTGTATTTTATATATATGTAAGATTAAATATATCCTGCATGTGTAATTTATGAAGTCTTATGACCCTATGACTTAGTAAGAACCAGAACAATACCAAAACCATTGAAACTAACTGTGGTCTTCTCCCTGATCCTATCTTTGGCCTTCTATTGAGGTGTGTATGTGTATTTCAGGTAAAAAATCCTGAATTTTTTACCATTCCTATAATTTTTTTCCCTATAGTTTTCTTTTACCATCTATGTACTTAAATAGGAGCTATAACAACATTTTATTTAGTTTTGCTTAATTTTGAGCTCTATTAAATCATTTCTGTGATTAAATCATATCTCTTCTATGAATTGTTTTTTTTACTTAATAGTGTTTTCTAAGATTTATCCATGTTGTTTCAGGTAGCAGGAGTATAATTCCCTTTCACTGATGTATCGTACTCCATTTTGAAAATATGCCACAATTTATTTATCTTTTTTCCTGTGAGTGAACTTTTGGGTTGTTTCTAGTTTGCTGCTAATATAAACAAGTCCTATGAAAATTGTTGTACATGTCCCCTGCATCACATGTACAAGTATTTCTCTAGGGCAGGGATTGGCAAACTACTGCCCAATGATCAAATCTAGCTTGATGTCTGTTTTTGTAAATAAAGTTTTATTATAACACAACTATGCTGATTTGTTTATGTTTTGTCTGCTGATGTTTACATGATAGAAGGCAGAGTCGAGTTAGTTGTGGCAAAGATCTCATGGTCTGTAGAGCCTAAAATATTTACTATCTGGCCCCTCTCTAGGGTATCTACCTTGGAGTGATTTCCTGGTTATAGGATATGTGCGTAATGTAACTTTGCAGAATCAGGACAAATTGTTTTCCAGAGCGGTTGTGCCTGTTTAAATTCCTACCAGTGATGTGCAGGAATTCTTCTTGCTCTACATCTTCATGCCTTGGTATTATCAGATTTCTTAACTTATGCCCATCTTTGGCATCTATGATTTTAGTTTTCATTTTCCTGTTTACTAATGAGTTTGAATATCTTTTCGTAAATCATTTGGTTATTTTATTATTTTTTAAAGATTTTATTTATTTATTTGACAGAGAGATACACAGCGAGAGAGAGAACACAAGCAGGGGGAGTGGGAAAGGGAGAAGGAGGCTTCCTGCGGAGCAGGAAGCCCGATGCGGGGCTCGATCCCAGGACCCTGGGATCATGACCTGAGCTAAAGGCAGATGCTTAACGACTGAGCCACCCACGCGCCCCATTGTTTGGTTATTTTAAAAGCAGTTTTATTAAGGTACAATTTAAATGCTATAAAAACTCAACCATTATTAATTGCATAATTCAACATTTGGTAATTTTCTAGTAAGTCATCACCACAATCCAATTTTAGAACATTTCCATCACCTTAAAAATTTCCCTCATGCATATTTATAGGTAATCCCTGCTTCCATCCTCAGCCTTGGGTACCCACTGATCTATTTTTGTGTCTCTATATATTTGCCTTTTCTAAACATTTCATATAAGTGGAATCATATTAAAATGTAGTCTTTTGTCTTTGGTTTCTTTCACATAGTGTGATGTTTTTAAGGTTCATCCATGTTGTAGCATGTATTAGTAGTTCCTTTTATTATATTTTATTTCTTTAAAGATTTTTAAAATTTATTTATTTGACAGAGAGAGAGACAGTGAGAGCAGGAACACAAGTAGGGTGAGTGGGAGAGGGAGAAGCAGGCTTCCTGCTGAGCAGGGAGCCCTATGTGGGGCTCGATCCCAGGACCCTGGGATCATGACCTGAGCTGAAGGCAGACGCTTGACGACTGAGCCACCCAGGCACCCCTAGTTTGTTCCTTTTAATTGTTGATTTGTATTCCATTGTATGGCTGTAGCACATTTTGTTTATCCACTCATCAGTTGATGGACACTTAGATTGTTTCCATTTTTCATGTATTAGGAATGATGCTGCTATGAACATTCACGGATATGTCTTTGTATGGACATAAGTTTTTGTTTCTCTTGGGTAGATTACTAGGAGTGAGTGGCTAGATCATATGATAGCTGTATGTTGAACTCTTTTTTTTTTTTTTTAAAGATTTTATTTATTTATTTGACAGAGAGAGACACAGTGAGAGAGGGAACACAAGCAGGGGGAGTGGAAGAGGGAGAAGCAGGCCTCCTGCTGAGCAGGGAGCCCGATGTGGGGCTCGATCCCAGGACTCTGGGATCATGACCCGAGCCGAAGGCAGACGCCCAATGACTGAGCCACCCAGGCGCCCCTGTATGTTGAACTTTTTAAGAAACTGCCAGACTGCTTTCCAAAGTAGCTGTACGATTTCACATTCTCACTAGCAAAGTGTGATGGTTTGTTTCTCCACATCCTCACTAACATTTAGTATTGTTTATCTCTTTGATTTTAGCTATTCCAGTGGGTGTATAGTGGTATGTCATTGTAGGGTTTTTTTTTTTCTCCCTCTTGTGCCACTGGGGGGACCACAGGCAACCTCATCCCCACTCTTGCAGCCAGGCTTGTGGAATTGCCAATTTCATTGTAGTTTTAATTGCACTTCCTTAATGACTAATGATATTGAACACCTATTCATGTGCTTACCAGCCATTTGTGTATTTTCTTTTCTTTTTTTTTTTTTAAGATTTATTTATTTATTTTAGAGAGAGAGAATGCCTGTGCATGAGCAGGGGGAGGGGCAGAAGGACAGGGAGAGAAAATCCTCAAGCAGACTCCCTGCTGAGAGTGGAGCGCCAGGTGGGGTTTCAGCCCATGACCCTGACATCGTGATCTGAGCCAAAATCAAGAGTCAGAGCCACCCAGGCGCCCCCATTTGTGTATTTTCTTAAGTGAAATGTCTGTTCAAATCTTTTGCCTATTTTTTAATTGGTTGTTTTCTTGTTACTCAGTTGTAAGCCATTCTTTATACATTCTGGATACAAGTCCTTTATCAGATATAGGATTTGCAATTGTTTTCTTCCAATCTGTGGCTTGTCTGTTCATTGGTTTGTTCATGGTAGCTTTTGGAGCTTTTAATTCTGGTGTAGTCCAGTCTATCAGTTTTTTTCTTTTATAGATTGTGCTTTTGGTCATCTCTACAAATTCTTTGTCCAGCCAAAGACACAGTGAGTTTTTGCTATGTTTTCTTCTAAAGTTTTATAGTTTTAGGTTTTACATTTAGTTTATGATCTATTTTGAGTTAATTTTTGTGTGATCTATTTTGAGTTAATTGGTAGAATAAATTGTGTAATATCTCTTTTTTAATATTTTATAATAGTTTGTACAAATTAGAATTATTTGTTTCTTGAATATTTGATACAACTTGTCTGAGAAATTGTCTGATCTTGGTATTTTCCTTGTGGGAAGATTAAAAAAAATGAAATCAATTCCTTTATGATTTATAGGACTATTCAGGTTTTCTATTTTCTTCCTGAGTAGTTTTGGTGAATGACATTTTTAGGAATATGCCCATTGTCTTTAATTTTTCAAATTTATTGTCATAAAGTTATTCACTGGACTCTCCTTATCTTTAAATCTGGTTTTAAAAAAATTTAAAAAAATCTGGTTTTATATGTGATTTATTTTATTTTATTTTATTATGTTATGTTAATCACCATACATTACATCATTAGTTTTTGATGTAGTGTTCCATGATTCATTGTTTGGGTATAACACCCAGTGCTCCATTCAGTACATGCCCTCTTTACTACCCATCACGAGGCTAACCCGTCCCCCCACCCCGCTCCCCCTATATGTGATTTTCTTCCCCTTTTCATTCCTAACATTACTTACTTTGTCTTCCTTTTCCCTTTCTTTTTAAAAAGTCTGGACAGAGTTTTGAATATTATTGTAGTCTTTTTTTCTTTTTAAGATTTTATTTATTTGTCAGAGAGAGAGAGTGAGTACAAGCAGGGGGAGTGGCAGGTAGAGGGAGAAGCAGGCTCTCTGCTGAGCAAGGAGTGTGATGTGGGACTCAGGACCCTGGGATCATGAACCAAGCCGGAGGCAGACACTTAACCAACTGAGCCACCTAGGTGTCCCTATTATAGTCTTTTCAAAGGACTGTGCTCTTTGTTGTTCTTTTTTGGTCCTCTCTCTCTTTTCTTTGTCTTCTACTTCAATGATTTCTTTTATTTTATTATGTCCTATGTAATTGCATGTTTTCTGCCAGTATTCTCCCCCACCCCCAAACTTCTTGCATTTAATCCATTAACTTTCAGTTTTTCTTTTTCTTTTTTTTTTAACTCTGAGCTTGTAGGCTATGAATGTCCATTGCTTCATTTTTTTTTATATAAAGCATTTTCATCTTTACTTAGTTCTAATGGTATTTTAAAATTTCCATTATGATTGCTTCTCTAATTCATGAGTTATTTGAAATTTCTGAAAATCTAATTTATTTAATTAAAAAATTTATCTTTTCAAAATTAGATTGTTAACCTAAATTCATTTGGTCAGAGAATTTTATGTGATACCGATTCTCTGAAAATTTCTGAAACTTGTTTTAAGGTTTAATATGTGATCGATTTTTATAAATGCTTTAGGTGCGATTGAGAGGAATGATTATTCTCTAATATTTGAATGCTCTGCATATGACCATTAAATTAAGCTTGTTATTTGGGTTGTTCAAATCTTCTTCATCTTTACCAACTTTTTTTTTCTCAGCCCGACCTAATAGTAATTTAGAGAAGGTTGTTAAAATGTTGTTGAATTGACAAATTTACTTGTAGTTCTATTATTTTTTACTTAGTGTATTTTGAGCCTATTTTATTGTGTTTTAACTTAACATATTTAGAATTGTCATATGTTTCTAGAGAACTGAACCATGTACTATGGTTCTTCTATGTAGCACTTGTCACTGTTAAAGTTGTAGTGTTCGTATGATTAATTAGTGCATGTCTTCCTCACTGGAGAATAAATTCCAAGTGAGCAGGGATTGTGTCTTTTTATTTTTATTGTTAGATTCACAGTATTAGCATATGTAGAAGGTACTTAATAAATATTAGTGGAGAGAATGAGTTTGTATTTAAACGCTTATATAGTGCTTGCTTACTGTAATGCTTTGTTTATTGCTATCTCATATTCTCTCCTTGGATCTTGAAATAAGCCAAACTTTAGTAATTTTTAAAGATTGCTATTCTAAGGTGTAATATTTATTTTCATTTGTATGCCATTAAAAATTATCAAAATAGTACATTTAAGAAATATGAGTTTTCTACTTAATTGATCTTTTATTAATGAACATCAGTGATTCTTTCATTTTAGGAGTTTTTTTCTTAAATATCTCTAATATCTGTATATCTGTAGTTGCATATTTATAGATTTGTTATATACTGCTGTTTAACAAATCATTCCAAAGTTTAGTGGCTAAAAACAGCAAGAAAGATTTATTATCTCACAGTTTCTGTGAGTCAGGAATTCAGGATCATCTTAGCTGGCTTTCTGGTTATGGTCTCTCATGAGATTACAGTCAAGGTATTGATGAGGCTGCAGTCATCGGAAAACCTGACTGGAGCTGGCCGGGATGCTTCCAAGATGGCTCACTCATGTGGCTGGGAAGTTGGTCCTGGCTGTTGTTAGCAGGAAGGCTCAGTTATTGGCCACCTGGACCTCTCCACAGGACTGCTTGCCTGTCTTCCTGACATGGCAGTTGACTTTCCCTAGAGTAAATGATCTTAAGGAACAAAGTAGAAATCGCGTTGTTTTTTAAGGCCTAGCTTTGGAAGTTACATAGCATTCTTTCTGCTGTATTCTGTTACACAGACACACCTGTTACAGTGTGGGAGGGGACTACAGAAGGGTGTGAATACCAGAGTGAGATCACTGGGTCCTTCTTAGAGCCTGGCTGTCACTATATATGTGTGTTTATATATGTATGCATGCATATATGTGTGTGTGTGTGTGTGTGTGTGTATGTGTGTAAGTCTTAAAAAACTTGAAATTATTACCTATCCGTTCTCGGAGACTGTGGTAGACAGAATTCTAAAATGGCCTCCCAGAGATGCTCTGCCATAATCCCTGGAACCTGTGGATATGATAAGATATCATTCCCATTATCATGGTATGTTCTATGGCACAATCGACTTTAAGAGAGGGAGATTATCCTGATCTACTTCCATGGGCCCTTGGAAACTGAGCTTTCTCTAGCTAGAGAGGGAGAAACCAGAAAGACGGTGAGAAGGAATGTAGGTAGGTGGCCTCTAGAAGCAGTGAGCAGCCCTCGGATGACAGCCAGCAAGGAAACAGGGAGCTCAGACCCGTGGCTGCAGAGTAGTGGATTTTGCTCAGCTGGCACCTTGATTTTGGCCCTGTGAGACTGAGCAGAGAGCCCCGTCAAGCCCATCCAGACTGACTGCTAGCCTACAGAAGTGTGAGATAAGAGACGGGTGTTGTTTTAGGCTGTTAGGTTTGTGGTAATTTGTTACAGAGCGATAGAGAACTAATATCGTATCAATGCAGGTGTCTAATTAATTGCATTGCCTGATCTTTGTTTCTGGTTAAAAGGTCAAACCTAGAGTTCCAGATATCAGATAGAAGTTAGAAGTGGTGGGAGATAGGTAAGGCAACTGGTAGAATAAACTTAGATGAGCCTGGAGACAACGGAGGGAGCAAGAATGAGTCTGGAAACATTCTGCTGGCATTTTTATAGCTGCTCTTTCCTGATTTCCCAGTTTTGATTGATGTGAACGTCACTGAATCTGTGTAGATGCAGTTACAGCACCAAGATCAAAAGTGGAACTAGAGAAGCAGTCGTGCTGAAACAGAAGTAGCAGAGGAGAAAATCAAAGAGAAACTGCCTCTGCAGAATCACAGATGAGATTGAACTACAGGGGTTTGTCCCATTCCCTGAGAACGTCAAATTCCATACTTGAGGAATATCTAAGCAGATAATTTCTGCCTCTGTTATTACTGACGATTGGTAGTAAAGATATGTTTGAAATTTAAAGTTTAAAAGTTTACATTATGTGGAGGTCAAACCACATGGTAGCTTTCTCATAGGGGATCATGTAGATTAAATCAGTGTTTCTCAATCCTGCTTTCATTTTCTCCCCTTAGGAGCTTTTTAGACATTTTTTTTTTTTCTAATGAAGTCCTCCCCATGAGATTTTAATACCACAGATACACTGTATACCTGTTTATGTATGGTCTGTATATCTGTGTTTTAGATAGAAAAAGTAAAACCTCCCCCCTCCCCCATCAAAACCATGTTTCACCCTTGGGGTCAAGATCACCCTGCTGAGAATGTAAAATAAAGATGCTAATGTGATTCGGTAAAATTAAGGTTGTATGTAAAGGGATCGCCAAAAAAAGTGTTTTCATATTGTAATCCTGAGAGTTACTGGACTAGAGTACTGGTCCAAACTCATGTCAACAAAAAGGGATATAAGATCTGCATATCTTTGTTCAAGAGTACCTCTGGAAAAGTAAACCTGTGAAACACTGCCAAATCTTTATAACATTTAAGAGGGATGATTATACCCAGATCCTTGCTCTAAATACTAAGAAAGGATGTAGCACATTTTTACATTATTTGTATTTCCTGACTCATTTCCATGCTTTGTTCATGATTTAAGGAGATGAGGTGTCCTCCTTGAGTGGATCAGTTTTGCTTTGGAAGTGACTATTCTACTATCCCCAAACGGTAGGAGCAGGATGCCAGAGTCCTATTTTGGCATCCTAATTTTTTCTCAGAACAGTTAAATATACAGTTCTTTTTCTTTCTTATTGGCAAGGTTAGCTGTGGCCTGCAAGATCACAGGAGCTAATGAGGCAGGATTGTAAACTTAAATGCCTACAAGGGCCAGGCATGTGATAGACATGCGTAAACAGTGAAGTACAAGACATAAATGCTTGATTAGTCAATTTTGGCTGCTTACACTGCTTAAAACAGCGGCAAACATTTATTTTTCTTGCTCATGGGTGTGCAGGTCAGCCACGATGGGTCTCATCTCCTTCGAAATCTAGTCAGGTTAAGGCGTGCTCCATGTGTAACAACAGCAGTAGAAGTACTAGGGAGAAATTTCTAATTGGCTTTCCTTGACTCTAATCCGATGATGTGGTTTGTTTATCCTGCCCAGTGTTTTGAAAGGCAAGATAAACAGGCCTCTGTCCTAATACAGGAGTTTAGCAGATGTGGTTGATTGGATCATTGTTCCTAATTCTTCACTCACTTCCTGATTTAGAAATAAACATCTCTCTCCATAAAGATTTCATAGAGTCTTTTATATGGCACATGTTCTATGATTGTTAAATGAATGATTATGTCCCTTGATACTGTTTGATGTTTTTTTAACTGTGAAGCTTGGGGTGCTTGTCATTTCCATGTCCTCCTGTGTTTTTCTGCTCTGTTCCCCTTCCTTCTCTTTTTTCGTCCCTTCCCATGTACTTGAAAGACAGCAGTTGTTAATATGAAATAAGAGGGAGTGGTGGGGAAAATCCAAGGAATAAAATCTTCCACATGTTGATGTAAAGTAATTTAAGATCCAAGGTTTTTTTCACAAGGCAAAGTGCTACCTGGCCTTTCTGAGATTGAGATTTTGTTTGTTTGTTTTAGGATTTTGAGAATTAGTTACTTTTCAAATGAATTTTGTAGGTCTAAAGGCCTAATCATATTTCTGCATAGTTGTAGAGCAAATGGAGACAAATGATGGGTGAGGCGTGTCATTAAAAAAAAATGATACAGAGTTTCCAAAGCTCTTAGATCAGAACCAGGCAGTCCTTAAATTTTCTTGGGTGAAGTATTGGTTTGGAGATGGCCCATCCTGTTGCCCCCATCTTGAATGAGAGGAGAGTTAACTTGGTTTTAGGTCCTAACAGGTCCAGGTTTCACATTCATCTCAACCATTAAGTCTCTCTAAAGATTAAAATGACAGGCTTCATTTTTATTTCAGTACACTTAGACTTTCTTTTCTTGGGAATAATTCTTTCTCCTTTGAACTAATTATTAATATTTGCTTCCTTGTTGATATTTGAGTGATCTTCACCACTGGTTATTTTCTTTCAGTTCTTTTATTTCTCAGGCAGCGTTGAAGCCCAGAATCTTAACTATATAAAGCTGATTATATTTTACTGGTGTCTTCTGTGTGTAAATGTTGTATTCACTCTGAGTTTCCAAGAAGCAACTAACTGAGACTATTCTGGTTTGGCATGTTCTCTCTTTCTAACCACCATTGGAGCTGAACCTGGGAATTGAACACAACTTGAAACTTTGTGGTTTGGCTGGTAGAATTCAGAGCTAAACTATCTGAAGCTAAAAATTATTAATGTTGAAATGTTTTAACCCACTAAGTAAACCTGAAAAAATAATGAAATTTAACTCCAGTCAGCCCATCAGAATTGCATACAGCATAAATTTTTTTGAGTCTAGGAAGAGAGTGAAAAATGTATGAAGAGGATCTGAGATTGCTAAAGAATTAGAAATTAGTTATTATAGCTTAAATTAATGTAATTATCCAACTTCAAATGCAAAGTAAAAACAAAACAAACCCAGAAATCTTATAATGTTATTCACGTAATGTTCTACTTTTCCCTAGACTATACTGAACAGTATGTGAAAATAATGAAGTAGAAAAAATGCCAGTTATACTTGTTTAAGTTTTCAAATTTTTTACATGTTTTCTTTAAAGATGGAATAATAAGAGAATATCTTACATTTTCATGGGACTTGATATGTTACTGAATGTTTTCATATGTATCATTTTAATTGAAACAATGGCTTGTTTTACCTTTTCACTAAAAATCACAAAGCATTTAAGGGGTTTAAGCTCATTAAATCTTAGAACATATTTAAAACCTGGCCTGTAGACAGTATGTATAGAAAGGCAGTGAAGAGTAACCATTTTTCATTTTTTAGATCCACTTCCAACTTTTACTGACAAAAGTTACCTTTCCTCTGATTTCTGATAATTAACTTGATCCATGCTGTCTTCGATAATGATAAAAAAGTGTTTGGGGCTCTTTAAAACTAGCAGTTTCTAAAGCAGAATATGTAAGATGGTCCATTAGGTTGTGGGAAAAATATTTTGAACTTTTATTGTTATTTCAACCTAAAAAATGAAATAAACCTTAATGAGTATTTAATATATAGATTGACACTGGCATCCTCACTTGGTCTGTATGTCAGACTGTCATGTGTCAGGTATAGTCCATGAGGAAATGATACAGAAGGGTGACAGAGGCACCTTGCTGTACCTTTATTTTCAGCATCCTGGGATGAATTGTGGTTCTACATACCTAGTTAAGTGGATTTTGGATTTAACTAAACCAAATCTCACAAACAAACAAATGTCAAAAAGATTCCTGCAAACAAACTGTAGATTGGAGTCCATACTGATAATGTGCTAGAAATGAACCACATGCACAGACAAGTCAGCTGTTGAATCTCCCCTGACTAATGAAGTAAATCAGTGACAATCTGATTCCATCTGAGAAGACATCCAAAAAATTTTGAAATTCTAAAGACAATCTGATATATGGAATTATATCCATTATCCTTTATATTGAAACTTTTGCTGGTTTTTTGTCCCTTGAAATACTGAGTAATGATAGTAGGAAGCCATCATAATTAAGAAACACACAGGATAGGGGTGCCTGGGTGGCTCAGTCAGCTGAGCATCTGACTCTTAATTTCAGCTCAGGTCATGATCTTGGGGTTGTGGGATCAAGCTCCGTGTCAGGCTATGCGCTCAGCATGGAGTCTGCTTATCCCTCTCCCTCTGCTCCTGCCCCTACCCGCATGCGTTCTCTCTCTTGCTTGCTGTATCTCTTTTTCTCAAATAAATAAATAAAATCTTAAAAAAAAAAACAACACATGGGATAGGAAGACAAACTTCCATAAGTTTTTAGTGACATTTAAAGTTATGTAATACATAATTCAATATCTAGAAAAATATCACTAAAAGTAATGATAGATATTTAAAAGCCTCTTTTGAGTTTTCTCAATAGTAAAAGACCAAATGTAATACATTATTAATAACATTAGGAACACACTTATTCTTCCTGTTGCAGTAAAATGAATGAAATAAAACATAGAAAACAATATGGCAACAACTTAAGTGGATTCTTTTGTGAACAGATACTGTCAGAAGTTATATAGAAATCATTAGAGATGATTTGAAGCATTAAGAATTAAAACAGATTATTCAGTGTGGAAAGATGCTAAATAAAGTACAGAAGTTTCTACCATGACCCAGATTATCATCTTAGCTAGATTTTGTTTCAGTATTGAAATAACAGGAAGAACTAAATTTTTTGTATATGCCATTAAACTAAAGATGGGTCAGAGAAGATATATTCTCCCTAATAAGTCTCCTGAATATAATACAATGTTTATATGACTTCTTGAATATAAATAATTTCTTGAACGTAAAACAATGTTTATGAGGGAATTTCCTGGGTTATGGTAATGTTCTGACTCATAGGGGTTTAGATTGCATGTATGTATACATTTGTTGGAACTCATCAAATGGTAAACTTAAGATTATGCATTTCACTGTATGTAAAATTTACTTTACAAAAGAAAAGAATCATACATATTAAACTCATATTAATGATATACATGCTGAATTGTTAAGGGAAAGCACATTGATGTCTCTGGCTTACTTTAAAATGCATTAAAAAAAACCCTGAGGCTGAGGCTGGCTCAGTGGGTGGAGCATGCCACTCTTGATCTCAGGGCTGTAAGTTTGAGCCCCATATTGGGTATAGAGATTACTTAAAAATAAAATCTTTAAAAAACAAAACCAAACCTGAGATAGATTGATGAATGGATAGAGGGATGGGTTGTTAGATAGACTAGTCTAGTCTAGTCTAGTCATTGTAATGGTAAAAATGGTAAGTAAATGGTAGATATATGGACGGACGTTCTCTGTAAGATTCTTTGAACTTTTCTGTTGTATCATCCTTAGGCAATTTGTAGCAACACAAAAGTTGATGTCAGATGTGTGGAGAGTGCTTCAGGATGGTATCAGTGTTGTTAATTTTTATAAAAACCTGACTAGTGAAGTGTGGAATCTCTATAGCACTCTGTATTGAGATGGGGACTGACCATGAAAATCATTTGAATCCCAAAGGGCTTCTTTGGTGAGCTCACAGCAAAGATTGTAAAAGAGCTGTTGAATTCTACCTATTAAAGATGAGTGAAACATGTTTTTAAATGAAAAGATATGTCAAATTTGCTGACCTTTTTTATATGACAAGTGGCTATGTAATATGCTTCATAGCAGATTAAAAATTAACCAACCACCCAAATCAGTGGTATACTCTGACAACATCTCTTTAAAGTAAAGGTGATGTTTTAACAATGAGTGAGAAAGTCAGTGTCTTTTTGAAGACAGATTAAAATACAGAGTGTTTTTGGGCGCCTGGGTGGCTCAGTTGGTTAAGCGACTGCCTTCGGCTCAGGTCATGATCCTGGAGTCCCGGGATTGAGTCCCGCGTCGGGCTCCCTGCTCAGCGGGGAGTCTGCTTCTCCCTCTGACCCTCCTCCCTCTCATGCTGTCTCTCATTCTCGCTCTCAAATAAATGAAATCTTTAAAAAAAAAAAAAAATACAGAGTGTTTTTAAAATCATTGCTTGGGGGCGCCTGGGTGGCTCAGTTGTTAAGCATCTGCCTTCAGCTCAGGTCATGAACCCAAGGTCCTGGGATCAAGCCTGGCAGCATCAGGATCGAGCCCGGCAGCATCGGGCTCCCTGCTCCGCTGGAAGCCTGCTTCTCTCTCTCTCCCACTCTCCCTGCTTGTGTTCCCTCTCTCGCTGTCTCTCTCTGTCAAATAAATAAATAAATAAATCTTTAAAAAAAAAAATCATTGCTTGGAAATGTTTCTTTTATAATGTTATTTTTGTTGTGAAAGGTAAGTTTGTCTTGTGAAAACTTTGTTTTCTGCACACTTTAAAAACCTTGTAACAATATTTGCTATACTATTGAAAAATCTTCCAAATAAAGAGTTTTTATTTTTAAACCAATTGTTAAAAATCTTAAAATGCTATATCTTTTGATTATGTCATAAGAACAATTGATTGACATGAGGAAAGATGGAAATTTATTAGCCAAAGTTCAACACAAACTTTTGCTAATTGATGAAAGTTATTGAAAAACGAACATAGTAAGTACGAGTGATGTATTTTAAAAATTTCAGTTCTTACATTTTTGCAATTATCCCTTTCTCAACTACACAGCCATTGCATGTAAATACGTGGAACTTAGGACCTGACATTTCAATCACTGAATGACAAAGTACTTAAATAATAATATAATTTCATTTGTTATTATCATTATTATCATTGCTTCACTAAAAGTGTTAAGTTTTTATGAGAATGAAAAGATCTGGGGGCACCTGGGTGGTTCAGATGGTTAAGCATCTGACTCTTGATTTTGGCTTAGGTCATGATCTCAGGGTGGTGGGTTGAGCCCTGCTTTGGGATCCCTGCTCGGTGGGGAATCTGCTTGAGATTTTCCCTCTCCCTCCACCCCTCCCCCTTGCCCTGGCTCAGGCTCTCTCTCAAGTAAATAAATCTTAAAAAAAAAAAAAAAGATCTGGGGGCGCCTGGGTGGCTCAGCCGGTTAAGCATCTGCCTTCGGCTCGGGTCATGATCTCCGGTGTCTGGGAACAAGTCCCGAGTCGGGCTCCTGGCTCAGCAGGGAGTCTGCTTCTTCTTCTACCTCTGCCTCTCCCCCTGCTCATGCTCTCTCTCTGTATCTCTCTGTCTCAAATGAATGACTAAAATCTTAAAAAAAAAAAGAGATCTGTACAACTAATAAGATATGAGGGGCACCTGGGTGGCTCAGTCAGTTAAGTGTCTGCCTTTGGCTCAGTCATGATCTCGGGGTCTTGGGATGGAGTCTCGCATGGGGTTCCCTCAGCCACTCCCTCCCCCGCTCATGCGTGCTTGTGCATGCACTCTCTCTTTCTCAAATACATAAAATCTTTAAAAAAATAAATATGAAACTATTTTCAAATTCTTTTTTTTTTTTTTAAAGATTTTATGTATTTATTTGAGAGAGAGAGAATGAGAGAGAGCACATGAGAGGGGTTAGGGTCAGAGGGAGAAGCAGACTCTCTGCTGAGCAGGGAGCCCGATGTGGGACTCGATCCAGGGACTCCAGGATCATGACCTGAGCCACCCAGGCACCCCTATTTTTAAGTTCTTATTTTTAATTTTTTGATCCCTATTTTATATATGCTTTATATTATATAGAATGTATTAGTAAAATAGTATGTATATAATAAATATACATACATTGGAAGACCATACTAAATTTTATTTGTTTTCAGTTGGTCAGACTATGTAATCAAAAAAGTTTAGAGACCCCTTTTCACTGATTACTCATGATCTGGCAAACTGTTATTGGTAGCTACAATTTATTCTGGAAGTCTAAATCACTGTTTAGAGATTAAAATAAATCAGCACATAGTTTTTAACTTGTGAGCTTTTGTTTTTTTAATGTTGAACCTCGATAAATGAAGGTTAGCTTTAGGCTAAATTTTAAGACTGGTTCTCAAAAGTGTACAGCAGCATAAGCATCACCTGGGAATTTATTAGAAATGTAAATTCTCAGGCCACATCCCAGACCTACTGAACCAGAGATGCCGGTTAATAAGCTTGCCAGGCAATTCCAGTGCTCACTTCAGTTTGAGAACCCCTGGTATGAATGGTAGACTCATGGGTCATCCCTTCTTATTTCTCCCTACTTCATGAAGTATCTAAGACAGTTTATTCAAATATTTATAGTCTGTTTCAGTCTTCGCTCAGACTTTTTCATCTCTCCCTGAGATATTTTTTTCTCCTCCTTCCCTCTGTTCCTTCCCTTCCTTTGTGAAAAACTGTGTTAAAATTATTAGTGTTATTTTTACAAAAGGGATAGTGTTTTGGTTCTTAAAATTTGGATGCCACAGCCAGTGTGACAAATAGCATATGTTTAAAGGGGATATATATATATATATGTATATATATATATATATATTTAAAGATTTTATTTATTTATTTGACAGAGAAAGACACAGCGAGAGAGGGAACACAAGCAGGGGGAGTGGGAGAGGGAGAAGCAGACTCCCCGCCGAGCAGGGAGCCCGATGTGGGGCTCGATCCCAGGACCCTGGGATCATGACCTGAGCCGAAGGCAGATGCTTAACGACTGAGCCACCCAGGCGCCCCCAGGGGGATATATTTTTTTAACATTTTCAAATTAATTTTTATTAACTACTTCTAGTTGGACTTGAGAATTTCCTATTTTTTTCCATCTCTAGCCTCTTGATTTCAAATTTTATAATCTCAGAATAGCTTTCACCAACTAAAATTTCAAAACACACTTGAAAGTATGCATCACCTGGATTCAACAATTGTTGAATTTTGTTACATTTGCTTAATCTTTCTCTGTACACACACACGTGTGTGTGTGCACATGCCTTTTTTTTTCTGAAGCATTTGAAAATAAATTGTATACATCAGAACTCTTCACGCCTAAATTCTTTACTATTCACAATAAAGATCAAAGTAGCTTTTTAGGGGACTAGTACAAAATTGTTCTAAAAAGCAATTCATAAGAAATGCTAATCCAATTATTAAAGCCTCTTAAATATTTTCAAGTTCCTTCTCTAAATGTCTTAATGAGGAAAAGATATAGAACTCCCAGTTCTGAATGTATAAATTCACCCTCCAGCCTCTCTCAACCAAAGCTTTTCATTTGAACTACAGAACACAGAGCATGATTTGAGTGACTATTCTCTCATTTTTCCCAAAGATGGTATCTAACTAGTACTAACCCAGACACATAGGGAAGGAGTTAATTCCTTACAATAGATGTATTAGAATGTTTAAGGAATATTCTAAGGAATGTTAAGGAACATTAAGGAACTCCAGGAACCCAAGTTAGTGGGACTGTGCAAGTGGCAAGTTCTTAAAAGGATTTTGCTTTGAGTAGCTTGTGATGTTTATATAAATAACTTTTTTTTTTTTTTTTTAGATTACAGGCCCACCAGGTTGTGGAAAAACTCAGTTTTGTATAATGATGAGCATTTTGGCCACGTTACCCACCAACCTGGGAGGACTAGAAGGAGCTGTTGTGTACATCGACACAGAGTCAGCATTTAGTGCTGAAAGGTAGGAGATTTTATTATTTTCCATTGTAATGTTTAATTTTGTAACTTATTTATAGCATGTAACATTTTCAAACAGGTTAACATTTACCTTTTCTTCCTGAGAATGCAGAATGCTAGATACTGCTTTAATTGAATTTTCCTTTTAAGATTAACACAGGAAGCAGTTTTCTTTTTGTCTTTTCTATCCCTTTGTCATTGGTTTAAGTGAGGTTCCTGGATAAGCTGTGTTTTGCAGAAAGTCAGGAAGAAAGAAGTTTAAGAAACAGAGGGAGGGATGTAAGTGGAAATGGGGAAGAGGGAAAATTAATAAAAAAGACAAAAGGCAAGGTGCTTTGTAACTAATTTCTAGTTGGAAGTAAAATATTAGTGAATGGAAAAGTTGCACATTTCAAAATACATTTTGACTGAGAAGTATTTCACTTAAATCTTTGTAATAGTATGGTATTCAACGTAAGAAACGCACTAATAGTAAGTGTATCTATGCTTGGAAAGGAAAGATTTCCTTAGTTTGGCAGGGACCTTTAACATTCTATGAGAGGCATTTGGTTATTTGGGTAATTCTGTACACCTGAAAATAAGTTTGGTGTCCGTTCCCCCCCGCTCCCCCCCCCCGCCCCCGCCGGCCCTAATTAACCTTCATGAGCAGGAGTACTTATAGGTCTGGGGACTGATTCAATTCTGTTCTTTCAGTCAAGGTGTTGTATAGGTATAGTCCTTTGAATCTGTCTTTAACTGTGTCATGAATCACGTTGTCTGTCTTTATTTCTCTCTAATGATACTAGTTAGATTAAAGTGTATTCCCTGACCAGATAAGTTCCAAATGGATTATTTTGCCTAGAGTTTATTTGCTTTGTTCTGTGTTGCTTGTTATCTATTCTAAGTATATGCCACAGATGTGTCAGCTTTGTGAGTTTGTGTTATATCTTTGCATCTTCAAAGCCAAATCTAGTGACTGATGCATATTAACTGCTCAGAAAATGTTTGATAAATGATGGACAGGCATTACTCTCAAACTGTGAAATCCAGATACCATTTCCTACTAAAAGGAATGAGGGTTCTTGGGGAAATGGCTGCTTCTAGCACTGGTGCAGGAAATTTTTAAGTTGAGTCTGAAACATCATATCAGATGGATGACAAGGAAGCTATCAAAGACTACTTAGGACTCAGGAATCAACCCGACCAGGCGCCCACAAAGATGAGACAAATTGACCACCAATAAGATAATAATGACAGTAGATTAAAACCCATGAAATATGTTTAAGTTCTTGAGTCTGTAATATAAAGAAATGAAAAGCAGGTAAATCTCCAAAATTTTGGAGAAGCAACTCATTATTTTGAAAATGAGTTAAAAAAAAGGAAATCAAACATCTCTTCTTTTTCTATATGAACTGTATTACCGAGTAACAAATAGGTCTTTTTTTTTTGACAGAGAGAGATACAGCGAGAGAGGGAACACAAGCAGGGGGAGTGGGAGAGGGAGAAGCAGGCTTCCCGCTGAGCAGGGAGCCTGATGTGGGACTCAGTCCCAGGACCCTGGGATCATGACCTGAGCCGAAGGCAGAGGCTTAACAACTGAACCACCCAGGCGCCCCAACAAATAGGTCTTTTTACAGGAGTATTCCAGCAATAAATGAAGAAGGAATGATAGAATAGCACCAAATTACAAACCCCAACAATCTGATGGATCTTGGCATTGAATATTGTGATATAATAAGAAATCCATATTTTGTCTTAGTCCTGATTCTTGCCTGCAGAGCTTCTAAAACCTTTGGAATTTCCTGAGTTAATAGAGGTGCCAGAACCATCATTTGTTATTCATAATCACATAATCAACCCCTTTCAACCATACCTGAATTTATGCTATTGAGATGACTCTTGGTGGGCCCCTGGATAGCTTCAGATGGGAGCTGGTTGCCAATCATGTGATATAAAGTGGGAAAATTCAGCTCCACCCATCCTCCCCAACCTCTGAGGAAGAGAAAGAGGCTGGTAACTGGTTAATTGCCAATGGCCAGTGCTTTAATCAATAATGCCTATGCAATGGGATCTCTACAAAAATCTCTAAATGATAGGGTTTGGAGAGCTTCTGGGTTGGTGAACACCCTCAAGGTGCTGGGAGGGTGGTGTGCCATGTAGCCCTCCCTGATCTTTTCCTGAGCTGTATCTTGTATTCTTTGTAATAATTTGGTAATAGTAAGTAAAGTGCCTCCTGACTTTGCATCATTCTAGCAAAATTATTGAACTTGAGGAGGGGGGTGTGGGAACTCCTGATTTGTGGTTGCTTACTTGGTCAGAAGTAGTAGTAGTAGTAGTAGTAGTAGTAGTCCCAGAGGTCCAGGACTTGTGATTAGTGTCTCAAGGTGGGGGGGGGCAGTCTTGTGGTTCTGAGTGTTTAAACTGTGGAGTCTGAGCTAACTCCTGGTAGTTAAGTGTCTGATACCCAGTTTGTGTCCATAGGGAATTAAAGAATTGCTTGGTATGGACAACCCAAATATTTGGTGTCAGAAGTGTTGTGAGTAAAAATAGTTCATAAACATAAAGCCTACTAGCATCACAAAAAGAAAACTAGTCATTGTGTTACTTCCTGATGGAAGAATAGTCAAGCCTGAATATGATCAAGCTTTCAGATCCAATTATCAGTTTACAACATATACAGAGAAGAGAGGAACATGTTAAACTACACCAGAGAGATGCAGTCAGCAAAATCCAAACTGGGAAATGACAGAATAAATGATTGTTGGAGGAGGAACCTTTGGATTAAAAGAGATTTGAAAGGTATATTGCTCTCATCACATTGTATACCTTAAACTTACACAATGTTATATGCCAGTTATATCTCAATAAAACTGGGGAAAAAAGATGTATTGGTCGTTCCAATGTGATGAACCTATTTGGATCTTAAACAAATAAATGGTAAAAAAGAACAGAAGCATAAATATATGAGACCACTGGAAATCTGAACACTGAAATATATTTGATGCTAACACTGATAAAGACATTGGTTCACTCAGGTTGTCCAAAAGAAAAGGTACTCTTTAAAAATGTCAGTGACTAACCTTCAACTAACAAGCCAAAGACAAGTTGGAAATGAAGTAAAAATTTTAGTCCCTTTATTGGAATTATGTTTCTTCCTTTTCTTTTTTTTTTAGATTTTATTTTTAAGTTATCTCTACACCCAATGTGGGGCTCAAACTCACAACCCCAAGATCAAGAGTTGCTTGCTCTACTGACTGAGGCAGCTAGGTGCCCCTGGAATTACGTTTCATAATTCACAAGGAGCCTTAATGAAGGTCATTGGAGGTTAGGGGTTGAAATTTACATGGTTTTTACTTCTCTAGTCTGTTCTCCACAGGCTTGAAGAGTATGGTCATCTGGCTGCCACATGGATTGCATTCTGAGGTGTGGTGATAGGGTCAGGTCAGGACTTGTCAAAAGTACCAGTCCTCCTTCTGGAGTACCTTCTTCTCCTTCTGGAGAGTTTGTCATGGCAGGTCAGAGAATGGGGCGGGCTCTGTACTGCCTGATTCCATTTCATTTGTGTTATTACAGGACTGCTTGACCCCTATTTGGATTTACTGGGGAAGGTTAGTTAATCAGTTAGAAAAGCCTTCTGCTGCAAGTAACTGAATACCTACCGAAGAGTGAGTAGGTGGTTGCTGGCACTGATTCTGCCTCTCAGTGATGACGGAGACCTAGGGCTGGTGCATTTTTGGGCATCTTATCCAGTCAGTGGGAAGGGAAAAGGCCAGCTATGTGTTTTGTCAGGAAAATATGTTTTTCCCAGATTAGCTGTCTCTTTCCCTCTTTTGATTTCCTTTTCATCCTCTGGAATTATCCTGCAGATTTCTCAGTGGGCCACCCCTATATGCCAGGGAGGGTGGGGAAAGGAGGGGAAAAAGATTGTTATAATAAGCATGATGAGATTCCTGGGGCTGGTTAACATTGCTGCCTGAGTAAAATTGGGGTTCTCATAGTAAAGAAGTGGGAATGGATATTGGTAGGTAATTAATAGTGTCTGTCCCACTGGGATTGTTTCTGGACTTAGAGAAGAGGTAAAGGCATGAACATGATACTCAAAGAAGAATATGTTTTAGGTTTCTGTGTGCCTCTTTATGTAGCAGTGTCTTCATTTTGTGCTTATAAGCAAGCTAGCTGATCAGCACAATAGAGAGCGTGAATTGAAGGATTATTCTGAGGAAGGTTAAAGGATTTGTATAAAGAGGCGCCTGAGTGGCTTAGTCGGTTAAGTGTCCAACTCTTGATTTTGGCTCAGGTCATGATCCATAATCTCAGGGTCGTGAGATTGAGCCCCGCATTGAGCTCCACGCTGGGCATGGAGCCTACTTAAGATTCTCTCTCTCCCTCTAACCCTCCCCACACCCCATCCCTCTCCCTCTCTCTCTTAAAAAAAGAAAAAAAACCTCGATTTGTATATAGAGAATTTAGGATAAGTGATAAAAAGTGTAAAATAATTTTAATTTTTAATTTTTTTAAAGATTATTTATTTATTTATTTGACACAGAGCGAGAGATAGCGAGAGCAGGAACACAAACATGGGGAGTGGGAGAGGGAGAAGCAGACTCCCGCTGAGCAGGGAGCCCGATTTGGGGCTTGATCCCAGGACCCTGGGATCATGACCTGAGCTGAAGGCAGACGCTTAACGACTGACCCACCCAGGTGCCCCTTAGTTTTTAATTTTAATAATAAATTGCTAGATACCTTTTTATCAAGGAGGGAGAAACAAAGGAGGAGTAAATAAAACTTGCTTAAGTTTAAAATGCATTAAAAAAAAGAAAACCTTACAGGTGAGGTACTTAAAAACACTTTGGAAAGATTAGTTATATATATACTTTTAAAGATTATTTATTTTAGAGAGAGAGAGAGAAAGAGACAGAGTATGTGCATGCACAGTGGGGAGGGGTAGAGGGAGAGGGAGAGAGAGTTCCAAGCGGACTCTGCACCAGAGCCTGTTGTGGTGGGGCTCGATTTCACAAGCCTGAGATCATGACCTGAGCCAAAAGAAACCAAGAGTTGGTCACTCAACCAACTGTGCCACTCAGGCGCCCCAAGGTGGAATATAGGATTGGGAATTTAGGAGGTAGAGGTGGACAATCCTGACTTGTCATGAAATCAGAAAAGCTCTGAAAACTAGGAAGAAATATGTAGTTCAACAGGGGAGGAAGACGTTAAATAATCATAAACATGTAAAATTGTAACTATTATGGCTCCATGTACAAAGGAGAGGTGTATGTTGTATTTTTCTGTGTGGAAGCAGTGGCCAAGCTTGGATCTGAGGAGCTGCCTGTCCCCTTGCTAGCTGCCAGGGACCCCACAGCCAGTGCCCTCCAATTCCCACCCGACTATATAGAGTGTCACTCTGAATCAGTGTATCAGGAGGGAGCTGATTAGTGGCGAGCCATGACGTTGGCTCATTAGGGAGGTAATTATCAGGGTGGTCTTAGGACCATTTACCTATTTGCTTCTTGGCATGAATCCAGGATCTTTGAACTGGGGGCAAACAATAGTGGAGACAGACATTTTTTAAGATGGTTTCATGAGTCTGGGTAGGTTTCACCTTAGTCTAATTTTAGCTGCCTTATCACTTGTGAATCTAGGTGAATTAGTGGGGAGATCTTGAAGAGGTTCTAAGATAGAAAATGAAATTAGTCATAAGTACTTACTATGAAAACAAAACTTTGGAATTTTCTGGAGTCTGTAAAGGACTAATAGATTCACATTGTTGTATTTATATCACACTGCTGAACAAATACATACTGAATTAATGAACAGGAAAATATTACATATGTCCAAGAAGCTTTGAGAAACCTAAACTTCTATTTCAGCACATTTATGATGCTATATTTCAACTAGAATTTTGGAAAACTTTTTTTTTTAAGCATGTGTTTTGTTTCAAATTGTCATGTGGTCACTAATGTAAAGCATTTAACTTCCCTTTTATACAAGAGCTGTGAAGTAACAGGGGGAACTAATAACAAAAACCTGGAACGAATCCAGTCTTCTCCACTTCAATGAGTGGTAATTCCATTCCTCCAGATGCTCATCCAATTAGTCAAGAAATCCCTTCAGCTCCTCTTTTGAACTATACCTTGAGTTCAGTTACTTCTATTTTTATTTTTATTTATTTATTTATTTATTTTTTAAATTATTATGTTATATTAATCACCATACATTACATCATTAGTTTTTGATGTAGTGTTCCATGAT
>NC_138377.1:29689768-29721951 GCF_054177405.1 Leptonychotes weddellii | reverse complement strand
GTGCTCACCATAGCACATACCCTCCCCAATGTCTATCACCCAGCCACCCCATACCTCCCACCCCCCACCACTCCAGCAACCCTCGTTTGTTTCTTGAGATTAAGACTTCCTCATATCAGTGACTTCTAATCAGCTGAGCTCTTCTCCAGGGACAGTCACCATCATCTCTTATCTGGACTGCTGTACTTGCTGGTCTTGCTACCCGTGCCCCATGTACAGGCTTTTTTCCAAATCTGATAGAGTGGTTCTTTAAAAAAAAAAAAAAAGAAGAAGTCAGATCATATCAGTTCTGCTTCCAGGTTTCTTATTTTACTAAATAATATCTAAACAAAATACCACAGACCTGGATATCAAATGGTTCATTTTCTCATCTCCCTTAAACCATTGCTCAAATTCACCTTATTAAAGAGGCTTTCCCAGACCACTTTACATAAAATAGTACTTGCTTCCATCTTTCACAATCTGTTCCCTCATCCTGGTTCATTTTGCTTTAGAGCACTTATTACCTGATGTATATAATATGTATTTGTTTGTCTCTCTCAGTAAACTGTAAGTTCCATGAGGGAAGCTTTTTTGTTTTTGTTGTTGTTGTCCATTGTCCCATCCTTAGCACCTAGAATGGTGCCTGGCATATAGTAGGTCTTCAGTAAATATGTTTTTTTAAAAAAAAATATGTATTTATTTGAGAGAGAGAGAGTGAGTGAGAGGGAGAGGAGAGGGAGAGAGAATCTGAAGCGGACTCCACACTGAGCACAGAGCCTGATGCGGGGCTTGATCCCACAACCGCGAGATCATGACCTGAGCTGAAACCAAGAATTGGATGCCTAACCAACTGGGCCACCCAAGCGCCCCTCAATAAATATGTTTTGAATGAATGAAACTTAAGTGCATACGTGAAAAGAATACTTTTTATGAAAAAGACGTCCACTAGATGGCATTGCTTTCAAACTTTATGTAATTAATGTCTGGGAGCAAAAGATAGGATCTTTTCTGTTACTCTAGCCAGGAAAGCTCTGTGATGAAGATTGTCACAAGAAATTGCTATAATTAATGTGAGGCATATAGATACTAGATTTGTATTTGGTTTTTGATTTATATATATTTTTAGATATCTTTTCTAAAATAAAAATACTTGGAGGGGCGCCTGGGTGGCTCAGTTGGTTAAGCGACTGCCTTCGGCTCAGGTCATGATCCTGGAGTCCCAGGATCGAGTCCCACATCGGGCTCCCTGCTCAGCAGGGGGTCTGCTTCTCCCTCTGCCCTCTTCCCTCTCGTGCTGTCTCTCATTCTCTCTCTCTCAAATAAATAAATAAAATCTTTAAAAAAAAAAATAAATAAATAAAAATACTTGGAGAAACTGATTATAGAAAATTATAGCATACTGGTATGTAAATAATCATTTGATACAGTTATTTCACATGGTAACTGTGAATAAAGTCACTTTGTGTCCATACATTGACCACCTTCCTTCTGAGGGGCCTTAATTGAATGGGAGAGCAGTAATAAGTTCCAGAGCTTTTTACCACTCAAGGCACCAGTTGAAATTCAGCCTAGTGTTGAAGGCAGAAAATTATTATTGTCTGTCATTTGTTGTTGCCGATGAGTTAGGTACTCACTGGTTGAGATAAGTATTCAGTACCTAATCAACCAGGCATCCAATTTTGAAAAACTTCATGTTTCTGGCAGATGTTGCCATACCTATCTTATTAAAAATCAGTGGGTCCCAAGTGTCAGAGCTTTTAGCTGACTTCTCTGACCAGCTCCAAACTTGGCAAATAGTTGCCCTAATCAAGAAATTTACACAATTTCCTCAAATCCTTAAAATGTGCCTGTCCTGTCTGTGCCAATGTCATCTCATTTTTTCCTGCTTTCATCGCTTACCTCATTTCCTCCTTTATTCCACCCTGTCTCTCTCATGCACTTCCCCTGAATGCTCATTTGATCCGTTTTGTTCTCAGTTTTTACACATCTTTTAGTAATTTTTCCTTTTCCTGTTCAACCTAATGTTGCCTTTTTTTAAATTGTTCAAAATACACTTTAAAAAATATTATTGACCAGTTTTCTCCCTTTCTCTATTTTAGATTTTTCTTTTTCATTTCTGATTATAATATATGTGAGGAATTTATTTTGTTTATCTCTTTAAAGTTCTCAGCCTCTTCTTGGGACTCATTAACTATCTAGAAATGAAAACACTGTTCTTTGTACTTTGGCGTCTTTAAATGGAACATAAAGTATAGGGTGATTTTTGTGTTTATAGTCCTTCCTCCCAGTCATCCTTGGATGGTTAAGTATCAGCTTCTTGGTAAACAGGAAATTATTTTCTAAACAAATGGATGTTGTCCAATATTCCCTTAGTAGAGAAAAAAGGATTTTCTACATTATGAACTCAAAGCCAGATCTAATGCATGGGGTAGGCCAAGTGTAGGAGGGTGACAAGGCCAAACAAATGCAAATATCATCATTAATAGCTTAAGACATGGAGCTCAGTACCAGAAAATTCAAATATTTCTGGTTAAAAATATAAAAGTGTAAATCTTTGAGTATAACTGTCTCCTATTTAAAATAATACTTTATCAGCCTATTAGATACATTTATTTTGTATATATTAAGTTTTAATTGAGAAAGCATATTTTTCTGTTCTGAGACATGGAGACTTACTGATATTTGATTGTTAGAATGATAATATATATTTGTTCAAATATATTTCTTTCATTCATGATGATGAAATTATTTTTCTTATTTACTGAACAAATCTTATAGCTGCTAGCCAAATTATCACTTATTAAAAAACATATCTATTCCTAGGAAGATAAACCTCAGAGACATTGTTGCTTACTTAACCTTAGATGAGATCTGAAAGCCCTTGCTGGTCTCATGCTGTGACTGCTAACCTCTTTTAGTGCTTATAAAGGGAGGCTTGTTTTGCTTATACCTGCTTTATTTTTGTTCTAGTGTTACTTGTGGCTTATGAGTTTCCTAAGTAAAATTCATTAGAAGTTCAGCATTATGGCCTTAAATATCATTACCTATTTTCACTTGTGCTATTTTTCTTCCCTACAGACTGGTTGAGGTAGCAGAATCTCGTTTTCCCAGATATTTTAACACTGAAGAAAAATTACTTTTGACAAGCAGTAAGGTTCATCTTTATCGGGAACTCAGCTGTGATGAAGTTCTGCAAAGGTATGCTGCTTTAGATTTTGGTATGTTAGAAATACTTTGAAGATTTATTTTTTGTTTTTTATGTTCTCAGTTGAGTGAAAAAAAAAAGTCTCTACATATGTATTAGGGTTATGGGAAGTAATTATTTCAGTGTTCTTTATTTGCTACAGTCTATTGGATGAAGTATTTCTTTAAAAATGAAAACAAGTTGAATGAGTGAAATGTTTTAGATTTAATTAATTACTTAAGTGGTGTATTAATTATCTATTGTTCCATTGGCAGGTTACCCCCAAAATTCAGCAGCTTAAAACAGCAAACATGTATGATCTCACGTAGTAGCAGAGGCTTAGGTATCTAGGAGTGGGTTAGCTGTGTTTCTGGCTTGGGGTTTCAGGAGAAGTTGCAGTCAAGCTGTTGGCCAGGGCTGTGGTCATCTCAAGGCTCAAAGAGGGCTGGAGAATCTTGGAGAATTCTAAGGTTACTCGTGTAGTTGCTGGAAGGCCTCCCTTCCTTGCTGGCTGTTGGCCAGAGGCCTCTGTTCCTCACCATGTGGGCCTCTCCATAGGGCTGTTAACAACATGGCAACCTGTCTCCCCCAGAGAGAGGGATCTGAGAGAGTGGGCATGTGAGAGAGAGCCCAAGGTGGCATCTGTAGTCTTTTATAACTTACCCTCAGAAGTGACATACCATCATTTTGTCATATGCAGTTGATCATGTAGACCAACCCTGGTAAATGTGGGAGGGGACTGCACAAGGCTGTCTGTCAATACAAGGTGGGAGTAAATGGGGGCCATTTTGGAGATGGGCTATGATAAGCAGTTTTATCCTAAAATTAGTAGTATCGTAGGAGAGCTGGAGAATGAAACTAAATGAAAACATGTTGGTGCATTTTCAAAAGAGTGCTATATGTATAGAAGAGCTGGAAATAAGTTATGATTATTGAATACTTGCAATCATTACTGTAACTTAGGAAAGACCAATTTGTTGTCATTGTTTTTAAGTTGGTTAATCTTTGCAGTACCCTGTTTTATATTATATCTTAAATTTATCTACTATTTTGCAAATTCTGCTTTTACAGGATTGAATCTTTGGAAGAAGAAATTATTTCAAAGGGAGTTAAACTTGTAATTATTGACTCTGTTGCTTCTGTGGTAAGAAAGGAGTTTGATACACAACTTCAGGGCAACATGAGAGAAAGAAACAAGTTCTTGGCAAGAGAAGCGGCCTCCTTGAAGTATTTGGCTGAGGAATTTTCAATCCCAGTAAGTTTTTTCTTTTTCTCTCTTTTTTTCTTTTTCTTTGTTTTCTTTTATGTTAAGTTCACTGACTTAAAATATCAACTAATATAATTAGAAGAAAATGTAAAACAGATGATGTGTTAAAGGTAGCATGGTCTAATTGCTATAATAAATACCACCATCTTCTTAAGTTTGTTCATCTGTTGAGATTATCTTTTTCACAGTAGGAGTCTGGAGCAGATTTAAATGTTGTTTGTAAAAGTTCCTATGTGGTCAGTCCTTTTCTCAATCCCATTGTTGACTCTCTGTGTATGTTTTGTATTACTTTTGTCACATCGAGGTAAACATTGACTACTAAAACTACATGAAATTGCCTAGGTCTATTTCTGTAGTTCCTTTTATGGCAATATTTGTCAGTTTTATATATATTTTAGATTTAGATATTATGTTATTATGTTCGGTGCTGTCTTGTACTCTGTAGGATTTGGTTTGCTCCAAATGGCCAGAGGTTGACTATCACATTTTAAAGTATTGGGAGTGATAGTGATGAAAGTGTCAGTAAGGAGACCTTGAGAGATTACTGTTGACTCCACTTTCAAAAGTGGGGATTGTGATGAGTAAATCTGAAGATGTGGGTATCTTGCAAGGGTTTGCAGTGGTTAAGCTATAAGGTCTAAGTGTGTACTGTTTGCTTTCCCAGTAGCAGTGCATAGGAGAGTTCTGCTTATTCTGCAGCCTCAGCAACATTTAGTATTGTCAGGCTTTTCAATTTTAGCCAGACATCATCTCAACAGAAGATAAGACAATTCCGTAAACTGAGGTAAGATTTAGTTATGATTTTATAATCTTTAGATTCGTGTTTGGAAAATTAAAAGCTTGGATCTTTGTAATATGTACCAAGATGGTAAACTACCACACAGCCTTTGAGATTTATAAACCCAAGCAAGAAGTCAAAGGAGAAAATGTGACATATAAAAAGTTCTACATTTCTTAATGGCTTTTTAATTCGTATTTTGGATTATATGATGTAATTCCTGGTGAAGTCAAGGGCTGTAAAGTTTATCCCGGATGATGCTCATCTTTTAAATTTTATTATAGTTGGTTAAAATGATAAATCCAAATCCATGTTTTCCCTGGCCAAGGGAATTTAAAAATATTTTGTGGGGTTACTTGATTAAATGGAAAAGTTAAGGATGTATACTTATTTTATTAATTCATAGTGGTTGCTTGACTTAATCCTATATAAAATATGAAAATTCACTTTTTAAAAGTTGTATTTATTTGCTTTTAAATAGTAATTGTAGGCTAATGTTTTCATTTTTTTTCTGAGGTAATTTATTTTCCTGAGTGAGAAAAGGGCTCTGCTTTTCTTTGTTTTTATTAGTGCCCTCTGAAAGAATAGGTACTTATTATTTCCATATCTCTCTGTCTTTGCCTTTGTTTTTCTCTTTAGAGATAAGTGCAGAATATAACATGCACTTCTGTAACACAGGATGGTAGTGGTTTTTGTGACAAGTTAGTATTGGTTTTAGAAGGATTTTGAAAAATACTTCCTTTAGGAAGTGTGGGAATTTTCCTAGCCTAATTACCTCATTTAAATGAAAAATCATGAACTTTTAAGTTTTTAAGCTGTACTTTGAATAGGCGACTCCACATGGAACTAGCTAGCTGAAAACAATATGTCGCTATCTAATTTATTATCCCTTTCAAAATCACAGACCATATGCCTCTTTATAGTTCCTCAAACATTCCAACAACCATTCCTGCCTCAAGAAGTATTTGTTATTCCTCAGTCTGGAATATTTCCCCCTCTGAATATCCATATGATTTCTTCTCTCCTGTCATCTTATTAATGGGGACTTTCCCGACCATGTAAGTATTAACCACACTCCCTGCCTCCCCATCTCCCTTATTATGCTTTATGTTTCTTTGTTACAGTTTTCACCTTCTAGCATGTTATGTATTTATGTTGATTGTGTGTGTATCTCCTCCACCCCGTAGAGTGGTCACGGGGACTTTCTACTTTCTTCACTGCTTTATTCTCAGCAGGAGGAACAGTGCTTAACACACAGTAGGCACTCAGTAAATATTTTCAAATGTATGAATTGCAGATATTCCTTTTCTCTTTGGACTTGAGTTAATCTTATATATATTGGTATTACACTTAAATATTTAATATTTGCTTTTAGCCTTATTTTGATCCTATCTTTAATATTGTTTATTATTTCTAATAGTAATAAAATACAATATTAGATAGCAGAATGTCTTATCATATAGGAGGTGTACTCAGATTACCCTGGCATCTTATAGGAAGAAAAAGAATTCTTAAGATTCTTAAGCTTGGAAAAGTCTTTAGAGCTCTATATATATATCAGATCTATAGATTTATATAGTATCAGAAAGCCAGGAAGTAGAAAAGATTCTATTTCAGTTTAGTAGAACTATGATAAGTGAATGTCTGATGGCCTCTGAGGAGTGGGCAGGAAGCCAAGCATTCCAGCCTGTCCTCTGGCTGTGGATCTGAGATGGTGGATAGGGCCAGGACCATGCCTGGTACTTTGACACTCTAGATATCATTTCATTCAAATAAGAGTAAAGAGTAAAATCACCTTTAGGTGGTGGATGAGTACTTTATTGAATTTTAAAATTTCTTTTCAGTGAACATGCAATACTTTTAATAAGTAGGAAAAAGCTAAAAGTATAATCTATACTTAATTTTGATTGTCACATTGTATGTATTTGTAAATGTTTGCATGCAAGGATGCCTGCATGCATGCATGAAGATTTCAGTCTTCTCTCTCAGTGATTGATAAAATAGACAAAATGTTAGCAAATTAAATCCAGAAAGTCAGAAGCCTGAATAACATAACCAACTTGATCTAATTGACATTTACAAAACATTCCACTCACTGCTTGCAGAAAATGCATTTCATTCAGGTACACATGAGATATTCACCAAGATAGTCAGTATTCTGGGCCATAAAATAAAACTCAACAGATTTAAAAGGTTGAAATGGTACAGTGTATGTTTTTTGACCCACAAGAAGAATAAATTAGAAATCATTAATACAAACATATCTGGAAAATCCCCAAATATTTGGTAATTAAGCAAAGAATAAATCACAAGAGAACTTAGAAAATATTTTCAAGTAAATCAAAATGAAAATACAACATATCAAAATTTGTGAAATGTGGCTAAGTCACTGCTTACAGGGAAATTTATACAATTAAATGCTTATATGAGAAAGAAAGGTTACAAATCAATAAGCTTGTAAGAAATAGAAAAAGAAGAATAAATTAAACCCAACATAAACAGAAGGAAGGAAATAATAAAGTGCAGAAATCAATATAATTGAAAACAAAAACAGTAGAGAAAAAATCAATGAAATAAAATGCTAGTGTTTTGAGAAGACCAATAAAATTGATAAAACTTTACCCAAATTGACCAAGAGAAAAAGAAAAAACAAATTAGTAATATCAAGAATGAAAGAGGGGAGGGGTGCCTGGGTGGCTCAGTAGTTAAGTGTCTGCCTTCGGCTCAGGTCATGATCCCAGGATCCTGGGATCGAGCCCCGCATCGGGCTCCCTGCTCGGCGGAGAACCTGCTTCTCCCTCTCCCACTCCCCCTGCTTGTGTTCTCTCTCTCACTGTCTCTCTCTCTGCCAAATAAATAAAATCTTAAAAAAAAAAAGAAAGAAAGATGGGATATCCCTATAGATCCTATAGACATTAAATGATAATAAGAGAATGTTATGAATAGCTTTATTCCATTAAGTTTGATAACTGAGATGAAATGAACAAATGCTTTGAAAGACACAGACTACTTACTGAGAAAGAAATAGATAACTTAAATCATCCTGTATCTGTTAAAAAATTGAATTTGTAGTTAAAAATCTCACAAAGAAAACTCTAGGTCCAAATGGTTTTACCAGTAATATCTACCAAACATTTAAAGGAGAAATATCAATTCTATACAAGTCTTCCTGAAAATTTACAAGAAAACTACAGACCAATGTCCATTACAAACATAAACCCAGAAATCCTTAACAAAGTATTAGGAAATTAAATCCAGCAATAAATAAGAAGGGACTGAGTAGAGCTTTCAGGAATGCAAGGTACATTTTGAATGCAACATTAAAATATAAAATCCATCACATCAACATAAAAAAAAAGATCTCAGTAGATGCAGGAAAGAAAAGCAGTCAACAAAATTCATCACCTGTTCATGATGAAAACTCTCAACAAAGCAGGAGTAGATGGGAACTTTCTCAACTTGACAAAGGACATCTACAAAACCCTTCAGCTAACATCATACTTAACTTATACTTAGTGGTAAAATACAGTCTTTCTTCCTAAGATTGGGAGCAAGGATAAGATAGCCCACTCTTACTATTTCTAATCAGCAATATACTGTAGATCCTAGCCAGCATAATATGGCAAGAAAAATAATTTAAGTACATTCAGGTTAGGAAAGAAGAAATAAGACTGTCTTTGTTCATAGATCATATAATTTTAGTAGAAAACCCAAAGATTCTACAGAAAAAAGAAAACTACTAGATCTAACAAGTAATTTTAGTATGGTTGCAGGATATGGGTTATACAGAAATCACTTGCTTTTCTATATGCTAGTAATGAACAATTGGAAATTGAAATTGAAAACGTGTACCTTTCATAAGAGCACCAAGAACATGAAATACTTAGTGATAAATAAGACAAAATATATCTAATATTTTTATGCTGAAAACTACAGAACATTGATGAGAGAAATCAAAGAAGACCTAGATAAATGGAAACATATCATGCTTATGGATTGAAGACTCAATACTGTCAAGATGTCATTTCTTTCTAAATGGCTCTATGTATTTAACACACATCCCAATGAAAATCCCAGTAGGCTTTTTGGTAGAAATCAACAAGGCAGCTGTCAAACTTACGTGAAAAAGCAGAAGACTGAGAAAAGCCAAAAGTTTATAAAAAGGAATATAGAGGACTTCCACTCTCTGAATTCAAGACTTACTATAAAGCCACAGTAATTAAGACAGTGTTATATTATTGATAGGGTAGATTCCCAGGTCAGTGGAACAGAATAGAGAGTCCAGAAAATAAATGGATTATGGTCAGTCAATTTTGAACAAAGAAGGTAAGGTAATTTAATGGAAAAGGGATAGTTTTTCAACAAATGGTGCTAGCACAATTGGATATCTATTTGTAAAAAACAAACCTTGACCAATTCTTCACACATTGCACAAACCTAATTCCAAATGGATCATCCACTATAACATAAAACCTAAAACTATAAAACTTCTAGAAGAAAACACAGGAGAAAATCTTTGTCACTTTGAGCAAGGCAGAATTTCTTAGTGATACAAAAACAGGAACTGTAAAATAAATTAACACTTCTACTCTTTGCAGATACTCAAGAAAATGAAGAGACAAGCCACAGACTGGTAGTTAATATTTGTATAACTTATATGTTAAAGTACTGGTAACTAGAAATATAAGAACTATGAAAATTCAGTAACAGTCTAATGTTTTAAATGGGCAAAAGATGTGAATAAACACTTCAAAGAAGATATACAGATGGCAAATAAGCACATAAAAAGATGCTCAATCATTAGTTGTTAGGGAAATGCAAATTAAAATCATAACAAAATACTGCTATACACCTATTAGAATTGTTCAAAAACCAAAACCAAAACCCTAACTATGCCAGATGCTGACGAGGGGGTGGAGCAGGTCCATCTCTCATCCGTGCTGATGGAAATGCTGAATGGTGTAGCCACTCTGGAAAACACTTTGGCAGTTTTTTTGTACAGTTAAACATTTTAATTATGTTACCCAGCAGTCTCTCCTAGGTATTCTTTTTTTTTTTAAAGATTTTTATTTTATTTATTTATTTCAGAGAGAGAGAATGAGAGAGAGAGCCCAAGAAGGGGGAGGATCAGAGGGAGAAGCAGACTCCCGCTAAGCAGGGAGCCTGATGCGGGACTCGATCCCAGGACTCCAGGATCATGACCTGAGCCGAAGGCAGTCGCTTAACCAACTGAGCCACCCAGGCGCCCCTATTCTTTTTTTTAATGCAAAGAAATTATATTCCTGCAAAAATCTGTATGAAAATGTTTTTAGTACTTTTATTCACTATCACCAAATACCACAAACAACATGAATATTTATCAGCTGGTAATGAATAAAGAAATTCATATTCAAGTAATGGAATATTCATATAGCAGAATACCACTCAGCAATAAGAAGGAACAAACTACTGATATAAACAACAGGGATGAGTCTCAAAAGCATTGTATTAAATGAAAGAAGCCAGACTCAAATGGCTACATTTTATGTGATTTGTTTTATGACATTCTGCAAAGGGCAAAGTTATGGAAGTGAGAATTGGGTTTGTGGTTTCAGGGGCTCAGGGTGGGTAGGTGAGGAGATTGACTACAAGTGGGTATGAGGAAACTTTTTGGCACGATGGGAATGGTCAATGTATTGATCGTGGTGTGGCTACATGAGTGTGTAAGTTCTTCGAAACTCAGAACTGTACACCCAAACAGGGCGTGTTTTTAAAATTATATGTTAATTTTTCCTCAAGAAACAACAAAAAGCAAATGAAGCACTTACACTAGAGGATCTCTTATGATTTAGAACTTTCTTCTTTGATACTAACTTTCTGTTACCTCAAGGAAAAGAGAATTAGCAAGTGTGTTTAATCAGTTAACTTTAGTTCAGCAGTTCAAGCTTTGGCCTAACAGCCTTCTTTTTAAAAAATTGCTGTTGTCTTCAGAATTTATGGGACAATATCAAGTTGTTGAAGTTTTATTTTATGTTGTATTATACTAGTCTCAAAATCAGTTTTGTAGGTTTTTTCCAGTTGAGTTATAGGAGCAAGTTGCTGAAGACTTATAGGTAAGAAACATAACCCAATACTTAGCCTCTTGCTAATTCTTCTTTCTGAAACATGTTTCCTTTTTTTTTTTTAACGAATATCTTTGTCTATAAAGTTAATTATATTTGGACAGTTTGTGAACGCTGCCAGCACATTAACGATTGCTGGAAATATAGTAATCCTTAATGAAAATGCGGAGGCAAATTTCTAAAAAGCTGAAATGTCTCATTTTGAGTTCAGATAGTTTTAACCTCAAAAGTTAAATCAGTAACTTGTATTTTAAATTCATGCGTTCTTTCTGGAGATGATTTATTTGTAAGGATGTAAGAAGAAATGTCCTCCCTCAGGCTTCAAGAAAAACTAACCTCTCAAGGTCTTCTTTTGTTCTTTCTTCATTAGTGTTGTATAACAAGTTATTATTATTTTAATTGAGATTTAGATCTAGATATTTTATTAGTTCTGTGGAAAGTCACAAAAAGAAGCTCTTTGGAGTAGTTTATATAGGGTATACACTTCACTAACTTTTTTTTTTTTAATGGGATGAAGAAGGAGTAGTATATAGCACATAAAATTCTAAATTTTAGGGACTTTTAGGCCCCCCAAGGGTGTTAAAGTTCTGATATTTGGTGGCCATGGGTGACTCGATCCTCTTTCAAAGTTTTAAGATGTTCAGGTAGTAACTTAGGAGAATATCCAGAGCATGTGTAAGCTGCAGAAGACCAAGGCAGGGCCATTTCCCCCTCTAACATTTTGTTATACTAACATCTTTTTAAAAGTTTTTTATGATTCATTACACTAAGGACCTTATACAGCTTTCTTTTTTATGACGTTTGTGAGATACTTGATCGATTTCACCATATTTGGGACACTAATAAAGTATATCATTATATTTTAAGCTTCAGTTCATGTTCTTGTCTTATTTTTTGTTTGTTTATTTTTTAAGAGAGGGAGAAGGTGGAAGGAGCAGAGGGAGAGGGAGAGAGAATCCTAAACGCAGGCTCCACACCCAGCAAGAGCCAGACGTGGACTCGATCTCACAACCCTGAGATCATGACCTGAGCCAAAATCAAGAGACAGACGCTTAATTGGCTGAGCCACCCAGGTGCCTCTCATGTTTCTGTCTTAAAACAAATGGTAGCCGATACAAGTTTTCAATAGACACATGGTCTATTTTTACTACTTCAGTGAAATGTTTCCATAATTATTTAATTTCTTGGGATTTCATAGACATGATTCCTCTAAAAGTTTAGGTAATAGAGAATAACATTCATGTTCATCCCCTTGATATTACTGGGATGTCTCAATCCTATGTACAAGTTAGATGTATTTGACTAGATCCATTTATTTCATTGTCTACAGAAGAAGATTATTTGCTCCAAATGGGTAGTCTTGCAGCCTTGAAAAGGGGGAAACTTGTACTGTGCTAAGAGTATTTAAATTAGGAAGCATTTATTTTATAATATGGCAACCTAGGAAACCCAATATTAAAAAAATACATAGTGTCCATAAGCCATCTAATTTATTGATACTGTTATGAGAGACATAAACAATTGCTCAGAGAATATGCAGTAGAGACAAGTCTGATGGAATCACCAAGTTGGATTTTTGCTGCTAATTACACTTCTGCAAATTCCAACAACCACCACACTGTGGTGCAGTCCTATATTCTAGCTCTTTTCCTCTAATAAGAAACAAATCATTTACACCATTTCAGCAAATTTATTTTCACCAACATCTTAGGTCTATGGTTCATTTGCATTTCAAGTCTTATCTCTACTTGCCAAAGGGAAAGCATTGTCTTCACTGATCTTCAAAGCAGTGTGTTCATATGGTGGACATAAGACGATACATTGGGATATTGGAATAAAACATTGGAAACAGGGCACCTGGGTGGCTCAGTCGTTAAGCGTCTCCCTTCAGCTCAGGTCATGATCCCAGGGTCCTGGGATCGAGTCCTGCATTGGGCTCCCCGCTCCGCGGGAGGCCTGCTTCTCCCTCTCCCGCTCCCCCTGCTTGTGTTCTCTCTCTCGCTGTGTCTCTCTCTGTCAAATAAATAAAATCTTTAAAAAAAAAAATTGGAAAATCCGTATTTACTTTTTACCTCTAAAACTTATATTTTATGTATGTTTTTAAATGTATACAAAGCATTAGGACAGTAGACTTCTATGTACCTTAATAAAGACACATTAAGGGTAAATTCTGCTTTGGTGAGTGATCAGTCGTGGCAGCCAGTGCTCTGGTTCTCTCAGAATTTCAGGTAAGCAAGTAGAGGGGATACACCCTCCCCTCCACACACACACAGTTTTTAATGCCTTATTTTTTTTAATGTCTGTGGACACTGTCTCTGAAAAATCAAATTGCTCCAAAACTTACTTCAAAGATAGTTTTTACTTGCTGGAGGATTTTGGGTGAGGAGAATTTTTCTCCTCACAGACTTTTACAATATTAGAAGAATTGTACTTTACAGCAGTTTTTAGCATGGGGTTTGGAGTCAAACGGACCTGGTTAGAGTTTAGACTCCTCCATTTACTACCTGTGTAACTGTAACTTTTACGTCTTTCAGTTTCCCAGGGGGACTTGCCCAACTTTAAAACAGTGATATAGTGATAGTTTTCAATAGATCCTTAGAAATTTAGAGGATGGGGCACCTGGCTGGCTTAGTCAGAGGAGCATGAGCCTCTTGATATCAGGGTTGTGAGTTTGAGCCCCATGTTGGGGGTAGAGATTACTTAAATAAAGTTCTAAAAAAAACTTTGAGGATGATACTTAAAAAAAAAGTTTCCCCTGATGGTAGAAACTGGTTGTTCTTTTGAATTAAATTAAATACTTAGCACAGAGCCTCACATACAGTTTAACAAATGATCAGTTGAAAATGCTGTAAGCATATAACTAATATTTAACACCTTCATTTTACAGATGAGAGACTCTTACTATCTCTCTTCCAGAAACGGTAATACTTTGTTTCCCATTTGCTTGCTCCAGGACTTTCAAATGCCAGTGGGCCCATTCTCATTTTGCCCTGTTAGCTCTTGTGGGCCACTGGTCAGCATATTTTTTCTGTAAAGGGCCAGATAGTAATATTTTATGCTTTGTGGACTGTGCTGTCTCTGTGGCAACTATTCAGCTCTGCCATTATAGCTTGAAAGTAGCCATAAACCATTTGCAAACAAATGGGTATGGTTGTGGTTCAATAAAACTTTGATTACAAAAACAGGTGGAGGGCCAGATTTGACCCATGGGTCATAGTTTGTCAACCCCTGATCTGGATGGACCCTTCTCCCTTCTCCCTAGGCTAAGCACCCAGGGCTGGTGCTACCACAGTCCAGCAATTTATAGAATTAGGAGGAAGGGAATAGAGTAGTCTACTCATAAAAGCAGTATTTCCTCAAACTAGTTAAGGCATTGACTCAATTTTAAATGCAAGTAATAGTCTCATGAACTCCCATTATTGACTTCAGTTTTATTTTAATGTCATAGAAATAGACAGATTTATAAAACAAGCTAATAACTTTATATCAGATCACACTATGAAACCATAAAAGTGGGTTGCATTTACAAAGAACACAGTACTATTCAAATTAATTACTCTGATAGATGATAATTTGCTAAATCAAATTATTGCTTGCAATATAAATAACTTACGGTACAGGTTCTTTTGGAATATATATATATATAATATATATATATTCTACTGTAGTTCATGTGATGAATCAACTTTCCCACCTCTTTTCTCTATTTGAGCTACTACAGAACCTTCTTCTGTTTAAAGGGTGACATCATTTGGCTCTCACCTGGGTGTGAATGCATATACATTTAAAGTCTGCCATTGCTCTTTTCTCATTAGTCCCTGACAATTAAAGTGATACTACTTGGCACCATTTGATTGAAAACAGACACTGACATCATGTGGCAGTTTTCAATTATAAAGTGTCTGTACTAATATTTTCAGGTCATCATTGAAATGAAAACATAAAAGTTAAAAATTCTCAGGATTTACAGACCATTGAACATATTTATAGACTACAGTTTGAGAGATTCAGTATAAATCTTGTAGAATCTTATTTCCTGAAGTTTATTCCGGAGGTGTAAGGGACATTCTGCTATTTGGATGTAAGATGGAGAATCTTTGTCTTTTTAAAGTGTGTCCATGCTAGTATTAGAAAAAAACTGAAGGCTCTAAAAGTGTTTATATATACTGGTTGAAAATAACAGAAGAGAAGAATTTAAATATTGCTTGTGTAAAATAAATTGCGATTATAGTTATTCATGTTGCCTGTTATCACTGACTTCTGATTACCATAGGCAGAATAGTTATTATACATATTATAAATTATGTATCAGATTAAAATAATAGGATTTCTTGCCAAAAGGACTTTTAAGGTCACTTTGATCAGCGGTTTCATTTTACAGATGACACTGAGGCTGGGTAGTGACCTGACTTGTTCAAGAATACTTAGCATAGGAGAGGACAGATAGTAGAATGTGAGATCTTTTTAGATGCTGGTTCTGGGATTTTTTTCTACTGTAGGATTATGTTTTTTTCTTGAGATCTACAGAATGATAATGAACTATAAACCTCTTAAAGACAGGATTGTGTCTTCTATTTCTCTGATTTCCAGGGCCTCATACTGCGGACAAGTAATACTTAGGAAGTAACACCTAATAAAATTACAATTACTGAATTATATTGTACACCTGAAACTAATACAATCTCAGTTATATCTCCATTCTAAAAAAAAGCATATATGGGGGGGGGCGCTTGAGTGGCTCAGTCATTAAGCGTCTGCCTTCGGCTCAGGTCATGATCCCAGGGTCCTGGGATCGAGCCCCGCATCGGGCTCCCTGCTCTGCAGGAGGCCTGCTTCTCCCTCTCCTTCTCCCCCGGCTTGTGTTCCCTCTCTCGCTGTATCTCTCTCTGTCAAATAAATAAATAAAATCTTAAAAAAAAAAAAAGTGTGTATATGGGACCCTGAAATAATAACACAGAGTTGTATATTAACTTCAACATGTGTGAAGAGGGGCTGAAAGTAAAGTTTTCTTTCTCAAGCTGAATAAGGAAAGTAATTGGTTAAATGGTGATAAGTAGTTATAGTTTGCGTTACTAGAACATGTACCTATTGCCTAAGTAAGATGGACCTAATTTTAAGGGTATTGTGAGGGGACCTGAAAAGTTAAAAAAAAGTTATAATTAAGGATTATGAAAATATACTTACTACATATATAGTTTCCATCCATTTGAAAATTTTGCTTTATCTTTTTAAACGTAATTTGAATTTTTTATGTTTACTACTGATGTTCTTGCCCTGTTTTTTATAGTATGCCACATTAGCTTTGTTTTTTGTTAATTTGCTTTGCTTTCCATCTTAGAGTTTTATAAACTATTTGAATAAAGGGGAATAAAAATGCATTGCTTAGATAAAAGGACTTTAACCTTCAAGATGCTTCTTCAAAAATGCTTCAAATTTGTATTTTTGAACAAGCCAACCCAGATGCAAAAAAATGCATGCAATGCTAAGGTCTAATTTTTACTGTCTCAGAGAATTCAACAAATTAATTTCAATTGTTGGTATATGAGTAGCATTGAAGTTTTTTGTCTCTTTCCCCTCTATCTTGTTCTACCTTCATTTCTTGATATTGTATAAATATTTTCTAGTATATGGGAACTAGTACCAGTTAATGGTATTTAGAAAAGTGGTATATCAAGAAAAATTTGGGTATACTCTAAACAATCTAAGAAGGATAGTCTTATTTTTATTGAAAGTTGTTGTTAAAATCCAAATTATTTTCCTGAGATGTGATTATAAACAGTTTTTCTGTTGTAGTCATCTATGTTCTTGATTATGTGCGTTTTGGGACTATGCATTGCTCTAATGTATTGCATAACAAGGTTTCTTTTGAAATATTAATGTTCATTAAACGTTTAAAGCTGTTTACAGAAAAATGAATGGAAATATGTATATTTATTATTTTATATTTTATTTTATTTTTTAAAGATTTTATTTATTTCTTTGTGAGAGAGAGAGAGCTCACAAACAGGGGGAAGGGGCAGAGAGAGATACAGTGAGAGAGGGAACACAAGCCAGGGGAGAGGGAGAGGGAGAAGCAGACTCCCTGCTGAGCAGGAAGCCCCATGTGGGGCTCGATTCCAGGACCCTGAGATCATGACCTGAGGAAGGCAGACGCTCAACCGACTGAGCCACCCAAGTGCCCCTATTTTCTTATTTTAAAGACATAAGTGTTTAAAACCATTAACTAGTGGAAATTACTTGTTTCTCTTTTTAAGTGAGGCACATATAAGGTTAAACTTTTTATTATTATTTCACAAAAGCATAAAAATATATTCTTTTTTTTCTCAGTTTAATGGTAAACTTCATATGGGCCAGGACTTCTTTCCTTTTACCTTTAGCTGTCCCATCATGCAAAGTAGGTTTAATCTTGTAGGATTATACCTTATCTTAGATATTAATAAATATTAAAAATTTAAAAAATATGCTGTATGGAAGTATTGAATCACTAAATCGTACACCTGAAACTAATATTACACTATATATTAATATAACTGGAATTTAAATAAAAGCTTAAAAAATTAAAAAATAGGAAACTAAGCCAATACATTTAAAATAATTAAGGTTTATTAGTTACAAAATTGGAATAGTATGTTTATGACTTGTAGGATAGAGGAGAGTATATGTACCTCTAATTTTGACATTTATTCTTATCATTAACATAAAAATTCAGTATTTGCATTTATGGTGAAAGCCTGATATGAAATTACTCTGATTGTAAAATAGGAATCCTAAACTCTAGATGTATATAAAAAAGTTATCGAAACTCTACAGTTATATTTTGCTGTTGTTTAATGTTATTGTATGCTTTCTAGAAATCATGTGATTTTTGGTTTACTTTGATTACTTTCCTATTAACTACGGAAAGCAAACACCATAGGACTTCTAGGAGCTGAGAAAAGTCCTTTACACCTTTTTTCTTTTCTGCAAGTGCCTTCTGTTTGCTCACTCACATTTGAAATCAGGTTATTCTTAAAGCTACCCTTTATTCATTCAGGTGACTGAAACTCATGCTTTAGACTAAACCTTTATTTATCAGTCAGTGACAATAATTCCAGAAAATTGTATTTTCTTTTTTTTTTTAATGGCAGTTTTCTTCTTTTTTTTTTAAAGGTTTTATTTATTTACTTGAGAGAGAGAGACTGAGAGAGAGAGCACGTGAGAGGGGGGAGGATCGGGAGGGTCAGAGGGATGCGGGACTCGATCCAGGGACTCCAGGATCATGACCTGAGCCGAAGGCAGTCGCTTAACCAACTGAGCCACCCAGGCGCCCCAGAAAATTATATTTTCTTTTGTGTAGCTCTTTATAATTTCTAAAGCTTTGTTTTTATTGTTGAGAGGAGCCAAAAGCTAGAAATAGCTTGAAGGTTAATAAGTAGGTAATTGGCCAAATTAGTGGTGGTACATCCAGATAATACAATATCATGTCATTGTTAAAATGAATGAGAGCCCAGAAATGCACTCACAGGTTGTGTAAGGAAGGATTAACTCAGCTGATGTGGGTTGCCCAAACCCAGCATGTTCCTGAGAAAGGCTTCAAGATTGGCTTCAAGATTGGCTCTTGGCTCGCTCCTGGGAGACAGATTCTGAGCTCTTGGAATATTCTCTCTAAAAAGAGTGTTTTTGTATGCCTGAGGCCTTGGATTACACAGTACCAGTTGGATCAGATAGTTAATGCAAACCATTTGATTTATGGTGAACACCTATTTTTGCTCTGGGGACTGGAATCTGAAAGCTGTGGTTAGTCTTGCAGGTCCTGGATGCCTTGTGACTGACCCCCAGTAAAACCTCTGGGCACCAGGGCTTGGGCAAGCTTTCCTCATTGACATCACTTGGCATGTGTTGTCATACATCGTTGCTGGGAGAATTAAGCACGTCCATGCAACTCCACTATGGGATGACACCTGGAAGCTTGTGCCTGGTTTCTACTGGACTTTGCTCATGCTCCTTTTCTCTTTGCTTATTTCAGTCTGTATCCTTTTGCTGTAATAAGCCATCACGGAGTGTAACAGCTTTTCTGAGACCTGTGAGTACTTTTAGTGAATCTCTCCCAGAAAGTAGTCCTGAGGACCCCTGACACACAGGGCATCAATAGATATGTGCAAGAATATTTATGGAAGCTTTGTTTGTAATTGCTCAAACCTGGCAAAATTAGTCACTAGTATTGCATTACTCTTACTGGTTTTGATAATTGTACTATGGTTGTATAAGATGTTAACATTAGGAGAAGCTGGTTGAAGGGCATAAAGGAACTCTCTTTTTGCAACTTGTTTGGTGGGTCTAAGATTATTTCAGAATAAAAAGTTAAAAAAAAGAGTGGTTTGAGGTGCTTTTATATGCGTAAATTGGCTCTGGCAGCTCATAGAGAAATGCCATTGGTTGTATCTAGAGAAAGAAAGTAGTGGCCAGAAGGGAATTTACTTTTGCTAAAGCATTGCATCTCACTGATTTAGTCATCTGGTCATATAGATATTACCTCACACTGCTCGTCATCTTTCAGCAAATCTAGCTGAATATATTCAGTACCTGATTACTTCTCATCACGTTCAGTGTCATCATCTGGGTTCCTGGTGGTTAAGAGTGGCTTTGGAGTTAGATGTTGGTTTGAATCATAGCCTCACTGTTTGCTGGTTTTATGACCCTGAGTAAGTTATTTATCCTAGCTCCAGCTCTTAGTTTCCCACTTGAAAAACAGGGATAATAATATCTGACTCATGGGGGTGTGAGGATTAAATGAGATAATGTCTCTAATGTTCTTTGCACAACGTTTGACACATTCAGTAAAAGGTAGCCATTAATTATTAATTTGAATAGTTACCTCATTCCAGATGCTTGGTATATTTTATCTTTTCTCCAAATATTTTTCACAAAGCTGTAAGTTTCTCAGACAGAAACATCATGTGTTACCATTGTACCCTCTTCTAGCTGTTTTTTTGATGCATGCTGTTACTGCTGGACCCTCATACTGCCTGGTTAACTTACTTATTCTTTGGATCTCTGACTTCTTTTTCTTTTTAATTCAATCTTTAGCAGTTGTGTACAGAACTCTGTGCGAGGCACTATGAGGTCATAAAGATAAAACATTGTCCTTAAGGCTTTTATAAATAAGTAAATTGTGGGAGACAGATAGCTTTCTGGTATAATGGAGAATGAAATAAGTACAAGTATCCTCCACATTTTGAAAGTCTGTATTTTTGCTAACCGAAAGAAGTATTTTCAGAGGATTTTCACTTTTATGAAAAAAGATGAAAAGTGAAAATAGCATTCAGCATTTGTTTTACAGTGAACCCTTATAGAGGCTGCGTGCACCCGAGCAGGGAGAGCAGCCCCGCCCAGCTCCTTCTCCCCGAACTACATTCAGCATTTCAGCATCAAGCCCCCAGAGCTTTGAACTGTGTCTGTGGGCATCTGTGCTTTATCTCAATTTATTTTGTGCATCTGTTAGCAAGATGTGTCCTAAGGTATCAGAAAAACCTAAGAGAGATTATTTTTTGGGTCTGGGAATGCTCAAAACTTTTTCCATATAAATTAATAGTAATTGCTTCTTCACTTTATGCCTTTTTGGATTATGAAAGGTTTCATAGGAATGCTGTACTCTTGGATAATGGGGGAAACCTGTATCTTGTCCACTGTTCTTTTTCGGCTTCTAGCAGTTATGTAAGTAGCTTGTAGCCCTTCTCTGTCCTTTACTTTGGACTATAGATTACACAGAGAGAAATAAAGGTAGGTAGCTAGACCTTCATAGGCTCTAAACTCTATCATGTCTAATCTTTTTTTTTTTTAAGATTTTATTTTTAAGTAATCTCTACATCCAATGTAGGGCTCAAACTCACAACTCCGAGATCAAGAGTCACATGCTCTACTGAGTGAGCCAGCCAGACACCTCTATGATGTCTAATCTTGATCCTTATTGTATATTTTTATTCAGAAAGAGAGTGCTTTTTTGGAGACAGATAGTGATTAAACCGATAAAGCACAAGCATAATTCCAAAGTTACGTTGCTAAGAAAAAGTTAGAAATGAAAGCAAGTTGCAGGTCATAGTCTTTAGTGTTATTTTACGTATGTTACACAATGCCTTGATGTGTTTGTAAAATTTTCCAATTCAAGATCTTAAGGTGGCTGAGTGGAAAACTTTAATTTTCATGTGAGAACAAGGATGCAGACAAATGAGGTGATTTGTCAAAGATTCCTTAAGAAATCATTTGCGTAACTGAATAATATCACTTGCTACTTCTTTCTGGGATTATAACTGCAATATCTTAATTGGTCTGCTTATCTCTTTTCTGTATAGGTACACACCATTGCTACATAGTTTTCTCAAAGTATGTCTCTGATCACATCCTTCTCGGCTCAGAAGCATTGGGGGTTGGAGTCAAAAGGTGACTGTAGACATCGGAGGATGATCGTGTAACTTCTTTGTCCTTGGTCGGTTGATCTTTCAGTATAGGAATCTGGTCATGTGTTCCTGCAAATCTTAAGCATAGCATGGTCATTTCTGTACATACTTCCTTATCTCCTAAAGTGAGATAGGTTTTGGGTAAAAAAAGCAGTTTTGCAAATCTCAGCCATGAGCAAAATTCCTTCGATGATTAACGTGCTTATGTAACAGGGCTAATCAGAAGTTCCTAAGCTATAGGTCACAGCAGCAAGGGAAGTAGACGGAATATGGAGTCAGACATGCTAAGTTTCTCCTTGTTACAAGTTTATTAAGCTAGTAAATTAATTCCTCTGATAGTTCATAATTTTAATAGAGTTCGAACTATTAGTTTTTTTTTTTAAAGATTTTATTTATTTATTTGACAGAGACACAGCGAGAGAGGGAACACAAGCAGGGGGAGTGGGAGAGGGAGAAGCAGGCTTCCCGCCGAGCAGGGAGCCCGATGCGGAGCTCGATCTCAGGACCCTGGGATCATGACCTGAGCCAAAGGCAGACGCTTAACGACTGAGCCACCCAGGCACCCCTGAACTATTAGTTTTAACTTTTAGTTTTAAAACAGAAAACAACTTTACCCCAGTTAGAAGGTTTTCCGTTATTGATTATAAGAATTGAAGTAGGCAGTTAATTAACTTTGTAAGATTTAAAATTTTTTTCTATACATTTAAGAGTCTATGTAAATATATAACAGCTGTAGTTTAAAGGTTTTGCCTTCCAATACAAATAAGATAATTTAAAATAGAAGATACGAAAAATTAGATATTTCTCATTTGAACAGTTTGTTCCCTGCGCATTTTTTGCCTTTTGTTTATCCTTACTATTGAAAAAGATATAATCTTATCAATTTCACATTTTCTTATTTGTTTTGATTCTCTTAGTGTTGATTCAGTCTTTGCTGGGAGATGTTTTATTAAAAGTAAAACATTTAAATCAAATGGTAGCTCTTTAATCCTAAGACTATCTTGATGGTCATAGGAGTGAAGAATGTGTAGGGTTAGAAAGAGAGCAAAGGCTCTTGTTCTTACCATTAATAGTTTGAAATTTTTAAAATTTAACTTTAAATTCTAAATTTAAATTTTAAAATTAAATTTTGATCATAAATGTTTTGGTTTTGAAGTCCCTTTTAAAATCAAGGACCTTGGGGTGCCTGGGTGGCTCAATCGTTAAGCGTCTGCCTTGGGATCTAGCTCCCTATCGGGCCCCCTGCTCTGTGTCCTGGGATCGAGCTCCCTATCGGGCTCCCTGCTCTGTGGGAAGCCTGATTCTCCCTCTCCCACTCCCCCTGCTTGTGTTCCCTCTCTCGCTGTCTCTCTGTCAAAAAATAAATAAAATCTTAAAAAAAAAAAAAAAGATCAAGGACCTTATTTAGTGTCTTGGAGTTTGTGTTAATTAGTTTACTGGCAGAAGTAAGTAGTTGTTGAAATTGTTCTAGTTTATGTAAATAATCTACAAGCTTAAATGGCTGTTAATAACTATACTTTATCGAGGATTTACTTTTGTTTCAGGTTTCGTAGTGAGTATATTTCAAACATTTTTCATTTAATACTTTAAGTAACTTTGTGAGGTAGGTTATATTATTCCTGTTTTATAGTTGAAGAAATTGAGGTTTATAAGGATTTAAATAAGTTTCCCAGAATTACACAGCTAGTAAGTGGAAGGGGTGGGGTTTGAACTCAGATCTGATTCCAACGCACGTGTTCTTATTCACAACGGAACACTGCTCCTTAAAACAGTCAAAATTATTCTGCTCCCTTGCTTTTTATCGTTATACTAAAAGCTGTTCAGTATTTAGAATTCTCTCTTCCAAGCCTTTTTTCAATAGAAAGTCTCACACTTGGCTTTATGCTTTGACTGCTGTGTGCGAGTGCCTCTATGTGAGTGGTATCTCTATTTCAAGTAAGAGAAATACTTGCATACTTGCAAGTATTTGATTGCTTTTTCAGCTTTGATTGCTTTTTTACCTACATATAAATCATACATGTATACTAGGAGTATAATTAATGCCTTTTATCTGCCAGTGAATATGCTAAAGACTTGTTGGGTTTCTGTATTCTCAAGCTGGAATTGGCAACCTTGTAGCTTAAGTCCTGGGATAAATATGCTGTTTTAGGAAAATAATTCCTAAATAATTGTATTTTGGACCTCTCTTGGGAAACATCTGAAATACAGACAACCTCCTAATATTCTGCTTTGAGATTTAATGAAAACTCGATACGTGCTGTGACTAGACAGGAGACATTTTAGTTTCATGGCCAGATGTGTCCAGTAAAATTGGCTGTTCATGAATTTAATTAAAAGTTCCTAGGAACTTACAGCTTAAGGTAGTTTTTATAAGCATCATGACTCAAAGGACCTTTAGTGTGTATGTTTGAGGGAGGGACAGCTATGACCTGAACTGGAATAAAGCAATGCTTGTAGTTATGAGGACCAAAGTGAAGTATTTTCAAGAAATACTAAAAATGTTATAATGTGAAAAGGTTTTTTTAATGCTCTTAGCTTAAAGTTATTAAAATTGATTTTATTTCTTAGACTATATTGAATGAATCTCTTTTTTTGTTTTGCTTTGTGATCTTTAGCTTAGTTTACTGGGTTGTCCAATAACATGGGCTAGGCCTGCCCTACAGCCGTGGAAATGACAGTTCTCTGTCCAACTATAGACCTTTCCTCTTACCTCTCTCTTCCAGTCTCTGGGAACCACGCTTTGAAAAGTAAACATTTTATAGAAACAGTATGATGCAGTGAAAGTACCTAGAATTTCAAGTCAGAAAATGTGATTTTCAGAACCAAATGCATTTCAACTAGCTATGAGATTGTGGATCAGTCAGTTCTCATTTCTGAGCCTTAGTATCCTTATCTGTAGGAAGGGGATAAAAAAAAGCTCCTGCTTCATAAGGCTTAATATTGTTATTACTAATAATGTTAGTAAATGAATAATAATAAACATATTGCTAGATTACTAACATTTATAGAGGTTTTTACGGTTCACAAAGCACTTTCGTATGTAGTAATTTTATAGGAATATATATACTTACATATCTATGAAAGGACTGTAAATTCTGAAGCACTATGTGAGTATTAGTCGATATTTTCATAACCAACTGAACCTGAATTAGTGTCTGTGTTCAACTTCAGTTATTAGAATGTTGAATCAGGGTTTTGGAAATTTAGATAATGCACTTAACTTCTGGTTAGCTAAAATAGAAATTTTGGAAAGTCTTCTGACTAGTGTTAAAGTTTATTTTAAAATTAAATTGCAATTTCGTCTGGTTTCTATATTATTATTCTTATTACTTAAAGAAGTAGAGGCATTGACTCAGTAAAAATCATGAGTGGTCTGGAGTACTTAGGGGCTAGTGTCATTTTGGGAGTTACAGTGAGGTTCCTGCTATACTAAGAATAAATTATCATTTAGTGATAAATGTGATTATTTAAAAATAAATATTTAACACTTTATGTTTACAAAGTACCCTGCGATTGTTAATTAGCCCACACCAATGTTTATCTCTACATAAAGGGTTGGGCGAGTGCCTTTGTTGGCCAGCTTTGGGCAGAATTTCCAGATACCATTGCGCCGACTCAATATCAACTCTGGAATCAGTTGATATTTGTCTGTATACCAGAAGGGATCTTCAAAGCTTATTCATTTGTTCAGCTGCTCCAGCACTTTCCCAGAGAGATTATTCTGAAGAAAAAAAAAAACTCTAGGAAAAAATTATAAAATTTTTTCTGTGCGTTTTGAAATAAATGCACAGAACCTCACAGTTTCTAGGACCTAGAAGTTCTTTCTAAAGTGTAACCTAAATATTTCCCTTCAGAAGTTAAATAGGTAATATTTTTAGAGTAACCACCATTGAAAGCATTTTGTAATGAAATAGTCTTTGCTTTCAAGACTCTTATATTATCTATTAGTGGATATAAAACATGTAGTTAAGAAAAGATCAACATGATATAAGATAGGAAATAGTAAGTTTTAAGTAAGTGGTTGTGGCAGGTACTGTTAGTTTCCATCTTCCACTTGTTACTAGAACCCTGGTTGTGTTTCCGTGGCAGTGTGTCCAACTTAGCTAAAAGTTCATGGCAGTCAAGTTCCCTGATTTCCCAGGTAATTTGGCAGCAGGAGGTAGCCATGTAACCCAGCTCTGGCCAATGATACCTGTTTCAGTTCTTTATTGCTGCTTAATAAATTATTCCAAAATGTAGTGACTTAAAGCAATGATTATCATTTATTATTTCTCATATGGGTCAGGAATTCAGATGGGGCAATGGGAACAGCTTATTTCTACTCCATGATGTCTGAGGCCTCAGCTAGAAGACTCTAAGACTGGGGGCTGGAATCTTACGAAGACTTGTTCACGCTGTTTGGCATTTAATGCTTGTGTCTGCCAGGGGCCCAGCTGCAACATTTATACTTGGTCTCAACATGTTCACTGGGTTCTGAGAGTTTCCCAAGGGAGAGAGCCCCAGATGGAAGCTGCATTCTTTTTATGACCCTGCCTCAGAAGTCACATAGCATCATTTCTGTTGTACTCTGTTGGTTGACACCATCACAAGTCCCCACCCAGGTGCAAAGGGAGAGAACATGACCTCTCACTTAGAGATCTCTATCACACCATGAAAAGAATGTGTGGGATGGGATAAATATATTGGTGTGGCCTATTTCGAAAATACAGTTTGCTACAACATTTAAGGGAAGGCTTCTTAGTGGGGAGAAGGAAGCTTCTAGGAAAGCTTTTACTTAACAGATAAAAGAGAAGTGATATTCTGGCATGGTCCTTCAATGCTTATCCCTTTTTGCCTTGAAGGAGCAGCAACTATCTTGTGCCCGTGATGTAATAAACTAAAGTGCTAAGGATGTTGGTGTCATTGGATGTCAGTCCTGGACGCTCTGCTTCCAGACTTTTTCTTCTATGAGGCAAATAAATACCTATTAGGTTGAAGGGGAAGTAATAATCAGGTTAAACAGATTCTTGGAGGCCAGAGATACTTCTTTTTCCTTTTGTAGGAAGTTAGATCCCTAGAACTTACTTATCTTATAACTGAAGACTTGTGCTCTTGACCAACATTTCCCCATTTCCTCCATTCCAGCTTCTGCTAACCACTATTCTACTCTCAGTTTCTATGAATCCAGCCTTTTTTTTTTAATATTCCACGTATAAGTAAGATCATAAAGTATTTGTCTTTCTCTGTCTTATTTCACTTAGCACAATGTCCTCCAGGTTCATCCACGTTGTCACAAATGGCAGAATTTCCTTCTTTCTCATGGCTGAATAATATTCACACACCCCATGTCTTCTTCATCCATTCATCAGTTGGCAAACTCTTAGATTGTTTCTGTATCTTGGCTATTGAGAATAATAATACCATTTAATTTTTTTTTTATATTTCACTAGATTTGTGTAGTGCTAGATTTATGCAGTAACTTGGATTAGGTACCAATTAGAAATCAAGTGGAAAAGCATAGACCTAAATCTGAAGATAGTCTTATATAATGAATTATATTATGTATTGTAGATCTGAATTTGAAATAGTTCTTCCTTTACAATGTTAATGCTGAATAAAAGATGAGATCCTTATGAAATAGTGAGCCCAATCTGTAAAATGATCAAATTTCTTTAGTATTAATCGTTTTTAAAAATGTCTCATCTGTTAGTGAATTATGACTGAGGTTTTTGCCAAGTTTTTCTTAGGAACAACTTTGTGTAAGCATTGAGCCCATATAGTTGACTCCAACCTTTGCTTTCTGTTTACTAGCAGAGTACCTCTTACAAAGAACATTACATTTCCTGAGTCTAGGAGTTCTGTGAAGTGGAGCAACATTAAGGATCAGACTAGGCAGTCCACATTTGGGTATTGCTTTCTGCATTTATGTGATCCTGATTTTTGTTTAAACTGAACAGATGTTTGGAATTTGTGACATGTGGCTACGTCATTTTTAGACGTTTTCTCCGCAAGTTCTTGCTCTGTATTATTAGAGGGAAGGTTTTTTGTTTGTTTGTATGTTTGTTTACAATATGACGCTCTAGATTTTAACAGTTTTATTCAGGTATACTTTTTGTACCATGAAATTGACCTGGGACGAGTTTTGCTTCCTTGAAAAGATTGATAGATTCAAGACCAAAGGCCATATTTTTTCACCCACTCATTTATTCATTTGTATATCCCACAATATGAATTTATTTCTTACTTTATTATTAGACTACTATATACCCTGTTACTGTTATTATTATTATGCTACAATTTTATATATTTTGAAATAATAAACTTCTTTGTCATTTTATGTTGATAAAGCATTTTGAAATTATTTTTATAGTTATACTCTAATATAAATTCTAATAGATGAAGATGCTTAGGAAGCCATTCTGCAGAATGTGGTAAAGATTTTATTTTATTTTTTTATTTTTATTTTTTTAATGATTTTATTTATTTGACAGAGAGAGACACAGCGAGAGAGGGAACACAAGCAGGGGGAGTGGGAGAGGGAGAAGCAGGCTTCCTGCTGAGCAGGGAGCCCGATGTGGGGCTTGATCCCAGGACCCCGGGATCATGACCTGAGCCGAAGGCAGACGCTTAACAACTGAACCACCCAGGCGCCCCAGAATGCGGTAAAGATTTTAAAGATGTCCCAATATAACAGGATTTCTAAAAGCAGGAAAAGTTGATGAAGTGGATTCAGAATCAAATGATAGCATTGGTGGGATGAGGGAGGATATTCAACCTTAGAATGAAGCTGACATTTTGGGAAACACACATCTGGTCTAAAAGCAGCTTGCAAGAGCCTTGGGTCAGAAAAGCCTTGGGTCCTTGGTGACATTATTGACCAGTTTTATCCTGGGTTTCCAGATGTGTTAGTCTATGTATTTTTGTATGGTTTAAGTCCTTGGTATTGAAGTTGTGGTCCATGACTGGCAGCATCAGCATCACCTGTGAGCTTCTTGGAAATGAAGAATTTCAGTCCCTCCCCTAGTACTACTGAATCAGAATCTCCATTTTAATAGGATCCCTAGATGCTTCATATGTGTGCAAAAGCTGGAGAAGTGTTGCTTTAAGACACTTTGAATTGGGTTTTTATTTACTTATAACTGAAAGCATCCTAATATGACGCTCTAGATTTTGTTTCTCTAAAGAGTTAGAAACTCCTCCCTGCATGCCATATAAAAATAATGGGGAAGTGCACACCATTTCTGATTGTAATAGAAATAGCATTTATTGGATCATGATATAGAGTTTTAAAAATTCTCATCACACTTTGACTGATATATTTAGGGGGATTGGTTATAGTTAGATGAAACCAAAAGCTGTAGTCCTTACCGCTTGTGGTCAAAAAGACCCTAATGTTATTTTTGGCAAGTCAGGAAATATAAGCTTAGCAATGCTGGCTGAAAGTCAGCTTTGAGAGTTGAGTTTCACCTCCCTTAGGATTACCCCTTCTCATTCTCTCCTCAGCTCTGTTTCTGTTTCATTTAAATGATGTTTTGTATTATACTTCTATTCTGTTAACCTCTGTGAAGTGACTCTTGCAAGCTGCTGTCTTGCAGACCAGGTGTGTGTTTCAGTTACATGAATAGAGAAAATGATTTCATTTCTCTGCCTTAAATTGTAAATTATCTGATATATGAACGTTAATGATAGCATGAGTAAATTTAATCCACTAGCAATCTAAGAATTTTATTTGAGATTTTTTTCTACTTTTTATGCAGAATTAGATGCAGTATTCCAAAAAGGCAAAACAGATTATAAACTTGGACTTCTTGTTTGTTCATTTTTCTAGAGGCCTTAATGAGCCTGTTGCAGCATAAATTGGATGATTCCATTCACAAATTAGGTTATCATTTCTATAATTAATTGAGAATAAACTTTCTGTGGTGGCCTTTACAGTGAGAATTACCAAAGGTTTGTATTCACTCAGAAAGGTCTTAGCTGTGAAAGGAGTACTTTTAAGGGAACTGCAACTATGCTGATTGATTATATTGTTGTCACTTGTTGAGTTTTACTTCGTGCTAGGCATTATGCTAATTACAATGAAAATTTATCTCTGACCCTTACAGTTACCCTCAAAAGTAGATCATTTTATCCCTATTTTAGACATGATAACATTGAGTCTAGAGAGATTAAGTAGCACTTCTAAGAGCATACAGTTAGAGTCCAGGACTGGTACTCCCAAGCTCATTCAGGCACTCAAGGAGTGTAATTTCTACTGAGTGGGAGATTGACATATAAACAGCTCACTGAATATAATGCAGGATGAAGTAAAATTTTAAGTGAAGTAAGTTTAAAAATAGAGATAAAAACATTTAGTGAGAGCATAGAAGAAGGGGGAATTAATTCTGTCCAGGAAGATTGGGAACAAATAATTCATTTTCCCTCTTATTTCTCTAGTTCCTTCATAGCTCCTTAGGACTTCTCTCGTTCTCTTAATGGTATTACCATTTTTTCAGTAATCAAGACTCAAAACCTTTGATGTTTTAAATTTTCTTCATATTTTCACATTTCATCAATCTGTAAAGACTTTTAGTTTTTAATAGGGTTTCTTTTTTTTTTTTAAAGATTTTTATTTATTTATTGAGAGAGATAGTGATAGAGAGAGAGCATGAGAGGGGGAGAGTCAGAGGGAGAAGCAGACTCCCCGCTGAGCAGGGAGCCCGATGCGGGACTCGATCCCGGGACTCCAGGATCATGACCTGAGCGGAAGGCAGTCGCTTAAACAACTGAGCCACCCAGGCGCCCTTCAATAGGGTTTCTTGCTAACTATCTCCTGCTGTTTATTCCCACTCCAATAATCCTAGTTTTAACTATTATATACCATCTAGGCCAGGAATTATCAACCTTTGGTGCCCTTAAAATTCCTATAATGGTGCTTTGTCAATATATGAAGATATTTGATTCATTAGTTTGGGGTCACAGGTGATTGTGATGCACATCAAAGCTGAGGAACACTTATGTATGGCAGTGGTCCTCAAAATTTGATCTGGAGACTCCCCGGGGGGTGGTCTCTGAGACTCTTTCAGGAGTGTGCAAAGTCATTATTTTCATATTTATACTAGGTCATTATTTGCCTTTTGTACTGATGGTGAAAACACAATGATGGGTAGACTTGTAGTTGCCATAGCACAAATTAAAGCAGTGGTACCAATTATATTAGTAATCAGTGCATTCTTCACTGCCACGCACTTGTTAAAAAAGATCTAGTTTTGCTTAAGAATGAGTCAGTAAAAATTATTAATTTATTAAATCCTGCCCCTTGAATACATGTTTTATTATTCTAATTCACAATGTGATAAATACTCATAAAGCACTTCTGCATTCTGAAGTTTTATTATTGTCTCAATGAATAGTACTTTTGCAGTTGTTTGAGTTGTGAGCTAAACTAGCTGTTTCCCTCCCCCCCACCCCATGGGACACCATTTTTACTTGAAAAAAATGACTGGTAGACAAACTATATAGTTGTTCAGACTTTGATATTTGGCAGAAATTTTCCCCAAAATGAACAAACAGAGTTTTTTCATTGCTAATGATAAAATCTAAGCTTTCAAGGGAAAACAAGAATGTGGAAAACTTCCCGATACGTGAAGACTTTACTGATGAGATTGATGGTATTTGAAATGTGTTAGCATTGGGAAGCTCTGCATAACCAACATATTCCACATGACCAATGCATGATATTATAGAATCATGCATGGGTAGAGATCCATTTGAAGTGCAAAGTAATGGGTTTTAATATAACAGCACAAAAAGTTCATTGATATAGTTTCAGAGTCCATGTTGTAACAAGCCTTTAAAAAAATGACCACTTACTGAGTTTTGGTGTACTATCAAGGAATGATGTCCACAGTTATCTGAAAAAGCCATTGAAACACTTGATTTTTTTTTCCAACTACATATCTATGTGAGGCCAGATTATCTTCAGATACTTCACCCAAAACTCTACACTGCAATAGATTGCAGAAGTAGATATGAGAATCTAGCTGTCTTCTATTGTGATTTGCAGACATATAAAACAGTGCCACTCTTTTCATCAGTTTTCTTTGGGGAAAATACAGTTATTTTTCATAAAAATGTGTTGTTTAAAATGGCCAACAGACACATTAACAAGTGCTCAACATCACTTGGCATCAGGGAAATCCAAATCAAAACCTCAGTGAGATACCACCTCACACCAGTCAGAATGGCTAAAATTAACAAGTCAGGAAATGACAGATGTTGGCGGGGATGCGGAGAAAGGGGAACACTCCTACACTGCTGGTGGGAATGTAAGCTGGTGCAGCCACTCTGGAAAACAAGATGGAGGTTCCTCAAAAAGTTGAAAATAGAGCTACCCTATGACCCAGCAATTGCACTACTGGGTATTTACCCCAAAGATACAAATGTAGTGATCCGAAGGGGTACGTGCACCCCAATGTTT
>NC_138377.1:29675397-29689668 GCF_054177405.1 Leptonychotes weddellii | reverse complement strand
ATATGATCTCACTGATATGAGGAATTCTTAATCTCAGAAGACAAACTGAGGGTGCTGGAGTGGTGGGGGGTGGGAAGGATGGGGTGGCTGGGTGACAGACATTGGGGAGGGTATGTGCTATAGTGAGTGCTGTGAACTGTGTAAGACTATTGAATCACAGACCTGTACCTCTGAAACAAATAATACATTGTATGTTAAAAAAAAAAAAGATAGTAGGAAGGGAAAAATGAAGGGGGGGAAATCGGAGAGGGAGACGAACCATGAGAGACTATGGACTCTGAGAAACAAACTGGGTTTTAGAGGGGAGGGGGGTGGGGGGATGGGTTAGCCCAATGATGGGTATTAAAGAGGGCACGTGTTGAATGGAGCACTGTGTGTTATACGCAAACAATGAATCATGGAGCACTACATCAAAAACTAATGATGTAATGTATGGTGACTAACATAATAAAATAAAATTTAAACAATGTTGTTTAAGTTAACATGCAATGAGCTTATTTATTTTGAAATAAATGAATAGGTAAGTACTTAAGTGCTAAATTAATTTTAACTTCTAATACAGTAAGTATCAGTGAATATAGCCCACATATTAGAAAGCTCTTTGGGAACCTCAATACTTTTTAAGAGTGTGAAGAGGTTTGTAGTGGGTTGAGTGTTCCTCCAAAAGATATGTTCAAGTCCTAATCCCTGGTCCCTGGGCTTGTGACCTTATTTGGAGATAGGATCTTGGCAGATGTAGTCAAGTTAAGAGGAGGTCAAACTAGGTTAGGATAGGCCCTAAATCCAATTACTGGTATCTTTATAAGAGAAGGAAGAAGATTTGGATATAGAGACACAGAGAATTACACATAGGGAAGAAGGCTATGTGAAGACAGGGGCAGAGATTGGAGCGATGCAGCAACAAGCCAAGGAACATCAAGAATTGTCTCTTTCTTCAGAACCCCTTTCAATTATTCTTATATGTCCTGTAGGCTCTTCAAATTCATTATGTCCAAAACTGAACTTCAAAGGGCATGAGTGACTCCTATCGGCCAATGAGAAAATTTGAGTCTCAAAAACAAACAGAAAAAAGCAACTAAGCACACGATTGAAACACATTTAATGCATAAGCATCATATATATAATTATGATAAAAAGAAAAATACCCAACATCTCACAGGAAACCACTGAAGAACCTAGGGCACTAATTCCTTAGTGTGAAAATTGGCAATTTAAAGGAAAGAATTCAGTATTTACTCTGTTTTCTGTATCAACTATGCTGTAGGGAAATCAAGGAACCCTTTACAGAAGAATTCCAGCTGATAAATACGGAAGGAATGATAGAAATAGAAGATTATCATTTTGTAACCCTTATAAAAAATTACTGATTTAGGCAGTAATCATCAATGGATGTGTTGAATGGGAGGTTAAATGTGATTATGAGTGTTTTGTTCCTTGACATAAATATGCATGCCCCTTGATCTAAATATGCACCTAAATAGTAGAATGTCCTTCAGTTTGAGTTTTCTTTTTTTTTTTTTAAGATTTTATTTGTTTATTTGACAGAGAGAGACACAGCGAGAGAGGGAACACAAGCAGCGGGAGTGGGAGAGGGAGAAGCAGGCCCCCCGCGGAGCAGGGAGCCCGACGCGGGGCTCGATCCCAGGACCCCGGGATCATGACCTGAGCCGAAGGTAGATGCTTAATGACTGAGCCACCCAGGCGCCCCCAGTTTGAGTTTTCTTATGCTTAGTTGTAGGGTATGCTTTTTTTGACAGAAATACCACAAAAGTGACATGTGGTCTTTTCAGCAGAGCATAGCAGAAGGTACCTGATATTGATTTGTCCCAGTACTGATGATATTAACTTTAATCACTTTACTTAGGATGTGTCTGTCAAGTTTTTCTACTGTAGAATTACTATTTTCCTCTTTGTAATTAATAAGTATCTACTGAAGAGGTACTTTGAGACTTGGTATATATCCTGTTACTCTTCAAACTTTCGCTGTATTTTTAGCATTTATGGATGCTTCTTGCCTGAATCAGTTATTACTATGATGTGTCAAATTGATTTTCTAATACTGTCACTTTATCTGCATTTATTAATTGGCTTTCTAGTATAAGGAATAAATTTCCTTTTTCTCCATTTATTTATGTATTTATTTATTTTTGTTAAGTATGAACTCATGGATCTTTTTTTACTCAGTGGGCTGTAAACCATTACTATCATTATTTATTTTCATACTGAAATTATCCCAGATTAGGCCAGTAGGAACCCCTTCAAGCTGGCTTCTGTGTTCTTTTGACATATACTCATCATTCCTTGAGCACTTTTTTACTTTCTAACATAAAACCATGTTTTATGCTCATCTTGTGCTTTCCCAATCCTACCTGTAGAAGTAGTCCTTGTTCTTTCTAATATAGTATTTAGAAACCGAAATCTGGGCATATGGTGTGCTCATCGATTTTAGGTCCTCTTGGCAGACAGAACTAGGGGGAAAATGTGTGTGTGTGTGTGTGTGTGTGTACATGTACACATACATATGTCTCTTTTTCTCCATTTATGTCTATATCTTTACCTGTTTCTGTTTCTATCTATATAAAATTATCAATTCATACTGATACTTCTAATTCTAATCCAGCGTCACAGGATTCATTCTCTTCTTACTCCTTCCACGTTTGTAACTCTCTTCTCCAATGTTCATAGTATATGTCCCATTGTTCATAGTATATTTACTTATTTACTCAATCATAGAATACACGGAAAGTAGTTTTAGAAATGCTGACCTAAACTTCTGGGAGAAAACCTTCTATTTAGAGTTTACAATTCATCTGGAATTCAAAAAAGTGTTCAGTCTGAGGGAATATAATTCAAACACTGTGTTCAAAAGTTAGTTTAGTTTCTTCTCTACCCCCCGCTCCTACCCCAGTGTGACTATGTTTTATACATTTGGAATATAGTTTTGTTAGTATATCGTTTTAGAATTCTTTCCCTACCCTGGTTGGTTTTATTTATGTATTTATTTTTACTCTAGTTCTAAAAGTTAGAAGTATACAAAACGATGTACTGAAAGAAAAGTCACTCCCTCCCCCCATTCCTCTATCCCCTTTCTACCTGCTCATCATTCCATTCTGTTCTACCTACCTCAGTAGATAACCAACCTCATACGTTTCTGGTGGTTTTTTTTTTTTTACACAAAAGCATACATATGCAGATATTATTTCCCTTATTTCTTACACATAAGACAGCATAATATACTCTTTTTTTGAAGTTTTATTGAGATATGACTAACATGCAATAATAGTTACCCTTTTGTAACCATCACCACCCTTTAATTCTAGAACATTTTCATCATCCCAAAAAGAAACTCCATACCCATTAGCAGTCATTCTCTACTTCCCCCTCCTCCTACTCTCTGGCAGTTTATTATCTAACAGATAATATTTATTATTTGTGATCTGTCTCTATGAATTTACTTATTCTGGAGATTTTGTATAAATGGAATCAGCATATAACCTGCAAATAACTCTATCAGGCAATAGACATCTTTCTCATTCTTTTTTATAGCTGTGTCAAAAGTCTCTTGTGTTGTGGATACACGATAGTTTATTACTTTATTCAACCACTTTCCTCTATGTGGACACTTAGGTTATTTTCTAGTATGTGGCAGTTATAAGCAATGCTGCAACAAATGACCTTGTGCATATGTATATCAGTATTGCTGGAAATATATTGTCATGGTAAATTTCTAGAAGTGGGATTGCTCAGTCAAAAGGTAAACTCACATGTAGTTTTATTATTAATTACCAAATTTTCCATAAGGGTTGTGCCAATTTGCATTCCCACTAGCAAGGTATAATAGTGCCAACATGGTGTGTTATTATACTTATTAATTTTGCTGATCTGATGGCTAAGAGATGGTATCTTAGTGCATTTCTCTTATTATGAGTGAGATTAAACATCTTTTTTTATGTGTAAAGGCCATTTTTATATCTTTTTGTGTAAATTGTTAATTTTTTAGCATATTTTTCTTTTGGGTTAATGGTTTTCTTTCCTTTAATTTTTAAGGGTTTAAAAATTCATTAGTAGTATTAGCCCTTTATCTGTGATGTATTTTATACATATTTTCTCTGTTAGTTTTCTTTTGACTTTTGTAATTTTTTTTGCCATACACAAATTTTTTATTAATCAAATATATCTATATTTTCTTCTAAGTATATCTGGAACATGAGTCATGATTAGAAAGCCTTTCCTCATACTGAGGTTAAAGAGGAAGCCACTCATGTTTTCTTTGAGTATGCACATATAATTCATCTTTATTGTTTGTGGATTCTGTATTTGTGAGTTTGCCTCCTCACTAAAATTTATTTGTAACTCCCTATTTCATAGTCTTGGTGCTCTCGCAGTCATTTGCAGCTGCATGCAGAGTGGTGAAAAATGTGACTCATCCAGTGCTCATGGTCCCCCCTGAGGTTGAACAACGTGATGCTCTGCCTTCTTCTCTCAGCTCTCATATTGTAAGCTAGCGTTGTTTTCATATTTTTGTGATTTTTGTTGGTGCTTTTGCTGTTTAAAATGGGCCCTCTGCACTGCTCCCTGGTGTTCCTGAGCACGAGGAGGTTGTGATGGGCCTCACGGAGTGAAGAGATAAGCTCCACTTAGGCGTGAGTTACCTAGTGCTGCTGGCAGTGAGTTCAGTGTTACCCAACAACATATATTAAATAGGGCGTCTTTAAACAGAAGTACACATAAAACAAGTTATGTATTGGTCGACTGATGAAAATACTATGACCAGAGGCTTGGGGAACCTAATCCTGTGTTTCCCCTAGGAGTAAGGATTCAGTATTTGCTAATTCAGTGTTTGTGGAGACTTTGTAGAACTTAACTGCTGTGAATAACAAAATCAACTGTACTTTCATGTTTTACATTTTGATCTCTGATCTTTTTGGGATTTATTTGTGTGAATGATTTGATGTATAGATCTAGTTTTATGTTTTTCCAAATGGCTAAAGAGTTGTCCCATCACCATTTATTTACTTATTTTAAAAATTCATCTTTGGGGCACCTGGGTGGCTCAGTTGGTTGGGTATCTGACTCTTGGTTTCAGCTCAGGTCATGATCTCATGGGTCGTGGGATTAAGCCCTGTGTGGGGCTCTATGGTTAGCCAGGAGCCTGCTTGCAGATTCTCTCCTGTCCCCCCACTCGCTCTCTCTCTGTCTAAGATAAATAAATAAATCTTAAAAAAAAAACCATCTTTGTTCCAGTGATTTGAGATGCCACCTGTATTTTTACTAAGTTTTATATGCATTTGGGTCCAGCTTTGGACTGTCTTCTACTTAATGGTCTGTCTATTCATGTGCTAATACTATGTCTTAATTATAGAGGTCTTTATACTATGTTCCAATGTTCGGTAGGGTAGTTCCTTCTCATAGCTTTTCTCTTTCAGTGTTTTCCTGGCTATTTTTGCATGTTTATTTTTCCATATGAATTTTAGTATCAAGTTGTCCAGTTCTCTTGGTATTTTTATTAGAATTGCATTAAATTTATAAGTTAATTCAAGGTGAACTGGTAATTTTATGATGTTGAAGCATCCTAGCCAAGAACACCAGATATCTTTTCATCTGTTCAAGTCCACTTTTGTACCTTTCAAGAGTGTCTTAAAGTTTCCCTCATATAAGTTTTGCACATTTCTTGTTAATTTATTCCTAAGAATCCTATCTTATTTGTTGTTATATTAGGTAGAATTTGCTCTTTCTCTTTATCCTTTAACTGTTTAATATGCTTGTATATGAAGGCTATTGTTTTCTGTATTTTAATTTTACAATTTCTTACGTCATTGAATTCTTTTATTATTTTCAGTTAATTTTTATTATTGAGTCTCAAGGATTTTCGATGTAACCCTATTATATCATCTGAAAATAGAGGTAGTTTTACATGTTTTCCAATTCATAAGGCTCTTGCCTATTTCACTGGCTAATACTTTCAGTTCAGTGTTGACTAGTAGTGGAGATAGTGGGCATCCTTACCTTGCACCTGATTTTAGTGGATATGTCCCTAGTGTTTCTTTGTTAAGTAAGATGTTGGCTTTAGGACTAAGGTGTATATTATTTTTTATCAAATTAGTGAATGATGCTTTAATTTTGATATAGTAAGACTGCAAGAGTAATTTCTAACTTGGTGCTGACAAGATCATGGTGTCTAAGTAGAGACAGGAAATGGAGTTGAAAGGGACAGAGGTAGGAAGCAAGTAAGAAAGGAAAAGGCTTTGGAATAATCAGAAAAACTGTTCAATGGGGAAGGGGATGCTGTTCTTAATGATACCACATTTCATTATTCACTTGGTTAATCTAAGACTGAACGTTTGCAGAATAAGCTAGTAGAAATAATTCTAGAAGTATTGTACCAACTCTGCCTCTACTGTCTTCCTGGACTTTGCTAGCAGCCTGAGTGAATAAAATAGTTACTTACATTGTTTGAACCCTGAAAATGGATCTTTGTCTCATTTCTGCAATTCTAGTTTTTCCAGAAATCAAGTATGATTTGCAGTGCTTCCTACAACAATAGTAAATGTTTATTGAATGTCTTCTATTAGAATTACTGGTGAATGTGTTATATTAAAATGTGTATATATGTGTACACACACACACTTTTTCCTCCTTACTAGTCTGGGAGCAGTATAGCTTCAAGTGAGATTTAATCCAGAGAGCTCAAAAGATTTCATCAGGATTCAGTCTTTTTCTCTTGATCTTTCTTTTCCACTTTCTTCAGTATTCCCCTCATTCTCGGGGTCTGCTTTTGGCAAAACAGCTTTCAATGTATGTTGTCTCCTCTTTGTAGCTCCTGTGCAAGTTGTTGGGGTTCGTTTTGGTCAGACTTGCCTGGTCATGTGCCCTCTGTGTCTGGGGGTATTTGGTGCCCCTGCTGGACCTGGATGGCACACTTTACCCCTACTGTTGGGGATGCAACCCTTCCCAAACACATGGTCTGAGAATCTGGGGTTTTCCAAAAGAAATGGGGTATATTTATTAAAAGAAGTGGAGATTAGGTGCCAGTCAGGCAAAAGCTGCAACTGTTTGCTGCAATACCTGGGTAAGGTTTATTGGATAGATTTGAGTTTAATAGTGAAGGAAAAAATTGTGGTACTTTGGAGGAAGAAAATGGCCTGAATGAATTCTTTGGGAATAGACTCCTTACTGCTACTTGCTTTTTTCCCTACTTTAGCAATAGCTTACTATTTTTCCCAGAACTGATTCCTCTAGTTTTATTGGCTTCTATCATCCTTGCTGGAGGGAAATGACATCAGGCAAGCAGTGTGAAGGAAAATAAGCATAAGGGTCCTATTTTCCTGCAGCTTAGGTCCTGCCTACCAAACCTACTGCCAAAGACACATAAAAGGCCTCACCCCAACTTTCCTCTTGACTTTAGGGGGTAAAATGTGTCATTCTTACATAACACATAAACTATTTATCAAATTATATATTTGTACCACAGGAGTTTAATTCTCTTTGTTAGTATTGTCTAAAGTTACAACATATAAAGTCTCTATCCTTACTTTCTAAGCTTGCCAATGCAAAAAAGTAATATTTCCTTTTGGAGCCTGAAGCTTTTTTCCTCCCTAGTCCTTATTTAAGGAGAATATGTAATTTAGACATTTGAATAGGAATAGAGGAAGTAGCCAAAAACTTTTCAATAGTCCAGTTAAAATGCATAATAGCATGTGTTTAAGTCTTTAGAAGAAAGATTGGAAAATCCTGGAAAAAGTAAATATACTGTGTATCTCAAAGACATGCCTTGCTAAGTAAAAGTGGGAGGAATACATATCCTACCAGGGGGTTAGAGATTCTTACTTAGAAGTTTCTCTGGCAACCTTGTTCCCATGTAGGTAGTTGAAGGACTCAAAGAAATTTCCAGTCTTGCTTACTCTGCTGGCCTTTGTGTTGAGTTAAATGCCATCACATTCTGCAGCCTGACGCATTTGCATAAACGTTTTCCCTCTGAATTTATACAAAGGAATCTATTTTTCCCTTTGTTAGAAATATAAGAAAAAACCCCTCCAAACTTGGAAGTCTGTGGAGGATTTAGCTCATTTTAATCATGGACATGTCAAGGGGCAGTCTAATTTAAACATGTAGACTTTGGTAACAGGCCAACATGGGTTCTAACCAGGTTTTTAATGTTTTGGATGTGTCTCCTTAGACAAGTTAATCCCTGTAGGCCTCACTACTCTCATATATAAAAGTTACTCGTTTGTTCATTCAACAGATATTTATTATTAGTCACTTTTCTTTGTTTTGGGGAAATATCAGTGAACAAAACAATGATGATCTCTTGCTTTGTTCAGCTTACATTCTAGTGGGGGGAGAAGTGATAACCAGACATTGTATATTAAAAATAGTAATTGCTATAAAAAAAGAACAAGTAGAACAGGGGCAGGGAAAAATGGATTAGGGAAGAGAGCAGGTGCAGAATTAGGGTTGTCAGGGGTTGGCATCATTGAGAAGTGATATTTGAGCGAAGACTTGACTAAGGTTTTAAAAGGCTGCCTCTGGTTGCTGTCTTGAGAACAGACTGTAGGGGGCTAAGGATGAAGGCAGAGAAAATTGTTAGGAGGCTTTCATAGTAGCGTAGGTGAGAGGTGACTGTGGCTTAATCAGTGTAGTAGCACTGAAGATGATGAGGAATGGTTGAATTCCTTATACATTTCGGAGGTTCAGCCAACAGGATTTTCTGATGGTTTGGGATATGTTGTTTGTTTGAAACAAAAAGAGGAGCCTAGACTTTTGATCTGAGGAACTGGATATGTGCACTTGTTATTACTGACAAGAGGAAGACTGTGGGTAGAGCATGTTTTAGGGGGAAGATTAAGAGTTCAGTCCCATATATATTGAATTTGAGATGTTTAAATATGGTGAATGTAAATCATTTAGCATAGTACCTGACATAATTATCTCTGTGAGTTAGAGAATATATTGTTACATGAAACAAGAGTAAGGTTGCAAAAGAGATGTCCAGAGAATAGGAGCTCATAGAATATAACAGAAGAACTTAAAAAATAATAGATCAGGAGATTGAAGAAATCTCCCATAAAATAAAAGTCAAAGAGATGCAAAAGTATCAGAGATATGTTAAAAATAATAGCAAATCCATGTAGGAGGTCTAACTTTTTTCTAATAGGACATTCAAAGAAACCAAAGAAAATGGGAGGAAATTATCGATGAAATGATACAAGAACATTTTCCAGAACTAAAGGACATGAATTTATAGATTGAAAGTGATCAGCACTATGAAGGGGGTAGGGGGAGATACTACCAGGACATTTCAGAGAGTAAAAACAAGTCATAAAGGAGCAGAGATCAGCCGAGTGTCAAACTTTTTGAAACTAACACTGGAAGCTAGTAAACAGTGGAGTAATGCCTTCCAAGTTCTGAGAACAGTTATCACAAACCTGTATTTCTCTGTCCAGACAATTATGAGGATAGAAGGCAGGTATGCTCACCACTATACCACCAACATACACTAATTAAGAGGATAGAGTAAAGATCTCTTCCAACATGCAAGGTCTCAAAAAATTTATCTCCTATACATCCTTTCTTAGCAAGTAATTGAAGGATCAAAAAGAGAGGTAAGACTTGAAAGAGACATGAAAGGAAAAAAAAAAGACATGAAATCCAAGAAAAACAGATACAGTGCTGGAGAGAGATAAAGGAAATTCCTAGGATGATGGTAAAAGATTGTCCAGGATGACAGCTGACAGCAGGTTTAGAGATGGCCACTACAGATTGGGGCAGAGGGAGGTAAGATCCAAGGAAGATGGCTCTAAGAAACCAACTGACCTGATACATGACATGTTTGACCATTCCGAAAGAGTTTTGTAGTTCTTTCAGAGATTTAGGGAATACTCTTCTTAACTTAAAGGAGCTTACACTGTAGTAGGGAGTACACACAAGTAAACAGGCAATTACAGTATTCTGTGAAGGTTTGTAAAGTTTGTTACTCTACTCCTAGACCAACTCATAGTTAGAATGAAGGCTTAAACATCTAGTATATAGCTCCTTGAGCATATATAATTGACCCGGCAAACCAACAGCTTGGGGCTGACTGTTGGGTTGGCCAAAGAATAGTCCCTGCGACACTCTAGAAAAGAAAGTTTCCTTTGTTTTTCCTTTTCCTTTTGCAGAGGATGGGCAGGGGAAAACCATTGTTTATTATTAGTTGAAACAATTTAAAGTTCATATATACATTTATCAGCATTTATCTGTTTTTATTTTTGTATGTATGGCACTATCATGTTTATAAGAATATCTTGTTTTTAACATGGCTATGTAGTAGTGTGAAGAAAACTTTCAGTTATTAATTTTAGGTATGGGAAGCAACTGAATTTTTTTATATAATAATTTCTTTTACCTTCCCAAGATGACTTATATCCCACTGACTTAGGCCAATAAAATAATGTTATCCCAATGATTTTTTTTTTCTTGTGAAATTCTTTGCTATGCAGTTATTTTATAGTTGGAGATTGATTAAAAGCAAATTCAAATTTTACTGTTTAAAGAACATGGCCTGATTAATTATAAATCTATTTGATCTAGACTTTGCATTTTTTCTTTTGTATGCTTTGGCTGTAACATAAAATATGACAGTTTTGTGTCACATTAGTATTTCTCTCATATAAATATGGAACCATGTTTATGTGTCATCTGCTTTTTCATTTGGTCAGTTAATAGATAAGTGAGTACATAAAGGAAATACTGCAAGGAGAGAAAAAGATCATCTAAATGAAGATTATTTAAAGTTTTAATATTGTGTAAGATTTTATGGTAGTTGAGTTCCTATAATATAAGGTTGTCTAGCCGTCTGGGTGCATTAGTTAATCCACTCAACAAACATTGTTAGCCCTAACAATGTAATACATACATTAGTGTATGTATTAAGATGTCACTCTTGCCCTCTAATAATTCTTAGTTCCAAAGAAAGGAATTTGACATATAAATAAGCAAATGTAGTAAAGTAGAAGGTTAAAAGTACTCTAGATGATATTTAGCCACATGAATAAAGAGAAAAGATTATCTCAAGAAAAGTAGGTATTAAAAAGAACAGACTTGGAGATGTAATACTACTTATGGAAATAGCAAACATTTCTGTTTGTTTGTAGTGTAGAGTAATAGGAAGGCCTGGGAAAGTGGGAGAGCCCTCTCATAGAGCAGGCCTACTGCACTTAGGAGTTTAATTGGTTCCTCTTAGAACATGGTTTCTCAAATTTGTGTGATCCTAAGTATCACACAGGCGTTAAGTATCAAACAAACAAAAAAATAAATTCCTAAACTTCACCCTAGACCTGGAAAATCTGAATCCTTAGAGGAGGGCTAGGGATCTGTGTTTTTAGCAAGTGTCCTGGTAGTTCTTATTGTAACCTATTTATTGAGTAAGTTCAGTTTGTTAGGATATAAGCAAGTATTGTTTCCCAAATTTTCTTTTCTATGTGAGACTTCAAGGGCACATTTCACAACTTTCGTGTGTGTGTGTGTGTGTGTGTGTAGGTGTATGGGTATATATATGCATGTATATTTTATTGTTATTAAAATAGTCTAGGTCAGCATAAAACTTTGGGAAGTATAGTCTCCCAGTGTAGGCTAGAGCTGTGACTCAGGCTGCTTGTGGTCTAGCTCAGAGATAGTGTTCATTCTCCCTTCTCAAGATCCACCCCTCTATGTTGGCAACAGAGTATGGGAATAGGGGAATTAGAGGTCTTCAGAGTGGTTGGCAGAGAGTAATGTTCTAAATCTTCTAGTTCTTCCAGATGCTGATGGCTTCCACTAATGTGGTGATCACAGCATAGATGATTATTTCTTTAAGTAGTGGCCAACTTCATCCACACCCCTTCTGTCAGCGAGAATGGTGAGAAGGGTAATCATGGCTTCCCCCACTGGTCCCTGTTAGTGGTCCATTCTTGACAAGGTGGATGTACTCCTGGGCACCTTTTCTTTTCTTTTCTTTTCTTTTCTTTTCTTTTCTTTTCTTTTCTTTTCTTTCTTTCTTTCTTTCTTTCTTTCTTTCTTTCTTTCTTCTTTCTTCCTTTTTCTTTCCTTCCTTCCTTCTTAAGATTTTTTTTTTAAAGATTTTATTTATTTTTTGACAGAGAGAGAGACAGCGAGAGAGGGAACACAAGCAGGGGGAGTGGGAGAGGGAGAAGCAGGCTTCCCACTGAGCAGGGAGCTGGACACGGAGCTCGATCCCAGGACCCCGGGATCGTGACCTGAGCTGAAGGCAGACGCTTAACGACTGAGCCACCCAGTCTCCCCACTTTCTTAAGATTTTATTCATTCATTTTAGAGAAAAAGAGAGAGAACGCGCGAGCAAGAGGGAATCTCAAGCAGACTCCCAGCTGAGCTGGGAGCCTGATACAGGGCTTGATCCCATGACCCGAGATCATGACCTGAGCTGAAATCAAGAGTCAGATGCCTAACCAACTGAGCCACCCTCCTGGGCACCTTCTTCCCCATCTTTCTTTTACTTCATGCTCCTGCACTTGGGAACATTGGAATTGATGAGGCTCTCTTATGTGCCCACCAGGAGCCCCAGTCCTATTTTTAATAAGCAAGCTGCATATTTTACTGTCCTCTTTTGGGGTTTTGGCTTTGGGCATGAACTAATCTAGCTAGCCCTCTTATTTCAGAAACCTCCAGACAGTTAACTACATGTATCTCTATGTGTAGGTGCTTATGGGTCCTGCAGCTCAGCAAGCAGCCAACTTGGGACCGTGCTGACAGTTTCTCCTTCTTGCAGACATCTTCACCTCCCAATCTGTATGACCATTCTCTTGAAGTGCCCATTTATAAATGATACCACTCCCAAGAAGCCAGGCTTCCAGGTTCTCCCTTGCCTTGCCTTGGTTCTATCCTTGGAGTGTTGATTGAATGCACCCATCAGTTTTGTTACTTCTTAGCAAACCTCGCCGGAGCTATCTTGACATAATTTTTGGTGGTTTCTCTCAGATTGGGCATTTACTGCCTCTTGCGCTTATCTGCAGGCCCTTGCACTGATTCTGGGACAGTAGGACAGTGTCACTTAATAACATCTTGTAAATTATGATCAGGTAAGTTTAGGAAACATTATCACAGATAGAGGAAAATATAATCAGATTTGTATTTTATAGTGTTTAAAGTGTAATTTAAACAAAATATCTCAATGGATTGTACCTTTGCTAATTCTTCCAGAATTGAAGTAACATAATTTGTCTGCTTTAGGGTAAGAAACAAAGTAAATATGACTATGAATCTTTGTAGAGTATCAACATCGGGTGATTTCTGACAACTTGGTTGTAGATATGAAAAGACATGGGTTCAGTGTATCTGATGCCGTTAGAAGACCAATCTGGCACAACAGAGGAACTGAAATTCCCTGATGTGTCTTAGTCTTAGTTAACTTTCAGGTTTTCTAGTTTTATTATCTGGTACCTTCTAGAAAAAGGGAGCTTAGACCGCTAGGTGGAGCTTTATAATTAGAAAATGCAAGTGCTCTATTGCTTCCGCAGGGATCAATCTAGCAAAAACAATGGCCGGTGAGAGCAGCTGGTAGCAGTCCCTAGACATAGGTTTAAAATAAGAGAAAGAGGAAGAAAAGAAGAGATAAAGATAAAAGAGAAGTAGGAGGGCAAGAGAAGAGAAAAGGAGAAAGGACACAGGTATACTGTGAAGGAAGTAATAAAATGGCATTGTTGCTGATTCATTTTTTTGATAATTCATTTATTTGACATGTATTTAATGAGAGGGAATTAGTCTTAGGATACCATAGTGAACAAGATGTTCTTCCTACCCAGAGAGTTTACAGGTAAAGGGAGTTTAGACTTTCTTTTTTTTTTTTAACTCATGACCCCGAGATCAAAAGTTGCATGCTCTCTACTTAGTGAGCCCGCCAGGTCCCCCTATAGGTAAAGGGAGCTTAAAATCTTGACCCCTTCTTTGTAGAGTATATGTTAAACAATATGGAAATGAATATTTTTAATTTCAGTTTTGTTTCTTTCACATCGTTGATTTCATTCTCCTATCAGAGTAAACCTTTTCTGGAATTAAAAAGAAATATCCTTATTAACGTATTTGAAAATTAGCTCCTCAAGGGCTAGTAATTCAGGCATGTACAGCATGCAGTTCGTTACTTGTCTTTTATTAATGGTTGGGGAGGGCGGTCTTTAAACGTGTTGAATGAATGCTAGGATCAAATGGGAACCTCAGCAAGCCATCTTCTGATTAGAATTTATAGACTTCCTTCCCTTTGTAGAATTCAGGTTTCTTTTT
>NC_138377.1:29554723-29674897 GCF_054177405.1 Leptonychotes weddellii | reverse complement strand
CTATTCCTTTCTTCGATCTCCCGTTGAGTTTGTAGGTGTTCAGAATGGTTTGATCCCTATCCAGCTGAATTCCTGAGAGGAGATGAAATCCAGGTCTCCTACTCCTCCGCCATCTTGCTCCAGAATTCAGGTTTCTGACTTTGAAAACTTTCCTGACAGCGCCATGCACCCTCCTCCACTGTAGCACACCATTGTCATTGCCTGTTTACAGGGCATTCTGTGCTTCTCCATACTGGTGAATTGTTTTATGGTAGCATCTGTGTCTAATTTAATTCATTTATGCAATCCCAGTGTTTGACAGGTGTGAGTGCTCAAAAAATTTTGGTGAAAGAAGGAATAAATCTTAGTTGTAGTGTACTTGGTATAAGGTAGATTTATACTGGAATCCTTTCTTAGAGAGTTAGTTTTTGGATATACCATAAAGGCCTTCCCTTAACAATTACTTTGAAGTTTAAGATATAGTGCACTTTCAAAGATAACCAGAAGATATACCAGTCATAAGATAGAGATGGACTTGTAATACCAATTCTGTAATTGTAATACAGTAAATTAAAATTTACTCCTAAATTTTAATGTGGATTCTGTTGCTTTGCCTTGGATAAATAGCCAAGCTGTAGTTTTCTCATTTCAAAAATAATAGGGACTGATGGCACCTATTATTTTTTTTTTATATTTGACATTTTTATTTTAGGCTGCAAAAAGAAAAACAAGCAAACAAACAATAACAACAAAAAAACTTGAAATAGGCTTGTCAAATGATGTATATTCATCCTTTCCAGGGAAGCAAACCCTACCATAAAGAAAAGATGCTTAGTTAATGGAAGTTAAATTTAAAAGTACAGTTAAAATAATGAGGCTTAACTTCTGAAAATAGGTTTTATTCACTTCCCTGCAATAACCGATAACCACACTATGAGTTAGGTTTCTTTACTATGGTTTCCTCACTAGGTTTCTAACTACATCACCTAAAATACAAAAATCCATTAATAATCTAAGTTATCAGTTGTGGTCTTACTGCAAATTCTTAACCATATATTTGTCTCAACAAGTTTTGTTTTTGTTTTTTTAAATGAGGAATTGTCTCAGTCTAAGTCACTGCATTTCTACAACAAAGTAATGAAAGGCACAGCTAGTGCAAGCAAACGTAAACCCAGTTCAACTACCAGCTGAAAAAAATACTTTGGTTCTTCAGGAAAATAATTGGCAAAGCAAAAAAAAAAAAAAAAAAAGTTTAACAGTTCTGTTCACTTTCATAGCTGTAATCTAAAATCTTTGTTACATGATAAAAATTACTCCAGAAGAACCAAACCACGTGGTGATGAATGAACATGCATGAAAGAATTTGTGCAATCAATAGATCTGGCAGAAAAACTAGAGTTAAAATGCTAAGTAGAACAAATTGATCTTTAAAATTATCAGTTCCTTTCCTTTAAAAAAAATTACTGAGTCTACCTAGAAAGTACAAAAACATAAGACTGTAAGTAAGTAATAGTTGTGTTTAGGCTCTTACAGTGCAGGTTAGCCTCAAGGCCACATACATCTTGCTTCACTGCTGCTTGCACTCTGCTGGGTTTTGATCCTTCTTTGAGTCATAGTCTGGATCATTTTCCTCATCTCCTTCTTCTTCCCCTTCCTCATCTGCTTCTTCACCTTCTTCATCATAATCATCATCATCATCTTCGATAGCTTCTCCAGTAAAGTATAACACTGATCTTGGGATTATACACTCACGTAAAAAGTGACCAGTTTCAAAGTCTACAGCAAGAATAGCTTCAGCATCATCATCCAGATCTCCACTCTCAGGAACTTCCAGAAAGTGGTCGCTTTTCTGTTCATAGAGTTGTTGCTATTCTTTTCTCTGATCTTCTGTTGAGTTTGTAGGTGTTTAGAATGGTTTGATACCTATCTAGCTGAATGCCTGGGAGCAGACAAAATTTAGGTTTCCTACTCCTCTGCCATCTTGCTCCTCCAGCATCTATTATTTACTACTTAGGCTCTAGGGCTTGCTGAAGACTTCATTTTATAATGATGAGTGTTAAGAACTAAGTCAAGGTGGAGTAGAGGAGGAAAAGGTGGGAAGAGAGGGATTTCACTTCAGGCAAATTCTACACCAGAGATGAGTGTCAGTAGATCAACATCTACTTATTGAATGCCAGGGAACTTTCATATTCAAGAATACATATTAGAAAATAGATAAATCATTATAGACCTCATAATGCTTGCTATTTTATAAAGAATAAAAAGCCTTCAAATAACAAAAATGTCTTTTTAAACAGCTTTATTGAGATGTAATTCACATACCATACAATTCCCCTTTTAAAGTATATAATTCAGTGGGTTTTTTAAAAAGCATATTCATAGATTTGTGCAACTTTTACTACTATCTAGTACCAAAACATATTTTCATTTCTCTTGGTTATATACCTAGAAGTAGAACTGCTGGTCATATGGTAGCTCTGTGTTTAACATTTTGAGGAGCTGCCAAGCTGTTTTCCGAAGTAGCTTTACCATTTTACAATCCCATCAGCAGTGAATGAGAGTTCTGATTTTTCCATGCCCTTGCCAACACTTGTCTTTTTCTTTTCTTTTTTTTTTTCATTTTAGTTATAACCATCCTAGTAATAGGTATGAAGTGGTATCTCCTTGTGGTTTTGCTTTGCATTTCCCTAATAACTAAAGATGTTGAGAATCTTTTCACGTGTCCATTGACCATTTGTATATCTTCTTTGGAGAAATGTCTATTGAAATCCTTTGCACATTTCTTTTTCTTTTTAAATTGGAGTGTTTGCCTTTTTTAAATTTAATTTTTATTTTTTTAAAATATTTTATTTATTTATTTGACAGAGAGAGACACAGCGAGAGAGGGAACAGAAGCTGGAGGAGTGGGAGAAGGAGAAACAGGCTTCCCGCTGAGCAGGGAGCCCAGTGCGGGGCTCGATCCCAGGACCCTGGGATCATGACCTGAGCCGAAGGCAGACACTTAACGACTGAGCCACCCAGGCACCCCGTCTTTTTTTCTTTTTAAAGATTTATTTATTTATCTTAGAGAGCATGTACACACTTGAGTGGTGGAGGGCCAGAGGGAGAGACTCTTTAAGCAGACTCCCTGCTGAGCACAGAGCCCAATGTGGGGCTCAATCCGATAACCCATGAGATCATGACCTAAGCCAAAACCAAGAGTCAGATGCTCAACTGACTAAGCCACCCAGGTGCCTCTGTTTGTCTTTTTATTATTGAATTGTTAAGGCTCATTATATATTCTGACTCTAAATCCCTTATCAGATATTTGATTTTCAAGTATTTTCTCCCATTGTGTCTTTTCATTTTCTTGCTTCTTTGAATCACAAATATATTTATATACATGTAAATGCAATATTTATAACATGATGAAATAAGGTGGTTTAGATTTGTTGCATTGTGTGTGCTTCATTATATCAGGTAGCTTGTCGTTTAAGGGAATGAACAAGGACATTGGCAATTGTCTTTTACTAATATTCAAAGCTGTTCCCTCAATCAGTATGGAATGTAATTATAGGAAGCCAAAAAAAGAACAAACTACAAAGAGCAAAGCATAATGTCCTCTGGCATATATCACACCTTCCTCCTACTGTCTTTGTATTATCCTAGTTACAAACCAGTAGAGAAATGCTAGGAGTTGGGATGGTGAGAAAAGAGTAGTTGTTTTCTTCTTTTGTGGCTCAGGCAAGATATATTCTCGAGATATAACCAAAAATAAAGCAAAAAACAATAAAGGACCAACTGGTTCCTGCAGGGATGACAGTAGTTCTACTTTTGTCAAATCACCATCAAAGAAATGCCCTCCTAATTGATTGACATCATAGTGCTACAAGCTGTTGTTTTTCTTTGATTTTAGGTATAGTGAGAATAACACTTTCACTCTAAAACTCATATTTAGATGGGCGGGAGAGTGGGAGATAGGTAGAGAAAATGGAGTGTGTCTTTATCACAGTCTGAGTGGAGATGTTGCCCCATTAGTAATTGAGCAGGTGGACTACTTTGATGAATGTGGAGTGGCACAGTGAGATGGTTGCAGTCACTTGCCCATCTTTTTGATCAGTCTGTCTGAGTAGTCCATTCAAGAGTATTCTTAGTCCCCTTACCACATCTTCAGCTTGCTATCAAAGTGCAGTGGTAATAGTGAAGAAATTTTAACAACTCAGGAAATGACAGATATTGGTGAGGATGAGAAGAAAGGGGAACCCTCTTACACTGTTGGTGGGAATGCAAACTGATGCAGCCACTCTGGAAAACAGTATGGAAGTTCCTCAAAAAGTTAAAAATAGAACTACCCTACGACCCAGCAATTGTACTAGTAGGTATTTATCCAAAGGATACAAAAATAATGATTTGAAAGGACACATGCACCCCATTGTTTACAGCAGCAATGTCTACAATAGCCAAACTATGGAAAGATCCCAGATGTTCAGTGATGGATGAATGGATAAAGAAGATGTGGTATATATATACAGTGGAATATTACTCAGCTATCAAAAAGAATGAAATCTTGCCATTTGCAATGATGTGGATGGAACTAGAAGGTATTATGCTAAGTGAAACAAGTCAGAGGAAGACAAATACCATATGATTTCACTCATGTGGGATTTAAGAAACAAAACTGATGAACATAGAGGAAGGGAAGGAAAAATAAAATAATAACAAGGAGAGAGGCAAACCACAAGAGACTCTTGACAATAGGGAACAAACAGGATTGCTGGAGGGGAGGTAGGTGAGGGAAGGGGTAACTGAGTGATGGGTATTAAGGAGGGCACTTGATGTAATGAGCACTGGGTGTTATATGCAACTGATGAATCACTAAATTCTACCCCTGAAACTAACAATACACTATATGTTAACTAACTTGAATTGAAACTAAAAAAAAAAATAAAGATGCTTTCTACACACACACAAAAAAGAAGAGATGGTTATATCTGGCAAATGATAGGCATAGATGAGTGATTTTTTTTTTCTTTTTTTGCATTAAGTGTTTGAAATAGAGCACTAAAAGTCTTCTGAGAAGGATGTTCACCTCTTCAAGGTTTTCCCCTGGAATGGCCTATCAAAATCAATATGGATTCCTAAGACTTCTCATTATTATGTGAAAAGATGTGGGTTTTGTAAAGGAGACTGGTATATGCTGCAGTGCTTTAAAATTTTAAAAATTTTCATTTTTTATAGTATATGAACTAATTCCGGACTACAGATAGCACTTATGTGAACAATTCCCTAAACTTTGCTTCCTAAAGTATAACTATTAAACCTTTAGAGTAACATTACAATTGTCTCTTAAGAAAGATCTTTTAGATTGATGTCTTATGACTGTCTTAAGTCCTTCAGGAACATTCTCTCCTGACTCCTCTCCACACCCAGAAAGATATTTTGGATCTTTTTAATTTTAATCTTAATCTTGTGCTTTGATCAGAATGAAGAGATGAATCAGAGAAATTTTCTAACACTAATACACTGGGGGAGGTCGCACAACATAATCTGAATCTGAAGCCACATTAACTGTTGGTTTTGCTCTTCCAGGCTGAAGGACAAATTTGTAATCCTGAGTATATTGCATAATGGTGACATAATTGAGGGTGTAGGCTTATACTTTAGAACACTGCCCTTGAGAGACTTGTGTTCAGTACATAATGTAAAGATATTTTAAGGTGGTTGTGAAACTCTTTGCTACCAAATAGCAGGAGTATCTCACTCATTTTGTGTATAGTTTGCTTTGTAGATGATACTGTCCTTAAATAGAAAACAATTGATGCCTCCATGTCTGATTGGTATCTGTGGTTAAGTGTAGCTCAAATACTATTGAATTAAACTTTCATGTGATAATGTGTTCTTCCAGACTAAGGAGTCAGCACTCTGTGACCCTTGAGGAAAACAGTCTCATTTGACAATTTCAGTGTCCTCTAAGATGTGTGTCTAGTGTGTGATGAGGTGATGTAGTGACTGTTAGATTGATTTGTAGTCTAGGGAGACAATTGATAAACTTGGGCCCTAGGACCTGGGGATAGGAGGTCTATCATTAAAGAAAGGTAATGATCCAAAGAGCAATATTTGTTGTTGACCAGCTCTGACTGTGAAACATTAAGACATTTGGGCTCTAATTTGAAAAATTAGTTGAAAAGTAATTATTTGACATATTCTATACCTATTGCTCTGCTAGGTACTGTGAAGTTAGAGTAAATAAGACATAATTCCTGATCTTGAGGTACTTACATGTGGAGGAAGATAGATATACAGGCAGATTCTTTTTTCATACATTGAGGTAAGGATTTTACTCTTTTTTTTCTCCCCATTATGGAAGCATACACAAGGTGGGGGGGATTACCAAATACATTTGAAAACTACATCAGCTGCAGTAAAAACTATTTTTATAAAACTCAAGAATAAAATAGATGCCCAATTCAGAATAGTGATGACCACTGTGAGACAAGCAGGAAGATGGGAATTCAGGAAGGGTCCCTGTGTAGCTTGATTGGGACTAGGAATATTCTAATTCATAAATTGGATGATGGGTTCATAGGTATATATTTTTTCATTATGCATCATAACTTACATAGTATATATATTCTTTTATATCTATCAATATTATGTAATTTTTAAAAATTAAGATGTTTAAGTAAACATTTCCAAATCTTAATTTATTAAAAGCTTTTACTTAAGGGCACCTGGGTGGCTCAGTTGTTTACACGACTGCCTTCGGCTCAGGTCATGATCCTGGAGTCCCGGGATCGAGTCCCGCATCGGGCTCCCTGCTCAGCGGGGAGTCTGCTTCTCCCTCTGACTCTCCCCCCTCTCATGCTATCATTCTCTCTCTATAAATAAATAAAAATCTTAAAAAAAAAAGCTTTTACTTAGGATAAGTTGTGGGAGAAAAACCAAACTCACTCAGCCAAACTACTTCTCTGTCTACCATCCATCCATCCATCCATCCATCCATCTATCCATTTTATACTTCAATTTTTGAAACACAGTAAAAATAATGTAGAAGTCTTTTCACATGACCTGAATGTCCTACTTCCCTGCCCCCTAAAGTTCCATGTACTCTGTCTCGAACCTAGTTTATAGGTCAAAAGGATTCGGTCTGGGCTGGCCAGCCAGATATTTAAGTATTCATTACGTGTGTGTGTGTGTGTGTGTGTGTGTGTGTTAATGTGTTTGTGCATGGCTTAGCTAGGGATTTTGAAATCTTTGTAGGGTTTTCTATTTGCTGGGTGGTTTTAGAATTGAGTGTCATCAGTAGGAAAAAAAAAAACAAAGAAAAATACTATTTCGTCTTTCATCTCTGTCCCATATTATACAAGTGTTCTCTGAAAATAGCACCAATTTTCTGGGAAAGGTCATGACTAAGATTTTTCTCACCCTTTACCCCTACTCTCCAATTCATGTTTCCTTCTTATAATGTGGTCATGTGCTCACACAAGTCTGGCTTATGAACCGTGTAGAATATTTGTGCAGTTTTGTTTTTTAAGCCCTACACTGTGCACATGATGCAGTATTTAATTTGGAATGAGCTCTGAGTTTAGTCACACGTGCTTCTTGTGGTGTTTATCTTGGAATCCACAAGTAGGAGGGAAGTATTTTTGCTTTTTATACATCTGGACATTGTTCATGGTCCTCCTGTAACTTGGGAATTCTGTGTGGGGCAAAATCCAAAGAACAGTATTAAAAATAACAAAGAGTTATAATGACATCTGAGTAAGAAACCCTTGAGAATACTCATCTGATCGCAGCAGAGTTTGATTTTGATGGTGAACTTTCTCAATTGTGTGGTTCACTGTTTGGCCTAAGTAGATTGCTGGAATTAATAAGGTTAGCTGACACCTTTGCATGTAGGCTAATGGGCTGCCAGACTTTCTGAAAGTCTACAGCAGATCTGGCTTTCTGGGGGGAAGATTGTATATTGGTTATGCGTGGGGTAAGATAGGTAAAATCCATTCTGCTTATTATTGCTGTGCTTCTACCAGTCTCTTGCTCCACAAGCAGCTTAAGAGATCTGTGAGGGTCTTTTCCATTGGCTCCCTGACTCTGCCTCATTCCTTCTAACTTAGAACTAAAAGATTGGTCCTGAGACCACCTCAGGCACTGTGTCAGGACCAGGGAGGGTGGGGAGAGGGTGTCTAGTAACCTTATCTTTCCCCTAATTACACATGAGAAGTTGTTGTTTTAAACACGATTGGACATGGGCTAGCACAGCATCTCCTCCTTTTGGCTGGGGGTCTGCTAGGCTGGAAAATGTGGGAAGGGATGTATGGAAGCTTTGCTGCTCTTTGAGCGAGTTTGCATATGGACAGTATTGCTTTTTGGCCCCAATCTAGTTTTCTTTCATTCCCATGTCTCATCTTTTATGCAGCTGCAGAGAGCAGGCTGGGAAAGCAGAATGAAAGCTTCAAACAGATTTGCACTTGAATAAAAGAGAGAGTGATTTCTCTTGTTCAGAGTACAGACCAGTTTGAGGAGAAAGCTATTTGCTTTTTCACTTTCTGAGTAAGGACTGTTTGCTTTTTTCCCTTCAAATGTAATAAAGAGGGGAAAAAGCTAATAAAGTGGTTGGAACTTGCTGGTTATAATTCATATAGAATTTTCAAATGTGCTTAATAAGGTTTCTCATACAATTATAAAAGAAGTAAATAATTGGAGAGCAAAGGTCAACATTCTGTTGAGGTTTTAGAATCAGTTGAATATGAGGTGGTTTGAGTACTGGGATAAGACAACTCAAGTAGGGGCTGTTTCTCTTTGCTGGTTTATTTGGCCTTTCCTTTGGGAATTTTTTTCTCTTTACTTTCGTAATGCATTTTGCAACTTTCAGTTAAAAAAATGTCCATCAAAGTTTAAACTTTTAGCAAATAAACACATCCTGGTTTTATGATGGGAATCACAACATAGCAAAGAATGGCTTGACTTTAGCTGGAGAGAGGTTAATAGTAGGAACTCCAAGGATTGATACCAAGATCATGCTTGTTTAATGTTTTAATGACTCCAGAAGGAAATGGTGAAATCTGCTGATGACACCAAATTGCTTTTGCTGATCCAAAGAGGGATTTCTGGGAAGCTTCTTCAGAGTATTTGGAATAGTGGAAGAATTGGGCAATGTGGTGTCAGACACACCAAACTTGAAGTGAAGGTTTACGTGAAGTAGCAGGAGTAATATCAATATATTGAAGTCACAAAGCCTCCAAGTCTTCCAAGAGGAAGACTGTAAAATCCCAATAAAGGATTTGGCTTTGATTCCTCTTGTGAAAGGAAGACTTAGGACAAAGGACATTTTGATATATAAAAAATAAAAACCTCTGTAGCAGTAGTTGTAATTATAAAGTGTAGTGATTTAAAAATATAGTGTCTGAGTTTCTTTTTCTTTTTCAATGCCAGCAGTAGTAAGTGCTGTTTCCCTTAAAATGGTCACGGAAGATTATATACTCATTTTATGCATGCTTCTTTTGGTGGGGGATAGCTTCTAATACATTCTTCTGACTATTTTCTATGGTAGCATGTCTTCATTTTGGGGATTATTTTTGATTTTTGATATAGCCGATTGTCATTTAGAATCCAGTGTGATGAATAAGGTGAGTGATCAGACTAAGTAAATTTTAAATATAAAGTACTAAAACTAATTTACTTCTATTGCTTCTACAATTTCTGAAGTAAATTACCAATGAGAGATTGCAAAAATATTTGTGTAATAGTAGTATTAGAATCACCTTTTTTTTTATCTTTAGATGAACTGCTTTGTTTTTTTCCCCAGGTTTATTGAGGTATAATTGACAAAGTTATATATATTTAAGATGTGGAATGTAACGATTTGGTATATGTATACATTGTGAAATGATTACCACAATCAAGTTAAGTAACACCCATCATCTCACATAGTTACTATTTTTGTGTGTGTGTTGAGAATATTCAAGGTTTGTTCTCAGTAAATTTCAATTATACAGTACAGTATTGTTAAATATAGTCATCACACTGTACATTAGATTCCTGGAACTTACTTATAACTGAAGGTTTGTACCCTTTGACCAGCATTTCTCCATTTTCCCCACCCCAGCCCTTGCTAACTGCATTCTACTTTCTCTTTCTATGAGTTTGACTCTTTTAGGTTCCACATATAAGTGAGATCATACAGTATTTGCATTTCTCTGTCTGGCTTATTTCATGTTACCCATGTTGTTGCAAATGGCAAGATTTCCTTTAGAATAAGTTCTTGGTTGATTGATTTCACAAATGTCATTTAACTTACTATATCGTGTATGTATAACTTAACATATCATATGTGTATCATTTATGTATAACTTACATGTCATTTAGGTGCTTCTTAAAACATCCATTTCTTTACATTATAGATACACCATGTCTATAAATGACCTTCTGTTTTTAACATTTTAGAGCTCTGTGACCCCAGGTGTACTCTTAGCGGGGGAAAGGAGATTGTGTAGTAACTGGAGACTTTTTTAAATGCCTTTATATTTTCTCAGTAATGAAAAAAGACTCTCTGGGTTAATATATAAGATAGCAACTGTCACAGGAGCTATGGGCTGACCATCTCCATCCATCCATCCATCCATCCATCCATCCATCCATCCATCCATTAATTTACTTCAAAAGAACAATGAGTCATAGCTCCTTACCTTAAGATGCTTGGCTTTATTTGCTGGGTGATGTATACATGTGAAATAATCAGTTAATTGCACCAGCATTAGTGGAGAAGTGGGATAGGGATGGTACTGAATCCTTGCCTTCTCTTCTCCCCCTCAATGAGAATCCTGGGAGAAACTTTTGAAAACCCCTGGTACAGAGAATATGTTATCTGAAGGGTCAGGAAAGACTGCATATGAAAGTGTTAAGGAGGCTTACTTCATTTCTTCTTTACTCTTCTGCAATTATTAAAACAAAATTTAAAATTTCCATTTACCAATCCTTTGCTTCCCTATTTTGAAAGTCAACAGAAACACAAAATCGCCCACATATTTGAATTTATGACAGAGTTTGCCTTTACAGTTCTCTGTATTTAAACCCTTCAAATAAGAGAAAAGTCAGTAGAACTTATAATTTAAGAGCAGATGGATAGCCCAAGAATAAAATATGTCTTAAAGCTCCATGGTTCTAAATGCAGGGCTCCAGACTGGCGTGTCAGAGTCACTGGGGGGAACTTGTTACAAACAGCACTTTCAAATTCCAGCTCAGACATAGCAAATCAGAATCTCCAGAATAGGGCCCAGGTATTTTAACAAGTTCTTCTGTGCATAAAATGATACCTCCTAAAAGTAGATACATACGAAAAAAGTCTAAAATTAGATGAGGTTAGAATGTATTGAAATAAAGCATGATGTTGCATTTGTCCTATGTAGTTCTCTCTCTCTCTTTTTAAAGATTTTATTTTTACGTAATCTTTACACCCACCATGGGGCTCACATTCAATCCCGAGATCAAAAGGCGCATGCTTTACTGACTGGCCAGGCAGCCCTGTCCTATGCAGTTCTGATGACAGAAGTGTGGTTAGTAATTGTTTGAACCCACTGACAGTAATAGAAAGCTTGGTATCATGGTTAAGAGACGGGCTCTGCTGCCAGAATGTCTGGGTTCAAATCATACTCTGGTCACTTACTAGCTGTGTTTCCTTGGGCAAAGTGTTTAATCATTTCTCTGTGCCTTGATTTCCTTATCTGTAAAATGGAGCTGATACTAACAGCACTTGCAGTGCGGTTTTGGGGGATTATATGAGATATTGAGTAAAAAACCACTTAAAACACTATCTGGCACACAGTAAGCCCTCCACAAAACTTTGCTGTTACTATTACATGTTTGTTTAATGTATAGAAGTAAGCATTTTGCTCCCTACTGTGATGCTTTTCTTATGAGTTCAGACCTACAAAGAAGAAAGTGAAAAAGCAGGAAAACTGACGGCTGAGGCACGACAATGTGTGTGTCTAAGTTACAGTTAAGTATATTGTATAAAAATATATACTGGGGAAAAAAGCACACCCTCTTTTATTTCTTTGGGAATAGGATTTTAAAGTAACAGATTCTAGGGATGCCTGGGTGGCTCAGTCGGTGAACGTCTTTGCCTTCGGCTCAGGTCGTGATCCCAGGATCCTGGGATCAAGTCCTGCATCGGGCTCCCCGTTCAGTGGGGAGCCTGCTTCTCCCTCTGCTTGCCACTTCCTCTGCTTGTGCTCTCTCTGACAAATAAATAAATAAAATATTAAAAAGTAACAGATTCTAAATTTACTAGTTTGCATTTCTTCAGCACTCTGAAAAGACCAACAAAAGTGATGTGATCCTAACAGACACAGTAGATGGCGCTTTTAGACTTAGTTTTTAAAGAACCGTGTACTGGTGAGGAAAAGAAAGCCAAAGCACATTTTAATGGGCTTTTTTTTTTTCACACCACCAAGACAATTTCATCTTAGAGTAGTGCCTCTAAGAAGTAAGGATTTTTTTTTTTTTTTGACAGAGCTGGATAATAATTTTAGCAAAAATAAATCTCCCAGTTGCTTTTTTGTGCCAGGTTTGTCACTTGGAGAGTATTAGTTGTGTTTTAAGCCACAAATATATAAGGAAGTTATTTTCTTTCAAAACATTGCCTTATTTATGAGAATTTTTTCTTTCTTTGTCCCTGTATTTAATATTTCTGCTCCTAGTGGTTTTTTTGGCCCTTTATTATTATTTATTTTATAAAAATGTAGTTGTAAAATTAATTTGAATCACATCCATTTATAGTGTTGTCATATTAAAAAATTCAGCTATGTTTGTTGAGTAGGCCTTAAAATATAGGTGTACATTAAAGGATAATTATAGTACTTTTGTTACTACTATACTGTATATAAATTAAAATTATTTAATCTTAGGAATAACTTTATGAGAGTTATTGTTTCCTTTTCTTGATAAATAAATGGTCTCAGAGATGTTTAGTAACTTGCCAAGCTCACATACTTAGTGGGTGAACAAGTAATTGCTTCAAGAGTTTCATCAATGCATTAAAGTTGTATTTTTTGAGCACTTGCTATGTGCCAGTCATGCTAAGCACTAGGCATAGTATAGTGACCAAAACTGACCAGACCTTGCCCTTACAAATCTTGCAGATTATAAGATACTTGATGGAGTCTCTTTGAAATCTACAGGATTGGAAGTAGGTCATAAAGATGCAGAGATGTATTTCAGAGTCACTGTGATTATTGGATAGACCAGGGAGTCTTTTCACCAAAGAGAAGGATAGACTCATACCTAGCTTGAATGTATTGCTATATTAAAATATTTATTTAGGTATACTCATAGAAGCCAAGGATAAAGCAAGACTTCCCTCTCTAACTCTTAACAGTTAAATCATAAAATCAACAATAAAAAAACAACACAAGCTAAACTGTCTTCCAGATAAGAATCAGGAAGAGTAAGGAAAATATGAGTATATGAATGTAAAAATTTTCCATTGATTAAATGGTATTAAAATATCTAAGCAAGAAAGTGTCAATCAGTAATGGGAGTCTGAGAAAATAATGTAGTTTGTACATAGTAAGACCATGGTAACTTCTAAATGGCTTCACTTGTACCATTTAGTGAAATCTTTTGGTGTATAACCAGGCTAGAGTTATCCCAAATGGCCAAGTACTACCCCTTTCTTCTTGGGACATGTAACACTTTTCTGTTATTTGATTTTTCTTCAAAAAGTTTCACTCTGGGGGCACCTGGGTGGCTCAGTCGTTGAGCGTCTGCCTTCAGCTCAGGTCATGATCCCAGGGTCCTGGGATCGAGCCCCACATCGGGCTCCCTACTCTGCAGGAAGCCTGCTTCTCACTCTCCCACTCCCCCTGCTTGTGTTCCCTCTCTCGCTGTCTCTCTCTCTCTGTCAAATAAAATCTTTTAAAAAAAAAAAGTTTCACTCTGTTATTTTCCCAAATATGATCCTAAGCCCCAGTGTTACAGAAAGATATGTAATTGATAAGGCAACACAGACCAAGAGTTTTAAATTGAGGTCATTGACTGGGCTTCATTAAGTTCAGAGAACTCCTGAAATGGTGTAAAATTTTATGTGTATGTACTTAGGAGCTTTCCTCTGGGAAGAAAGTCCATTGCCTTTTTAAGATTCTCAAAGAATTCTATGACCCTAGAAAGTTCAGAATTATAATTAGGGCTTTACCTAAAGGGATCTGTTACTTTCTATCCAATTCAGGATCATGAAAAGAGAGATATCTTCCCAAATTGGCATCTTGGAGAAGGAGGGGTTCCTCCTTGGTTCCTCTTAGGGACTGCAGTTTGGAGATTCTGAGTGAATTTGGGCCTTGAAAGTGTATTTAACCATGGGGTTTTGAAACTCTCAACTCTCAGTAGGTTATACTGATTTGAATGGAGGGATACCTTTTGGGGAACTTGAAAATACTTCTTTTCAATTCAACCTTTTAGTCAGATGAAGGGTTATTTTTAGAAAATGGAATAGAAAGGAGCAAGAGGGGAGAAAGTTGTTAGATCTTCCTGGTAAAAAACTGAAGAAATTAATTCCTAAATCTTAAATTTTATCACAGGTTAGAAGAGTTCCTTTAGATCAGACAAAAGTTATTGGTATAAGTCATTTGATAATACAAATTGATTTTATACTTTGTTGTTGTTGTTGTTTTGGACACAGGCTTAAGGAGGGAGGGGATGCATATACTTTTCTCTTCCCTATTGCCTGTCTTTTCCTAACCTTTGCATATACTTTACTGAGAAGCAGGTAGTTATAACTTAAAATTACAGTTATATATTTCTGGTTAAGCTATTACCTATGCTTCTATATAGAATAATCAAGAAGTAAAATTAGATCCCTTAATTTGATATATTTAAGTCCCTTATTTTGATCTAACATTTTTTAATTAAACAATGACCTTTTAATATTATTTCTCTCAAACATAACAGTAGTAACTACCAAATAGGATATGGTGAGGATTAGACTAAATAATAAATGTAGTGTTTAGTGCAATATCTGGAATTTAATAAATGCTTAAGTATTAGCTATTGCTATCATTATTATCATCATCACCATTATTAATAACATGTATTATGTATCCTTATGACTGAATGTACAGCATAAGGAACAGATAGTAAAATCACCCAAAGACATAGAGGAATGGGAAGGTCAGGTTGATTAGGGTCTTGTTTAGAGGAGCAGATTATTCCACGGGTTAGAAAAGAGTTTTCTTCAAGACATGTTTAGCTTTCATTTGTAGATTAATAGCAATATGGATAGTTCTTTTGAAAAATATAGATATGTCATCAAATTGATTATAAGCTTCCAGAGGGCCAGGACCGTGTTTTATTTACCTTTATCCTTAGCTCCCATTTTAGTGTTTGGCCCATGGTTGATGTTCTGTTAAATATATTATTTAAGGATTTTATTTATTTATTTGTCAGAGAGAGAGAGAGTGAGTGTACATGTGCACAAGAAGGGGGAGGGGCAGAGGGAGAAGCAGACTCCCCGCTGAGCAGGGAGCCCGATGCGGACCCAACTGCAGGACCCTGGGATCATGACCCGAGCCGAAGGCAGACGCTTAACCGACTGAGCTACCCAGGCATCCTGTTCTGTTAAATATTTGTCTTCATTTGTCTGTGTTTTCTTTTTTGTCTTTCCTTTGGTTTGCAAAAATAATTGCTGTTTTCATATTAAGAATTTCTTATGAGAGAGTCACATCAATATGTGACTCTTTTAGAATTATTGATGAAAATACAGATCTTTTTTGGAACAAGGCTGTTTTGTTTGAAACAAATCACTGGGAAACAAGACTTGATTCAACTTAAGAACATTCAGGTTTAAGATTTTTTTTGTAGAAAGGCAAATATTTGGTCTTAAAACAAAAAACTTTATCTTCATTTGTGTATATATCAGGCAGTCACTAATGTTTAACACTTAAATTACCTTGTGTACCTGTGTATTTATGATAGTGGAAAAATCTGCCTAAAAAAGCAATGTCTTCAGTAAGATATTTAAGAAACACTCTTTACTCTCTTATTTTAGAGAACTTTACATAGTCCAGCAAAACATTTACAACTGCAGGAAACATGATATTTTTCAGAAATGAGTACTGATCATAATGAAGTATGGCCACTATGACAAAGTTAAGTAAATAATTGTCCCATCTGTTAAGGGAAATTCTCATCTTTTGGAGTTATATTTAGATTAAGTACTTAACTGGACATATAGGTTAGTATTCCTATTGCATACCGGAGTCTAGATATACATAATAATTTATTATAGTCTACAGGAATATTGTAGATATGACCCTTTTTGAAAAATGGACTCTCATGAGGCTTGGTTGGTTCTAGAATCATCCTAAATTGAGTTTAGATTAGGGGACATTTTGAACTTCTTTAGTCATAGAAGTGTTATCTCCTTATTTCCTACAAATAGACAGTGATCTTAGGACATCTTCTGGGACAGAGTGGATATAGTATAGATCTCTTGCACTAGGAATTAGGGTCTGGAGATAGATGCTACTCAACATGTTGTGTTATAGTATTTTTGTTTTCATGGCAAATCTGCTTACAGTATATGTAGTTGGTAGCCTGTGGTTTGGTGCCATTGAAATATAGTGTTACTTATTTGGTCTAGAGTTGGATGAGGTTTGTAATAACAGTGTCATCTGGTTGTCAAAGGGCTTTTGGTCTTCTTTCTTCTCTGGTAGTGTGCCAATAAGTGAAATTTTTATGAACATTTTCAGAAAAATAGAAATGGAAAATTAAATTATTTATTAACTAAAATAAGGCAATTACCTGTAGCCTTTAATGGATACCTGTAGTATCCATTTTTTTCCCCCTAAAGCTTATTGTCCTCTAGATTTAAAAGGCTTGGACAGAGTGGAGTAAGAATGGTTGAAGGTGGGCGCCTGAGTGGCTCAGTTGGTTAAGCGACTACCTTTGGCTCAGGTCATGATCCTGGAGTCCCAGAATCCTGTCTCGCATCGGGCTCCCTGCTGAGCAGGGAGTCTGCTTCTCCCTCTGACCCTCCCCCCTCTCATGCTGTCTCTGTCTATCTCATTCTCTCTCTCAAATAAATAAATAAAATCTTTAAAAAAAAAAAAGAATGGTTAAAGATTTTGAAATCAGAAAGTTGGAACCTGTCTCATCTCGATCATATGATCACGAGTGTCACAAAAGAATGGGCCTTTTTATCAAGGCAAGAGTTCAAGTTTATGTGAATTTAGATATTAAATTATATTTTATCATAGTAGCATTTTTTAAACTTATGTAAATCATAATTGACTTTATTATTTTCTATTCTTTTGTGAGGTGATCTCTTGTGGCTGCAAAGTTGTTTATGGCTAGCCCTGAAAAAAACTTATTCTTATAAGGACACCTTCTATAACTTAGTGTTTATTTGCAAAATAAACCACATCCCCCCCTGCCCCGCTGTCTTATTAAAATGATGAAACCATTTTCTAGCACATGGAAACATTTCTGCACCTCATGTTCTTTTGAGCAAATAACCCCATGTGATTTACAAATGTTGGTAAAAGCAATAGATATTTCCAAATGCTATTAGAATGGTCAAACTAACATGCAGGTATTTAAAATTAGTTCTTCGTTGGGATATATGAAGACCAGGACAAATAAAGTATTAGTCACTCTTTCCAGTGTTTTGATTCCAGAATTTCTTTAATTTTTTTGGTCCTGTAAGTTTTGTTGATACTGTAATACCAGTATCCTCACCAAAGATCATTTCCTTGGATAATCAAATGTTGCCCAAACCAAATGTAGAAAATTCTTCCTGGCTTCATTCATAAAGAAAATGATAACTGGAAGTTAAAAAATGTTGTCCCAACTCTTGAAAGTGCATACAGTGAGAATTTTGGAAGAGTGTAACTTCAGAGCTCTCTGAGGATTCTAAAAGCAAAAAAAATTTTTTTTTTTTAGCATGTAAGTATTTCTGCATCAGATGTTCTTTGGCATCTTCAACTGAGTGTCTGTAATTACACTAGTAATTTTGTGTGACTTCATTAATTCAGCACATACTCTAGTCCCATCTACTAAGGTATTGTTTTTGTCCTCAGAGAATTTACTGTTTAGTTAGGTAGAGAGCATAAATATACAAACATCTAGAGAACAAAGCAGAATGAACTGTCTGAGAGGACTCTGTGGACAAGCCCGATCTCATCCTTTTGTCAGAATGAATGCTTCATGAAAGAGGCATGGGAATCGGACATTGTAGTACATGTAGAATTTGGACAGATTAAGATAGGATTGGGGTAAGAGTTAGGCTTTTGGCAAAGATAAAAGTTTGAGCAAAGATGGAGCAGAGGTAGAGATGGGGAGATATTTAGGAATAGGGAGTAGCTGAGGTAGGGTGAAGTATAGATTTTATGGAAGGCAGTGGTGGGAGATAAAAGGGGAAGGGAAGGCTTTTCAGAGTTACCTGAAGATTTTGAACTTTATTTTCTAGGCAGTGCAGCAACAGGAGAGGAGCTGGTAGCTGTGCTTTAGGATGATTGACTGGAAGGATACAAGAGAGCAGGGAGAAACTGGAACTGAAAAGTGAATTTAGAGGACATTGCAGAGGCCCAGGTGAACTATAACAAGGGCCTGACATAAGATGTGGCAGTGGAAATGGAAAAGAAAGGAGAAACAATTGGTAGGCAGAATCAGCAGAACTGAGCCATGATTGTATGTGGAGAACAAAGGAAAAGAGAGAATTTGAGGAAGACTTTCATTTGGGTAGGTAGGGCAGTGGTGATGCTAGTAACAGAAACAGGAATATGAGGAGGAGAAGCTGGTTTGGGGAGTTAAAAAGATTAATAAGTACTTGAGATGAATGTGTAGGGGCACCAAAAATGGTAAGGAGGAGAAAGAAACAGAAGATTGAAGATGAAACCTTAAGAAATACATATCTTTTGGGGATCTAATAGAAGAAAAGAAGTTAGTAAGAGTGATCAAAGAGGGGGAAAGAAGTCTGTTAAGAAGCCTCTCTTATGCTGTGTGATCCTGTGTTACTAAGGCTGCGGCAGTCTCCACTGTATACTCCCCCAGAGACTTTTCACTGTTGCAGTGAATGGCCTTTTTGCCAAGAACTGTGCCCCCACCTTGAATTTTTGGGAAATCAGTTACCATAGCCCTCTAACTGGAGTTAACTCCATTGTTCTGTCTATTTAAACATCACAGAAGCTGTAGGGACTGATAATCAACAGAACAGTATGAGGAATCGGAGGCTTACAGTCTCAGTGCCAAGGTTATATTATCATTCCTGAGCTCACCTGATAGGTGAGATTCTATGTGCTAATTCCCCACTTGGGACAGACCCACTGAGTCTGTTGCTTCTTTTCCTGTGTCTTATGAGTGAGGGAAATGATCGTAGGCATTTTGTAGGTGTAGATACTGGCTGTCATGTTTGCTCTCTAGACCAGCACGTGACTTGGAAACAAGACGTAAAAGAATTTTAGTTAAAGTTTACTCTCTAGTATCATATGCTCCACAGAGGAGGAAATAACGGAGGATTAAGAAAAGACCCTGAGGTTTGGTGGTTTTGAGGTCATAGATGGCCTTTAAGAAGATAGTACGGTGATATGGGTGGTAAAATCCGAAAGTTAAACAATGAAGTACCTTATAAAAAATGAACTTAATTGTTATAAACTACTCTTTCAAGGTTTAGGAGATGTATGGGAGTAGAGGGATGAAATGTTAGACATAGAAGGACTAAGGTGGAAGGAAGGCTTGTTCTCTTCTTCATCTTTTTTTTTTTTTTTAAATGGGAAAATGAACATATTTGTAGGCAGAGGTAAAGGAGTCTTTGGAGAAGGAGAGAGAAGGTCCTGGGAAATAGGGGATTGATTACTGACTGATAGATCTTGGAGTCTGGACAGAAGGAGATCAAGTATATGGGTTGAGGTATTGATATTGGGAGGGAATATTTAGAGATAAGAGGAGAAAGAATACAAAAGATGGGTGAAGGTACAGGGGAGCTTCTTGGTAGAGAGGACAGATGCAGAGGGAGGATATACCATATGACCTCAGACATCTCATTAAAAAAAGTAAGGCCATTTGCTAGGAATGAGGAGAAAGGAGAGGAGAAAAGATGTGGAGTAGTTGTAGTAAGAGGTAGTTAACATGAGATGAGTTGTTGAGTTTCAGTGAGGACATAATTGAGGATAGATGATTTAATTTCTTGCCTGTCTCTAGTAAAACCCTTTCTGGCTTTCTTTCTTTTTTTTCTTTCTTTCTTTTCTTTCTTCTTTCTTTCTTTTTTTGCTTAAAAGGACAGAAGAAAATTCCATGAAAGTCTGCACTCAGAAATATGAAGAATTTTGTTGTCAGCTAATTCATGCTGATGCACATATCTTGGATCCAGAAATATAAATGATGATGGTACTGTTACTGTGTATTGCTGGATCACAAAAAAGTAATATACGCTTAGGACTTGAAGGTACTTTCAAGTAGTATAAGAAAACAATCTCTTCAGGGACTAAGAGTTCGTTCTAGGAATGTAGCTTGGGATTTTGCCAAGCATATCTTTTCTGTCACTCAGTGGCTGGTTTTACATGACACAGTGTCTGCCTCCTCTTGTTTCTGATTTCATCTGTTTCATAGGAAAGATATTTTTCTAGGTTTGGAAATACACCAAATCAAGAAACAGGCTAATGTATAAAAGATGTTTGACTCAATCCAGGAAGACGTTTAATTTTCAGAATTTGTTATGATAAAAATGAAACATTACATATAGATATTGCTGATAGTTTAGAAAAGTGAGGCATTAAATTCTGTGTGGCTAACACTAATTGTATTTAATGAACTTGACAAACATCTACAGAGCAAAGCAGAATTGAACCATCTGAGAAGACAGTCTACATAAGAGAGAAGGGCATCTGAGCTAGACATTGTAATACATATAGACTTTGGACAGATTATGGTGGCATTGGGGTAAAAGTTCAGCTTTTGGCAAAGAAAATAGCCTAAGCAGGGCGCCTGGGTGGCTCAGTCGGTTGAGCGACTGCCTTCGGCTCAGGTCATGATCCCAGGGTCCTGGGATCGAGTCCCACATCGGGCTCCCTGCTCTGCGGGGAGCCTGCTTCTCCCTCTCCCACTCCCCCTGCTTGTGTTCCCTTTCTCGCTGTGTCTCTCTCTGTCAAATAAATAAATAAAATCTTTAAAAAAAAAAAAAAAAAAAATAGCCTAAGCAAACTTAGAGCAGAGGTGGGAGATGTGGTACATATTTAGGAAGCTACTTTCCTTAGTTCCTTTTCTGAAAGTAAAGACTTCAAATAGCTGCTTGATACTGTAGAGGACAATCAGTCCAGATAATATAACATCTTTTTTTTGTTCTGTTTTACTTCATGGTATGTTTTACTTTACAGTATGGTAGTTGTCTGTTTTTTAGTTTTCCCTGCTACTCTTAAACTGGAAAAAAAATGAAAGAGACACCAAAGTCTTTAAACTTGAGCAACTGGTATCATCATTCAGTTAAACTGAACATTATTTTTAAAAACCTACTATATATAAGAAGATGATGAACAAAGTTAAATTCCTGACCTCAAAAAGTACATACTCTGTTAAGAGAAATTTCACTTTGGAAATTTTAATTATTTGAGCAAACTAACTATAACTACAAGTTCAGTATGTTAAATAATACAAGCAAACCAAGTCATGCATAGTGTTTTATATTCCCATTGTGATTCTAGAGCTATGCTGTAATATGTTAGTGATAGCCACAAGTGGCTATTAAAATGAATGAAAATTAAATACAATTAAAAATTTAGTTACACTAGCTGCATTTCAGGTGCTTAGTAGCCACACCAATGGCTATTGTCCTGGATGGCACAGATATTTGAATATTTTCATTACTGCAGAAAGCTCTGTTGGGTGGTGCTGCTCTGGAGGTCAGGTGATTTGCTTGGTCATTTCATTTCTTTCTTTTTTTTTTTTTTAAGATTTATTTATTTTATTTTAGAGAGAGAGCACGTGTGCATGCCAGGGGAGGGGCAGAGGGAGAGAGAGAGAGAGAATCTCAAGCAGACTCCCCGCTGAGTGCAGAGCTTGACTGACCTAAGCTGAAACCAAGAGTTGGATGCTTGACTGACTGAGCCATCCAGGCTCCCCAGTCATTTCATTTCTTCAACAAACCTTCATTAAATGTCTACCATGTGCCAGGTGTTAACAAAAAAGTCCTAGTTCCTGCCTATGTGGATCTTTCAGTCTTGTGGAGGATAGATCTAAGTTAATAGGTGAATAAAATAGGATGTGGTAAGTGCCACTATAGGAGGAGAAACCCAGGAGGCTGTGAACATATATGAGGAAAAGTACAGAAGCAAGACTCAAGGTTTACTTCTGGGGAAAGGTGAGTAGGTGTTGGTTTGGTTTGGTTAAAGTTGGAGAGTGTGGGTGAAAGGATGATCCAAGCAGTGTAAAAACACTTGGGTGTAAAAGAACGTGACATGTTTCAGGGACTGAAAGATGTTCACTGTGCCTGGAGCCCAGATAATCTGTAAGGTCTTTTAATTCGGAGTCTTTGATGTATTTAAAATATTTTAAAAAGTCACCCTTCTATTTTGAATCTGAAGGGAGAAAGGTCCCTGGCTCCTCCAACTATTTGGGGGAGCTTGTATTTATAGATCCCACAGTCAGAGGTAGACAAGAAGAAGTGAAAAGAAAGGAAATTGGAGAAAAGGAAAAAAGAAATGAAGATGGCCAGATGAAGTTTCAGAGTAATAAAACAGGTAACGTTTGATTGGGAATGACGATACTAGTTATATAACACTCAGATTCCTTGTCTCTAGTCAAAATATCAGATCAGCTATTTCAAAGTTCTTGTTCCCAAATGTCTAAGTTGGTATCATTAAGTATATCATGTGAGAATATTTTTCATAAGGTATTTAAAAATTGAATTTCTGTCCTGATTCAATTCATTAGAAATTATAATAATACAATTTTCTGTGCTATATTTTCCTGAGCCTGTGCACTTACAGTATACGCAACCTGGAAGAAATTTAAATGCTATTATTTCATTTTTATAGGGCAACACCAAATAGTCACTGTAGTTTAAACCTAAGGGTTACATGAGGAATCAGAGAGAGAGTAGGATCAGGACACAAAAGAAACGTATCTTTACTCAACCCTCACCAATTCCAGAGATTATTTTATGTATTATACAAAATACATTGCACATAATAAATCTCTCACATTTTGTAAATATTTAGCTGTTGTTGATTTATTTCTGCTCTACTGGCAGTCGTCAAGTCTCTGTTCTACATTGGGAAAGTCTGTTTATATGTCTGTGTCGACATCATCTGCTCTAGCATGGAGGCTTCTGGAAGGCAGGGATTATATCTGCTTATTTTGCATAATGCTTAGCAAAGAGCTCTGTACATTAAGCTTTATTTTTATTTGATGATGATGATTTTCTTTATGCATTTCTTCCCTTTCCTGTCTTTAGATTGGCTGAATCTTCTGATAACTATTCATCCAGTAGAACACAGAGAGGTGGAATTAACTGAATGCCTAGTCAGTGTGGGCAGCAGAATGTCTCACCCAGGTATATGAGGTCTTATGCCACCACAAAGAGGTGCCCTCTTGTAAAAAGATGAAAAATACAGAGAAGCCACCCACGTTGGTTTTCATGAAGGAAAAATTTGGTGTCTAGTTTTACCACCAAGTGCTTGTCAAATAAACTTCATATGAAATCAAGACAGAATACAGTAAACAGGAAATTCGGATAAAAGCTATAGTAAACAAATATTCCTTTTTATTTTTATCCCTATTCTTATTTGGGACAGGCTTCTGGAATAGTGTTGGGGGATTGAATGCAAATTTGAGGAAACAGAGCTGGAGCAAAGTGAGTAAGGTCTCAGTACTTTTTGAAGATGCTCCAGTTCTTATTTGAGTAAAAACAAATTTTACTAATAGATTCTCCTTCAAAGAGTCCCATCTATTTTAACTTGCATTACTAAATTATAAAACTGGGCATCCAAAGTCGTTATGTGGCTACAACTATTAAGTTTAGTTTTCTTTGTTAGAGAAAAAGAAACTTCCTAGACTGATAAGGTAGCTTTTTAATATTTCCTTGAAAACCATTCTTTTCCCCCTTACCTTGCCTTTTTTGCCCTTTCTTTAGATTTATCATGACTCTTTCTATTTCAAGGAAGCTTCAGAGGTTACTTGCTACATCTTTTGTTGTAGTCAGTTTTTCAAATTACTTTTGTTACATTAACCTATTATAAATGACATGTTTTGTATTACTTGATTTCTAGATTCATTTTTATGTTTTATTCTATAACCTATTGAGGTTTACATGTGTAAAAATAGGAATCAATTGCCAATGTTATCAGTTCTCAAATTTAGATTATTATTTTTTGACTTTCATGGTGTTTCTGTTGGGTTCTCCTTGGTTCCTTTGGTTAGTACTTTTTTTTTGAAATTTATGTTAGCATTGAAAAATAAAAGATAACTCAGGGATAAATATCCTGATGTACCTCTGAGTGTTATCAGGTGGTTAATGATTAGTTTATAAAGTAGTGAAAAACTACCATGCTGTGTCTTCTTTCTAGTGTGTGTATGTGTGTGTATAGACAACTTTTTTTTTTTAAAGAATTGCCTGTATTTATTTATTTATTTATTTTTAAAAGATTTTATTTATTTATTTGCCAGAGAGAGAGAGAGTGCAAGCAGGGATAGCGGCAGGCAGAGGGAGAGGGAGAAGCAGACTCCCTACTGAGCAGGGAGCCTGATGCCAGACTTGATCCCAGGACCCCAGGATCATGACCTGAGCCAAAGGCAGATGCTTAACCAACTGAGCCACCCAGGCATCCCCTTGCCTATTTTTTTTTAAAGATTTTATTTATTTATTAGAGAGAAAGAGAGAGAGAGCACAAGCAGGGGGAGTGGCAGAGGGTGAGGGAGAAGCAGGCTCTGCACTGAGCAGGGAGCCCAATGTGGGGCTCGATTCCAGGACCCTGAGATCATGACCTGAGCTGAAGGCAGACGCTTAACCAACTGAGCCACCCAGGCGCCCCTAAAGACAACTAACTTTTAAAATCAATTTTATATTTGTCCATTCCTACCAAGAATGGTAAGAATGAAAGGAAGAAAGGTGGTCACCTTTGTAAAATCACTTTATAAATTTAAATAAAAATGCACATATAAAGTTAGTATTCTATAATAAGTATATAAATGTATTACTTGACAGAAATAAATACTGTTCATCTATTGAGTAGATGAAGAATCAAGTTCAGAGAAGTTAAAAGGTTTGTTGAAAGTCATACAGCTTGGTAGGAGCTGAGACTCGAATTTGGGAAGAGTTTGATTCCATTTCACTTGATCTTTCTATGACATCATTTCATCTCTTCCAAAAAGAAATTCAGATCTTTTATGATTGTTTTTTATAAATCACATTTGTTTTCTTAACCATCACTGAAAGTTCTTGTTTTTTTCAGCTAAACATTTCAGAAGACCCTATAATTTTTATCTTTTGTTTTTAAAAAATTGCTGGGGTACCTGGATGGCTCAGTCAAGTGTCAGACTCTTAATTTTGGCTCTGGTCATGATCTCAGTGGGGAGTCTGCTTGAGATTCTCTCCCTCTCCCGCTGCCCCTCCCCCCTCTCCTGTGTGCATGCGTGGCTCTCTCTCTCTCAAATAAATAAACAAATAAAATAAAATAAAATGTGCTTTTTGTTCCAGGACCCTGTCCCAAGATTTTAGGAATTTGATAGAATCAGAGTGAACATAAGTATAGCAATATACCCATGACATATCTAAGAGGAAATAAAATTTAAGAGAAATACATTTTCAAAAACATCGCATAGAGTTTAGACATATTAATCAACAATTTGCCAGACTCTGAGAGGAATTTCCTTTTCTAGATAAAGTATTCATGGAAAAATCATCTGAGGTGTATACTTGCTTAACCTCTGAAACAGAATAAAATCAATCAGAAAGAAAGTAGGAGTGGTTTTCACTCACATCCACTGTATATCTCTATGATATAGACTATATGCTGGTCATCTGCTCACACAGCTTACTTTCCAATTTTCCAAAGACTACACCCACACATAACTTGAGGAAGAATATTATTCTTGGAAAGTTATACATTTTGGATCGCTGACGTAAAGATGGTTAGTCCTTGGCTGGATACTTCAGTTCTCTTAAAACTTACAGGTATGCTGTCAGAAACAAATATCTTGGAAACAGCATAGTAGAGTTGAAGGTTACAATCCTACCAATAACTTTCTTAGACAAATTATTTCACCTCTCCTCTTCTCAATATTTTTTCTAGAAATATGGTTTTTTTCCCTAAAAATACATATATGATATTTATATATATGTGTATGTGTTTATCAGTATCAATGTACAAGTAATAGATATGTTCCCTGTGAAAAAATTTAGGACATCTAGATAGGCAAAAAGGAAAAGAAATCACTGACTACAATAGAAAGCTATTAAAATTTTGGTGTATAGTGTTTTGGGCTTTTATAGTACATGCATATTATACACACACATAGACTCACCCCAAATATGCAGATAGAAATAATAAATAAATTTTAAGAAATTTATATTGATGAAAAATGAGGTTGTAGAGCTAAGGAAACAAATTAAGGGCTAGAACAACATCGTTGAAGAACTAAAAAGTGATCAGAACCAGTAGGGACTAGAAGAGATGTGGCTGAAAATTTAATGGTTTGGAGCAAAAGCTTGAAATAATCACAGTAAACACAGGGTTAAAAGATAGTTTAAAGCAAACTGGTTAACAGTGATAGATGAGATACAAAGAAGAGTCAAGAAAAAAGATTACTGGTGTCTGTGAGGAATAGGACCCCACAAATGGGACTAAAAAGTACTTAGAGAATTGATAGAGCAGAAGTCACTGAAGTGAAAAATTGAATCTGCAGATCAAAAAGTTACATTGAATACTGAAATTGGTAGAGTATCAACTCATATTCTGATTGTTACTGAAGAAGGACTCCTTCAGTCATTCATGTAAAAGCAAAAGTCATCTGGAAGGGAGAAAATAAGACTGTGATTTCTCCACAACAAAGTGCAACACTAGAGGAGCAGTATCAACAAAGTTCTGATAAAAAGGTCTGACCCAAAGTATGACCCAAGGGCATTTTATCTAGCCAAGTTGTTGCTGAGGAATAAAGGCGACAGACATATAAGTCCTCAAATACGGAAGAACCTGGAGAATATAGCATCTGTGAGATCTTTCTGAAAAACCTACTTGTTAGAATTGACCTAACCAAGAGATGGCTCAAAACAACAACCAGTTGTGAATATTAAATATATTTAGGGGCCCTTGGGTGGCTCAGTCAGGTAACCGCCAGACTCTTGATCTCAGCTCAGGTCTTGATCTCAGGGTCAAGAGTTCAAGCCCCGCATTGGGTTCCATGCTGGATGTGGAGCCTACTTAAAGGAAAAAAACCCAAAATAACATTTATATATATAAATCTAAGATTTAGGAACTATGGAAACTGTGGTAACAGAACAGAATGTAAACATTATATATCATGGCAAAGTAAAACAAAGTTTGGAAGTAGGTGGGAGGGAAATGGAAATTGTCAATCTCCTTATCTTTCATAGCAACAATTCTATCAATAATGTCTAAAATTTGAGAGAGTTGTTAAGTAATATTAATCTATTGTTTATGGTTTTTAAAATCATTTTTCTTAAAAGGATTTTCCACAGTTACTGGTTTCTTTTTTTATTTTTTATTTTTTTTAAAGATTTTATTTATTTATTTGCGAGAGAGAGAATGAGAGACAGAGAGCACGAGAGGGAGGAGGGTCAGAGGGAGAAGCAGACTCCCCGCTGAGCAGGGAGCCTGATGCGGGACTCGATCCCGGGACTCCAGGATCATGACCTGAGCTGAAGGCAGTCGCTTAACAGACTGAGCCACCCAGGTGCCCACAGTTACTGGTTTCTGAGTGAAGAAGCAGTTATCTAAGGTTTAAAATTTCTTCAGTTTTATTTTAGCTTCTGTTAATTTCAAGTAAAATAAAATTTTTTTTTTATTTTTAAAAGTTAGTATATTCTCCTCCCAGAAATGATAAATTTGTTCCTGTTCATCCATCTATCCATCTGTATATGTGAATAGCTGTCTGGGATGATATTCACTAAATGTTAATATTGAATCTCAATGTTGAGATTTTGGATCATTTGTTGCGTTTTTTATTGTATATTTTGTGTTTTTGAATATTGATCGTAAAAATGTTTTAGTGAGGGGTGCCTGGGTGGCGCAGTCAGTTAAGCATCCGACTCTTGGTTTCACCTCAGGTCGTGATCTCAGGGTTGTGATTTTAGGGTCATGGGGTGGAGCCCCACATTGGGCTTCAGCATGGAGTCAGTTTGAGATTCTCTCTCCCTCTCCCTCTGTCCCTTCCCCTGTGTACACACGTGCTCTCTCTCTAAAATAAATAAATAAATGTTTAAAAAAATGTTTTAGTGAAAGTAATACAATGACTACATATAGGTTTATACTTATATACCTTTTTTTTAATACTTAGTTTAATATCCTCACTTCTTTTTAAGTTTATCATGACCTTTTATCTCTTGCCATCATGTTTAATAGCTGCATGGTATTTTATGGATTTGTTACATTTGTTTTTCCAATCCTGATCTCAGTTTTTTCATCTGTAATGACAGAGTTGGATTAGATTAGTAGTTTGCAATCTTTTTCTTTAAACTGTAGAATCTTTCCAATAAACAAAACAATATATAACTCCTGGAATATAGTTTCAAAGCTGTATGGGTTAGGTAATTGCTGAGGTCTATTCTGTTTTACCACAAAAACTAGTTTTTTTTCTTAAGAGTGTTTTTTGAGTGACTGCTTTCCATGTGTTAAAAAAATCAGGTAATAGCTATGATCTTAAAAATCAGAATTTTAAAGTAAAAGGGAAGGGCCTTTAAAAACCATCCATCCTATTTCCCTTACTTTTTTTTTTAAGGTTTTATTTATTTATTTGACAGAGAGAGAGCACAAGCAGGGGGAGTGGCAGACAGAGGGAGAGGGAGAAGCAGACTTCCGGCTGAGCAGAGAGCCCAGTGGTGCAGGACTTGATCCCAGGACCCTGGGATCATGACCAGAGCTGTAGGCAGACGCTTAACTGACTGAGCCACCCCTCCCTAACTTTTTCATATAAGGAAACCAAATTTAAGTTATTTGACTAACATTATCCAGTCAACTAAAATGAATGAGGCTTGAGCCCTGATCTCCTGACTTCCTATCTGTTTCTTCCCCTACAGTACCTGTGAATATATGTTTTTTAAAATGATGGGCAGGAATGATATAAATTTATCTTAACCTATTTCACATGTAGACTAACTTGTAAATATCAGGAAATACACCTAATTTATAGTGTATTTATTTTCTTTTTTATGAAAAGAGATCAGCAGTGCAGGCATTATTGAACTCTTAAGTTCTAACAGTTATAAAGGAAAGTGAGTGGGATTCTGGCAAGGAAGAAAGCATTTACTTGTCAAAGATTTGGAATTTACTGTGGTTACTGAGATTAAAATAAAACTAAAACTTGACTTGGCAGAGGATTAAAAACAAAGCAGCTCCAAAGTGTGTGCACATCATGGAGATGCCATTTTTCCTTCAGGCGTCCAAGGGGGAAGGGAATATTGTTTCTTTGTGTTGCCGAAGCTGATTTATTTAGTTATGATTTCAACATGTCTACAAGGCAAACCCCAGAAAACGTTGCACAACTAAAACCAACCAGAACAAATGGTGCTTTTCTTCCCCCCTACATCCCCTTCTCAAGATTTTTCAAATAAAACACAGCAGTGTTTTTTGTTTTTTGTTTTCATATTGTTTAAATGGCTCTGATTATGTTTGACTATTGGGAGTGGCAGGTTTTAGAATCTTAAGTGGTAGTACGGGTTCCTCAACAAGAAAGAGAATTAAAGGTGATGTGACTTGATTATTGGAATGTGTAGAATGTAAAGTTGTGAGAGGTATTCTGGTCTGCCGCAGGCTACTCTTAGTAATGGGCCTTCTTGTTAAAAGCCCTATTATTATTGGAAATTTATTTTGGAAACTACTAAAGAAGAAATTTGACAGAAAAGTAAAACAAACCTCCTTGTCTCATATTTCCTTTCCACACAGAGACCTTGAAGAGATACCTTAAATATTGTCAAGTCTCAATTATCCTGGGATAGGTTAGCATTATTGTCACTGTCCTCACAAACTTGAACACAAATGGCTTTGCACTAGGTGCAGCACAGAGAAAATTAGCAAACAAGATCCTTATGCTTTTGGAGCTTACTGAGAGTGAATATGCTAGCATATAGTTCAACAAATTCCAAACTCAATTTTCCACACACTCTCTAAACACCCCCTCCCTCCCTCTATTCTCTATCTTCTTTAATGGCCTCCCCATCCTCTCAGCGGGAAACCTCACATTCATCTTGAGCCCTTATGTTTTCTTAGTCTCCACAACCAATCTATCAACAGGTCCTGTCTCTTCTGTCTCCAGAATTGCTTTTGAATATGTTTGTTTCCCTTTCTCCGTTCTCATAGCCATTGCCCTGCATAGGCCCTTTTCACCTTTCATTCCAGTTCTGAGGGGAGCTGCTTATCTACTTTCAGGCTTTCCTTTTCCAATCCATCCTCCATAGTGCTGTCAAGTTTCTTTAAAGACAGATCTAATCATCTCATTCTCTGACTTAAAAACCCTTGATGGGTCCCTATTACGTTGAAGGGGTAAAGTCTAACCTCCTTAGCTTGTCATGCAAGTGTTTCATAGTCTGGCCCCAATCTACTTATTCTCACCTTATTTTCTGCCACAGTTCCCACCCCCACCCCCACTCTCTGCTGCCAAGCACACATGGACATTTACTCTGTCCCGCCAGTTTCCTTATAGTTCCCTGAGCTTGCTCTCTCCTTGTGCTTTTGATCATACTATATCTTGCTCCATACTCACAGAATACTCTTCTTTGATAAACTGCTTGTATGGAACAACTGAGGAAACCAAGATTTTACAAAGAATACTTTTGACAAAATAGGACAAAAGAAATGAGCCATGTGCACAGAACCAGGCAATAGGGACAACCATTAGAACAGAGGTCAGAGTAGGAGCTGCAGACTACTTCTACGTGAGGCCAGCCAGGAGGAGAGGCTTAATTCCAGAAGATACTGGAGCCAGAGCAGTGATGAGCTAGTTTGTAATGGTATTAGAGGAATGCCTCCTTCCTATTACTATAGATAGTCGAGAGCCAGCTCCTATTTTTATAGGTGGAGGATAGAAGAAAAGAGCCTTAGTAGATTCCTGGTATAGTTCAAGAATTAAGAGAAAACTCATTATCCTTATCTACCTACTACTCCTGCCTTATTTCATTTTCCAAGGGATTAAAGAATGGATAGGAACCTACAAAAAGGGGTGCCTGGGTGGCTCAGTCGGTCAGGCAACTGCCTTTGGTTCGGGTCATGGTCTCAGGGTCCTGGGATCAAGCCCCGCATCGGGCTCCCTGCTCAGTGGGGAGCCTGCTTCTCCCTCTCCCTCTGCTGCTCCCCCTGCTTGTGCTCTCTCACTCTCTTTCTCTCTCAAATAAATAAATAAAATCTTTAAAAAAACAACAACCCACTAAGAGCCTTCATACTGATGCATTAAGAGTCAACAGGATGGAGCCAGAGATGGTGGGTTTAAGGAGTAAACTGAATGAAGGAAAACAGCAGCTCTTTACCTAGAGCTCGTAAGGAAGTAGAAGCTTTCTCATGTTTGTGCCTAGGCATGCTTTTACCTAAGCTTTGCATATTCCCGATTAACTTTTCTCCTTTTTGTACATGTCTGATTCTTTTTTTAAGAAATTATTTTTTATTATGTAAGTGATATATTAACACGTTCCGGAAATTCAGAATATCTGTGAAGGCTCCTTTGACATTCCCCTCACCACCATCATCCCAATCCCAATCATTTCCCCACTGACATCAGAAAATGACAGTTGTTTTCAGTTTTGGGTCTATCCTTCAGATCTTTTTCTATGCATTGACTTAGAGGTACATGTATGGGTAGATAAATAGGTTTATGAAAGATGTATAGTACTGCTTTTTGTGTGTGTGTTTGTGTCTGCTCTCCCCACAAAAGTGGTATCATACTGCCTCTCATTTGGTAAACTTACTTTTTAGATTCTACAGTATATCTTGGAGATCTTTTCATACTAGTATGGATGATTTATCACATTTTTTTCAACCTCTACCACATATTATCATCTCTAGGGCCAGCTTGTCCTTTTCCTCTTCTCTTGGTAATCTCATATGAGCAATTAGAAGGTCATAGAGAAAAAAGTACAACAAGCAAGTATTGATCCTGCTGCCATATAAATAAGGAAGAAGCTTGCAATTGCTGGCTGGGGGAGGAATGTTTTCCTTAAAAATTAGACTGTCTTAGAAGCACTGTTGGACCCAGTTCAAAGGACATCACTGACATTAACACCCTCCCCCCTCCCTTCCCCTTCCCCTACCCTCCAGTTGACTGGTATTGCTGGAAATTAAATGTAACCAGGGCTCTTTGTGCTATGTATACATCTGGTTTTCTCTTTTCCATATGCTTAAGTCTTCCCTCCTCAATTACTTCTGTTTAGCACTTAATTTAAATTCCCAAATTAATTCAAGAAGCAAATTTGTAATCTGCAAAATGAGGGTGTTAGATGATCTTTTAGGGATTTTATAGCTCTAGGATTCTTTTAAGTTATAGACAATTTATTTTAGAGAATACACTCTGATAAACTGAAACTTTTCTGTGCTTGATTTAGGCTGTGGTTAATTATGAATATAGATAATTTAATAACATCGAAATAGATAAAACTTGTGCTATTTATTTGTCACTCTTCCTTGAATTTTCCTTTAATGTTCAACGTTAGCCAGTCAAAGGACTTCAGAACCACCAAAAAGTAGGACTGAGTCTAAGTGAAGGGGAGGTTCTGAGAAAGTACTTGTGAGATGTTTGCACTTACTATACATTTTTGAGTGTTTAAAGATTTAAGAGGTCCCATTATATACCAGGAGCAAAGGGTTAAGAGTCAGGAATTGGGGAATCAGTCCCAGCCCATCACTGACTCACTTTGTGATGGCAGGTCACTCCTTGCTCTTAAATTTCCCCATCTGTAGCATGTAGTAGATTATTTCTGACTCAACTTACAAAGGGATGTTTTCTGAAATAATAAAGATAACCACTGCTGGTTATTTTGTGCTGCTTGGTAGAGATTCTGTATAAATTAATGGAAGCAGTAGGGTGGTTTTTGCACTACTTAAGAAAGTTCTTGAAAGTGAGAAAAGTACTCGGAATAGGTCATCTAAAGTTTTTGTCTATCATTTCTCTTAGGCCAACAAAGCATGCTCTGTGTTAGGTAGAACAAAGCTGAAAACTAATAGTAAAGGAAAGGTTTGTGACATTGTAGGAGTAAATCCATGATGTTTTTACATAACTCTTTTCAACTCTAATGTTCTGAGTCATTTGCTGCTTTTTACCAAAGTTAGTGACCTACCTTTTAGTTTTGGTTTTTCTTTTTTTTGCAGGGAAGGGGAGAAGGATATTTGCATTTTTATGTTGTTCAAATAGTCTCCATGAGTTCTGTCATTTAGATAATCTTGGAATAGAAAGTCATATGTAAAATTTGCCATTTTACTTGAATTCTGACTCTTTCTGTGGAGCTGTTGTGTCAGGTTCTCTTTCTGAATTCCACTTTTCACCTAGTGATTGATTGCTTTTTGTTACAAAAACAGGTAAGAGACTCTTAACTTTCTTGAAAAATACCTGTTATTTTTTTGGTTGATGCAAAACACCAGTAAACTCTCTTTAAAGAAAACAACAATTGTAAATGAAAGGAGATATTTGAGGAAGAGTTTAAAGAAATGCATTTCTTTCTCATTGTACTTCTTTCCAAAATGATGTCACCCCAGGGGGATGTGAGAATTCTTTCAAAGCTTAATGCCCAACTGGTGAACAAAACTGACACTTGATTGCATGAAGTCCAGCGGTGTTTGCTGTGTGTTTTCTGCATCTGGAGACTCTTCTGTTATGATGTGAAAAATTGAGATTACAATTTTTAAAGTATATATTTCACAATCAAAGTATTTATAAACACATATGAAACTTGTATAACCTATGCTGAAATGGAATGGTTATGTTTATACCTCAGTAGGTAAACTACTCTGGAATGCTTCAGACCAGTCTCAGCTGAAGCAAGACATTGTGAACTGATGTTGTAAAAATGGATGTTTCCTTATTCAGCAGTTTCATATGAATTTTAAAGATGGCTGGTGTTTGGTTAGTTCCAAATTTAAGTTTGTTTACTTCTTATGCCAGCAGAACATGTTTTCTTTCTATCTGTAGATTTAGTAGAGTTGGTGTCTGAGTATAGCTTTGCAGGTAAAACAAGATACTTTTTGATTCCTCTCGAAGTTTACAATCAGTCAAGTAACCAAGCATAGCAATTAGAGAGGATACCATTGACATGCTTTGCATCTCTGTTGTTTCTCCTTTCTTTGCCTGCAAACGTAAACTGAATTGTAGCTTTGTACTCTAAAAATTGTTATTGGGGTGCCTGGGTGGCTCAGTTGGTTAAGTGCCCGACTTTTGGTTTCGGTTCAGATCATGATCTCGGGGTCCTGAGATAGAGCCCCTGGTCTGTGCTAAGCCTGGAACCTGCTTAAGATTCTCTCTCCCTCTGCCCCTACCCCTCCCTCCAAAACAAACAAACAAACAAACAAACAAACAAAACTTGTTATTAAAATAAAGGCAGTTTGATAGCATAGAAAATTTGGAAAATGGAGGGAGGGGAATGAACTGTAATAGACGGGATTTGAGCTGGGTCTTGAAGAATACATGGTTCTTAATATATTCCAGACTGCCTCCTGGACAGTTTGTGTTCTGTGTGACTAGTATGTTATACATACATATAGCTAGATAATTCAAGGTTTATTTAATTCAGTGGAGGCAAACATTTCAAAGTTGTAGAGATGACTTTTCATTGTGAATGAGTTTAGTATAGAAGATAGCCTTGCCACATTAGTGCATTCTTCTCCCTTTAAGACTGGAGCCACATTTTTTTGGGGGGGGGTGGGCATAAAAATAATGATTAGGCTCTCAAGATAGTTTGAGTGCCTTATGCATGTTCTAGCTTGCAATAATCTTAGTCATCTTGTATTCAGCATCTGGTCTATACATGAGACCTCTGTAATCAGCCAGTAGTACTTCTTGGCCTTGTCTTTCATGAAGATTTATAGTATACTTCAGGTGGTGTCAGATAGCAGGCAGAATACTGAATAGCTCTCGTAATTTAAAAAAGTTGTTTCCCTGATACCAGTATTACTAAAATATGATTTAAAAAATCATTTTCTCTTACTATTTGACATGATTAATAACTTTATTATCTGAACAACCTAAGAAGTTTAAGCTTCTTGTGTGTGGTTTTGGAGTCTTAGGTAAGCTGGAAGTACCTAGGCTTTAGAGGGGATGGGCTTGTGGTGTGTTCTGGAGTGTTTTGCAAGGAAGAATTATTTAGGCCAGCTGCCTTTCATGTCTGTATTTGCCAGAGCCAAAAACCAAAGGGGCAAGAATGTCTCAGTAAAAATACGTTCTCTTTCCAGGGCAAAATGACTTTAGTACATGCAAGAATTTGATTACTTTATAAGTAATCAATATAAAAAATTTGTTTTCTGATGGGTTGTCAAGTTGATACACACTCCTATTGCTATGTTCTGCTTAAACTGTAATTATCAGAGAAATCTTGTTAAGCAGCATTTTCTGAAATGAAGCCTTTTAGTTATGTCAGCTTCTTTGGCTTTATGTGGAACTGTTGTCATGGCATGAACTGAGAGATGATTACTCAACCTATTCATTTGGAAAATTCTTCACCTCAAATTTTGCTTCAAATCCATGGCTTCTAATGGAAAGGGCACAGTAAGAGGTAACTCTAGATTTCTAAACCTAACTCTTTTCCTTAAAAATCTCTCAGTAATCAAATTGCCCTAGATGAGTAGATCCCAACAAGGGTTTGGGATTGGTTAGTTTTAGGACATCTTATTTAAACATTCTTCTAGGGACAGGTCTATGCTGGCTAGACCTATAAATATCAAAATTATCAACACAGTGATGACAATGTAATTAGCCACATCTATCAGCAGTGTATAATCAACCATATCTAAGGCTGCTGAAAGGTCCACTGTGGTAAAAATTCTGGCTCTACTTTTGACTCTCATTAGTGACCCTAAGGATTTTGGACTGAACTCTGTAAATGGCCTTGAATCTAACCTGGATTCTGTTGTATACTTCTAGGTTAGGAAACTAGATCAAAACAAAACTTACTTTACAGCTAGGATAAATTATGATAGGGTGAGAAATTGGCAGTAAGAAGTTTTAGTGAATAGGACCCTCGAAGGAAGCTTTATTAAATAAGTGATTGTTGCGCTCGGACCTTAAAAAAATTGTTTTAACTGTTAAAGTAAATTTTATGTAAATTGTTCATGCTAAATATATTCATTATATATTCCTATTCCTTTGTACTTCCCATTTGATGAAGTTTTCAAACTGTGGTTTGCTGGAGGGGCAAAAAAAAAAAACACAAAAAACCCCAAACCACATAGGACAAATTGAATTACAAACCTGGTGTGGTCCTTTAACTCAATTACATCTAATTTGTGTTATTTTAGTCATCCTGGGTGGCAGCTGTTCTGCGTGAATGCCCATAAACATTTTTAGTGTAAGATTTGTCTGGATTATAACTCCTTAAGATTGATAGTAGCCTATTTCTATTTTAAGGAGTGAAGTTAATCTATTTTTTTGGTATATCAGGACCACTTTAAAAATTAAAAATGTGATTGGTTTGTTTTTTCAATAGACCTTTAAAAAGTTAAGCATCTGATGTTTTTTTAAATGTTAATTTTTATATACCTTCACCTTATTTTCTTATTTCTTACGCTTCTACTTAAATTTCTCCTAAAAATAGCCTCTTAATGACTTCATTACTTAATTTATTCAGATAATTATCAATTTGAGCGGAAGAGAATACAGAATTTTAGATTCTGATATACCCAAATAAATATTTTGACATTCTAAACCAAAATTTGGAATGATCTGGAAAGAAAGACATGAAAGGATATGGATTCAGGATTGTTCGGTTCAGTATAATTGAGATGGAAGTTTCAGTTAGAATTGAGTTAGAACTGAGTCTGAAATGCAGTTGAATTTACAGACATGAAGACCTTGAAACTCAAGAGACTCATGCAAAAGGTGATGCAGGAACTTATATGAATGGTGTCTAACAATTGATGATAACTTGTCCACTCATCTTTCTGTCTTTAATTCTTACTATTTTATTTTCTGGGGATTTATCTTCTGAGAAACATACTCAGTTTAATTTACTGAATATCAATAAGTTGGATAGGAAAAAGACACTCAAATGTCTTTTTAACATCAGAGGTGAAATCTGCAGAATCAGTAGAAAAATGCAGAACATACATGATAGAAGGACCTCAGCTAGTTTTCTAAGGTGGACAAATGGGACATTGTTAAGTAGGGAATTAACGGTGAAGAGATACTATCCAACAGCAACAGAAGTGGAAGAAAAATCTTAACTCCTCAAAAAGGATCTATGATCTAGGAATCTGTTTGGAAAGACATTTTTTTATTACATTTAGTAATTTTCTTTTCTTAAAACTTTGAAAATATTTATTTGTGTGAGAGAAAGAGCAAGCACCAGTGGGGGGAGAGGCAGAGAGAAAGGAATAAGCAGACTCAGGAGCCCAACGTGGGCTTGATCCCAGCACCCTGAGATCATGACCTGAGCTGAAGGCAGTTACTTAATTGACTGAGCCACCCAGGTGCCCTGACATTTAGTAATTTTCAATTAACAACTGAAAATCTGCAATGGATTAGCTATTGTTCTAGGTACTGAGACTTCAAAGATGAATAAGCTACAGGTCCCTGCTTGGAGGAACTTACAGATAGTAGGGATGGCAAACATGTAAATAATTTATAGCACCACATGGTAGGTGATGTGACAGAGGTTTGAATAAATTAAAAGTTTCTTACTTTGTTATGGGAGGGGTGCCCATTAAAAATGAACATTTTAAAATATATTTTACTTATTTGTCAGAGAGAGAGATCACAAGCAGGGGGAGCGGCAGGCAGAGAAAGAAGCAGGTTTCTTGCTGAACAAGGAGCCTGCCTATGCGGGACTCGACCCCAGGACCCTGAGATCTTGACCTGAGCCGAAGGCAGACACTTATCCAACTGAGCCACCCAGGCGCCCCAAAAATGGACATTTGTTATCTCACAGTTTCTGTGGGCCAATAATACCACATTCACATGATAAGCATTCAGGCATTCAATAAATATTGTTCAATCTTCATAAATGGATGCTGTTATGCTAGTTGAGGTTCTCATCACTACACACCTAAATGACTCCACTAACTTCTGTGCTGGCTTCCAGTCTTTACTTTCATGCTGTTGTTAAACTGCCTTTTCTAAAGAAATTCAACCACTTCTGATCTTTAAGATCTTTAAGGCCTAATCTTTAAGTTTGTGTTAGTCTTCTTGGCATGCAAAGCGTTCCATATACCAGCCTCAACCTATTTATTCAGCCATGTTTCTTAACAAATACCTACTTTAATTAAACTGGTTATTTATACCTCATACCCAACCTCCACCCTATCCCTAATACTATGTTCAGTTTTACTCTTTTTTTTTGTCTTCATCTCTGATTATCTCCCTCATCTGTCTTGCTTATTCTCCTTGGTTTTTCATATCTTACTGATTCTTTATTAGCTCAGATCTCATTATGTACCTTCCTTCCACCTTTTTCATCAAGTACTTTAGACTTCTTTGGTGCACTCCAGTTTTTAATCTTTGAATTCCTGTTGTATTAATGGTCAATACCAAACAGTATATTTATCTTTATTTGGCTGAGTTAATTTCCCTTCCTGACTAGAATTCCAGTTCTGTAAGAGCAAAATCCTTTCACTTCTTGCATCTCTATTGTATTGTTCTCTCTTAAGTACATGTTGGTTGATTGACTAACAATTAGAAAACTTGACTTAGCTGTAAAAAAACAAAAAACAAAAAAAACAAAACCTCTTCATGATGTTGCTGAATGAATTTGAACTCCCAGAGCTGGAAATGAGGGTGAGCTGGGACTTAAGGACAGTTTGGAACTATTTCATCATTTTCCTGAAGAAGTGTTGCTGTATAAAGTGATTAATTAAAAAAAAAAGTTCCCTGTGGCCAACTATCAAAACTGGCTTTTAGCCTTGAACTATCAAAGCAAACGCTTTAGAGTTGCCTGGAGCAGAACAGGTATTAAGTAGCAAGCAATTCAAGGTCTCTGATCCCTGGCCTGCTTCAGCTATGGGTCTGGCCAAGCCCTTTGGCATAGATAAGTAGAACAAGGAATTTACTTTTATCCGGTCTCTCTCTTTCTCTCACATTTCATGGGTTTGATTCACAAAGAAAGGGCAATCATTGAAATTTTGTGTCAGCCCTTCTCATTCACTTAGAAAAGTTAAAGTCAGGTAATAATACTAATCAAAATACAAGTACACATATAGACTGAAAATAATGTTGGGCTAATCATGTTCCATAACATTCTTGGTATACTTTTGTATCAGCCTCGGAGAATGAGGTCTGTCAGTGGGAATTAAAGCCTCAGTTTTTTGGGTAACTTTAATTCTGTGCTTTTGCCAAGATAGAATTCTGTTTACATTGTTAGTTTCTACCAATATTCCTTTGTATCCTATTTTTTTTTTTTGTTCTTCCTCTCTCTCTACCTTTCTGTTCCTCTTCATTATTTTCCCTCTAAAGCTATAGGTAAGGTTTGGTCATGGTTAGAATAGAAGAGGAGAAATTTTCGTTACAGCAGTCTCAAATTCTCTTTAGGTTTGTATTTTAGGCTTATTTATAATGCCAAGTCTGTGATTTAGGCTATTATTTGCATATTTTTTGTTTCCCTGTGGCTAAATTACTGGTATTTATACAAAGAAGTTTTTTTCCTTTTGTTTTTTTGTTCATGTAGTTGTTTCAGCCAAGATTCCTGTCTTTAGCACTGAAATATTTGAATTAGAGAAATTAAGGAAGTTGAAAGGTTAACGCTCTTGATTCTTGCCTTTTATCCTCATAGCTAATGACTTTTGGATATGTTTCCTGGAGAAGATAAAGGATACCTCAATTCCTACATCCTGCCTCTGCATTCCTTCCTCCAGCCCTCCTGCACCCATCAGGGCCTCCTTATGAAAGCCAGTCGAGTGATACTGGCTCTGACTATCACACCTTTTAGTTTTCTTCTTGACACATCCCATACTTCTCCACAATTCCCTATCCAGGGGGCAAACTCCACTGTGTTTAAAGGTAAAAGAGGTAGAGAAGTGGGAGGGGAGAGAGCGAGGAAGGGGCAGAGACAGGCATGAAACCAAATCAGGAAGAGTTTGAGTGTAGTCATCCAAGGACTCGACCACCTTTTCTAACCAATCTGCCCTATTCTGCCATGTCCCTGCTGCCACCACTTTAATATTTCTAAAAGAGTTTAAAATAAAAATTAAACAAATTCGTTTGAATTTCAGTCCTCAATGCTCACATACAAGTGCTTTTCTGAAAATCTCCAAAGATGTTCTTAAGACCAAATGTCATAGTTTTTGCTTAGTCTCCATCTTTCTTGATCACTGCTGCATTTTATACAAAAATATTGAACATTCCCTTCTTGAAGAAAGGAAAGGACTTACTGGATGCAACTTTTGCCACATGAAACCCTGTCTAATCAGCCTCATTTGAAAGTGCACATTTCATTTGATGGCATTTGCAAATTATCCCCCTCCCCTGCCCACTAGAACTTGCAATATGAAAGCGCTTCCATTTGCTGAAAGAGAAAAAAAAGAAAAACGTACTTTACTGACTTGCTGTCATATAAACATGAAGCTACGATGTGGGCAGGTTTGGCAACTGTGGCCCCTCAGTGTTCGCTATAAACAGCTCTGCAGCTCTGAGCCTCACTGTTGTTCGAGATGAGAGTAGAGCTGTTTTTGCCCCACCGAAGTAAGTTGTTAAAAATGCAATTGTTATTTGTATATGGTTCCAAATACTTAAATGCAGTTAAAATATAGTATTAAACTCTGATATGTAACAGGTTTGAACATTTTAAATAACTAAGTACTTCCGCTTTCAGATTGTTTTGTGTATCTCAAGGCCGCTATTCCAATAGCCACGGCTCTGGCTGGGTCCTGATACCTCATGCCGGGATTATAGCCAAAGTCTTCTTCCTGATCTCCCTAGCATTAGTCATTCTCCTTTTTAACCTGTCCTACCTAGTGCTAGAGGATAATCTTTCTTAAATAACATTATGCCTTTTCCTATCAACTCTTCTCATTTATCTTAATCTCACCAATATTTCTCTCAAAACCTGATTTATAATTTCCTTGAAGGGGTCTTCATGATAATCCCATCTGGCCCTGTTTTTCCACAGTACTTTTCAACCAAGCTCCTACTCTATTGTATTTATGTTGATTTATTGAAGATTTTTTTTTTTATTGTTGTATGTGTGTTCTTTCCTTTCCAGGTGGATATCCGTGTGATAGAAATACTGTCTTCTATTTCTTTTAACTGGAGTCCCCATACACTTCTGAGCAAATAATGGATATTAAATATATATTCTGTTATTGCAAGTTATTAAATTAAAAATTATGGCTTTGTTTAAATTACATAAGTTATTAAATGAAAGAGTTGAGTGATGGTGCCTGCACAATGCTTAATATATACTGGAGACTATATAATAAATCCTATTGAAGTCTATACTTTGTCTTCTTTAAAGATTTATTGCTTGGCTTTTAGAATTGATGGTTTTATCTTTTAAATAGAGAAAAAGTTCTGGGGTTCATGTGTTTATAAATAGAAATTCCATTTTCTCATTTTTATCACTGGCATCATGCACCAAAAAAATATTTTAAAGAACAACTTTGAAAAAGAAGATAAAGTTAGAGGACCAACACTACCTGACTTCAAGACTTATAAACCTAGAACAATCAAGACAGTGTGGTATTGGCATAAATATAGAGAAAAAGATCAATTAAAAAGAGTGGAGAGTCCAGAAACAAATCCATACATAACTGAGCAACTGAGTTTCGACAAAAGTGTAAAGGCAATTCACTGGAGAAGGCCAATCTTGTTAAAAGATGATGCTAAAGCAATTAGATATTTGTATTTTAAAAAATTATTCATATCAAACCATATAAAAAATTAACTCAAAATGGATCATAGACTTACCTATAAAACCTAAAATCTAAAACTCCTATAGCAAAGCATAGAGAGAAAAATATTTGTTCCCTTGGATTAGGCAAATGTTTCTTACACATAATTCCAGAAGCATGATTTGTAAAAGAACAAATTGATAAATTGGATTCTTCAAAGTTAGAAATTTTTACTTTTAAAGAGTAATGAAGGGGTGCCTGGCTGGCTCAGTCAGAAGAGCATGCGACTCTTAAACTCAGGGTCATGGGTTCGAGCCCCACATTGGGTATAGAAATTACTTAAATAAATAAAACTAAAAGGTAATGAAAAGACAAGCCACAGACTATGAGTTAATATTTGCAAGACATATATATGATAAAGGACTTATACTCAGAATATATAAAGAACTCTCAAAACTCAATAATAAGAAAATAACCCACAAAAAATAGACAAAAAAATTTGAACAGATATTTTACCTAAGAAGATATATGGATGATAAATAAGCACATGAAAAGAAGCTCAACATCAGTAATTATTAGGGAAACACAAAACGACATACCATACTTACTGGTATGGCTAAAATTAAAAAGAGTGGCCAAAAAAAAAAAAAAAAAAGATTGACCATACCAAGTGTTGGCAAGGATGTGGAAGATCTAGAGCTCTCATGTTCTGCTGGTGGGAACATAAAACAGTACAACCACTTTGAAAGACAGTTTGGCAGTTATTTTTCTTTTTTTCAGCTTTATTGAGATATAGTTGACATACAGTGTTGTGTAAATGTAAGGCATACAAAGTATTGATTTGATACATTTATATATTGCAAAATGATTGCCACCATTTGCATTAACTAACGTGTACATCACATCACATAGTTACTATTTCTTTTTTGTGGTGAGAACATTTAAGATCTACTCTCTTAGCAAATTTTAAGTATATAATACAGTATTATTAGCTGTTACCACCAAGCTATATATTAAATCCTGGAACTTGTTAACCTTTTAACCTGACGTTTGTACCTTTTGACTAATATCTCCCCATTTCCCCCACCCTCTGTCCCTGGTAACTACCACTCTACTCTCTGGCGGTTTCTTATGTATGTGTATATGTACGTATTTGAGAGAGAGAGAGAAAGCACGAGTGGGGGTAGGGGCAGAGGGAGAGGGAGAAGGAAAGCAGACTCCCCATTGAGCAGGAAGCCCTATGCGGGGCTTGATCCCTGAGATCATGACCTGAGTCAAAGGCAGATGCTTAACTGATTGAGCCACCCAGACACCCTTCTGACAGTTTCTTAAATGTTAAACATAAACCTACCATATGGTCCAGCCACTCTACTTAGCTTTTTACCTAAGAGAATTGAAAGCGTATTTTCATACAAGACTTGTACATGAATATCACAGCAGTCTTATTTGTAGTAGTTTCAAACTGGCATAAATCCAAATGGCATAAATATAGAGGGATTCACTTGATGATCCATCAACAAGTGAATGGATAAACAGACTGTAGTGTATCCATACAAAGGAATACACAACAATGAAAGATATTAATTATTGGCACATGCAACATGGATAGCTCTTAAAATAATTATGCTGAATGAAAGATGCCAGACAAAAAATAGTACATACTATATGATTTCATTTGTGTAAAATTCTAGAAAATAGAAACTTCTCTGTAGTGATAGCAGATCAGTGGTTGTCTAGGGATGAGGGATAGGCGAGGAGGAAGGGAGTACGCAGAGATGCAAAGAAACTATTGGGAGTGATTGATAATTTCACTCTCTTAATTATGGTGATGGTTTTGCAGGTGTATATGTAATTCAAAGCTTACCAATTGTACTTTAAAAATATTTGCAGCTTTTCATAGCTCAATAAATTTGTATCAACTAAAAAAAGGAAAAAATTTGGTAAAGAGGTGTTGGGGGTACAATTCAGCAGCAAAAACAGTATCATTTCACATATACATTAGCATATTATAATGTAATATAAACATAAATATAATGTGTATATTTATAAACACAAATATAACAACATATATATTATTGAAGAGACCCACATGTTACCTATCATCTTTGGTTTTATAGAGTTGCTAAAATGTTAAAGGAGAAAACCATTTTATTTATTATTTATTTATTTTTAAAGATCCAATCCATTCATTTTGGAGAAAGAGAGAGTACGCGTGCACATGAAAGTGGGGAGAGGGGCAGAGGGAGAGGGCGAGAGAAAATCCCAAGCAGACTCCCACCTGAGTGTGGAGCCCCACGTCGGGCTCAATCCCACGACCCTGACATCACGACCCCAGCCAAAATCAAAAGGGCGCCCAACTGACTGAGCCACCCAAGCGCCCTGAGAAGACCATTTTATGAAGGAATTTATTACACCTTGACCACCTAGCACTCATCTTTCGCTCTGCAGAGGATCTGCACAGCTACAGTGATAACAGTAAAAAATGGAACAAGCTTAATTTTTTTTTAATTCTAGAAGACTATCTCAATCTTTATCTAAATATTAATATTTTCCTTCTTTCACTTTCTTGATAAAGCCTATATTTTTCTGTTTCTTCTTGTGTGTTCTCTTAAACCAAGTGATTACTAAAATAAGGATGAATCCACTGAAACTATAGTACTATTACATGGTATTGGTTAGGCAACTAATTTACAGGAGAATTTGGGGAAGGAAACTGTTGTGTTTTATTACAAGTGAGGAATGAGAACCAACCAATATAGTGGTTAAAATAAGAGTCTAAATCAAGTAGAATGTTAGGATTATCTTTGTATTTCATATATTGTGCTTAATTTATCTATTATGAAAGTAGGCTCAGATCTCACTGGTCTGTTTATTTTTTTTAAAGGAATTCTGTGTAGGCCACCATATGTCAACATCATTGTGAGTTAAAGAAAATAATGAGTTTATGCTAAGGTTCAGTGACACCACTTGGACAGTTCTGCATTAACATGTAACAGTGTACAAAATGTATACAAATTTGTTAGTATTTTCATACTGCAAACTAACACCTAAATTACGAAGTAGCTGACAATAGGGATGATTTTTACTTTCTATATATAATGTTTAAGAGATATTTAAACTTGATTTTAAAGCTCTGTAATGATTTCAGATGAGCCTGCAGAGTTATTAGTCCTTGCTTTCTTAAAAAAGTTCTCAATGATAGTAATAAGAATATCCTATCAGCTATTTAATTATTATTATTATTTTTTTTTTGAGGAAAAAGTGTGACCAGCTGGCAATTTGGATTTGAAATAACAAGGACAAAACAAGTGGTCTGTGCTGAAAATAGTTTGGTACATCTCTTGATGGAAAATCACCTTGGTGGATGGAAAACAACCCAGGTCTATAGTGATACACAGATAACCCTTGAACAATGTGGGGTTTAGGGGCACTGACCACCCCCATGGTCAAAAATCTGCACATTACTTTTGAATCCCCCAAAACTTAACTACTAATAGCTTACTGTTGACCAGAAGCCTTACAGAGAACATAAAGTCAATTAATACATATTTTATATATTATATATATTACGTACTGTATTCTTACAATAAAGTAAGGTAGAGTAAAGAAAATGTTATTAAGAAAATCATAAGGAAGAGAAAATACATTTACAGTACTGTACTGTATTTATTGGAAAAAGTCTACATGTACAGGGACCCATGCAATTCAAACCCGTATTGTTTAAAGGCAGCAATAATTTGGGCAAGTAAAAAAATTAGGCAGAATGAAGTTCTCATTAAAGATTTAGTTTGGTTCTTAGAAGTTATGGCAATTCCTGGGTGAGTAATCTAGTAATAACTTACGTATCTTCCTGAACTAATTTTGCAAGACATTGCCAGGTATTAATTGTAAACAATTAATTGTTGGTTTCAAGACACCTTCTTACTCAACTTTCGAAAGTTTCTCATTACCTGTGTATGTCATTTCTCCTTTAACAGTCCATCACCAGTCTGTCTTTTTTTTTTTTTTAAGATTTTTTATTTATTTGAGAGAGAGAGAGCGAGAGAGAACGAGAGAGGGTAGGGTCCGAGGGAGAAGCAGACTCCCTGCTGAGCAGGGAGACCGATATGGGACTCGATCCCGAGACTCCGGGATCATGACCTGAGCCGAAGGCAGTCGCTTAACCAACTGAGCCACCCAGGCACCCGACCAGTCTGTCTTTTAACCCTTTGTGTCACTACTCCTCTGTATGAATTGCCAAAACTTCTAGGGTTTATTTTTACTTCTTTGTCTTTTGTGTGTCTTTGTTCAGTCTGGTCCCTCTGCCCTTCTCTCCTCCCTATTTACTTATCTAACCCCTACAATACTTAAGATGCCACTTTAGTCAGACCTTTTGTGACAGTCTATCTATACATACTATCTATGCCTCATTTGTGCTTCGAGTTGTCTGTGCCAGTGGTCCCCAGGGTAGGAGTAACGGGGCAGGATGCCAAGGATGCTCCACAAAGAAAATATTAGAACTTTACACATAAAAAAAATAAAAATTAGGATGAGATAAAAATATTTGCGAAGTTTTATAATGTACAAAATCAATTAGTACCCAAACAGAAGACATAAAATAATTGAGGGGGGTATATGCCCAAAATGTTTTCCTGATGAGGCAACTAAAAAGTTAGGAGACCACCGATCTGTGTTATTAATCATATATCCCAAATAGTCAAGTCTGTTTCTTCATTTGTAAAATTAGGTCTAGGATTGAATTAGATAACATCTGCAGTCTTTTTGTAGCTTAAATATTCATTGAATTAAAAAAATTATTTATTTTTAAAGATTTATTTGTCAGAGAGAGAATGAGAGAGAGAGCACAAGCAGGGGGAGCGGCAGGCAGAGGGACAAGTAGGCTCCCTGCTGAGCAAGGAGCCCGACGTGGGACTTGATCCCAGGACCCTGGAATCATGACCTGAGCTGAAGGCAGACGCTTAACCAACTGAGCCACCCAGGCGTCCCTAAAAAATTTGTTTTGAAAAAATCTCAAGCATACAGGAAAGTTGCCAAGTGTTAGGTATACTGAACTCCCATATTCCATCCACTTAGTTTTATCCACTGTTAACATTGTGCCACATTGGTTCTTTCTCTCATAAATACACATATACATACATATCATTATAATTTTATTCAGAACCATTTGCTAGTAAATTACTGAGGTTGTGACCATTCACCCGAAATATGTTAGTGTGTGTCTATTAAGAACAAAGATACTCTTTTACATAACTATAGTATATTCATCAAACTCAATACTATATTATTATCAAATATAGGGTCCATATTAAAATTCTGCTGATTTTCCAGTATAAACTTTATAGCTATTTTTTCCCTAATCTGAGGATTAGGGGATGAGAAGTTTTTTGTCATGTCTCTTTAGTTGTTTTTACTAGAGCAATTTTTTTAGCTTTTGTTTTTCATGGCATTGACATTTTTTAAGAGTACAGGTCCTTAATTTTGTAGAAAGTCTCTTTTGGGTTTGCATAACTGTTTCTACTATACCTTGATCTTTTTCTTTGTTGTAGTTTAATTCTCTCTCTCTGCGTACACATGTGCTGTGTGCTCATTTGTGAGTCCTTTTTCCCAAATTACATTGTAAATTCCTTGGAGACAGAGATGATTCATCCTCTTAATGTTTGTTCTTCACACTTCCAAGCGTGTATAATATTTGGCCTATAATAAAAATTAAATATATTCATAAGTCAAAAGTTCTTACATATTCTATAGATTAAAAGGATGCTTTAAAACATACAGAGAAGGATATATCAGATTAATGAACTCCCAGTAATTAAGGAGGTCAAAGAATGCCATGGTAACAATGGAACTATTATTTTATTTTATTGAATCTTGGAGGAAATTGGTTACTACAGAGTGTAATATGGGGCATGCACAGAACACTGTGAATCCTGTACTAATTGACATGTGTTATTTCTTTTCATCATTCCTCTGAGGAAACCCTTTGCAATAATGTTTGACCTCTTTTCCATATACAGAGTTCCAAAATAGCATTTGCATCTGACTGGTATTTCAGTGGGCAGTGAAATTAACATGAAAGATCTTGGACTTTTAAAAATATGTTTCTCAAGATCGGAAATATCTGAGGTTGTCAAGAAAAAATCTTTTATTATCCTTAACTATCCTCTCATTATCAACTAAACAGAGTTATAAGAAAGTGGCTCATCCTAAGTTTTAAGGGAAGCACAATTTAAAAGTTTTCCATTTTAAAGCCAGCATCTGAAAAAATGCATTATAGCCTTTTAGAGGTTCTGATTTCCCCACAACCCATCACTTCTTTATGAAGGTCCATAATAAACTTGAATTTGTTATTTAGGATTATTTAGGATTTTTAAATCAGTAGGCTTTAAGGAACTCCCAGATCATTATTTTCTCTAGTTTTGATGAAGAACATGTAATATCCTTAGTATTGAGTTTCTTAACTCTTGTCTGGGTCAATTACTATCTCAGTTGATTCTTTATCTCTGAAGGCTTATTCTAACTCTGCATTTATCTGAACTTACTGAATCACTCTTCGTTACTCAGCACATACTTTAGTAGAGATATTCTTAGAGGAGTAACGGCTGACATTCTCCATATTGTGGTTTGTCTGTGTGTATGTGCCTGTGGATAACTTGGCAATCGCTTTCGCAGCGAAGTAACAGTCATGTGGTTCAGCCAAAGTTTAGAGGAGTGAAATAACCGAAATGGGAGTTTTTTGTATCATGCCAAGTGATACTATCCTCGGTTCTTTTTTACTGAATCACTCAGGTAGTAGGTAATGTTTCATTGCCTTGGAAGGTATTGAACACAAAATAATACAAAGCAAACAAACAAAGAAAACCCAACAACCACCAACAAACAGGAAACATCAGGTAATTCAGATGATCTACTTTCTTGCCACAGTATGAAGCCAAGAACTCGTCCTTGTAACTCAAAAATGTATGCTTATATCAGAATCTGATTTAGAGGATGAAAAATAACATCTCCTATTTTTTCCAGGATCAGGTTTAATAGAAAACTGATCATGCACTAATCTTTTCCCAGGCATGACTTGGGAATATTTCATGTTCACTCTATTTTTAAAAAAAAAAAAGTTTTTTTTGAGGCATATTTCTACTACAGCAGGAAGAGACACTGTGTGATTCACTGAATTGTGTGAATTAAAGGATTGATCAAGGAACTAGCCATTGAAAATGATGGCCACTGCCATATTAGAAGTGCTTTGATCTTCTATTTTGAAGTTGAATTTATCTTTAATTATATGTGATGCTATTTGATTATTACACACTTAGACTATTATAATGTGGTTTGTAAAATGTATAGTAACCTCACCCATTTTTCTGTAGTTATGTTTGCTTTGAAATGTTTTAGTTTCACTTAACTGAAAACTATTAGATTTCTGAATTAGCAGACACTTAACATGTAAAATATTTGGCTGTCAGGCAAAGTATGATTCCTATAAAAAAATAAGGATTATCAGTGTGCTCTGTTGGACCCGGTGTCCAACAGTGTCCAGGTAACAAAATTATGTGTGATTATTATTTCTAGATCTATCCACTAACTGGCTGCTTGACTTTAGGCAAATCACTTTAGGACCTTTGAAAAATGAAAGCCTTACACTAGATGATATCCTGGGTTTCAACCTCTGAAATTCTATGATCCTACTTTGCTATGGTGTCTATGATAGATGTAATGCAGAATACAATAGAAATTCCTGACACATTTTCTAAAAGAAAGATGTTTTTAAAATAGTGCATGAATTAATGGTTTTTGACCTTGCATTTTGATATGGAAATGAGGTACTTAAAACAACAACAACAATGACAACTATGTGACTTAATTCTTGCTAGGGTAGAGGGTAGTGGGTTGAGGGGCAATCCCACAATAAGGCCACAGCTGTAGAGAGAACTTTCATTTGGAATTTCCTGTATTATGCCATTACCTTAGCCTTGAGGATATAATGTCTTTCTTTGAAATTGCCTGCTTTGCTTGCATTTACATGCCTACCCCTGAATTTTTCCCAGTGTAGGCTGTTATATGCCTCACCTATGAAACATCCTTAAGTTTGAACCTGATTTTAATTTTCCAGAGGAAATTACAAAATGATTCTTTCTTTTCAAATGGTAGCCAGGTATAATGATTAGACTTTTAACACCATTTAATTAATTTTGTCACTGTTCCTAATAGGACAATCAGGCAAAAAACAAAAGCGAAAATGAATAAACAAAATCTTTCAAGTCCAGTGGCTATTTAGAGAATATCATTAGGGAGCATGACATTTCAAATCCGATTTTGGCTTCTCTTTGTCATATGACCAGTTCTTTACTTGCTAAGAAGATGTCTTCTGTGGTCAGAAATCTGCTAATGATAGCCAGGACCCTCTAGAAACATGCGTGGTAATAGGTCCATAGTAGAAGTACAGTAAATATTTAAGTGAATTGCAATTTCAGAAACATTTCCCAAACATAAACCTGAAAGATTTAAAAGACTGAATTAATACTTGAAGTTATGAAACTTCCTAACAAATGCTAGAATTATCTTTGTAGGAAAAATGAATTGTATTTTTTTCTTCATTTTTAATTGATGATGAAATTCCCCACTTTAAATTCTGATCTGTCACACACAATTACTGGACATGATTACTGCTTAAAAACTAAGCATTGCTACTTTTTTTTTTTAAGATTTTATTTATTTATTTGACAGAGAGAGACAGTGAGAGAGTGAATACAAGCAGGGGGATAGGGAGAAGCAGGCTTCCCGTGGAGCAGGGATCCCGATGTGGGGTTCGATCCCAGGACCCTGAGATCATGACCTGAGAAGGTAGACGCTTAACAACCGAGCCACCCAGGTGCCCCAATACTTTGAGTTTTTTAACTGAAGAATGATATAGTATGTTTTACCAATAAGTACTTTGGGATATTTTTAAGCTAAAAGCCTATAAATGTGTATAATTTGTAATAGTAGGTGATAGAGTGAAAAGCAACCAGAAAGGTATGATCATATAGCTGCATCTCAAGCTACTCTCTTCTTAGCTCACAGACTATGGCTGTGTTAAAATTTTAGCATTTGTTTCTTTTCAGAGAGGGTGGGAAGTGAAGCCTTAAAATAAACCATTTCAAGGTAGTTAACTCTATGCCATATACTAATGGAGAAGAAAAGTAGTACAGATAAGTCAAAAATAGTAGATAATGATTGCTTCTCTTTATTGGTATAAAGAACATGGGAAAGGCCATTGGGAACAGGAGCTGGGTGGACACTTAAATCTGGAAAAACCATTGTTGGTGTCTTTTTTCCCCTGTGCTTCTGTCTGCAGCTTGGTCAGGATCCCTGGAGATGGAGCTTTGGGGGGCGGGGAGGGGGAGGGGGGAAGAAAGGGAACAAATCACTGAGCCTAAGACAATATCATCTGTAGGTTCTCTCTCTTTCTTGTTTCCTACAGCTGGTGAATCTGGAGGGAATCCTCAGTAAAATTCCAGGTTAGATGATTTAGCAGATGGTTGTTCAGTACTCAGAGGGAAAAATGTTGATCTCTAGGAGCCAGCCTGAGTTTATGAAAAAATGTTATGGTAGATTAATCTAATTTCATTCTTCTTTGGAAGGGTTATTAGACTATTAATCACAAGATACAAGTGTCTGAATTTTTTGCAGCTTTATTTAAAAAGATTTTATTTATTAGAGAGAGAGAGTGCGCACAAGGGGGAGGATGGGGGAGGGACAGAGGGAGAGGGAGAAGCAGGCTCCCCACTGAGCAGGGAGCCTGACCCAGTGCTCTGAGATCCCAGAACCCCAGGATCATCACCTGAGCTGAAGACAGACGCCCCTGCAGCTTTTTGACATGGCCCATCTTGTTATCATTGTGGACAAGATGGATGACAGTGATATGATATGATAACACAATCACGTTGATATGCAACTGGTTGAACAACCATCTGAGAGAGTGTTATTTAATGGAAAAAGTGTTAATGTAAAAGGAAGACTCTGGAAAACTATAGGAATCTGTCTTCAGCTTCATGTTATATAATATATAAACGAAGAGTTAAAGGAAAATATAGTTGGCACACTGATCAAATTTGTAGGGGAAGGATGACTAAAATTATTAGGATAGAGACAGGAGTCAAAAAAGGTCCAGACATACTGGGATGATGGGCTTGGTCATGAAGATAAAATTTACGTGGAATGGATTGCATTAGGAATTAAGAAGTGAATTTTCCAGGGTGCTGCCAAATTACTTCTGGGCCTGTGGCAATAGAAGAAATTTATTCATCAGATAGGGACTAAAACTAGTTGATTTTTAAGATGCAGTCTGACTTTTTTTGGTGGTGTGTTCCCTGTTTGTTTACAACCAATCTTACTCCCTGTCATTTGGCTAAGAAGCAGAGAATGTCTTTGACCATAAATTGAGAAGCAGGAGTCATCTGTTTATGTTATTATCAAAACATGCCTGTTGCTTGTGCAAGGAGCTTTATTCTTGTCTACTCACTCCTAAAACATCTTCCTGAAATTAGAAGGACTTAACATAGGAGTTTATAAGGGAAAATAGTATTGCTTCCAGGAAACAATTTTTGTTTATAATTTGACACATTTTGGTTAGCACCAAAACCAAGATGATCATGTGGCAGCTATGAAAAGATAGTACTATGAAATCAAATCACACAGCCACATCAGAATAACCAAGTTCATTGGTTTTGTTCACTCATTTGTTCTTTCACTCATTTCATTTATAAATATTTTTTACTAACCTGGTAAGAGCTGGGCATTGTTAGGTGTTGGGAAATTGATATATACTATAATTTCTCTGATGGAAAATCTGTTAGTAGACTCTGTGTCTTACAACTTGCTAAGAAACACTTTTGTTAAAATAATAAACAGGTATTACATTTTTTTTTACTTTTTTTGTGATGTAAACCACAAAGAAAAGTATAAAAGAACTGCTAGAAAAATCCCGTTTAACTGTATGTTAACTATTATGTATATTCATACAAAATCACACTTTTGTGTACATCATCGGTATTAACATTGCTTTGAAACTGAATTCTGAGATAGAACTTGGTTTTTCAGAGTTTTCTTTTATAGTGTCAGAGTTTTGTGTATTTTTCGGACTATTAATTTCCATGTTGTTCTTTGAAAGGAAAAATAAAATATTATGTAAAGGGTTTTTAAAATACATGCTGATCACTGTTTTTTGAGGAAAAATGCCTTTCTTGCTCTCTTGGCTAAATGTTTTTAGCCAGTTTTAATTTCAATGCATAGTACTGCTAAGTAGACAAGAATGATCTTGAAAAAAGAAAGCTTTTGAAATACGAAGCCAACAAAGGCATTGCCTGAAGGATAAGTTAATAGTTGAATATATTCACTGGTTACGCTGCCAAGTTTTATCTTTAATTTATTTTAATTTAAGAAGGTAAGTCTCTGTCTTTCATCTTAAAAGTATACCTATTAACATTAGCTTATAAATCATTATCACACCCAGGTAGAGGAGAGCAGTAGTATCTAGTTTTACAATTAGAAATGTAAAATGAGAAGCCAGTGCTCCTCTGTATGACTATAGTAAACAAGATTTAAGGCAGGGAGGGGTCCCCTCTGGTTGATCTTCAAGTCATCTATACATGTCTAAGACTGTTGCTTCTGCCAGATTGTCTCTCTCTGAAGTTTTCCAGGATTCTTTAGCAAAATGTTAGTTCTTGCCCATTAGTCTTTCTGTCCCCAGCTTACAATCTTCTCTGACATTTCCCGTAATTATCTCAAGACTGTAGAGAAATGCGAGAGATAGTTGTATGTTCATGTTCATAGCAGCATTATCCACAATAGCCAAAGGTGAATCAACCCAAATGTCCTTCAGTGGATGAATGGACAAACAAAATGTGGTGTATACATACAGTGGAATATTATTCAGTCTTAAAAAGGAAGAAAATTTTGACATATGCTACCACATGTGTGAACCTTGAGGACATTATGCTGAGGGAAATAATTAAGTCACAAAAAGACAATTAGTGGGGCGCCTGGGTGGCTCAGTCGTTAAGTGTCTGCCTTCGGCTCAGGTCATGATCTCAGGGTCCTGGGATCAAGCCCCGCATCGGGCTCCCTGCTCAGAGGGAAGCCTGCTTCTCCCTCTCCCACTCCCCCTGCTTGTGGTCCCTCTCTCACTGTGTCTCTCTCTGTCAAATAAATAAATAAATAATCTTAAGAAAAAAAAAAAACTTCAAAAAAGACAATTAGTATATGATTCCACTTATATGAAAGATCTAGAGTAGTCAAATTCATAGAGACAGGAAGTAGAATGGTAGTTGGTAGGGGAGGGGGAAGGTGGAAATTAGAAGTTGTTTAATGTGTGTGGAGTTTCAGTTTTGCAAGATGAAAAAGTTGTGGAGATTGATTCCACAACAATGTGAATATACCTAACCTACTAGATTGTATGCTTATAAATGATGAAGATGGTAAATTTCATGTAGTATGTATTTTACTGCAATTAAAAAAAGAACTTTCAAAAATACTTCAAAAGGTTAGCTAAATAAAAACATTCCCTTTACATTAAAAAATTTAAGATTGCAGAGAAATGAAAAATAACAAAAATAAAAACAACAACAAAATAGTCCTCTATCAAAACTGACTGGTTATCAGATTAAAGGTTTTTGGCTTTGACCTTCAGGATTTGGGCTGTAAGACAAACTCAGTAAAGGATATAGCTTAGTCATTTACTCTGCATGTCCAAAACTGAACTTGGGATCTTTTCCTTACAAATTTGTTTTTGCTTCCTCTGTCCCAAGTTAGACATATGCATGTCAACCCATGTGTCTTTTTTCCCTTTACTCTCCAGATACTAGCAGGCTTCCCGCCGAGCAGGGAGCCTGATGCGGGGCTCGATCCCAGGACCCTGAGATCATGACCTGAGCCGAAGGCAGACGCTTAATGACTGAGCCACCCAGGCGCCCCTGGATCTTCATAGTCATTTAGGTTATACTGTATACTCTCTCTTATTCTGTTCTGTGATGGCCAAGTCTCGCTTTTAATATATTTTTCACCTTTCTCTTATCTGCTGTCTCTGCATCAGTGGTACAATTTATTTGTTCAGGTAATACTTGTTAGCAGCTACAAGGTGCCAGACTTGGTTCTGGTTGATTGGGCTATAGCAATGAACAAAAAAAGGTCCCTGCCCCCATGGAACTTGCAGGAAAGACAAATAATAAGGAATATATCTGTGTCAAATAAATTATGTATTATTTTAGAAGGCGTTAATGCCATGAAAAAAGAAATAGGATAGGAAAGGGGGTTTGGGAGTGTGTGTAGTGGGAGAGAGTTGCAATTTAAAAAATGGTGGTGTGTATAGACTTCATTGAGAAGATGAAATTTGAGCAAAAACCTGAAGGGGGTAAGGGAATGAGCCATGATTATATCTGGGGAAAAGCCTTACAGACAGGGGGAAGAGTCAGCACAAAGGCTGTAAGATGAGAGCATGCCTGGTGAGTTCATGGAAGACCAAGGAAGACAGTACATCTGGAGTAGAGAGAGCAAAGGGAAGAGTCATGGGAAATGAGATCATAGAGGTAATAGTGGTCAGCTCATATAGGGTCTTTGTGGGGCATTTGGATAATGGATGTGTTGAGCAGTGGAGAAATACCTGATTTGTATTATAGATGAGTCATTTTGGCTGCTGGGTTGAGAGTAGATTGTATGAGCAAGAGGTTGAAACAGAGAGACCAGATAGAAGGTTGTTGGAATATTTCAATCAAGAAATGAAGGTATCCTTGATGGAGTGGTTGGTGGTAGTGGTTGATAGAGGTGGTGAGATTAGGTTAGATTCAGTTAGATTAGTTAGACTTCTTCATCAAGAAATGAAGGTATCGGGCGCCTGGGTGGCTCAGTTGGTTAAGCGACTGCCTTCAGCTCAGGTCATGATCCCGGGGTCCTGGGATCGAGTCCGCATCGGGCTCCCTGCTCTGCAGGGAGCCTGCTTCTCCCTCTCCCACTCCCCCTGCTTGTGTTCCCTCTCTCGCTGTGTCTCTCTCTGTCAAATAAATAAAATCTTTAAAAAAAAAAAAAAAAAGAAAGAAATGAAGGTATCCTTGATGGAGTGGTTGGTGGTAGTGGTTGATAGAGGTGGTGAGATTAGGTTAGTGAAGATAGAGTTGATACGAGTTTCTAATAGATTAGATGTCAGGTATAAGAGAGTCAGTCTAAGTTTTTTTGTCCCAAGTTAACTGCATTTCCCATCAACTGAGATGGGAAGGCTGAGGGTGGAACAAGTGTAGAGGGAAGGTGTTGAATTTTTGGACTTGTTAACTTGAGGAGTCTATTTCATATCCAAATGGAGGTATGGAATAGACAGATATATGAGTTCAGAATTCCAGTGGAAATAAATTTGGGAGTCATGTGCAAATATATGGTATTTAAAGCCAAAGACTAGATGAAATCTAGAATGAGTAGGTAGAGAAAAGGGACAAGAACTGAGCTCAGGGCTCTTCAACACAAAGATACCTAGGTTGGGTCAAGGTGGGGGAAGAAAAGAAATTGATCAAGGAGACTGAAAAGAAGCAACTGGTGAGATAAGGGAGAAATCAAGTGTGGTGCCCTGGAAGGCAAATGAAGCACGTGTATCAATCGCAGAGAGAGTGATTCATCATTGCCTTGGTTTAGATCTTCATAGTCATTTATTTATTTTTTTAAAAGATTTTATTTATTTATTTGACAGAGAGAGACACAGCGAGAGAGGGAACACAAGCAGGGGGAATGGGATGGGGAGAAGCAGGCTTCCCGCCGAGCAGGGAGCCTGATGCGGGGCTTGATCCCAGGACCCTGAGATCATGACCTGAGCCGAAGGCAGACGCTTAACGACTGAGCCACCCAGGCGCCCCTAGATCTTCATAGTCATTTAGGTTATACTGTATACTCTCTCTTATTCTGTTCTCAAACCCGTCCATATACCCTATCCTTCTCTGCTTTGTCTTTTATCAAAGTGTTCTTTAAAACAAACGAACAAAACCACAAAGACACATAAACACAAAAGAAAATGTTACTCTGTAATTAAAATTTTATCAGGTACTCCCAGTTGTCTATGAAATCTGCACTCCTTTTCATGATGCAGATTTTTATGACCTGCCATCTCTGTTTCTCTAGTCTCATCTCTCTTCCCTTTCTGACCCTCACACTATCTCCTGCCTCTTCTCTCTTTCTGAATACATTGTGTTTTCCTACCCTCATTCCCAAATTCACTTATCAAAAGCCTATATATCTTTCAAATCTTAACTCAGGCATTACCTTTGGGTGAAGTGTTTTCTGTAGCACTCACTTCCAAGCAGAATTGACCACCTCTTTCCTTGCCCCAATTTTCATCAGTAACATACTATTCTTAAGACCCTTAATAACATATTATTGCTGTTATTTATTTTCTGTCTCCCTCATAAGCTTTGTGCATACAAAAATTATTCCTAATTTCTCTCTCTATCCCCAGACTCTAGCATACATAATGTGAAACGCACACTGTTACCAAACAAATGCTTGTTAAAGGGTGATTTTTTTTGCTTTAAATAGTCAGTTTGAAGGAATTAAGTAAATGAGAAGGAAAGTCTTCTGTATTCTTATTTTAATATTAAATATTAAAATTTAAATTTATTTTATCAATTTATTGAATTAAAACTTATTTTATAAATAATATTTAAAATACTGTTAAATAAACATAATTTATAGATAATTATTTAAATTTATTAAATATTAAGTATTAAAACTAAATATTAATATTGACTGCCACATATTTGCCATTTCTGGTATTCCTCATTATTTGCATAGATCCAGGTTTTCATCTGGCAATGTTTAACTTCATCCTGAAGAATGTTCTTTAAGATTCCTTATATTGCAAACATGCTACAATAAATTCTGAGTTTTTGTTTTCCTGAAACATTTTTTAATTTTACTTTTATTTTTAAAGGACAGTTTTGCTAGATACAGAATTCTAGGTTGACAATGATTTGTGTTTTTTCCTTTTAACACTTTAAACCCAATTGATATTGTTCCACAGAAAGTGAGCCTGGTTTTGTCTTTTTTCTTTCTCTGCCTCAGTTTGGATAATTTCTATTGTTGTGCTTCAAGTTCAGTGATCTTTTCTTGTGTCTAATCTGTGATGAATTCCATGAATGCATTTTTCACTTCATATATTGTATTTTTCATTTCTAGAAGCTCTGGCTCTTTGTTTTGTTTGTTTGTTTTTGTAATCTTTTATTTCTCTCATTTTTGTGTTTTCCTTTACATCCATGAGCATAAATTTAGTTCTTTTATAGTCTTTATCTGCTATTTCCAGATCTTTGTCATTTACATGTCTGTTTTATTTTCTAATGTTTCTCCTATATATGGGTCTCATTTTCTTGAGTCTTTGCATGTCTGACAATTTTGGATTGGATGCTGGATATTGTGAATGTTTTGTTATTGAGTGCAGAATTTTATTGTCTTTCTGTAAAGACTGTTAGGCTTAGTTATAATAAGCAGTAAGTTAATTGTGGGATCCGTTCAATTCTTTTGAAGTTTCTTTTAGTGTGTCTAGAGTTATCTTTCCTCTAGGGCAGTGGTCCTCAAAGTATGGTACCTGGACCAACAGCATCATTATTACCTAGGAACTTGTTACAAATGTAAATTCTAGAGTTTTACTCCAGATCACTGAATCAAAAACTGTGGGGGAAATGCTTAGCAGTCTGTGTTTTAACAAACCCTCCAGGTTATTCTGATGCACTCTAACTTTTAAGAATCACTACTCTAGAGCTAGTTTAGGTTTGCTACTAGTGTGTGGCGCCCTCCTGGAGTCTCTTTTCAATGCTCCAGATATTTATCCAGGTCTCTACTTTAGCTGGTAAAGTATCACATAGCATTGTATGAGTTCTGAATATTATTCTGATTACCACTCATGATACTTTGCTTGGCTTTGTGGCATTTGCTCTGTACTGGTGCAATTTAATTTTCACCCATAGTCTCAAGAGGACCTCTGTGACTTCTTGAGCTCTTGTCTGCATAGACCTCTTCTTTTTAGTACTCTGTTCTACAAATTCCATCCCTTTCCTCCTCTTTAATGTCTGAGCTCTGTCACCCCAATTCAACAAGACATCTATATTCTGCTTAGGTAAGCATTTCCTGTGTTGCATTCCAGAAAGTACTTCCAGACAGACATTTTTGGGACATTTTGGGGACTTATCTTGTTCATTTCCGTGCAGTTAGGGATCACAGTCCTCCACTGACTTTTGTCCAATGTGTAACAGTAATTCTTTTATGTATTTTGGTTAGTTTCTCACTGTTTATAGCAGGAAGACAGTCCCAGTTACTCTGTTGTGGCTGGAAGCCAGGTACTTATTTTTTATGGTCCTGAGGTCACATGAAAGCTAATTCTATGAGGCAAATGAACATTGTTTTAATTTCTTCACATTATTTCTGGCACTACTAGAGTGCTATATGTTCTGCATATTAGACACTGTGCTAGGATGGGAGGATTCAAACCTAAATAGGTTAGGGTCTTTGCCTTCAAAGATCTCATAACCTATGAGAGAAGGCTGACTGTCAGCTTATGATAAAGGCTCTAATAGAGCAACATGAAATTACATGAAGATTGTGGACTTTGAAATAAGATAGGCTTCATTTGAATCTCAACTCTATGACTTATTATTGTGCTGTGTAACCTCTCATAGCTTTAGTTTCTCATTCTGCAGAATGGAGAAAATACTTGTAGCACTGTTGAGAAAATGGAAATGAAATTCTTTTATAGAATACTTGGCATGTAGTAGAGGCTCATTAAGTGTTTGTTTCTTTCTCCTTAGAATAAATGTAGGACAGAGGAGCAGTTAATTATTATTGCAGAATTCTTCTGGGAGGAAATGACATTTAAATTGTGTCTTGAAGGCAGAATAGGATTTTGATACCTGTTAGATGAGTTCCAAGGACATTCTACTTTAAAGGACCTGAATGAGCAAGGGCTCAAAGGTGTAAAAGGTGGGGAAGTCTGAAAATAATGCTTATGGAAGTTAGCATATCCAGAGCCTTAAGAAAAGCAGTGTGGGTCTTAAAAAAAGAATCCTAGTAGTAGGAAAGTAAAAATAAAGAAAAAAAAGAACAAACAGAAAATGTAACCCATAGTAAAAGTATACTTCCTTAGGCCATTCCTATTTACTGCCATGACTAATAAATCTGGGAAGGCCTGTGGAAAATTCCTGTGGGTTGATATTTTCCTAACCACTATTCAAAACTACTTTAAGTTGATATTCTAAGCTGATCATTTCATTAATATTAAACTCTAGAGCATGTTCCCAAGTTTCCAAGAGTTTGCTGAATTGTTTTTCTCTGTTATCTGTTTCCTTGGGTTACTTCCATTTTTATCTTTCTTGTCCAGGGAAACTTGATTCCCTAGGTTTTCTAAGTGATTGATAATGTGAAAGTACTGAAAAGACATTTCGTAGACTCTGGTATGTCTTTCTGTGTTCACATTTAGTAGGATTACTGTCAAGGATTTAGTAAAATATATAAATAATATATTCTACATTTCTTTTGGTAGGGGATTCTAAACTTAAGTATTTTATTTAATTGAGGTTAAGATTGGTTGTATGAGATTTTGATTTTTTTTTTGTTTTAAATTATTATTTTTTACACTGCTTATTAAGAATCAGATGGCTTCCTGGGTTAGGTTTGCTTCATTTCTCCAGTGGGTAACTTTTATCTGGCCTTTAGGTGTTTATTCAGTTATTGTTTTCTTTGGTTTCTGAAGCTCTGGAATATTTTAGAAAAAATAAGGCTCATGGAGAGAGCTGTTATCCCTGAAAATGGTAAGACCAGAAATAGACAAAAACAAAACTCAGATATCACCCTTGAAATCTGGATTTCAAGTTTTAAAAAGTCCTTTGCCTCTCTCTCTAATACCAATCATTTATAAGTGTCCCTCTCTTTCTCTGTGATATGTTCTCACAAAAAAAGTCCTTTTGTGTTTGTATGAGAATTACATTGATTTCATAAGTTAAATTGAGGAGAATTTACATATTTCCAATATTGAGTTTTCTCATTCATGAAAATGGTTTATTTCTCTATTTATTTAGGCCTTCTTCAATAATTACAAAGTTTTATCTCCAAAGATCTTGTATATCATTTATTAGATTTATTAATGGATTTTTAATAGTCTTTAAATATGGGAGTTATTTTTTGTTACACAGATTGGTTGTTGCCTCAGAAAATTGATTTTTATATATAGATTTTGAGGCCAGCAAAGTTGCTTTACTTGTTTCTTAAAATGGTTTATACATTTTCTTAGATTTTCCAGGGAAAGAATCAGATCATATGCCGTGGCAATTTTTCTTTTCCTTTCAAATCTCATACTACTTTATTCTTGAAAAGAAGTGGTGATAATGGGACCTTGCTTTGTTCCTGACTTAAAGAGACTCCTAACATCATTTTTCATGTTAGGAAGTTTTTCTTTGTTGCTGGATTGGGCATTTTTTAAAGTAGTGAATCAATATAGAATTTTAAATTTTTTTTATACCTACTGAGATAAATCATGTGAATTTTCTTTTTTTACCCTGTTAATGTAATAAAATGTTAATGGATTTTCTAGTGTTAAACAATTCTTGTATTCCCAGACGAACTCTATTTAGTTACTTGAAAATAATATATTGCTAGATTTTTTTTTTTGGTTAATATTTTTGTTTAGGAATGCCCTGTGACTTCCCTTTCTAGTATTATACATTTTTGATCATAGAATAAGCTTGGAGGCTTTTCCTAATTTTCTAATATCTGGAAAAATTTGTGTAACATAGGATTTATTCCCTGAAGGTATGGTAAAACTTACTTTATATCCTTTGTACCTGGTGAAGTTTTTAGGTGGGAGGTTTTTTTGGTTTATTTTATTTATTTATTTATTTTAAGATTTTATTTATTTGAGAGAAAAAGGGTGTGAGAGAGAGCACAAGCTGGGTGAGTGGGAGGGGTGGTGGAGGGAGGAGAGGCAGACTCCCTGCTGAGTAGGGAGCCCAGTGCAGGCCCATCCCAGGACCCTGGGATCAGGACCTGAGCTGAGGGCAGATGTTTAACTGACTGAGCCACCCAGGTGCCCCTGTTTGTTTTTGTAGATTAAAAAATCTTAAGTATAACATACATATGGAAAAGTGTACCCATCATAGATGTACATTTCAATGAATTTTCACAAACTGAACAAATCCATGTAACCATAATCCTGATCAAGAAACTAAACATTACTAGACCCCAGGGGTCTCTATTGCATGCCCTTTCAGCCACTGCCTCTCCCCAGGGGAGACCACTACTCCAATTTCTAAACTTTAGATTGGGTTTTGTTTGTTTGTTTGTTTTTGAATTATATATAAGTGGAATCATACAGGATGAATTCTTTCGCATATGGCTTCTTTTACTCAACAGTATATTTGTGAGATTCATCTTGTTGTTTTGTGTAATTATAGTTCATTCATTTTATTTGCTGTGTAGTCTTCTATTGCCTGAATAATCATACAGTAGAATACACTACATTATTTACTCGTTATACTATTAATGGATTTGGGGGTACTTTCCAATTTCTGGCTAATATGAATAGGGTTGTTATGAACATTCTTATATATATTTTTTGGTGAACGTATTTACATGCCCCTTTAACCTACATGTTAAATTATACAGTCATTGGCTTTGCCTTTGTTCAGCTTTAGTGGTTTAGTGGTTACCAGTTAAGTTGTTTAACTAATTTACATTTTTACCAGCTGTGTTTTGAGTTCTGATTGTTCCACATTCTTATTGGGGCTTGGCATTAATTTATTTTACCCATTCTAGTTGGTATGTTGACTATCACAGTATGCTGTTAATTTGCCTTTCCTTGATGATTAGGTACATTAAGCACCTTTTTCATATGCTTATTGGCCATTTGTATAGTCTTTTTGGTAAAGTGCCTATTCAAGTTTTTGTCTGTTTGGATTGTCTCCTTTTTTCTTATTGACTTATAGAAGTTCTTTATATATTACAGATACGCATCCTTTGTTGGATATATGTACTGAAATAGTTTCTTTTATGGGTAGTTTTAAAATTAGTTTTTAAATTTTGTAATAGTTATTCAAGTTTTGTTTCCTTTTGAGATTATTTTAATAATCTTTTTCTGTAAGGTTGTTGATTTATCTGTTTTTACATCTATTGATATAAAGTTGTTTCAATTCTGGAAAATTATTAGTCACTATCTCTTTAAATATTGTATATACAAGCATATATGAGTACATGAGTATTTTTAATATAGCTGATAGCATGCTTTATATACTGTCTTGAACCTTGTTTTCTTCACTTAACAATATTTCTAGGAAATCCTTGCTTGTCAATATATAGAGAGGTTCTGATTTTTATTTATTTATTTATTTATTAAGATTTTATTTATTTATTTGGCAGAAAGAGACACAGTGAGAGAGGGAACACAAGCAGGGGGAGTGGGAGAGGGAGAAGCAGGCTTCCCGTGGAGCAGGGAGCCCGATGCGGGGCTTGATCCCAAGACCCTGGGATCATGACCTGAGCCGAAGGCAGACACTTAACGACTGAGCCACCCAGGCGCCCCTATTTATTTTTTTAAAAGATTTTATTTATTTCGACACAGAGAGACACAGCGAGAGAGGGAACACAAGCAGGGTGAGTGGGAGAGGGAGAAGCAGGCTTCCCGCGGAGCAGGGAGCCCGATGCGGGGCTCGATCCCAGGACCCTTGGATCATGACCTGAGCTGAGGGCAGACACTTAACGACTGACCCACCCAGCCGCCCCTAGAGCTTCTGATTTTTAAAAATAGCTTCATAGTATATAGTAATGTTATGTAATAATTTATTTACACAGTACCCTATTAATAGGCATTTAAATAATTTTCAGTCTTTTGCTATAACAAGCACAGCTACAATGATGATAAATTCATAAAGTGGAATTTCTGGTCTCATAAATCCCTGGGCTGGTACAGTATTAACTTTTATGTTTATTCTGTTTTTAATTTTTAAAATCTTTTAAAAAATTAGATATAATTTGTATACAATAAAATTCACCATTATAAGGGGTTCAATTCAGTATTTTTTCAGTATATTCAGTGTTGTGCAGCCATTACCACTATCTAATTCCAGAACATTTTCATCATCCCTAAACAAAACATAGTACCTATTAGCAGTTTCCTGCCTTCCCCTGGCCCCTAGCAACCACGAATCTACTTTCTGTCTCTATATTTGCCTACTCTGGACATTTCATGTAAATGAAATCACACAAACTGTGGTCTTTTGTGTCTGGCTTCTTTTACTTAGTATAATGTTTTTAAAGGTTCATCCATATTATAGCATGTATTTGTGCTTAGTACCTTTTATGGACAAATAATATTCCATTGTGTGGGTATACCCTATTTAGTTGATGGATATCTGGCTTGTTTCTACTTATTGGCTATTATGAATAATGCTCCTATGAATATTTGTGCACAGATTTTTGTGTGGACATATGCTTTCAGTTCTCTCCAGTCTGTACCCAGGAGTGGAATTTCAAGGTTATATAGTAATTCTATGTTTAACTATTTGAGGAACTATCAAAGCGTTATCAGCTGCACCATTTTACATTCCGACCAGCAATATTCAAGGGTTCCAATTTCTCCACAGCTTTGTTAACACTTGTTATTTTCTTTTCTCTTTTTTTAAATTTTATGGCTGCTGTCTGAAATTATTGTGAAAATGTATCTTGTGGTTTTGATTTGCATTTTCCTAGTGACTAGTGATATTGAACATCTTTTCATGTGCTTATTAGCTATTTGTATATCTTCTTTAGTGAAAGGTCTATTTAGATCCTTTGCCCATTTTTAAAATTATGTAATTTATCTTTTTATTGTTGAGCTGGTTACTAGACCCCTATCAGATACATTATTTGATTATTTTCTTCCATTTTGTGGGTTGTCTTTTAATTTTCTTGATATAGTGTCTTTTGAAGCAAAATTTAAAAAAATTTAATGAATTCTAATTTATTTATTTTTCCTTTTATTGTTTGTGCTTCTGGTGTCATATTTAAGAGTTTATTGCCAAAATCTGAGGTCCCAAAGATTTACTCTATAGTTGTAGCTTTTACTTTTAGGTCTTTGGCCCATTTTGAGGTAATTTTTGCAAACAGTGTCAGGTAAGGGTCGAATTTCATTCTTTTGCATGTGGATATCCAGTTGTCTCAGAATTATTTGTTGAAAAGACCATTTTTCCCCATCAAATGATCTTGGCACCCGTGTTGAAAATAATTTTGACCATAGATGTATGGGTTTATTTCTGGACTCATAAATCTATTCCATTGTACTGTTTACCTGTCCTATGTCAGTACACTGTCTTGATAATTGTGACTTTTTAATAAGTTTTGAAATAGGGAAGTGAGTCCTCTACTTTTGTTCTTTTTCAAGATTGTTTTGACTATTCTGATTCTTTTGCATTTTCATGTGATTTTTAGGATTAGCTTGTCCATTTCTGTAAAAAAAAAAGGCAACTGGAATTCTGAGAAGAATCTGTATTGAATCTTAGATCAAATGGGGAGTATTGTCATTTAAACAATATTAAGTATTCAAGGGCGCCTGGGTGGCTCAGTCGTTAAGTGTCTGCCTTCAGCTCGGGTCATGATCTCAGGGTCCTGGGATCGAACCCCACATCAGGCTCCCTGCTTGGTGGGAAGCCTGCTTCTCCCTCTCCCACTCCCCCTGCTTGTGTTCCCTCTCTCGCTGTGCCTCTCTCTGTCAAATAAATAAATAAAATCTTTAAAAAAAAACAACAATATTAAGTATTCAAATCTGTGAACATGGGTTCTCTTTCCTTTTTTTTTTAAGATCTTTTAAAAATTCTTTTTTCTTTTTCTTCTTTTGAAAGAGAGTGAGAGAGAGAGCACGAGGAGAGGAGAGTCTGAGGGAGAAACAGACTCCCTGCTGAGCAGGGAGCCCAATGTGGGATTTGATCCCGGGACTCTGGGATCATGACCTGAGCCAAAGGCAGTCGCTTAACCAACTGAGCCACCCAGGTGCCCTAAAAATTCTTTTAATAATGGCTCTTGCCACTTTTATTAAACATTGTGCTGGAGATTCTAGCCAGAGCAATTAGGTAAGAAAAAGAAATAAAAGGCAATCAGTTTGGAAAAGAAGTAAAACTCTATTTGCAGATTACATGATCTTTTATATATAGAAACCCCAAAAGAATTTTCCCAAAAAGAAAAAAAAGAACAATTAAATAGATGAGTTCTGCAAAGTTACAAGATTCAAGATCAATAAACCAAATTAGTTGTATTTTTATATACCAACAATGAAAATGTGAAAATGAAATCAAATGGGATGCCTGGGTTGCTCAGTCAATTAAGTGTCTGCCTTTGGCTCAGGTCATGATCCCAGGGTTCTGGGATTGGTCCCACATTGAGCTCCTTGCTCAGCAGGGAGCCTGCTTCTCCCTCTGCCCGCCACTCCCGCTGCTTGTGCTCTCTCTCTCTCTGATAAATAAATAAATAAATAAATAAATAAATAAATAAATAAATAAATAAAATCTTTTAAAAAAATGGTCAAAAAAAAAAAGAAAATGAAATTAAGAAAATAAGTCCATTTACAATAGGAAGAAAACAATAAAATACTTAGGAATAAATTTAGCCAAAGAAGTGTAATATTGTTCTCTTCTGACTTTCATTTTTCACCCCTGGCATTTAGGGATTTTCCTTTATTAATTTGAAGCTCATCTGTGTTTATAAAACAAAAATCTACATATATATTATCTAACATTTCTGTATGTTTAGAGAGAAGAGAGAGTAACCGTATATGTGTGTATGGTTGGAGAGTTCTAGGTTATATCATTTCCCCGTATTACTGGAAATTCACCAGTAGATTTTCTAGGTATAAGTAGTTTTTGGTAGCTTCAACCCAATTATAAGAGAAAGGTATTAAGCAAAGGTATAAATGCAATGGAACAAAGTAATAACAAAGTGCTGATAAATATGACTACATGAAAAATTTAAACATCTTTACATTAGAAGAACTTTAAAGGCCAACAATAAAGAGGTAGAAATATTCCTAAATGTATGTTGGTAAAGGGCAAATATCTTTCTATATGAAGTATTCTTTTAAATCAATGAGCAGGGGAAAATGGTAACCTGTAATAAAAAAATGGCCAAATATATTAAAATAAGAATTCATAGAAGAAGCACAAGTGGCTAATAGAGAAAAGAAAAATATTTAGCTTCATGAATGAAATAAATGCAAATTAAAATAGTGACATGTTATTTTTTGCCTTGCATATTTTAGAAAAATATGATGCTTTTTATGGGTGAGTATGGAGTGAAACTCTCAGATAACTAAATAGTGGAAATGTAAAATGGCATTACATTTGATAGCACTTATAAAATTTGATGTGTTTATATAATTTAAACCAGTAGTTTTACTTCTTGGAATTTATTCTGAAAAAATAATTGTCTTTAACATGGATTAAGTATGATTGTGTTCATTTCAGCATGTTTAAATGGCATAAATTTGGAATCAACAGTACAGAGATGGTTAATTGCACACAGTAGAATATTTTACCATTATTAAAATTCATATTTTAAAATATGGACAAATTCTTCATATAATGTTAATGTTAAGTGAAAAATTGCAAGATACAAAGCTATATAAAAAGTATGATAACAGTTGTATAAAAAACAACCATCATTCACACAACAACCATCAAACATGCACACACGTATACATATAGAAAAAGAAATACCTCATCATATTGACAGTGACTGTCTTTGGGTGATAAAATTAAAGTTGATATTTTCTCCTTTATATAGTTCTGAATTTTCTAGATTTTCACAAATAAATATGTGTTGCTTTTTTAATTAGGAAAAAAGTACAGTATTTATGAATAAGATGTTTCCACATAGATTAAATAGATTATTATGGCATGGTGAGAATTTTTTCCATATGGCCCTGGGATTTTCTTCCTTTAGTTTATGAGTGCTGACAGTTGTGAACTAGTTTGCTAAGTGATAGGAAGCAGCTTTGAAACTTGAGGTATTTTAAATCCTAAGGATTTACAATGAAGAAAATGCTTTGGCAAATAATGTCAATAAGTCCTGATATGTATTGCTAACTTGTCACCAGTTGGGTTAACATCTGTGTAATGATAACTTTGTTATTCCTCCCCCTTTTATTAGTCTCCCATCCCACCCTTCACCAAGCCCATATAAGTAGTTCAGTGTTGCAGTAATAACCACTAGGGCCATTTGAGTAGCTCTCTCACACCAACCCCCTTCCAAAACCTATCACTTTTTCCATTAAATGTTATATTTTATTTCTTGTTTTGAATTTTTTTTAAGATTTTATTTATTTATTTGAGAGAGAGAGCACCAGTGGGGAGGAGACAGAGAAGCAGGCTCCTTGCTGAGTAGGGAGTCCAATGCGAGGCTTGATCCCAGGACCCTGGGACCACAACCTGAGCCGAAGGCAGATGCTTAACTGACTGAGCCACCCAGGCGCCCCTCTTGTTTTGAATTTTTAAATGGGATTTCCTTAATAAGCAGAACCATCTTTCTGGTCTTAGTATCATGGTCTCTTTAATTATAATGGAGTTTTTATGTTGTATCTAGAGTGGAAATCTGAGTTAATTCAACCTCATTTTGCATCTCCTGTGGGCCATTGCACTGATAGTAGGGATATAACAAAGAATAGATTGTGATCCTTGTCATTCTCTGGTTCCCAGTGGAGATTTTATTTTGTAGTATGAGTTGGGGGGGCGAGCGCGGAGGGGAAGGGCGAAGAGAATGGCATAGTAAGTAATTAAAAGAATGAACTACTTTACAATTTACTTGTTTTTTAACTTCTCAGGATTCTGATCTGTGAAGTAGAAATAATAGTACTTTCTTCCATCGCTATTTTCTTGTATTTTTCCCTTTTCTTCGTTGAACTTTTTACTTCTGAGACTTCATGGTTTTGTTCATTTATTCACAATAATATAAAATCCTGGAGGACAATCACTTGTCTAGTTTACTCATACATGTCTAGCATCTAGCATAAGGTCTGCTACATAATCGTTCCCAATGTGTTCCTTCTCCTGGGAGCAGTCTTCCCACATACCTATACATAATTCATCCTCATGCTTTATTTAGTTCACTGTTTAATTTTCATCTCAATAGAGAGGTCTTGCTGGACAACCTCTTCTATAAAATAGCATCCTCCATTTTTCTCTATTTTTTTTTTTTTTTACGATTTTATTTGACAGAGAGAGAGAGACAGCGAGAGAGGGAACACAAGCAGGGGGAGTGGGAGAGTGAGAAGCAGGCCTCCTGCAGAGCAGGGAGCCCGATGTGGGGCTCGATCCCAGGACCCCGGGATCATGACCTGAGCTGAAGGCAGACGCTTAACGACTGAGCCACCCAGGCGCCCCCCATTTTTCTCTATTTTATCCTGCTTTATTTTTCTCCGTAACACTTAACAGTACTGATATATTATGTATCTGTTTTCTTGCTTACTGCCTGTCTTTTTTCACTAGAATGTAAGACCTGTCATTGCCAGGAGTTTGTTCTTTAATCCTCAGTTTCCCACTAGGCATATTAGGCTCTCAGATGTTTGTTGAATGAATAAATGAATGAAACTGTTGAATATATGGATGAATAGGGAAAGGAATATTACTTTTTAGGTTGCTGTGAAAATGAACAAAAGTACATTGTGGTGTACTTCCACAATGACTGATACAAGTAGACAATAAATGTTAGCCATAATATGATGTTGCTCAGAATTTTTAATCTTACAACAAATTCACAAAATTGGTATTTTTACTATTATTTTGTAAATGACAAAATTGAGGCTGAAGAGTTGTTCAAGGTTTAGTAAGTTCTGGCTAGTAAGGACTATTTCTAGGATTCAAACTTTAATCTGCCTTGTTTCTTAACTATAGCTCTTTTCACTCTACTGTGTTGCTTTAAAAAAAAAATCAAAGGAGGCTCATGGGCAGGGTGACATTTGAATTGACTTTGAAAGATAATTAGGAGTTTGCTTGGCACACAGTTGGGGGAAGGATATTTGAAGCTGGTGGGGTGGGAGGCAGGGCATTTGAAGCAGAGGGAACACTATGACCAATGAATGAGTCATGGTTGTGCAGGTGCACTTGTGGGAGCTAGCTCCCAACTCTGAAGAGTATCAGCAGCATTTTTATAACTGGGGTGGTATGGACAATCTAGCTGCCAACCTTGTGAGTAGCTTTTATAAGTCTTAATGGGTCTGTCTCTGGTATACATGGAATAGCCCTGAGCTGTCCAAAACAGTAGCCAGGAGATACCTGTGGCCATTTAAATTAAGATTAAAGTAAAAATTAGTTCTTTAGATGCAGTAGTGCATTATAGGTGCTCAATAGCCAGAAGTGGTCAGTGGCTACCATATTGGACAGCACTGACCTGGAACATAATCATCATTGCAGTAAATTCTGTTGGACAGCATTGTTGTAGATAGTTAACACATGACTAGATAGAGGACTCTAGCAAAACATTTCCATAGAAGAGAATAGTGCATAAAAAAGTTAAAGTTTCCCAAACTACAATGCTTTAAAAAACAGAGTAGGAGCAGTTATTGGAAATTCTAATCTAATTATGTTTTTTAAAAAGTTCAGTTAGGCTTTTGTTTTTCTTTATAGATGAAAACTTCAGTTTATTTGGCTTGGATAGGGATACAAAGCCAAAAGCTTCAGCAGTCTTGGGAAATTACTCCAAGGATATAGATTAAAAACTACCCCCATTAGCCTGGCATGCCAAAACAAATGGACTCAGAAACTTGGTATGGCTAATCCTTGACCTAGGCCCTGAACTATGTAGACTGGTTACTCATTAGGTAAAGAACTGACTTTAGCTGATAGGGATCTGTACTCGTCTTCATATTTACAGTTTATATCCTGACTTCTTACTTTATAAAAATTTTACATAAATCCTCAAAATGTCTCCACAAGGTTGGCTTTATTACTTCAGATACAGAAATAAGAGTGCCGCCTGACTTGCTGAATATCACACAACTAGGACGTAGCAGAGCCAGTGTTCAGTCAGATTTTCTGACTTATATAAGTCAAGTGCTTCTCAGATCACCTTTACAGTAAGAGTATGTCTCTTTAAAAAGGAATGTAAAATGAGAGGAGCTCAGATGAAAGGTAGGATGAGAGGCTTAGAGAAATGACCTTTTTGGGAGCAACAGGTTGATCCTCAGACTCACTAGAAGTCACCAAAGTCCTCTCCTCTCCCTTAGAGTCATAAGAGAGTGGTAGCATGTTGAAAGCAGTGGGCTAACACTTTGTTAATTAACTTGATTGGCTTTACTTTAGGACCTGTGCTTAGACTTTCTTAGTAGAAAGAGATTTAAGGGAGGTGGATTAACATACATTTTGAAGAAAGAATACACATTATTTGACAAGAATACCATTATTCTAAAAGTCACTCAGGCTTAAAACATTGGTCTTCCCAGGGATGCCTGGGTGGCTCAGTCAATTAAGTGTCTGCCTTCGGCTCAGATCATGATCCCAGGGTCCGGGGATGGAGTCCCACATCAGGCTCCTTGCTCAGCAGGGAGCCTGCTTCTCTACCTGCTTGCTGCTCCCCCTGCTTGTGCTCTCTCTGTCTCTCTGTCTCTCATTCTTTCTCTGACAAATAAATAAAATCTTAAAAAAACAATAACAAAAAACCCCAAAAAACATTGGTCTTCCCAGTTTTACTCAAGATTGATTGTGTCATCCCCTGGATTATGGTAACATGTTTTTTTCACCTATATTATAATATGCATTATGGTCAAACTTCATTATTTTTGAGGATATTGTCTGTCTGCCTTACTAGATTTTTTTAAAAGATTTTATTTATTTATATGACAGAGAGAAAGAGAGAGAGAGCGTACAAGCTGGGGGAGCGGCAGGCAGAGGGAGAGGGAGAAGCAGGGTCCCTGCTGAGCAGGGAGCCCGATACGGGGCTTGATCCCAGGACCCTGGGATCATGACCTGAGCCAAAGGCAGACGCTTAACCAACTGAGCCACCCAGGCGCTTGTGCCTTACTAGATTTTAAGCATCTTGCAAACTGATCTAATTTCATATTTTTGAGTGCCTTGTACAAAGTAGGTTTTCCACAAATGTTTGCTGAACTGAAACTAATCATCTTTGACCATTTGGTCTAATTCTTATACTCAATAAATTACCACTTTATGACTATTTATTTTCAGGCTCCCTCCATCTGTTGATTCACTTTTATGCACATTCTATTTCCCCTCCTACCACTCTAGTTCAGGCACTGGCCACCTATTTGTGGACAATTAAATAGTTTCTTAATTTTGTTTTGTTTTTCCTTCAGTCCTCTAATCCAACCTGCATAAGATGTCTGATTATTCTCTTCAAGTATTCCTATTACCATTTCACTCTTTTTCAGTGGCTTGCCATGATCCACTGAATTAAGGGCAAATCCTTTAAATTAAATGGTATTCAAAGCTCTTTGTATCTAAACTAGAGCATACCTTTCCACAGCACTAAGGAGAATTTTAAGGAAGTGAGTAATTCATAAGAATTGCTTATTGATGTGTTTAGCTGGCTATGAGAGTCGAAAAATTTTAAAGACAGACAGTAACATAAGAAATCACTTGAAAGCAATACAAATATATAATCAACTGCTTGACTATGTGATTGATTAGTTCATAAATGCTATAGAAGTTCAGAGAAAAAAAAATAATAGAAACATTGGGTCATTAGACATATAGCTTCATTGGAGAAGCTGATAGTTGTTTGGTGTTCTGTATCATTTATTCATTTTATTTTTTTAGCCCAAATCTTTCCCTGTTTCTACTATAAATATATAAGTTTTAGAGTAATAGGCTCTGTTTGGTCAGTATAAAAATATTTCCCATGTCAGAAGAATTCAGATGCTTATAAATATTAGATACTCTTGCTTAAATGTCATTATTTTAAATGTTATTGGATCCCTTCCCAGTACTTAGAAAATATGTATACCTGAGTTGTTTCTTCTGATCAACTTTTACTGTGGACACTTAGGTCAAAGTCATGCTGGAATAATTTGAGCAAAGGAGAATCTGGCAGATACTACGGCATTTGAGTATCATAAAATTTAGGTTTCATATGGGGTATGGCATTGTTTAAGCTCAACTTATAATAGAGTTTGTCAATTATATAGTAATATAGGTTCAAAAGTGCTATTTTTATGGTGATAGATTCTTCTATTTGGTTAGCTGCTCTATTCTGTGCTTATCACAAAATTCTTTGTCTTTTGGATGATCTTTTAGATGAAAGAAATGTGAGGATTCATACATAATAGTACAAATTTCAGATGCCTTGTAATAGTACTTCTGATTTTTCAGGGGTTTTAAAAAATGGAGCATGTAAATTGGCCATCTGTGCCTTTTTAGTGATTGGATTGGTTATTTTTCTCGATGACTATTTTAATTAATTAATTGAGCAAGGCAACTCATTTCTATTAACATGACATGGCCAACGCCTTAGCTACTAGTAATCAATTCATATCTATTCTTAGTCTGTAAAGAGGGCTGTCTGTAAACATACTTATTATTTTTTACTTTCTTAAACTTTATTTATTTCTGCATTTCTAAGCAACATGAGTAACATTTTTCATACTTAGGAGTTCATTTCCTCACTCCGGTACTCCAAATTTCCAAATTCCAATTTCTAAGGGCCTTCTGATTTACAGGCTCTCAAAAAATCTTTCCTCTTCCAATTGAATGTAAGTAATTAGCTTCTTCCTAATTTGGAACTTCAATTTGAAAGCTTGTATGATTGATTTGGCATTAGATTGGGCATCATGCTTTAAATGAGATCATGTAATTTCAGTTTTAGATGATCACAGAAGTGTTTGCCAAGGAGCATCTTTGTAGCTTTGAGGAAACTGGAAAACAACTTTTCTACTAAGATTGGGATTCTCCTTGAGAGTTGATTTAACTACAGTTAGGTACTGGCTGTACCAATTCCAGTTTAAACAACTGGACTCCAAACCTGTTTTTGTTCTGATTAAGAAGTTTATTTATATGTTCGGGAATACAGAGGTACAACCTGTTAACAGCTGTAAATTTGGTTGATTAAGCAGTGTGTAGACAAATTTACCAGGGGAAACTGTTCCCTAAAAATTCCAGTTCACTTACATATGAAGGTAGTCTGGCTATTTCTTACCAGTTTCCATCATTTCTGCCAAGAATAATAAACATTTTCTTGCAAAGGAGCAATTCTAAAGGTTAGAAGTGTTCAGTGTTTTATCAGTCACACTGGGCTGTCGTGAATCTCGACAAACAAATATAGAGATATCTATGTAGATGCCTAGAGAAGCAGTTAGACCCTATAATTTCTTTCAGACAGTCTTCCAGACCTTTTCAAAGTAGGTGAATGTCAATTATGAATAGACATTTATTGTAATGAAAATTATGGATGTTTAGGTCTACATTTTCACTTACCAACAGTTCAGGGAGGCTTGTAGTTTTAGTGGGTAATAATAGGCTGAAGCCAGAAACGATGCTTTCTTAATTTAGTATAACTGTAGATGCTATTACAAGTATTATAATAAAAGTGGGCTTATTAAACTTGTAGTATTCAGCATTTCCCTATAATGGTCTGTTGGGCAGACTATGACCCAGGGTCCAGCCCACAACATGTTTTTGTAGTGCCTACAAGCTAAGAATGGTCTTACATTTTTAAAGGGTTGTCACAAGCAAGCAAACAAACAAATAGAAAACAGAGAAGAATGTGCAACAAAGACTATTATATAGCCTTCAAAGACTAAAATGTTTGCTATCTGGCCCTTTTAGAAAATGTTTGCCAACCCCTGGTCTCTATTAGCAATAGTTATGATGACAACCCATTACAAGAATCCCCAAAGTGCCATCTGAATCAACAAAGCAAGATAAAAATATGTTTTTCATAGTTTTAGTCCTAAGGTATTTTATTTCTGATTTGTGTGTGATATATAAAATAGAGATAACACCAGTATCCTTATAGGCCTGTTAGGAGGCTTAAATCAATGCTCTTTGCAGTGCCTTACGCATGGAGGCATTAGCTATTAGCTGTTGTTGTTATAATAATATGTTGTTTGCCTGACATTCGTTTCTACTTTGTTTTATGAGTTTCTATGTTTGTTTTATCTGTGCCCTATTTGCATTATATTCAATTTTGTAAGCGAGTTTAAAATCTTTTTTGATTTTAGTTGAAATACAAATCTTAAGTGTGGCAGTTGTATTGTTCCTGTTCCCAAAGTTGTGTAACAAATTACCCCAAATTTAGTGACATAGAACAATCCGTTATTATGCTCACAGATTCTGTGCATCAGGAATCTGGGCAGGGTACAGCAGGGATGGCTTCTTTTTGTTCCACAATGTCTGAAGCTGGAAAACTCAAAGGCTGGGAACTAGAATCATTTGAAGCCTTGTTCATTCATATGTCTGGCAGTTGTTGCTGGCTGTTGGCTAGGAGGATTCCAGTTCCTCTCCACACGTATCTCTCCTTGTGACCTCCCCAAATGACCTATTTTGGGCTTCCTTCAGTGGGCTTTCTGGGTTTCCCAGAGCATGCATTCCAAAAAGAGAGAGCCAGGCAGAAGCTGTATCCTTTCTATGAGATAGCATTGGAAATCACAGAACATCATTTCTATCCTGCTCTGTTGGTCAGAACAGTCACAAGTCCATCCAAGTTCAAGGGGAGAAAAATAGACCCCACTTTTTGATGGAGAGTGGCAAGATCTTCATTCATGAAAGACACATTTACTGAATATTTGTTATGATGGGAATATAAAGATAAAGCTCTGCTCTGGAAGGTAGAGTAGTGTAGTGGGGCAGAGGTATAAACAATAATAGTCATTGCAACATAGGATGGGGGAGTGATATGTTATAAAGCGATGTAAAAGTGCTATGAAAAGAAGGGGATAGAGGTTTTGGTAGCCTTAAACAACCATTTCACTTTTCTCTGACATTATTTATTCATCTAAAAATGCGATATCTTTAGTAGACCTTTTAGAATTTTTCAGCAGGACATAATCTCTCCTTGCTTTGCATCCCTGTATCATTTTATCTTACAGTATTTATCATTTTTTTATCTTGTTAAATCATTATTGTGCAGATCTTATCTTCTTTACTTGAAGACTTAAACATTTCTGTATCACTGACAGCCACTCAGCATAGTACTCTTCAGAAATACTTTATAAACATTTACTGAGTGGCTCAAGTAGGAAAACATTAACATACTCAGATGTGTCTACTTCTACCTTTTTGAGGGCTCTTTAAAGGCTTAGATAGGTAGAAAAATAGGCAGTTTCAGGGTGAAATAAACAAGATACATGGATAGCTCACCATCTGAATAATCAGGTTAATTCTCTGGATTCTTTAGGGGAGTAAAAGACCCTCATTTGCAGCATTTTCCAATTCCCATGACATGAATACTCCTACTATGGCGAAATTCATGCTACCAACTATGCGATCACTGAATGTGGCAGTGGGAAGAGATGCACAGTGGGACAGCATTATATGGTAGTATTTTCACCATATAGATACAGTAGATATAAATAACTCCCAGCAAAGCTAATAGTAAACTGTAGTAACAGAATTAATAAATGGTGAGTTTTGAGTATCTATTATCTTTGTTTTAATAAAATCTATTTAATTGTACATTCACGAAATTTAATTTTTAATGCTATGTATAATTTAACAGCTGGCTTATTAGAAAATTTCTGAAAATTTAGCAAGCAGCACTCATGAACCAGTACGAGCTGACTCTACCATTTCTCTTTACCCAGGACCTGGGTATTAGTGATTGTATGACTCTGGCCAGTAATTTCACTGCTGGATTTTGTGCTAAGGAAATTATCTGTGAATTGGAAAAAGCAGAACTGTGTTCAGCACGACATCATTATTAACATAACAAAAAGCAACCTGATTGTTTAAAGTGAATTATAGTTAAATAAACTCATTGGAATGTTTCCTGGAATTAAAAGTGACTTCTCTGAAGGTTTTATAACATCATGGGAAAATACCATATGTTTAAGTGAAACAAAAAAGCAAGCAAGAAAGACTGCTATTTAATTTACATTGAATGATCAAAATTTTTAAGAAATATAAAAATATGCTAAGAAGGAAATGTTAGTGTTTGGAGATTATAAGGATACACTGTGTTCTTTACTGTTGTCTTCATTTTCCAAATCTCCAGTCAGGAGTATATTTTATATTTATAATGAAAATATATCATTTTTGTCACAAACTAAATTCTAATTAATAGATCTCATTTTTTGTTGAATTAAAAGGCATTATCCAGGGGCGCCTGGGTGGCTCAGTCGTTAAGCGTCTGCCTTCGGCTCAGGTCATAATCCCAGGGTCCTGGGATCGAGCCCTGCACCGGGCTCCCTGCTCAGCGGGAAGCCTGCTTTTCCCTCTCCCGCTCCCCCTGCTTGTGTTCCCTCTCTCGCTGTGTCTCTCTCTGTCAAATAAATAAATAAAATCTTAAAATAAATAAATAAATAAACAAACAAATAAATAAATAAATAAATAAAAGGCATTATCCAAATAGATCTTTCCTGTTAGAAGTTTTATTTTCTCCTCACACCATTAGAACATAGAAATTGAAGTTGCTTCTTATAGATCAATACTGTGTTTTTTTCTCCTAGATTTTATGTGCAGACTATCATAGATTTCCATCGGAGATTGTGATTTTTTATCAAAGTATCCCACATTAAAATTTTCTTTTAACTCCAGAATTATCTATTTAAAAACCACTTGGTAGTTAATGTAGCTAGCTAGCCATCACTATAAGAAAAGTGAAGATCTGTTGTTCCAAAATTGAGGCTAGGTCCTGTGTGTCCTACATTCCTGTCTAACGTATGAATTGTTAACATTTTATTTGATCATTTATAGCTCTTCTTACTTTAATAAAGGAATTTCTCAGACATTTGAAAATTACAGGTTTCCCTCACTATCCAAAAGTAGAGCATTCCTATGAAAACTTTTGTAGGCAGAAAAGGCATAAAGTGAAGAAGCAATAACCATTAATTTGTATGGAAAAAATTTTGAGGATTCCCAGACCCCTCAAATAAACCTCTCATAGGCTTTTCTGATACCTTAGGACACATCTTGCTAACGGATACACAAAATAAATTGAGATAAAGCACAGATATTCAACAGACACAGCTCAAACTCTGGTGGCTTGATGCTGAGATGCTGCCGAGTGTGGTTCCCGGAAAGGAGCTGGGCAGGGCCGCTCTCACTATTTGGGGGACGGGCTGCCTTTAAAAGGTCTTACTGCAAAACAAATGCTAAACGCCATTTTTTGCTTTTTGTCTTTTTTTCTTAAAAGTGAAAATCATCTTCAGGGTTTTTTCGGTTAGGTACTAATGAAAGTCTTTTGCAAAACTGAAGTGGTGTAATAATATGAACTTTCGAAAAGCGGGAGATACTTGTATCTTCAAAAACAAGACAATATAATTTCATGACCTTCTTGAAAATAGTTTTAACTACTTTTCCTGTCCCTTTTTAGTAATAACTGGTTAATTTTAGTAGACAGTTTAGAAAAGCTGAGCTTTTTTTGTAATTTTTTCTTGTGAAGATTAAGATGTGATGAAACAAATCACCTTGTAGAAGGAAAGTGACTTTTTAAAGGTACTAATTTAAATATCAAAGCAAGTTCTATTAAGGTTTTACCTTTATTCCAAGGTTGAAATGTCTCTTATCACTTTATTTAGTTGGTTTGGATGGGCTTCAATAAGGATTTGGTTTAATAATAATTATATGGGGGAAAAAACTGAAGCATTTCATGATCTGTTAAACTCAGTGATCTCTCCCTCCTAGGAACTCCTAGTATTTCTTATTATTTTTGTGTTTTTGTCATTACTATTATTAGCCTTTTGAATTATTCAGCTTTTTATTTGTCTGGATTGCCTCTCTAAAATACCATAAACTCCTTGAGGCAGAAACTTGTGTGTGCCATGGGGTATAATGGTTGGTGAACTTTAGAGTAAGTAAGCCTGGGTTCAAAGTCTGACTGTTCTACTTACCAGCTAGGGAAACTTGGGTGATTGTTCTTCAGGCCTCAGGCCTCCTATTTCTGAAATGAATATAATGATCTCTAACTTTTAGGGTTACTGAAAAGGTTAGAGATAAAATATGTAATGTTCTTGGCATATAGTAAGCATTCAATAAATGATTAGTTATTAGGTCTTCAGTAATAATTGAGTGAATAACTCTATATTAGTTGCTTGGGCTGCTCTAATTAAATACCAAGGAACTGGGTGCTTAAACAACAGAAATTTATCTTCTCACAGTTTTAGAGGCTTGGAAGTCCAAGATTAAGTGCCAGTCAACTCAGTTCCTTTTCCTGGCTTGCATATGGCTACCTTTTCATTGTGTCCTCACAGGGTTGAGGGGAGAGAAAGAGAAGAAGCACAAGTTCTTTGGTGTTTGTTCTCATTTAAGCACTAGTTTCATCATGAGGGCCACACCCTCATGACTTCACTAAATCTCGTTACCTCTCAAAAGCCCCGTCTCCATCACATTGAGGTTTAAGGCTTCAACATGTAAGTTTTGAAGGAACACGATTAAGTCCCTCCATAGCCGACTGCTTCAGGGAAATTTTGATTATTGAAACAGCGATTAAACATATACAAAAAAATTAATCATAGTCAAAACAGTTTAGAGAAATTGACTGCCAGATTGTAAAGGAGCCTTGTAAGGAAACTGAAAAGGAACAAATAAAGAGATGGAAGCAAAATCTACAAAGTGTTTTTTCAATGAAAAGAGTTTCAGAAAGTTGGCCTGGTTGACAGTGGCAGTGACAGTGGCAGATTCTGTATAGAATTCAAGTAGGAAGAAGGTTAAGAATTGGTCATGTGTGGGGGCGCCTGGGTGGCTCAGTTGGTTGAGCGACTGCCTTCGGCTCAGGTCATGATCCCGGAGTCCTGGGATCGGGTCCCACATCGGGCTCCCTGCTTGGCGGAGAGCCTGCTTCTCCCTCTGACCCTATCCCCTCTCATGCTGTTTCTCTCTCTCTCTCTCTCTCAAGTAAATAAATAAATAAAATCTTAAGAAAAAAAAAAAGAATTGGTCATGTGTGTATTTGGTCAACTTTATTATTTACCAGTGTTATGTTTTTATGATAATGATTGATAAAGGTATAGGACTGAATGTAAGATATATTAGAAGGAAAGCAATTTAGAAGGTAATTGTTTCAGTTAAGATTAGGTTGACAGCATATAATGAAAAGAGAGATGTCTTCTTGTTTCCTCATTCTTAGTGTTGCCTCACTTGTCCAAGATAGCTGCTAGAGCTTAAGCTGTTCAATCAGTACTACAGCCAGTGAGGAGAGAAGAAGAATGTGCTCCTTTTGGGAAACTGCACATAGCACTTCCTTTTCGGCCAAAATTTAGTCATGTGGCCACAACTAACTACAAGAGGGACAACCAGGAAATAATTCTTTTGGTTGGGCACCAATGTACCCAGCTCAGAACTGGGGTTCTTATTACTAGGAAGAAGGGGAAAATGGGCAATGGGGAACAATTAGCTGTCTGTGGTGCTGTAATCATTTTTATTTTTGAGTATTGCAGTATTTATTAGGCAATTGGTAATGGGCTTTTATTTCCATTCTAAAAAATACATAGAAAATTTGAGTTGCTTTAGATCACTCATAGAATATATTTTAGTAACTAGTTCATATCTAAAGAAAGTGATGAGCATGACCCCTAATCTTGTTTTTCTTTTCTTTTGAACTATCAATGTCTTTCTTAAAAATCACTTAAATTTACTTTAAAAAATTCACCAGAAATGCAGTTCCTTTAGGAAAAAATCAGAAAATAGGGAAGACTAAAAGGTAGAAAAGAAAAACCACCTATAATTGCATTATCTACCATTAACATTTTTGATATACATTTGTTCAGACTTCCTCTGTGTTCCTATGTAAACATTCATTGTTTTTGTGTAATGGGTACAGAGTTTAAGTTTGAGAAGATGAAAAATTTCTGGAGAGAGATGGTGGTGATAGTTGCACAACAGTGTGAATGCATTTAATGCCACTGAACTGTATACTTGAAAATGGTTAAAATGGTTAATTTTGTTATGTATATTTTGGCTAAAATGGTAAATTTTGTTATGTTTATTTTATCACAATAAAAAACATTTATGATTTGCAAAAATGAGATCACACTCAACATCTTAAATTATAACCTGCTTTTAATACTTAACAATGAAAAGAGAACACCTTTCCACATAAAGAAATATATTTTTGCAATGTGACTTTTGTGGCTGAATATTTACTGTATCCTTTGGATGTACCACTTTTTATTGAGGGCAGTGTTAAAGCAAATAAAGAGGAATGTTAGCTCTTTCCTTTTTAAGTGGATTCACAGAGCGCTTTGTGATGCATGGCAGAGGACTCGGGGAAATAACCAGATGGTGGAAACTGAAAACCCCTCTGGGTCCTTAAACTGTGTCTGCCTTGTTCAAATGACTCTCTAAATAAACTGCCTTACTGTTCTGATGTCAACATGGCAGCTTTGGTTTTTTTTTTTTTTTTCCAAAGCATTTTTTTTTTTTTTTAATTTGTCTAAAAGGATGTTTATTCCAGACTAGTGGTTCTCTTGGATTTCTTCCTTTACTATGTTAATGTCATATTAGAGGAATCAGGGCAAAAGAGAATTGTGGATGGAGAGCATCATACCCTGAGAAATGGTTCCTTCACACAAGGATCAGATGCCAATGATGGCAGGCGTGTCTGAAATTTCAGCATTGGTAAGCCACTCTTCGGAAGGTCTCTTGACTCGAGGTCCAGCTCTCCCCTGAGGTGCTGCAGCTCTTCTGAGAGGTTGCTTACATTTTCCCACACCTTCATTGTTGCAGGGCCATTGTCCTTTTAAGTCCCCCCTACAACTTGTAGGCCATCATTTATTTCTTTACCTGCTGTAAAATACTCTGCTTCGTTGAGGATGCTTTTGCTACTTAGCACAGAAAAGAAATAACGGTTGGTTTAGCTGTCATTGTCCCCCCCCCCCACTTCATTTTTTGTCTTGTATGTATATGTACCACCATGTCTCTTATTCTTCTTCTTCTAATACCCTTTTCTCTCCATTTCTTTAAAAACTATGTCTTTAATACCCTTTTCTTCCATGCCACTTTTCTTCCCACTTTTTACCACTTTTCTAAAATTCAGATGTTTTCCTCTCTGGCCATAATTTTTTTTATCTTTCCAGCTTATCACCAAACCTTCAGCCTCATGGGGACTTGGGATTATGTGGGACGGGTAACTCACTATCCTTTCTCTTCAGTTTAGGTTCCATGGCCTTTAAATCTAACTTTTCTCTTGTCACCTTACTAAACTCCTGTGCCCCATTATCTGTTATATCTGCCTGGCAAATTCCCAAATGTTGGTGACTCTGGAGCTTTTTCTGTAATTTCTTCTGAGCTGCTGAGTTTATTTAGAGAAAAATATAAAGTGAGGGAGATTAATGTTACTGTAAATACATGGGCACCCACCTCATTTGTCCTTTCAGCATTACCCAGCGATCTTATTTTATTCCCTAAATAACTCTCTCCATTTGCCAGGACAACATTCTTCGCCTGGGGCTTCTCCTTCCAGTCTCAGCTTGTGTCCACTGCCTCACACAGACCTTCCCCTGAGCACCTCGTGTAAACAGCTCTCCCTAAACACTCCCAGTCCCATTATCCTGCTTCACTTCCTCCATTACAGGATCGCAGTGTGAAATTACTGTATTTATTTACTTGTTTCTTTGATGTGTTCCCCTCCAAGACCGTAAAGATCACGTTAACAGGGAACTTTGTCTTTCTTTTTCTTACTACTGTAACTCCAGTGCCTAGAATAGTACCCAATACAGGGTGGGCACTCAAAAAATTTTATTCAGTGAATGAATGACAATTTCTATTATTTTCTACTCTTCTCAAGCATCTTACTAATTCTGTCTTGATACTCAGCAAATGACTACTTCCAAGTCTGGAAAACTCCTTTCTCATCTGCTACCTAAGGTATAAACCTTCTCATGTGGTTTTTTTCCTCTGTCCATTCTGTTAGGAAAAAAGGTCCCAGAAGGGTTCATCATCCTTCTTTGTCGAATTCCTGCTTAGACTTCTGGTCTCAACCTAAACTTTACTTCCGCAAAAGGGCCTTCCTGCAGGCTTGGTGTCTCTGTGGTCTGTCCCGTTTGACCCTGTCATCATAGAGTGATGGTTCCATGTTATAGTTCCTTGTCTCTTCAAGATCCCTGAAGGCAGGAGCCGTGCCTTTTTGTTCGTCAGTGTATTCCCTAATATAGTGCCTGGCCTGTAGTAGACACTCAGGAAAATTTTGTTAAATGTTGTTAATTAACAACAGGAGGAGAAAAACCATCCTATATCACAACATTTGTTAGGGTTTAGAGCTACATATGGTGTTCCTGTATTTAGCTTTGAATATTTCTTTAAACATAAGTAACTGTAGAAATTGTAAGACTGCTTTTCAACACATGCTCTTATTTTTCTATCCTCACACATTTCCTTATTTTAAAATCTTTTAATGTTTGTTTTCATTCTGTACTACAAACACCACATTTTCCCCCCCATTTGGATGCTTTTGAGTGTAAAATGCCACTTAACATCAGCACTTCTGCCAACTTTCATTCGGTCCTCCAGCTTTATTTGGATGACATTTCCATGGATAGTTTTGTGAAGTTTTTCAACTAGAAGTTGTGTTTAAATCATGCAGTCTTCACTGTGGTGTATCCTAAAAGATAATAAAGCCCAGTGAGTTGTCTTGTTCTCCAGGACAAATAGAAAGCACCAAGAGGGCAGAGGGCTGTGGCTTTGACTTTTTCGGCCCCTTCAGACCCCTCCCACAGGCAGCTACACACAGGGAGACTGCTCAGGGGGAACCTGTTGATGGATTAATGATCCTCTCCTTTTCAGTCACCACTGGGCTGAAGTAGGCACTGGAGCTGAATCATCCTTGACAGGGAAAAATGAATCCTCTGGAAAGCATTCATATTCTGGCTGAATATAACCTGCTAGCTAAGAAGCATTTTTATCAAGTTTATTTATGAAAACTTCATTATAGAAGGTAGTTGATAATGATTGTGTTTGATTGCATTATTCCTAAGGAAGAAATCTTTTTTTTTTTTTTAATCTGAGATACAAATGGATGAGTATACATTAGTTTTCCTTGCCTTACTGATATCACCACTGTTTTGACTATTTGAGAATGTAGTTTAGGGGAGCTTTTGTTCATTTTTTTAGTGCATCTTGCTTGGGTCAAAAACATAATTAGAAATATTTTACAGGGAAATATTCCTAATCTTGCAATTACTGAGCCTTTCATACCACTGGAAGATAGAATTTTTAGGACTCTTTTCTGACCTGGAACAGATTAAACTTTTTAAAGATTATTTGCCTTCTTAAGTCTGTAACAAGAATGTTAGGAAGATAGTTTATCTATATAATTCCATTTGATACAAAATTATCATCAACTAGAGTTAATTAAATAATGGATGTCCCTTCTGCACGTTTTCTGGCAGACTCAAATACGACTTTTAGTAAAAAAGATAAATCTGTTGTTTTAAAGTCCCCCAGAGGAAAGGCTTTGCTAGACAGTTACAAAAAAAGTCCTTTGGGGAGAAAGAGTAAGCTGTATAATTTTTTTTCAACATTTTTCTCCAGCAATTTACCCAGAGAACCTGGGGGGCTTATTTGAAGAGCTTGGTATTCCTGCTGTTGCAAATGAGGTAAATTTACCATCATGCACTTTGGGTTTCAAGCAGAAGCAAGAAGAGGATGTGACTGAAAGGGATTTGGGCTTCCAAGGTTAAATACATTATCTAAATCTGTGTTAGGGACAGGTTTGCTTCCTAGTTGCAATAAGATTTCTGATTCTTCTGGATTCTGATAATTTAATTTACCTATTTCCTCTTATATAAATTAAACTGCTTAGGAGTTTATATTCATGGATTTCATCCTTTTATCTCTTACTTCCAGGGTCTGACTTTTTTTTTCTTTTTTCTTTATCTTCAAAAAAGTAACTTAAGGTATTTGTCTATTAGGAAGGTTGGCAGGATGTCAGTTTTAAAGTGTTCAAAATGAGCTCTTTTTGTTTTATACACACGCTCAGGTACTCTGTGAAAACATGAACTAATACAAAGAAAATTAATATACATCTCTAAAAAGTGAAGAGTTACTTTCTCACAGACTAATGGATTCTGTGTTATATTCTTGGGTGGGATATGTAAATAAGAAATTTTAACATTAATCTTCCCTTGTTGAGAACTAATATGCAAAGAAAGCTTACCTCCTTCCTATTTTAGAACTTCAACACTTCAGAAGGTGGATTCCATTTGCCATTTAAAAAAATTAACTCTATTTCTATGGGAAAAATATTTCTAGAATTAGATAGGGAACAACCATCAGAGCAGCTTCCTTATCCCCCCACTTCCTTTTGCTTGACTGTGTTAGGAACGGTCGGGGAAGCAGGACACTGAGAGGGCCTTGTGTTCCTCTGGCAGAAGCAGAAAATACTGTACCCTGAGGAGAGGCCCCATGGCATAGTGGAAGGAACACATACATTTGAAGCAAGATGGACTTGGGCTCAAATCCTTGTTCCGCAATTTACTTGTTTAGTCTTCAGCAAACCACCTTTTCTTATGCTTAAATGAATTTGAAAGTGAGAGTTAGAAAAAAAATGTGATATTTTATGTTCATGCTCTCATCCATATGGTAGAGCTGTGCCTACCATTACAGAGCATATAAAGGTGGTCACAGTCTTCAAAGGTCTCTTACTATTATTGCCTTCTTGTTATTACCTTGATAACAATTTATTAATGACATAGACTAAGATAACAACAGCACATTCAGTTATCTCTGTAAAACAGACAAAATATCAGGATTAGTTTGGAGCGCCTGGGTGGCTCAGTTGGTTAAACGTCCAGTCCTTGGTTTTGGCTCAGATCATCATCTCAGGGTTGTGAGATCAAGCCCCATGTCTGGTTCCCAGCTCAGCTTGGAGTTTGCTTGTTCTTATCCCTCTGCTCCTTCCCCTGCTCTCTCTCTCTCTCATAAAAAAAAATAAAATAAAATCTTAAAAAGAATTAAAGCTAAAAATTACAAGTGACCTACCATTCTTTCCTAGAAGATGATAATGATTAAAGGTTAGTTATATGGTAGATTTCAGACCCTAAGGATTAAGACTGTAGTCAATGGAACAAACACAGAGTGTGTCAAGATGTAGAAATTTTGCTAAGATTGTTTACATACTCTGTTATTTTCTCCTTTTTTACTCTGTGCGATTTCATGTCACATTATACATCTCTAAATGCTGCTCTGTTGTCATACAGTATGTTAGTAAGTATCTGGTATTTGAAATGTGTGGCTATTGTGAGTCAAACTTCTAGGGAAAAAAAGAAGTAAACTGTTGCCATCATTGTATATACAATAGTTGAAAATATATAAATTATATGCATTGCAGACAGGAGAGCCTTCAGAGAGTAGATTCAATTGAAACCATTGTGCCCCAGTCCTTAATAACGTAAATGCAAATTCTGGCATATATCCAGAAACTAAGGTTCAATTAAGTGCAATTGTTTCATTTTACAAAATAATTTTCCCACCAAGAAATCTTGGCGGCCATATCGATGACTTCTCATGAGAGAAACAGATGGGACCATAAAGAGGCCTGAGATCTTTTTTTTTTTTTTAAACTAACTTTCTAATTCCTCATTTTTTTAATGTCAGGAGAAACCAGGCCCAGAAATCAAGAACCCTAAATTTTCCTCGGGTTTTCCGATCGTGAGTCTGTTTACTCTAGTTGTCTCTTACCTGCTCTTCTGTTATAATTTGTAGTGATGGCATAAGTGGATACAATAGAAGTAGAAATTAGATTTGATCTAGATGACAGTTTATGGGCTTAGTTTCAAAGACCATTTTTACCTGGAAAATAAATAAGGAGGGTTAACAGGCATTTTCCAGTGATTGGTGGTTTATCTGTTCCTTGTGTTCCACCTTGACCTAGCATTGGTCTCTCAGGAACCTCTAAAACCTCTCTTGCCTCTGTCAGAATTAATTTTTTCCCCTCTGAAGAGATCAAAACTTTTATGGGCATTATTTATTATAGTGCCACAATATTCTAGGAAAATAAGAAGGGGTTACGTGGCTCAGTCTTTATTTTTAAAGCCAAGTGAGGAACAGATAAATCTCTTCACTAACATTACAAAATGAGGCCATGGTAGAGGCAGAAATAGTCTCCTTAGTCAGAAACATCTAATTCTGGCCCTTCTGACTAAGATGCAATAGATTGTTTGGCTTTTCCCTAAACAGGCCTGTGACACTTAGAGTGTGTGGAAAGTATGTGCTTCCGTCAAAGTTTTGCTGTTTAGTTATTCTTTGCCTGTTAAAGTAATGACTTGAGGACTGAAGAAAATAGAAAGAACATCCGAGCCTTATTTCAGCCTCTGCACTTTGTACATGTGCGCTTCGGACAGAGAATACTTTTATTTCCTTGGGAGTACTTCTCTGTTGTTACACTCCACTTAGGAAGGGTTTTTTTTTTGTTGTTTGTTTGTTTTTTCAGGGCACTGCTGATATTGAAAAGTTTGGGGGAAATTTTTTTTTTTTCATTAAAGCTCTGTATGTGAAAATTGGACTTTTGGAGTACTGCATATTCCAATATTCCACATTGAAGGAGGATTTTGGGGAGATAATTTCAAAATTCTCCATTTTAAAAATACATTTAGTGCCCTTTTTATCCTTTTTTCTTTTTTTACCTGAAAGTCATTGCAGAAATGGCTTATGTTTTAAAATTGCCTAATTCAGCAATTTACATAGCTATTCATTAAAGTTCTTAAGAAAATGAAATTGTTTGCTTTATAATAAATATTTTGTTAAAATAACTTTTCGGCTCTATTTTCTTTACAATATTTATCACTCACTGGTTATTTAATTTATGATTTCAACGGTTTTACTCCTGTTTTTTTGAGTATCCATAATGTTTATTTGAAATTTTTAACACAAGATAGGGGTTGTTTTCTTCTTTCCTTTTTTTTTAGGGCTGCTTCTCAAATTAACCTGCATGCCCAAACCTGTGTTATCATTCAGAAGAAACAGTGGAATCTATCTGCATGCAATCTTTTTGTGAAGCCAGTTTAGCACCACGGTCCCCCTGATCTCTTAAACATTGCAATTTTTGTAAACTCTTCCATGTGCTTCCAGCATCTCCAATTTGTGAACGAATCTCACTCTATTTATCCCTGTTGTATACGTCCACATGTTTGTTTTGCAGTGTAATAACACTTGACAGTTATAAATTTTTCCATATGCTCCATCTTGTAGAGATAAACAATGTGTGTGCTGTACATTTCCCTCAGCTTTGAAGACTTACTTTTGAAAGAAGCAATTCCATAGGATATTATAGTCGGTTTTGGAAAGTCATTCGCACAAGACTGTCCTCCGTAAAAGGGAAGGTAGCTGAATTTTCACCCTTTTAACATTAACTGGTTAATCGAACTTTTCCAAGGGACTGAGAACACCTTAACTGCTTTTAGTTTTTCGAAGACTTACTGAGGCAGTGCAGACCTGTTTTTGAAAGTCTTCAAAAGAGCTAGTTAACATCATAAATGACCATTTCGTGGGATAAGTTCTCTCATTCCCTGAGCAGTTTATTTTGGCTAGAGGGATTAGTGAAATAGCTTTGGATTTCCTTATAATTTCCTCTTTTATCTTTTACAAATTAGAAAGTTGGTATTGGCATGTAATGATGGTATGTAAAGTATTTATATTTGGTGGTTGTCTATAGAAAGAATATTATAGAATATTATAAGCAGTTATTTCTTTTATTTTTGGTTCCCTTAGGAAGTCAAGTCTTTCTGACCAGTTTTATTTGTGAAAATTGATTCAGATATCTTTATTCTTACCTTGATGTCCTTTTTTACCCAAACAAATACCTATTGCCTACATTTCTTTCTCCCAAGATGCAAAGGTGCTTTTGTCAGTTGCTTTCCTTAAGGCTTTGTGGCCTATTTCTATTGTTTCTATTTTCTATCGTTAACTACAGACTTGGCTATATAAAAAATCTGATTATAATATCCGTCAGCTTATTTTTATTGCTGTTGTCTCTAATACACAAGGTTTACCATATTTCTCTAAGAGATTTTTAACTTGGAAGACTCAAAATTAATGTGTAAATCTGGTGGGATTAGCACAATGTGTAGGATGTGGTTCTTGGCGAGTGGTGTGCTAGAGCCAGCCCTACAAGTTCCCAAGAGCCAGTTATTAAGTTTTTAGAAATTGTGTCAGTTGGTTATCATTACCAATTAAATTATATAAACTTACAATTAAAAACATTATATTGAAAAAATGCTCAAAACTCATTACTTCATAATTCTTTTTACACATTTTATTATTATCTATGCTCTTGAAACCAGCAAGTCTATTGCATCTGTATTGAAAATACTATGTAATGGTGTATATTACTGCATATCTCTTCCAACTCCATGTTCACTGAGGTCATGTTGTAACTTGAAATCAGCCACAGGAGAAGTATTAACACTGTGAAATTGGCAAACCCAAATCAGGACTTGATTTATTGTTTTGTTAATTGTCTAGCTTAAGAAAGTGATGGAGAAAATGTTAATAATGCAAATTAAAGTATGTCATGTCTACAGCCAGCATATTATACATAGCACAAAACACTTGAGAAAATGTTCTTCCACTATTTGAAACTATTATCCAGTTCAGCAAAGAAGTGGTTCACATCATGGACAAATGAATGAGTGAAGTTCTGACATATGTCTTTGTTCACTTTCTTTTTGCTCATTAGGTTGAATAGAACCATCGACCAGCTATAGCAGAATTGTAAGAATGATAAATTGTTCCAAGAGTACCAGAAATCAGATGCTAAATACATCAGGAATCCTTTTATAGTTCTCTTTTGAAAACCATGCTACTCACAAACATGCTGTCTCTTTTCCAACTGTATGTGACTTCAGACTTCCTGTCCTAGCTCTAAAGGTTGTTGTTAAAGGGTATGACAAATTCGTTTGTAAAGTGTTCAGTCATCCACATCCATCTCTTTGACCACAAATTACCATAGAATGGTGTTACAAAATGTTTGTGGGAAAAGAGGAAACATAATACTGGATTTATGAAATCATAGCTTTCCTTCCTTGGAGGCATGGTTCTATTATTTAGCCCACTTTTGGGAGGTAGTTTAGATTGGTTAATTTACATATCAAAGGGGGAAATGGCTTTATTCCACGGAATTATTTTCCTTAGCCTTATGGAGAGTTTGATGATTTATGATAGCATAGGTATGCAATATATACAAGCAATCAGAATATTACTTGGTTAAAGTGTGGTTTCTAAGCCTTGAGTGACCAGAAGGTTTTGAAATACATTCAGGACTGTCACACACCTGTTCTGTATAATGGGATGATTGGGTCAAGCCCCTCCCTTCAGAAACTTAGGAACTCTGTGTTAATTGATGTTTCCCAAACTTTAATTAGTTGAATATCACCCCCATCATTTTTTTCATATCCATGTACCTCTTGTACCTTTATTTACCTAGTAATTTTTTAGAACTTTTTCCTTTAAACTTAGCTTTTTCTTAAGTGATAATACCCATGAAATCTTGAGTTTAAGGTAACTAATTTTTTTTGTAATACCTATGAAAATATTGCCTACAAGTTACAACTTTTAAGTTTGTCCTTGTAACACCAATGGTATGTGTACCACACTTTGGAAAATACTCAGTGGTGGTAATAAGGAGGCATTAGGCTAAATAGTTTTATTTATTCCTCATGTCAGCTTTATGAGGTAGGTATTATTATCTCTATTTAATAAATGAAATTAGGGAAGTAACTTCTCCAGGGTCATGGGGCAAGCCAGAATTTACCTGACCAAGATCCATACTAACTTTTGCTAGTCACAGCATGGTTTGTGGACCTGCAATGTTAGCATTATCTGGGAGCCTGTTGGAAATGCAAAAACTCTGGCCCCACTTTAGAACTAATTAGTCGAAATATACATTTTAACAAGTTCCAGGTGATTCTCATGCACATTAAGGTTTGAGAAGCCTTGAGTTGGACTCCAGAGTATTCTGCCTCTGAGAAGATGGATGACTTGGTCATTGATTTGGCTGGTCTCCTTTTCTCTCTGCAGTGTTATTTTCTTCATGTCCTGTTGCTTTGAGCTACAGGTCTTTTTAAGAAAGTTGGTATTGATAGGAAGGAATGAGAGAATATTCTCCATCATTTTGATTATTTTCTCTCCTAAAGTCATCTTTTGTCCACTTACCTTCTTTCCTTAATTGGAGTAATAAGACTAGGCTGAAAGGTCAACATTTTCACTCTTTTCTTTCCTTTTTTCCTTTCCCAGCAGCCACAGACCTTGCCCTTTAGTGTCCCTTTTCCTGCCTCCCCTAAACCTCCCTAGGTCCTGAGAATCATCTGAACCGTCTGCAGAGCTCCAGCTAACTTTCAATTATTTTTGGATGGTTTTAATAGTATGTATACCTAACTCTTGGCTTCTTTACTTCTCTCTCCAGCCCTGTGCCACTCAGGTATTTTACTGCTTGCTTTTCTTTTCACTAAGGTGTGCCTATCTCTGCATCTGTGAGACCTCCGTTTCCATCCCACCATGCATCTCTTGCTGTTGCTCTCACATTTCTAAGTTTGATCGAAGCAGCAGCCTCAGGAGATGTCATAAAGAGTTTTCTGGAAATGGTAAAAGTGGGAAAAGTTGGGAATTCGACGGTTGGATCTGGGAATATCAGGAATGGCTGTGACTGATGAGTACAGCTGGCCATAAATTTTGAAGTATTCCAGTGCGTCATCATCATTTCATCAGTGTATTGTCTTTGTGGTTTCTTCATAGAATTTCCCTGTGAATACTGTGCCCGGAGGAGTCTGCAGGGTTTCTAGACACCACACCCAGTTTGTATAGTTACAGGCCCTCTTTCTGGTATTTATGTAGTTGTTTATTCAATCTCCAAGATGACTAGTTATTTGTGATGAGTAGAAGTTGGGCCTACTCATGACACTGGAGCTTGCCTTCTTGCTCATTGATGGCCAGATATACAGGTCATCATAGTATTTCATTTTCTTGACTTTGAATGGTGTTAAAGGGGAGTTGACTCATTTGCAGTGTAAGAGGTACTGAAAGAAAACAATATTATTCATTACATTTTGTAAAGTGAAAACCAAAGAAGAATACTTGTTTCTTACCATAGTAATTTGAGACTCTGAAAGAAAGATTTGTTTAGAGTCTTTCAGCCAACTATAGACACACCTGCCCCAACCCAGATTTTTTTAATGGTCTCCAGCTTTGCAATCATTTAGAATTGAGGTTTCTCCCCCCTCCTTTCTGCCACATTTTTTTGTACACACCCATCTTCCCTCCCCTTTGCCATACTTTTGTTTCCTTGAGAAAAGGAGAGTCCCTCTTAGAGTGTAGAATAAACATTTCTTTGTGAAGTGTGACTTATTTATGCTTCAGGGATTGTCAGTGTATACACAATAGAGAAGGTGATGGAGGCCCCTGGGCATGCCAAGTCAGCACTCTGTGCATGTTAAGGCCAAAGAGCACAGTAAGTAGGCTGAAAAAATTTTAACAAGTCAGAACATTTTACAATTTCCATATTTATCAAACATGTCAGGGGATGGGATCACAAAGCCTTCCAAGGATTAACTGCCTCTAGGACTTGAACTGTTTTATTAAGATGGAGGAAGCCAAGTTCTCAACACCCCATGATTTGCTGTAATAACCGCAAGAGTTAGAATGTAGGTGATCCTTGCTGAATGAAAGGTAATCCTAAGGCTAAAATGCTCCTTGAATGGGAAAAAAAAAAAAAAAAGAAATCTCTCAACAGATGAACTGTGTGAGAATCTATCTGACAGAGCTTTGGAGTTTTAAGTTTATTTACCTAGAGCTTTAGTCTTACTAATTCTTTGGTTGGTGGTCCTTCACCTTTGACGCTGAAGGGCTTAAACTATGAAGTCTAAGTAGAAGATGTTCAGAAACATACATTCTCAAAGAGCAGTGGCCATTGGCTTTTGGGGGCTTGGAAAAGCATCCTGGAGTTATTATTTGTTTTCAAATGTTTGGGGTTTGGCAGATCCTAAGATGCATTTTGCCAAGCACTTTCCTTTGAATTTTAGTACAGGAATATTTTGGGTGGAATTTAATTGCTTTATTGGTGATTCATTTGCATTATACTGATCAGAATGCTGTTTTGGAAAAGATACTTGATGACTGAGAAATATTAGGAACTTTACAAACAGGTTTTTAGTACCAGCTTTTTCTTAGATGGGGATAAAAATGGAATTCAAGCCCCAAATATTTTCAGTCAGATTTGGAACTTGGAATTTTTAAGTAGTAGTTTCCAATTTTGTCCATATCACTTTTTCCACAAAAGCAAACCAGACCCAACTTCTCTGGCTTGATCTGCAAATCTTTAGAAAAGTTGCAGAGCTGATCTGCAATCTTGGGCTAACACTTAATTTGGAAAATTAACAATAGAAAAAAGGTTTTCAACAAGTAAGTAGAGAGAACAACCCTTTTCTGGAGAAATAAGTTGGAATAACACACACACACACACACACACACACACACACACACACACAACAACCCAAGGAGAATAAGCATAGGGCAGATCTTTGGTTTGAAAGCCAAATTACCAGGGATGGCAAAACCCCTGAGAGGTTTGCCAAAACCACGCAGAGACGACTCTTGCCATGAGGTAGCTTTTCCATTACAGTTCATAGAAAAGGTTGTAAAAGAAGGAAGCATGCTGAGACTTTACAAATGAGGACTAGACCATAAACTTTTTACAGAACAGGGGAAGGATATGGCTAAATATGGCACTGAACTTTATTGCCCATCAGGTTGCAACATAGCATGAAGATAAAAGCAAGTTTCTTCTTGTCTACTGTCAAATTCTTATCTTTTGTAACTGGCCCAGAGAAAGTAATGCCAGAAACTTGAATGACTACTCACTGTCTCCTTGAGAAAACGATAGTGCAGTTAAGCATCCAGCAGGAGAAGGAAGGAAGCATTTTAAACAAATTGACATGGATGTCTTCATGTTCAAATTATTTTGAAACCAACTGGTAGGAAGTACTGGAAAATTCTAGTTTCGAATTCTGCAAACCAGTGTAAGGAGAAGGACAGAATGATGTAGACTCTTCTTTGTTTCAAATGGTGGGGTGCAGGAGGTTATAAGCATATCACTGGGCTAGTGTTGATGGTTCCCCACCCCCCCCTTAATACATGTGTTCTTTGAACTGTTTAAAATGCCAAATAAGCAAAAAGAGCTGTTCTGAGCCTTGACTTTATCCTGGCACTGGTTTAGCTGCTGAGAGTATTAGGTCACCCTTAGAGATCCACACTGGTATAGGTCTAAAGTGTTTCATTTGGGCTAATTTTCCATGTATTTCTTTAAGTAATTCTAAATGTTCCTTTCAGAATAAGAAAAAAGTCGTGTTTTTCTTTTTAAAACTTGGTCCTGGTTATCTTAAAACAGACAACTTGATAAACATAATCTTTTTTTTTTTTTCTTTCTCTTTCTCTACCCTTCTTTTTTTTTTCCCTCTGTGCTTCCCTTTCTTACTGGTAATAATCCAAATAGTGAGTGCTTATCAATGACTGGTGGGAACAGTGTGACATTTTACTTTTTGCCCAACTGTAGTGTGTTCCAGCAGGCATGATTTGTGTGAAGTTGACAGGAAAAGATGGATCCCATTAGAGAATTAAGATGGTTTGTTGCACTTTTGAGGGCATACCTTGGATAATAGTGAATATAGGTAAACACTTTGAGGGAAGCTCTTGTTTCATATTTTTTATCTCCCACAGTGCTTTTATATAGCAGAGGCTGAATAAAAATTGTTACTGATTCTAATTCAGTTAATTTTTGAATATGAGGGAAGATATTTAATTCTGTATCTTAATATGTAATCCAGGAATGGTGAACAATATTTTCTGCCACAAATCCAATTGTCTTATAGGAAACAAAAACAAATGGGGATCATATAATAAAAAGTAATTTAATTTAGTTTTTATAAGGTTTTTTTAGGAAAAAAAATTCTACATTTGAAATTAACATCAAGGAGCAAAGCATTCTCATGATAAGTATGTGAAACAATATTGTAAAAATACCTTAGCTCTGTATTTATTACTGTCCTATGGTAGGTATTAGTGACGGGGAGACAAGGCAGGTGTAATATGGGATAGGAGAAGAGAGAGCGCCTTAGTTAGCTCAGCCTGCTATAACAAAGTACATAGACTGGGTGGATTAAACAACAGATATGATTTCTCATATTTCTGGAGGCTGGGACATCTAAGATCCAGGTACCTGCAGATTCAGTTTTTGGTGAGGGCTCTCTCCCTTCTTGTAGACACATTGTTCTTGCTCTGTACTCACATTCACTGCCTTGGTGCATGCATGCATGTATGGAGAAAGCAAGATCTCTGTGTTCCTTTTGTTAATAAAGGTACTAATCCCATCATGAGGGTCCCACCTTCATGACCTAATCCATAACTAATTACCTCCCAAAGGCCCCACCTCCATATACCATCACATTGGGGGTTAGGGCTATAATATGTGAATTTGGGGGGGTTACATTCAGCTCATAATAGCAAAATAGGCAAGCCCTTATGGATGAGGATTTAAACTGCTTAAAAAGAAAAGCCTTATAGATTCAAGGGCTTAAAATTATTAGATGTTAGAAATATAAATATTTTAATTCTTTCTTCAAGGCTGGACACAGAAGCTATCTTCAATTCTTGTCAGTTTTTTCCTCCTCAGATTTAACAGCAGCACCAGCAGAAGCCCTGGCTTTCTCCTGTGGAAATTGCAGAATACCATATCTCATTGTAGAGAAAAAGGTTCTGTGGAATAGCTTGTTCATCTTGTAGCCTTTTGGAACATTGCTTCTAAAAAACGTTAGAGTCATCTACACACTTTGTAGTTTTTGGTACTAAATAGGGTCAATCATTGATATTTCTCTACAAATCAGATAGAATTATGCTATGGTCCAGTTTAAGCTCATTGGATGAAAGATCTTCCATTCTAGTATAGGGTTTATAATATGTGTCATTTAAAAAAAGTTAAAATAGGGTAATAGGATTCAGGAAGTTTTTTAAATTATAACATTTACAATTTTTCTACTATATTAAGAGGTCACATAACATCATATGCTCACTACAGGAGACTTTTATTATAATATGTCATGTATCTACATAAGTAGGATTTCTACTTAGAAGTAAGCTTCTGTAGAGTCAATTTTTGTTTGCTTTTTGTACACTAAATACCGTTTTTAAAGATTTATTTATTTATTTGAGAAAGAGAGATAACGTGAGTGTGGGGTGGGGGGGCAGAGGGAAAAAATCCTTAAGCAGACTCCATGCTGAGCACAGAGCCCGACATGGGGCTCCATCCCATGACCCATGAGATCACGACCTGAGCCTAAACCAAGAGTCAGACGTTTAACCAACTGAGCCACCCAGGTTCCCCTATACATTTAAAATTTTTATTCTTTTTTTTTTTTAAGATTTTATTTATGTGAGAGAGAGAGAATGAGAGAGAGAGAACATGAGAGGGGGGAGGGTCAGAGGGAGAAGCAGACTCCCTGCTGAGCAGGGAGCCTGATGTGAGACTCCATCCCGGGACTCCAGGATCATGACCTGAGCTGAAGGCAGTCGCTTAACCAACTGAGCCACCCAGGTGCCCTAAAGTTTTTATTCTTTAAGACCAGAGAGTAAAAGAAAGAATAGCAGGTAGACAACTTTCAAAGAAATAGAGGGAACAAGTAGAAGGATAATAAAGTTTATGAGGTGTGGTCTTGTCATTAAAGGAGCCAAGATGTTCAACAGAGAGAGAAGAAAAAATTCTTTCCATCTTTACTTACCAGGGGCAGTAAGTCCCTCTCCCAGCCCCTCTTTTGTGCAAAACCCTGTTACTATTAGATATTTTCACATTATGATTATAAAAGAAATGTGTGCCTGTTGTGAGAAACTTGAAAAGAATGAGGAAAAGTGAAGAGACGTCACCCAGAGATGACTCTTTTCTTTTTTTTCATGGTTGTGCAACTTATAACATTCATTTTTCTCAGCTTTATTGAAATATATGTATAACATTGTGTTAGTTTAAGGTATACATTGTGATTGTTTGATTTATGTATACCTTGTGAAATAATTACCACAGTAAAGTTAGTTAACACATCCATCACTTCACATAGTTACAGTTGTTTTTTTTGTGTGTATATGGGTGGTGAGAACTTGTAAGATCTATTCTCTTAGCAACTTTCAAATTTACAGTGCAATATTAACTATAGTCACTATGCTATACATTAGATCCCCAGAACTTTTTTATCCTAAAACTGTAAGTTGGTACCCTTTAACTACCTTCACCCCACCCCCTGAAGCCCCTGGTAGCCAGCCACCAATCAGCTGTTTCTGTGAGTTCAGCTCTTTATAAAAATGAGCTCACACGATATTTGTTTTTCTCTGTGTGACTTATTTGACTTAGCATAATACCCTCAGGGTCCATCCATGTTGTCACACATGTCAGGATTTCCTTCCTTTTTATGGCTGAGTAATATTCCTACAGATGGATGGATAGATAGATAGATAGATAATTCAATATCACATTTTCTTCATTCATTAATCCATTGATGGATGCTTAGGTCTTGGCTATTGTGAATAATGCTGCAGTGAACATACGGGTGCAGTTCTCTGTTGGAGATTTTATTTCCCTTGGATATATATCCAGAGGAGGAATTGCTGGATTATATGGTAGTTCTATTTCGATTTTCTCTTTTTAAGGAAACTCCATACTGTTCTCCATAGTGACTGTATCAATTTACAATCCCACAACAATGCACAAGGATTCCTCCCCCACCCCCTCACATCCTTACCAGCACTTGTTATCTCTTGTCTTTTTTATAATAGCCATTGTAACAGGTGTGAGGTGATATCTCATTGTCATTTTAATTTGCATTTCCAGATGATCAGTGATGTTGAGCACCTTTTCATGTACCTGTTGACCATTTGAATATCTTCTTTGGAAAATTGTCTATGCAGGTCATTTTTTAATTGGATTATTTGTTTTTTTTTTACTATTGATTGTAGAAATTCTTTATATATTTTGGATATTAACCCCTTATCAGCTATGTGGTTTGCAGATATTTTCTCCCATTTGGTAGGTTGCCTTTTCATTTTGTTGATCATTTTTTTTTGCTGAGGACTTTTAACTTTTTAGGATATTTCTGATGTTTTTTTTTTTCATGTAATTTAATATAATTGAAATCATGCTGTATGAACACTGTCTTGGCCTGCTATTGTTTGTGTTGATCATTATTTTGTATTCTCATTCTGAGTACTTACAATGTGCCAGGCACTATGTTAAGCATTTTACAAATATTATCTCCTCTTATTGACACCATGAGGATAGATATTATTGTACTTTGAGCTTCTGATTTAGGGAATGTCAAATAAATGAGTCTGCTTCTTTAAGTGGGCTCCACTGTATAGAGGAAATGCAGACAACAGGAAAGAAAGCTAGACATTTTTCATGTTGTGCTTTTTTTCTCTTTCTCTTTCAGTCTTTCTCATTTTCTCTTTCTCTTTCTTTTCTCTTTTTCTTTTGCTTTCTTTTTCTCTCTCTCACTCTTTCTCTCATTCACTTTTTCTCTTGCTTGCTCTCCCACTCACTGGCTCTTTGAGGTTTTATTTTAGAGGGAAGGAAAAGGAACCTGTCCTCCTTAAAGAATGAAAAATTTTTAACTGAAACCTTATCTGGAGCATTTAGTATGTCAACAAGTTCTAAATGGTAAAGAAGTCTTATCAGAAGAAAGGCTGCTTTGAAAATGATATGGACATATTTGTTGGGCGTTCACTCCTCCAACACCTAGATAAAATATACAAGGGTGTAACTGAATTTTACAATATTTAGATAGCTACATAGTGAGTAATCAAAACATTCTTTACTCATTTACTAGGAGGTTAAGATCAGCCTAGGTAGAGCTTATATGATAGAACTGAATCAAGGATCAGCAATTTGGACATTTTGTTAGCTGTTAGAAATGCTACTTGGAGCCTGGGCCAGGCCAGCACTTCCTATAACGTGCCAGGACTCATCAGAGCCCACAGAGATGGCATTCATGCTTGCCCCGGAAAACCTATCCAACTCAGTGTCCCTGCTCCTCTGCTAACACCCGAGGCCTCTCCATTTTCCCTTCACAAAGTCATTCCTTGCCCTTTCCTTCACCTTCTAGATTACAAACAACTCCAGATTTCCCAGGTGCTGATGATCTGTGCCTCCTAGAGCTCAAGGTCTCCTTGGAATGATAATATTAAGACTTTGAGATTTTATAGCAGGAATTTCCTGATAGTCCTTCAAAGTGTCTCTTGGATTTGCCCCTGTGTATCAATCACCACAGCCAAGATAGGAACCCAGGTCTTCATTGCTCCCAACAGCCTCCTACCTTGCCCGTTTCCTTCTTCCCTCACTGCTCACCCTCTGACATACCACTTCCAGATTTATCTTTCTAGAACATTCCTCTCCTGTCATTCCTCTGCTCAAGAATGCCTTGAGCATCAAGCCTATATTTCTCAGCTTGTCCTTTGAGGCTCTCTCTGACCTGGCCACCCCCACCTACATGCTTTTATTTCCTGCTTGCCACATGAAGCTACCTTTGCATTGGTATGCATTTCAGCCTGTATACCTTTGATCTTATTTTTTCACAGAACTAGAAAATCCTTACTTCAATGTTTAATGTATTCAAATCCTCAAGTTCTATTTCTTCCATTAAGTGTTTCCTAATTCAGTCCACCTAGGTCTTTCCTTTCTCTCTACTCCTCTTATACACCGTATTAGATAGATGAAATTATGTCATTATGGAAGTTATTTTTCCCCAACTAGATTATAAACTTTTTCATCAATGAAACCATGATAAAGACTGAGTGAATGTTGTCTCCTTCTTTTTCTTCATTATCATCATAAAGCAGGTGCCCTTCAGAAGCTTATTTCTTTTTCTTTTTCCTTCTCCAGCTTTGTCCCCATTACCTCTCCTTGATAGTTAAAATCACTGGACTGTTATCTTCACTTCCTTCCATCAAATTCCTCCTTTTCCTTTTGAAAGCCTTATCATGCTCAAGTGTGTGCCATATTTTGATACACATATTGAAAAGAACTTATTTTTTAATATTATGTAATATATTTTCATATAAAACATTTTTGAACCTACATAAAAATATAAAGAAATAAAAAGTACCTGAAATCCTATCACCATAAGAAGTTATGAACATGGGGCGCCTGGGTGGCTCAGTCGTTAAGCGTCTGCCTTCGGCTCAGGTCATGATCCCAGGGTCCTGGGATCGAGCCCCGCATCGGGCTCCCTGCTCCGCGGGAAGCCTGCTTCTCCCTCTCCCACTCCCCCTGCTTGTGCTCGCTCTCTCGCTGTGTCTCTCTCTGTCAAATAAATAAATAAAATCTTAAAAAAAAAAAAAAGAAGTTATGAACATTTTGGTGACTATCTTTTGAGGCATCTCTATTCATACACACACTGACATCTCTCATACTGCTTTTCATGAATATCTTTTTAAAATGCTTAATTTTTTGTAGAAGAAAGTTTACCTTCCTCTTTTTCCTCCCCCTTTCTCACCATCTCTGTAGACATGCATGTGAACAAGCTGTGTGTCTAAGCATTTACCAAGCTCATTTAGTCATATACAAATATATATAATGACATATTTGTATGTGTTGCCAAAATGGGATCATATTATATACAGTTATTTGAATCTTTTCCCCTTAACTGTACATTAAGAAGATCCTTCCAAGAGAATTAATTGCTTTACATTCAACTCTGGAAGAAATATTAACAAGTGATTTGAATTAATAAGGGGAAAAAATCTGATTAGATGACCAGATACTAAATATATATATCTCAATAGCTTTTCTCTGTACCATTAAGTAACTAGAATAAAAAAAAAAAAAAAAAGAGTGTTCCATTTACAGCAGTGTCAACAGTCTTTAAAATCTTTAAGGATAAGTTAAAAGCAAAAGTTACCAGATGGCTAGAATCCTGATTTTCTTAAAAACTGGATAAAATAGTGTTCAAGTTTATATAGAAAAACTAGTGTTTGAAAATAACCAATAAATTTATTAAGAAGATGAACTACCTTTTAAATTTTAAATAAAAATATATATCAAACGTGTTTTCTATGCTGAGTTCTAGAACATGATTTTAATGGCTGTATAGTCTTATCTGGCCTATTACTTGAAATGTAGGTTGTTCCATTTTTCCAGTATTTTCTTTGCTGTTACAAATATTCTGTAGGAAACATCCTTATGGATAAATTCTTATGTACAACCTTGGTTGTTTCTATAAAATAAAAAACCTAGAAGTGAAATAGCTAGATGAATTTTCACATTTTTAAGGCCTTTGTCACAAGACAAAGATTGTACTCTTAACAATGGACTTTGCTAATCTAATTCCCAGGGGAATCTTTGTTTACTAAAAAGACTGAACATCTTGTTTCACATTTATTTGACATTTATATTTGACATATGTATTTTTCTTTTTCAGTAACTCAGTTTTTAGGAACATGATGGGGTTAACTCACTAGCTTTCAAAATTAAGAACTCTTGAGGTTTAAGACCTTTTGAATGGTGAATTGTAAATGGTACACAAACAGGCAAATTACAATAACCGAACTACAGACTCCAAACTTTGTTGAACACGACAGAAAGATCGGGTTTCTCTGCATTTTACTCTGCTTTAGCCTCTAGGGCAATTAGGACATTAACTATCATGTTGAGGAAATAATTTAAAAGAAGCACTGTGACATCTAGGGAATTCTATACCAGAAATGTCTTAATTTTCTTCTTAAGTCCAGCTTGGGTAACATCATCAATGTTTATTTCTTCAGCTGCTGCTATTAATTAATTAACAATAACAGTGATAATTAACATTTAATGTATTCAACATATACTATATGCCAAGCACTGTGCGTTGTATCCGAGAAGGAATTTAAGTAGTTTTTTTTTTTTTTCCTGATAAACTTACCCTTAGGTGCAACGAACTAACTTGCCATTGAACGAGAGGACAGACTCCTGCAGTTGGCTTCATTGCCACTAACTTTAAACACTCCTTCCATTCAGCCTTTTCTTTCCTTATTCCTAACTCCTGCATCATATTCTCTAGTCATTTCTAGATTCCTTTTCTCTTTAACTATTTTGGTGTCTTCCTTTCATCTGTCTCACTTCATGTGTCCCTGTCATATGGACACCAAAATGTGCCTTTTTCTGCCCTTTGCATTCTGTCTTATTACCCATTAGTTTTACAGGTAGCCATATTTATATTTAACCTACCTAGGCTTGATCTTCATCCATAGAGAAAGGGAGTATCCCCTGCCCATTCAGTTGGAAAGAATGTTTATTTACCTTGATGTTTAATTGAGCTGTGGACTCTGCCACTTAAATACTGATTCATTCTCCAATAGAACAGTCCTTTCAGAATTGGGAAGCTGGAGGACTACTTTTACTTTAGAACTTCAGAGTATAGTTTTAGGGGGGAAAAAGGCTGTTTGCTCCTGAATAGTTCCGAAAGGTTGTGTTGGGCTCTTGAAATTTATTTTGGAACTTTAGAAGTATGGAACTATTTATTGGGAACGTCTAGGCCAATCTTTGACATGAATAAGCTCTCTACCTGTCTTTGCTTTATTCTTTGGAATGAAAGAATATATGAATCAAGCAGAACCTGTCTTTTGAGGTATCTCTTATATGCATCACTGACATCTATGGTTTTGGGTCACCAGAATGCTAGCATAGGACCTAACATGTAGTAAGTGCTCAATAAATATAAATTGCCTTGGTAAATAATGGAATAAATGAATTATAGAGAATAAGAAGATAAAATGGTTTTTCTAGAAGTGATTGCTCCCCTCCAGCTAAAGATCATTTAACTGATGGCTGTACCAGCAGTAATCCTTATATATTGAAGTCAGATGCTTTGGTCAAGAAGAAAGAACCTTTTGGATATTTCATAAAAGACCTTTTATTCCTAGTTTTCCTATGAATACCTGGATGTGTTATCTTGAATAACTCTAATTAGGGTCCTTAGATCTCTTAGGTTACTTTAAATGCTTAGTCTCCTTCAAAAGTTCACTATTTCTGACAAATACCCTAATATAATTTTCTTGGTAAGTTTGATATCACTTTACTCTGACATCAGGCTTATGTATGTGTGCAGTGCGTAATATTAGCATTTAGGCTGATAGATTGTTCACAAATACACATATCAAAGGTGGGGAAAATGTTGTTTTTTTTTTTTATAGAGTAGAAACTATAGTTCCCCCTTTCAGTAGTCTGCTCTTCTGGGTATCTGATGTGTTTGCAATCATGGGGAAAGGAGGCAGAAATTTGATTCCTAATGAGGCTCCAAGCTCTTTCCTACTTTCTAACTTGAATTTAGTTTTATAACTTAATAGTGAGATTTCATCTGTTGAGCAAATATTAATCGAATACCAGCTCTCTACCAGGTTCTAAGCATTGAGGTTGCAGCAGTGAACAGGGGCTAGCTTTTAAACCTTTTATTTTGACATATTACAGTGAAGTTGGAAAAATATTACAAAGAGTTCTAGTATAATACCCTTCACTTAAATTCTCCAAATGTTAATTTTTAACACAGTTGCTTTACACACATACACATGCACGTATGCACACACTTTTTTCTCCTGAACCATTTTGGAACTGGAGACATGATGTCTTTTTATCCTTAAAAGCTTCCACGTATGTTTCGTAAAAACAAGGACAGTCTCTTATTAGCCATGATACAGTTATTAAAATCAAGAAATTAACATTGATGTAATATTATTATCTAGTTTATAGATCTTTAGATTCTTCTAGTTGTTTTAATACCAGACTTTATAGCAAATTTAAATCCCTATTATATGTTGCATTCAGTTGCCATGCCTCTTACTCTCCTTTACTCTGGAACAGTTTACTGGTCATTCTTTGTCTTTTACAACATTGACGTATTTGATGAGTACAGGCCTGTTTTATAAACAGAGCTCCGTTTTGGGTTTGTCTAATGACTCCTTATGATTAGATTCAAGTTAGACATTTGAGCAGTAATACCACAAAAGCAATATTTTGTCTTTATTCCTACGAGAAACACTGCATTCCTACTGATAACTTCAATTCCAATTCAGCACAATAGGGTTCATTCTGTCATGCTTCCTTTCCATATTTTTAGCTCCTATCTTTGACAGTGAGAAGCCAGCTCCATTATACTCAATATACTTACTTATTTACTCAATCCTAGGATACAAAGAAATCAGTTTGAGAATTGTTAGCCCATACATCTGTAAAAAGAAACCCTACAAAGTAGCATTCAGTATTTGTTTAGAGTGTTATTTTGCTTTTAGCCTAATAAATATGGTTGTATTTATGATACTGCAAATACTGTTACTTGGGTTGGTTTCCATTCTCTGTCCTCTTGTATCCCTTCACCAAATGTAGTTGTGTTACTCATTTGAAATATGAGTTTGGTTCATTTGTTTCTGTTTACATTTCATTTTAAAGTTTTCTTCCATTCTTATTGAGTGTGTGTTTGTGTAAAACATGCAGAGTTTCCAAAACTCAGAGCTGTACGAAAAAGTATACTCAGAGAAGAATCACCTCCCTTTCCTTCTGTGTCAGTCCTATCTCCCTTTTTCACTCACCTCCTATAACTAATAATCTCTCTCATTTCTTATTCATTCTTCCTGTGTTTCTTTTTGCAGATATGTATGTTTTTCTTATTTGAACAGACACATTTATTTTTTTTTATTTCTTCTTCTTTCTTACACAAATGTAGCATACTATAAATACTCTTCTGTACTTTTTGCTTAATAATATATCCCTAAATCATTCCATGTCATTTCATTAGATTTTCCTCATTCTTTTTTTCAACTGCATAGTACTCAGTTGTATCAATATATCATAAGATGACATTTTGAACCAATCTTTAATTGTAATAAGCATATTTTTTTCTCTTTAAGTTATAATCAGTTTGGAGAGCTAGTTGGGTCTTGGTGGTAATAGTATATTGTAATAATCTCCCCAAACTCCACAGTTTAGTAATAACTAACAAGTGAAAAGTACTTATTTACATATATAATGATTTTGGGTCTTAGTTTCCATATCTATAAAAACAAAGACGTTAGTGTAGATGATGTCTAACATCCTTTACATCTTGAATATTAAAAAAAGAAAAAACCTGTGATTTGTTCAGTACAGCTAATTTGAAGACATGAGTATATTTTTAAACTCTTTTTAAAAAATTAAGATCTAATTTATATATAACATTTTATTAGTTTTAGGTGTACAGCATTAATGATTTGATACACATATAGGTTGCAAAATGATTACCACAATAAATTTAATTAACATCCATCACCACATAGAGTTACAATTTTTTTCTTGTGGTGAGAGCTTTTTATTTATTGAGGTATGATTGACATATATTAATTTCAGATGTACTACATAATGATTCAATATTTGTATATATTGTAAAATGATCACCATAAGTCTAGTTAACATCCATCACTAAACATAGTTATACATTTTTGTGTGTGTGTGATGAGACCTTTTAAGATTTATTCTCTTAGGGGCACCTGAGGGCTCAGTCGGTTAAGTGTCTGCCTTTGGCTCAGGTCATGATCTCAGTGTCCTGGGATCAAGCCCAGTGTCAGGCTCCCTGCTCATCAGGGAGTCTGCTTCTCCTTCTCCCCCTGCTCCTGCTCTCTCTCTCTCATGCATATGCACTCTCTCTCTAATAAATAAAAAAAATTATTCTCTTAGCAACTTTCAAAGATATAATACAATATTGTTAACTGTAGTCACATGGTATATATATATATATATATATATACACACACACATATACAACTATAACCATGCTGTAGGTTATATCCTCAGGACTTAATTATCTTATAATAAAAGTTTGTAATTTTTGACACCCTTCACCCATTTTGCCCACCCCCTTCTGGAAGTCACCAGTCTGTTCTCTGTATTTATGAGCACTGTTGTTTTTGGTTTTGGTTAAATTTTAGATTTCACATAAAAGTGGTATTGTGCAGTATTTGTTTTACTCTGACTTACTCACTTAGCGTAATCCTGCAAGGTTCATCCATGTTGTTGCAAATGACAGGATTTTCTCTTTTAATGGCTGAATAATACTCCATTACATATATATTCCAATATATATTATAATGTGTATGTGTATTTATATATATATAAAATCACATTTTCCTTATCTATTCATCCATTGATGGACACTTAGATTATTTCCATGTCCTGGCTATTGTAAATAATGCTGTAGTGAACATGGGGGTGCCTCTGTCTCTTTGAGATAGTGATTTCATTTCCTTTGGATTAATACCCAGAAGTGTAATTGCTGGATCATGTGGTAGTTCTATTTTGACTTTTTTGAGGAACTTCTATACTGTTTTCCATAGTGGCTGTATCAATTTAAAATCCCACCAACAGTGCACAAGGTTTCCTTTTCCCCCCACATCCTCCCCAGCACTTGTTATCTCTTGTCTTTTTGATAATAGCCATTGTAACAGGTGTGAGGTGATATCTCATTGTCATTTTAATTTGCATTTCCCTGATGATTAGTGATGTTGAGCATCTTTTCATGTACCAGTTGACCATTTGTATGTCTTCCTTGGGAAAATGTCTATCAGACCCTCTGACCACTTTTTAATTGAATTGTTTTTATCTTTGCTCTTGAGTTGTAGGAGTTCTTTATATATTTTGGATATTAACCCCTTATCAGCTATGTGGTTTGCAAATATTTTCTCCCATTTGGTAGGTTGCCTTTTCATTTTGTTGATAGTTTCTCTTGCTGTACAGAAACTTTTTAGTTTGATATAATCCCACTTATTTTTCCTTTTATGGCCTTTGCTTTTCAGGTCAATCCAAAAAATCATTGCCAAAACTGATGTTAAAGAGCTTACCCCCTATGTTTTCTCCCAGGATTTTTATGGTTTTAGGTCATATGTTCAAGTCTTTAATCCATTTTTAGTTAATTTCTGTGTATATAGTATAAGAAAGTAGTCCAGTTTCTTTTTTTCTTTTTTGCATGTGGCTGTCTAGTTTTCCCAGTGCCATTTATTGAGGAGACTGTCCTTTTTTCATTGTATATTCTTGGCTCCTTTGTCTAAATTAATTGACCATATATGTATGGGTTTATTTCTGGGCTCTCTATTCTTTTCTTTTGATCTATGTGTCTGTTTTTATGCCAATACCATACTGTTTTGATTACTATAGCTTTGTAAGATACTTTGAAATCAGGGAGTGTGACACCGCCAGTTTTGTTCTTCTTTCTCAAGATTGCTTTGGTTATTCAGGGTCTTTTGTGGGTTTTTTATTTTATTTTATTTGTGTTCATAAAAACAATTTTTATGATTGTTCTATTCCTGTGAAAAATGCCTTTGGAATTTTGATGGGGGTTATGTTGAATCTGTAGCTTATTTTGGGTAGTATAGAAATATAAAGAATATGAATTATTCCAACCCATGAGTATGGAATATTTTTGTATTTATTTGTGTCTTCTTCAGATTCTTTCATCAATGTCTTATAGTTTTCAGCATATAGGTATTTTATCTTTTTGGTGCAATTGTAGATGCAATTGTTTCTTGATTTCTCTTTCTGATAGTTCATTATTGTTATATAGAAGTGCAACAGATTTTTGTATACTGACTTTGTACCCTGCAACTTTAGTGAATTAATTTATTAATTCTAATAGTTTTATTTTGGTGGGGTCTTTGTTTTCTGTATATATCAGGTCAGACAGTTTTTACTTCTTCCTTTCTGATTTGGATGCCTTTTATTTCATTTTCTTGCCTAATTGCTTTGGCTAGGACTTTCAGCACTATATTGAATAAAACTGGTGAAGATGAGCATCCTTGTCTTGTTCCTGATCTTAGAGGAAAAGCTTTCAGTTTTTTACCATTGAGTATGATATTAGCTGTGGGCTTGTCCTACATGGCCTTTATTATGTAGAGGTACATTCCCTCGATATCCATCTTGTTGAGAGTTTTTATCATGAATGGATGTTGAGTTTTGTCAAATGCTTTTTTTACATCCTATGATTAAGATGGGATCATATGATTTTTACCCTTCATTTTGTTAATGTGGTGTATTGCACTGATTGATATGCAGATGTTGAATCATCCTTGCATTCCTGGAGTAAATCCCACTTAATTACGGTATATGATCCTTTTAATGTATTGTTTAATTTGGTTTTGTAATATTTTGTTGAGGATTTTTGCATCTAGTTCATTAGGAATATTGGCCTGCAATGCTATTTTCTTGTAGTGTCCTTCTCTTGTTTTGGTATCAGGGTAGGGCTAGTCTCATAAGATGATTTTGGAAGTGATCTTCCTCACCCCCTTAATAAATCCCTTGGGGGAATGAATGATTATTGATTTACTAACATATTTTTATATGAAATGAGTATCCAAGAACTCTGAACTTTTGAACATTTTAACATTATAAAAGCTTTTCCTTTATTCCACTTTCTTTTCTCCTTTCATTTCTCTATTTTTCTCTTCAGAGTTTACATTTTCCCTCTTCAATGAAATTTCCCTTTGTCTGTAGTATTGCAAGTAAACTGACATTTTCTTTAGTTTGATATGACAGCGGCAGAAGCATCTGAGATTCCTTTTGCACTGTTGGTGGGAATACAAACTGGTATAGCCAATGAGTATCCAAGAACTCTGATGCTCTGCAGATAAACAGTATTAGTTTATATTTTTTACTATGTATATTAAGAGAAAGCAACATCATTAAAGGCAAAAATTATTCCCTAATAGTGGTTCTGAAAAAAAGATGAAAACATGAACATATTGGAACCTAGAGGAAATGGATTACTTCCTAGAAACGCACAACCTACCAAGACTAAATCATGAAGAAATAAAAAATCTGAACAGATCAATTACTAGTAAGGAGATAGATTCTATAATCAGAAGTCTCCCAACAAACAAAAGTCCCAGATCAGATGATTTCACTGGTAAATCCTACCTTGTGAGATGGAGAGCAATCATGTGATAATGGCAGCAAAGGATCAATAAGCAATGCTAGATATAGAAATCTTGCTGAGTATTTAAAAATATAAGATCTTTATCGTTATAAAAGTATAAGGTAAAATATCACACAGATACTTTCTGGATATTTGTAATGTCTACTAGAATTGGGTTACAGTATTATCCTTTGCCAGTAGATGACACTATCTGATATGAGTTCCTCTTAACAACCAGTATATTATATTCCTTACATTCCAGACCTCAAATACTAGTTTCCTTTATTATCTATTTTATAAAGTTGGAAGTCTATATTTCAAGTTTGTTGAAAATGAAGGTAATTTCAATTATCTTGAACATTTTAACATTATAAAAGCTTTTCCTTTATTCCACTTTCTTTTCTCCTTTCATTTCTCTATTTTTCTCTTCAGAGTTTACATTTTCCCTCTTCAATGAAATTTCCCTTTGTCTATAGTATTGCAAGTAAACTGACATTTTCTTTAGATTGATATGACAGCAACAGAAGCATCTGAGATTCCTTCAAACTTCAGCCTTACTTTGGCTCCAGTTTTTTCAGTTTTGAGCGCATACATTTTTTGAAATAGATATTGTATTTCTTTTTTTTCTTATAAAACTCAACACCCAAAAACCAAATAATCCAATTAAAAATGGGCAGAAGATATGAATAGATATTTTTCCAAAGAGGACATACAGATGGCCAACAGACACATGAAAAGGTACTCAACATCACTGATCATCAGGGAGATATGAATCAAAACTACAATGAGATTTCACTTCACACCTGTTGGAGTGCCTAAAATCAACAACACAAGAAACAACAGGTGTTGGTGAGGATGTGGAGAAAGGGGAACCCTTTTGCACTGTTGGTGGGAATACAAACTGGTATAGCCAACAGTATGGAGGTTGCTCAAAAAGTTAAAAATAGAACTACTATATGATCCAGCAATTGCATTAGTAGGTATTTACCCAATGAATACTAAAATACTAGTTCAAAGGGATACATGCACCGTGATGTTTATAGCAGCATTATCTGCAGTAACCAGCTTATGGAAACAGCCTAAGTGTGTATCAACTGATGAATGGATAAAGAAGATGTGAGATATATGTATACACACACACACACACACACACAATGGAGTATTAGTCATTCATAAAAAAGAATGAAATCTTGCCATATGCAATGATGTGGATGGAACTAGAGAGTATTATGCTAAGTGAAATAAGTCAGAGAAAGACAAATACCATATGATTTTACTCATATGTGGAATTTAAGAAACAAAACAGATGAGCAAAGGGAAAAAAAAGATAGAGGCAAACCAGGAAACACTTTGTTAGAGAACAAACTGTTGGTTACCAGAAGGGAGGGGGGTAGGGGAATGGGCATGGGGGTGGAGTGATGGGGATTAAGGAGTGTACTTGCTGTGATGAGCACTGGGGGATGTATGGAAGTGTTGAATCACTATCTTGTACACCTGTAACTAATATTACACTGTATGCTAACTAACTGGAATTTAAATAAAAACTTAAAAAAAATGAAGTAGATATTGTATTTCAATTGGATATTTCCCAAGTAATACTTACAGCACTTTAAAAAAAGCTAGGAGAAAGTATCAGTAAGTATTGATGTGAATCTCAATAGAGAAGAACTTCCTAAGCCTAAGGGCGATGGAAAAAATAAAATAAAAGATTAATAGATTTATGTGTTAAAATGTTAATATATATAATATATTTAAATACAAAAATAAAATCAAATTTAAAAGGCACACTTAAATTTTAGTTCTTTGGTTTGGTTTTGTTTAAAGATAATGCCTGATGCTGGGTATGATATGGTCACATTCATAAACCTCTGAGAGTATAAAATATTATAACTTCACTGAAATGTAACTTGGTGTCATAATATCAGGGATATTGAAATTACCCACAGCCTTTTTTTTTGACCTCAAGAATCTGTTAACAGAAAATCTATCTTGGGCGCCTGGGTGGCTCAGTCGTTAAGCGGCTGCCTTCGGCTCAGGTCATGATCCCAGAGTCCTGGGATCGAGTCCCACATCGGGCTCCCTGCTCAGTGGGAAGCCTGCTTCTCCCTCTCCCACTCCCCCTGCTTGTGTTCCTGCTCTCGCTGTCTCTGTCAAATAAATAAATAAAATCTTTAAAAAAAAGAAAAGAAAAGAAAAGAAAATCTATCTTAAAGAAATAATCATACATGTGTATAAATATTTATATGCAAAGATATTTACTACAGTCTTATTTATAATAAAAAATAGCCAACAACCCAAATATTCCTCAGTGATTAAATATGTAATTGTATATTTATATAGTATAGTATATGAAGTCATTAAAATGTTTACAAAAACTTTTTTTTTTTTTAAGATTTTACTTATTTATTTGACAGAGAGAGTAAGCACAAGCAGGGGGAGTGGCAGGCAGGGGGAGAAGCAGGCTCCCCGCTGAGCAAGGAGCCCAATGTAGGGCTCAATCCCAGGACTCCAGGATCATGACCTGAGCCAAAGGCAGACACTTCACCGACTGAGCCACCCAGGCACCCCTACAAAAACTTTTAATAGAGTTTTAAAATACTTATGTTACAATGGTAATTAAGACAGGAAAGTAACCTGCATAAAACACGAGCTCATATATTTGACAGAGAACAGAGAAGACTTGAAACACATACACCAATTGTGAGTGATTTTTCTTATATACTTTATGTATTTAAAAGTTTTTTTTCTTTAGGGATCATACACAATTTTTATGATAAAGAAAAGCTAGAAACAAAGAAGCAAAAAAAAAAAAAGCAAAAATAAAACAAAACCAGTTAACAACAAAAAAACACCAAAAAACCTCCATAGACTCCCAAATACAGAGAACAAACTGGTAGGTACCAGATGGGAGACAGGCAGGGGATGGGTGAAATAGATGAAGGGGATTGAGAGGTATACATTTCCAGTTATAAAATAAGTAAGTCATGGAGGTGAAATGTACAGCATAGGGAATATAGTCAATAATACTCTAATATCGTATGGTGACAGACGGGGACTATACTTATGCGGAGCACTGAGTAAATGTATAGAATTGTTGAATCAGTATGTTGTAAACCTGAAACTAATATAACATTGTATATTATACTTAAATTAAAAAAAAGAAAAAGAAAAAGAAAAGCTAATGGATGTCATTTTGTAAGGAGTGTTTCTTCCCTGGGCGCCTGGGTGGCTCAGTTGGTTAAGCGACTGCCTTCGGCTCAGGTCATGATCCTGGAGTCCGGGGATCAAGTCCCGCATCCCGCTACCCCCTCTTATGCTCTCTCTCTCAAATAAATAAATAAAATCTTTAAAAAAAATTAAAAATTAAAAATTAAAAATTAAAAAAAAAAAAAAGGAGTGTTTCTTCCTTTGGACCCGGCCACATAAATCTGTTGACTTGCTGTATATTCTAAAAATATAATAAAAAATACAGAAAGATTATTCACTAAGTAATTTATTGTCATATACATAATAGTGAAATTTTGAAAGCAACCTAATATTATGAGAATTAAGAATGATGGTTCAGTTATAGGAAAGAATTTCATGTTTGCAAAGAATTTGTAATGGTGTGATGAAGCATCATAATTAAGGGGAAAATTTATAAAATTGTACATACAATTGGGATCTCAAACTGTTAATGATGCATTGAAAAACATATGTAAGGAAATACAGAAAAATGTTAGTCTTCCTGCTGGATAGATAATATAAATAATTTTAAAACTTTTTGCTTTTCTTGCTTTTCCATTTTTCTGGAAGATATGTATATATATAGTGTTTTAATTAAGGGAAAAGCACTGAAAAACAGACTTATAATAGAGACCACGTTTGATGTGAAACATGACATGAAAAATTTCAGATGATTAATTCTTCAAGCAATTTATTATATGTTCCTAAAAAGAAACAAGACAGGAAAAAATGGAAAAATGTTAGACTGTTGTGCAGAGGTGATTAAATATATTTTGTTTACTCATATGGCAAAGCATACTCATTCACCAAACTTTGAGAATACCTTCTAGGTTAAGAACAAACTACTACATACTCAGGGTATATCTACACAAAGAAGGCATGATCCTTGACCCCAGAGATCTTAGGATCTAGTAGGGAAGATAAAAGATGTTCACAAAGAATTAAAGCTAACACATTTAAGTTGAGCTAAAGCATGAGAAAGTATTCTGGAAGTCCAAAGGAAATAGTCACTCTGGGAGGATCAGAAGATTCTGTGGAAAGAGTGGCATTCAGATGGGCTCTTAGAGAATGGGTCTGATTATAGTAGTTAGAAATAAAAGGGAATGCGATCCAGGCAGAGCAAAGACACAGTCAAAGAAATAAAGGTGAGAAAACATGGGAGCAGTTTCTAGATCAGTGAAAATTCTTTTTTAAATAACAACTTTTTATAACACTTTATAATCTAGTGGTTTCAGTATTATTTACAGAGTTGCACAACCATCACCAATAATCTAATTTTGGAACATTTTATTTTATTTCTGAGAGGGAGAGAGAGAAAGAGAGAGAGAGAAGGGGCAAAGGGAGAGAGAGAGAGAAAGAATCTTAAGCAGGATCCACGCCCAGTGTGGAGCCCAATGCCGGGTTTGATCTCACAACCCAGAGATCATGACCTGAGCTGAAATCAGGAGTTGGACACTTAACCAGATGAGCCACCCAGGTGCCCCTAATTTTGGAACATTTTATAACATTTTCATTACCCTAAAAAGAAACTCTACACCCATTAGTAGTCACTCCCCATTTCTCCTACTCTTCAGACCCTGGCAACCACTAGTCTATTTTCTGTCTGTATGGATTTGCTTATTCTGGACATTTTATATAAGTGGAATCATACAATATGTGCCCTTTTGTGACTAACCTTTTTCACTTAGCATGAGGTTCATCCATGTTTTAGTATGTATCAGTACTTAATTTTTTTTTATTGCCAAATATTATACTGTATGGATATACCACATTTTATTTATTCATTCATCAGTTGATAAGGCATTTGGGTTGTTTCCATTTTTTTAGCTATTATGAACAGTGGTGCTATGAATATGTGTAAGTTTTTGTATGGACATGTTTTCAGTTCTCTTGGGTTTATATCTAAGTGGGAATAGGTGGATCATCTAGTAAATTCTTGATTGTCACAAGCCTTTGGTTAATTTGTAAAGTTCTGGGAGAGTTGATTTTGACATTTGCCAGCATTCTTGTTGCTTTTATGAATGGGCAACAAGATTTTTTCTAAGATCTTTTTAAAGATCATTGCACTGCCATTCTGAAATTGCTTCTCCTGAATACTCTGTTTCCATGCCATGAGATGACTTGGTAGCAGATTGCTAGTGTGCCTTTAAAAAAAATGCTTCTGAGCAAGGGTACCACCTGCTATGCCTTGGTTAGAGCTGTCTATGCCTTAGAAACTGGAGCAGGGCATACAGACGCCTCAGTGTATTTAGGCATACCTTCTACAGACCGATGAAAATAATTTTGTGGGGAAAGCATGGCAGCATGACACAGTGGGTGGACCTGTGGATATGGAAGGAAATGTTGAAGGGAATATCAAACTTTGCTATTGCTTGTTTGAAATTGGGCTGCTATCAGTTCCCTTGTCTCTAACTGGGATAATATTACTTGTCCATAAAAGAAGTGTTTTCTGGGCATAGAGGCACTTTTTCCACACCTTTTCTTCCCAGACTGGGGAGCTGAATGCAGAATTCCTTTAGTGGTGACATCTCAGTAGCCAGGGACAGAAATCAAGTATCTTATCTTGATAAATATTTTATCAAGTGTCTTACCAAGTATGAGTAAGAATTGAATGAACTGGAGAAGTTTAAACGGGAGGAGAGTGAATATAAGGGGATAATAGGGCATCTCTCTTCAAAAAGCTAAAAAGATTGGCACATAGAATGCAGAATAAATTTATTTAAATTTCTGTTGAAGACAGTATTAGGACCACCGGATCAAAGTTATAGGAAGGTGGATTTTTAGCTCTTTCTAGAAAGGGACCTGGTAATTAGAGCTGGCTTCTTCTGTTCAAAAGTAGTTAGCATGAGCTACTTCTTAGGGGGTTGTCAAAGGAATTCCTGATTGAGAGAAAGTTTGAGTTAACTTATCTAAGGACCTTGCTTATTTAAAGACTACATCTAGTATTTTTCATGTGTTGTAATACCTATGAAGAGAAGTGACTTGCCCTAGATTCTTGCTTAAAAAAACTTTAGTTCATTTCTATTACTTACTACTCAAAAGTGAAATTTTTCTTTAAGACTATAAGGGACCTCGGGCGCCTAGGTGGCTTAGTTGGTTAAGCATCTGCCTTTGGCTCAGGTCATGATCCCAGGGTCCTGGGATCGAGTCACACATCAGGCTCCCTGCTTGGTAGGGAGTCTGCTTCTCCCTCTGCTTCTGCCCTCCCCCCTGCTCGTGCTCTTTCACGCTCTTTCTCTCTCAAATAAGTAAATAAAATCTTAAAAAAAAAAAAAAAAAGAATATAAAGGACCTCTCAGAATTGAAGGAATAGTTGTGCAGCTAGCCTCAGAAAAAAAGAACAAAGTTGTGAGAAACTCAGGTGAACCTTTGTTTTAATACTCTGCCCCACTGACTTGTTTAATTTCCAAATACCAGTTTATGTGCCTCTAATTTCAAATTTTCATATGAGATGCTCTCATTGCCTTTGTTTGAATCATGAGTTTACCCTTGATCCAATCAGCTATAGACAAGGAGAAAGGGTCATATAATAGAAACTAGATTAAAATGGCAGCAGGCCCAGGCTTTTTCCTCTGTACTGTGGCCAATAGCTCTAAGAGGGGAGATGGAGTAAGTCATGGGCTAGACACTTCCCAAAATATTTCATTTTCAAAAATGTCAGTGGTAGAAGTAAAGCCAGGATTTGGGCTGTTTGAGTCTGTTCTGGACAACTAGTATTTATTATGTAACTATCGTGTGCAAGGTGCCGTGCTAGATGATGGGCAGAATGTAGAATACAAGACATGGTCCCTGGCCTCAGGGTACTTATAATCACTGTCCACTAGGCTGTTCATTATTTAATAGGTTATCTTGCTTAGGTTTCACTTTGGGAGGACTAACCTACTGATTGTGTAGAGGCTCCATATAAACTTGAGAATGTTTCAAGTTGTATATTAAAGACATTTGCTTTTTTTAAATGTCCACACATGTACTATTTGTATAGACCAATGCTAAAAGACTATCTTAATCTCAAATTGCAAAAAAAGCGAAACACCCAATCTTTCCTCCCCAAACAAAAATATGACTTATATGTCTTATAATTGCTGGGAATATATCACATTAAAATGTGTGTTTATTTTTATATGTACATAAGGTGGAAGAAAACAAATGTTTTAAGTGTCTGTGAGCTACCCAGTATACTAGGTATGTCAGATATATAAAATACACATCATGTACAGATATTATATGAAGTATTATACATATTCTAGTCCTTCATTATTCGAATGATATATATATTTTAATTGAATGGCTAAGAATATTTTATTATAATATTATATATTATAAACACAGATGTCTGTATTTAAGGGGCATTTAGGTTTGCAGTGTTCGAAGGGTGTCATTTCTGGTTTATATTAAGCTCTTATTTTTTCTACCAAAGGAACAGTTTATCAACAGAACATGATAAAGTAAAAATAAAAAGCCTGTAGTCTTTTTTTCTTCCTAAATAAAGATGAACAAGATTGTCTAAGTGGGATGTCATATTTAAAACCTTATAAAGATAATTAGTAGCTAACTTAGCAAATTGTTTGGATGTTTTCTAAGAGACCAACTTTAGCTATGATACAGAGATATTTGATTTCCACTTGAGTAGGTCATTGGTATATTTAACTATAACTTTGGTCTATTTAAAATCCTGGATTTATTTTAAATGGCTATCCAAATTTTCTTACTAGAAAGGCGTTAACATACTATACTTTCTTGCTTTTGGAATCTTTATGGTCTTAGGACCTAACCAACTTTGCCATGGATATTTCTCAGAGCCTATTTTTTCCAAAATAATAATTTTCTTTTTGAGTCCAGTATGCATTTTAATTCAGTTGTTTTCCATTGTTCACATGTTAACTTTCCACTCTGTCAGTGTGATTTCAGGAAAGGAGCGCTTGGGATACATGTTCAATCAGAACTTGTGCAGGCAAATTATTACTCACCCTACTTTTAAAGTTTCATGTGGTCTTCACAATTATGTTTAAATTGTAGTCACATTCTGCTTAGAAACTTATGGTTCCATTGATTTTCATAATATTTGTGGCCTTTTAAAAAATGTTCATCAAGGGTGGCTCAATTGGTTAAGCATCTATCTTCGGCTCAGGTCATGATCCCAGGGTCCTGGGATCGAGCCCTGCATCAGGCTCCCTGCTCAGCGGGAAGCCTGCTTCTCCCTCCGCCACTCCCCCTGCTTGTGTTCCCTCTCTCGCTGTCTCTCTCTCTGTCAAATAAATAAATAAAATCTTAAAAAAAAAATGTACATCAATCCCACAGAGCTCTTAAGCTCTACTTGAGAGCAGTATTTAGCATTTACTTCTGCCTGAACTCTGATATGTTTGAGCAAGCAGAGGATACCATAGTATGTAGTTTTCCCTTCATTATTAGTTGTAACATGTATCACTAGCAGTATAAGCTAATATTTTAGAATTAGAATGAGCCTGCCTATCTCAATGAAATCTAAATATTGTAGTTGATTTTTCATTGCTGTTGCACCCAATGTCATGTGAACTAAAAAACATTAAAAGATAGAAGACAAAAATTTTTTAAAGTATATATTTTTTCTCACTTTATAGGATATTGGACTGCATCTATGCCACCTATTTTAAAACAAATTTTATTCATTCCTCTCTGTTTCGAAAAAGATTTCCAGTATGTCCCCTCCCTCACTCCTCCCCCCTCCCGCCCCCAACACACACACACACACACACACACACACACACACACACACACACACCCCTCTCTTGGAAATCAAAGGCCATGCCTTTTTCCCCTTTCTCCCCCATCTTCCACACCTGCCTAAAATTATATTCTGTATGCATTAAAATGATAATTATATATTATGGTGGTTACTAGGTAGTTCACAAATTTCCTGAAGAACAGGTAGGAAGAACAAATGAGGTCCTTCTGTGATAAGGAAAGATTAGAACAGTAAATTATGACATCGAGAGACTAACCTTAGTGTTCTTACTCAATCATTACTTTTGTAAACTTGTAAACTTCCCCCCACATTGTTACTTTTCTGTTTCATGCCTTAATTTTCCTATTTGCAAAATGAGAATAGAAACAGTTGCTTCCCATTTACTTTATAGAGAATTTATGAATGGACTAGTATTTCCTTCCCCAGATGTATTAACTTAATCTTATTTGTATATTTTCTGTCCATACTTCTGATTCCCTAATATCTGATTGTATATATATTCCATTCTTTTATTTACATTCTTTTCCTTTTCTGGGATTTTTCAAAATCAAAGCATGTTAATCACATTCCATAATGCACTTGAGTACTCAAGATACTTTTCAGATATGGGCAGATGTTTGAATATCTGCATTTGTTTTGAGTGTCCATCAAAACCTAGGCCCCACACCATTGAAGGGGATACCAAAAGGGGTGTCCCCAGTCGGAAGTGCAGATAGCTCAAGGTCAGTGTTTCAGCCTTTTTTTGAAAATCTCTCTCTGGTCTACTCAGATACCTTCTTTTCTTTTAACCTAAGTGATCATTTATGAGATAATGCCATCACTGAGGGTTGAATTTGGTGGTCTCTTTAAGAGCATTAAAAAGTCCGGTTTCTCAGTTGAAGAACAGATGTTTTACCACAAGGCTTAACATATATATATATATATATATACACACACACACACACACACACACACACAAATACGTGTGTGTGTGTGTGTGTGTAGTCTGTCTGATACTGATTGAGAAAAGAAAAATAGTTTAGTAGTCAATATCTGGTGTCACCATTAATTACAGATAAACTATTTAAATGTCAACTTAAGAGGAAAAAAGAAGACATTGAAATGTAGACACAAATTGTTCATTGATAGAATTTTGTTGAAGGTCAGAGTCAAAGTAATGCCTAACCATTTATAAGGCTGTGCAGAAAACCTGGCCCTGATATGATTTATGAAGTCCAATGAGAACAAGTACTTAGTTGAAGCCCAGAGGTCTTTAGCACTAACATGACCTTAAAAAATTACCTTGTCCTGGTAGCTTTTAAAGTCAGGAGTTACCAGTTAAAGTCTCTATTACTTTAATATGGCTCTTACAGAACTTAAAAATTTTTGTCCTATAATGAGATACCTAAAGGATGTAATTGTTAAAGAAAAAAGTAAAAAATAAATAAATAAATAAATAAAGGATGTAATTGTTTAGTACTCTTTGAGTACTAAAGAGAGTGTTCCAGAGATCATAGGGTTTGAGTTGGCATAACTGATACTGAGGGTGTTTTAAATTAATTTTTTCCTTTCTTTCAGAAGGTGGCCAAAGAATCAAATGCTTCTTGAGCCTACTCCTAGAATGTGTGGGTAGAGCTGTGGTCCTAGCTTGGAAGAGCAATTCTCAAATTTCTTTTAGCTGTGGCCTTGGGACATGTGTCCAGGTCACACAGTCACATCATTAAATGATACAATGTAGAATTATTTAGAAAGAGAGGAGCTAGGGCAGAATCTTATTTTCTGGCATTTAAAGTTGGAACCACCTATGTCAAAACTTCTGCATTTATATGTATTTCCTACTGATAGACAAATAAATTAGACAAAAACATCTAATTTTCCCGCTTATTCATAATTAAGGAAAGTTAATTAGGAGTTATTAATTAAACCTTAATGCTGCCTCTTTCATTTCAAGTCCTATACTGATTTGAAGACAAAGTTACTGAGAAAAAAGTTGCCATAGAGTGGGGTTTTTTTAGATTTATTTTTATTTTATTGTATTTTTTATGTTATGTTAATCACCATACATTACATCATTAGTTTTTGATGTAGTGTTCCAT
>NC_138377.1:29184924-29554223 GCF_054177405.1 Leptonychotes weddellii | reverse complement strand
GTAGTATCTTTAAAATCGTCATTCTGAACTGTAGTTCTGACATCGTACTAATGTCCGTATTGATTAGGTCCCTGGCAGTCGGTACTGCCTCTTCTTCTTTTTGTTGAGGTGATTTTTTCTGTCTTGTCATTTTGTCCAGAGGAGAATAGATGAATGAGAGAACAAAATGCTAACAGGGTAACAACGACCCCAGAAAAATATACACTAAACAAATCAGAAGAGACCTGAAACCGGGGGAAAAGAAAGATAAAGAAAGAAAAAAGAAAAAAAGATTAAAAAAAAAAAAACCAACCAAACAAACAAACAAAAAACCAGGATATGATCAAATATGATCAGGCTGGTGCATAGATCAGTGCCACACACTAGATTTTGGGCGTATTTTGTCTGTTAGAAGAAAATGCCTCCCAAAACGTTAAAGAAAGAAAAACTTATATATGTACAAAAATAAGTGTAAATATGATGAAGGGATGGAATATGACTGTAAAGATGAAAATTATAAAAGATTTTATAAAAGGAATCGATTAGATAAGAAGTTGGTTGAAAAAAGAAAGAAGAGGTTTAAAAAAAAAAGGGAGAGAGTGTGATCAGGCAGGAGACTAGAGCAAAGCCATACACTAGAGATTTAGGGTATATTTTGGTCTGTTAGAAGAAACTGTATCCCAAAATTTTAAAGAGAGAACAACTTATATATATATGCACCAAAAATAAGGTTAACTACTCTGAAAGGGTAGAATATGACTCTTAAAATAAAAAATAAAAGAGATTTTTAAAAAAGGGATTGATAAGATGTTGGTTGAAAAAGGGAAAAAGAAAAATTAAAAAAAAAAAGAGAAAGTTAAAAAAGATTAACTTTGAAAGACTAAAGAATCATGGGAAAAAAGCCATGAATTCTATGTGCAGTATTCCCCTAGCGCTGGAGTTCTGTTGTTCTCATTGATCAGTAAACTTGGTCTTGGCTGGCTGGTCTTGCTGATCTTCTGGGGGAGCGGCCTGTTTCCGTGGTTCCCAAATGTCTTTGCCGGAGGCGGAATTGCCCCGCCCTTGCCAGGTCCTAGCTAAGTAATCTGCTCGGGTTTGCTCTCGGAGCTTTTGTTCCCTGCAAGCTTTCTGTATAGCTTCAGAGGACGAGAGTGAAAACGGCGCCCTCCCAGTTTCTGCCCCGAAGGAGCCGATAACTCAGGGCCCCACTCCTCAGTGCACCCCCAGAGAAAAGCAGTCAGTCACTCCCGTCTCCCTGGTCTCTGGCTGCACTCCATGCTCACCCAGCCTGTGACCAAGCGTTTCTATCTATCTCTGGCACACGACCCTGTGTGGAGTCTCCAAATCCAGCAGATCCTTGCAATGCGCTCCCGCGCCGCTCCTCCCAGGGTAGGAAGGTGAGTCTCCCCGGATCTGCTGCTTGTTGGGTCCCTGCTGGAAGAGCGGTTGCCCCACTGTGCCACGGATCATGGTTTATGGCAACCCCGAGCTGAGAGCCCACTCTTCGGCTCCGTCTCTGCAGCCGGCTTCCCCGCTCCGATACCTGGGAGCTCTGCCGCACTCAGGGACCCCTGGTCTTTCTGTGACCCCGAGGGTCCTGAGACCACACTGTCCCAGTGAGCGTTCCACCCCCTGCTCAGCCACTGGAGCGACGTCTCTCAGCAGAGCTGACTTCTAGATGTTCCGATTTTGTGCTCCGCGCCTCTATCACTTGCAGGTAGCGGCCGACGGAGGCCCCCTCCCCCGCCGTCTATCCTCCCAAATATTGCCTCAGATTCACTTCTCTGCACGTCCTACCTTCCAGAAAGTGGTCGCTTTTCTGTTCAGAGAGTTGCTGCTATTCTCTTCTTCGATCTCCTGTTGAGTTTGTAGGTGTTCAGAATGGTTTGATCCCTATCCAGCTGAATTCCTGGGACCAGACGACATTTAGGTCTCCTACTCCTCCACCATCTTGCTCCTCCATTGTTTTTTTTTTTTTTTTTTTAAGTTCATTATTGTTTTGTTAGGAGCTTTTACCAGTGCCATGTTAATGGAATGTTGAGGCACACATTATGATCTACACATTAACAGAAGCCACTGATTTAGGGAGTGATAAGTAATTTTCCCCCTAATGAACCATTATGGAATGTTTTGGCAAATAAGATATCTTTAAATTTCAGTTTTATTTATTTTGCAATAGGAAATACATTCACCTGGTTCAAAAGTCTAGAGGTACAGAGAGCAGTATATAGGAAGAAGTCTTTCACTCACTCTTTTCTCCAAACCACCATATTAGCCTCCTTGAAACCCAGTTCCTGCTACTAGCTTCTTTTTTTCCATAAATATTTTATGCATATAGAAGATATATGTTTATGTGTATATGTATATGCATGTATATATAATAAATACATATATAAACAAAATAATTTTCCTTTTCACACAAATGCTTACTACTACTTACTACTATTGTATGTCTTATTTTCATTTAATCATATAACTTGAAAATCATTCTATGTTCGTACATAAAAAACTTCCTTGTTATTGTGGTCTCATGGTATGTATTGTTTGGATCATATGGTGGATCACAGTTTCTTTTAACTAGACATTTACTAATGGACACATAGGTTGTTGCCAATCTTTTATTTTCATTAACAATGTTTAATGTTGCTTTCTGCTTATTTTTCATTTTCAAATTCATTTCTTGCTTTAGTCAGGGCCTGGATATTGGTACTAAAATCTGATGCATCTGAAGTGTTTGTATATAGACTTCTGGGTACATGTACACACTGCTAATCTATCTAGTTCTAGTTTCTTTTCCCAGGGTTCTCACCTAAAGTAAAAGCTATTGGTTGAGATCTTTGTGTTGTACAAGTGCTAGGTCATAGCTCCTATTGGCAAACTAAAGAGTTACAATTACTAACCTGTGATTTTTATTACTATGAAATATACAGTGTTTCAGTTAGATGAGACAGTCCTTATTTGGTGACACTCAAGTCATGTTAATGAAAACTGCATCATTGATAAAGTAGGGTTAAGAAAATGGGAACCATCTAAGCTCTTAGGGTGAGATGAGTATGGATAATCAAAACAATTTTACTCTTTGCTTCCAAGATCTCTATATATGATTTCTGCCTACATCATATATCTCTCTTCAGACCACAGCTGGTACATTTGATCAAAAAATTTTAAGGTTGTAATTGAATATAGTAATTACACAACAAAATCAGTGAGCATGTTTGTTGACCTGTATAGTAGGTTATGCTAAATCTTCACTGAATCATATGAAGCACAAAAAAGGAATATTGTCACAGCAAGCAATGGAGATTTTCGTATTCAATCACTGGAGTATTCATTTCCCTTAAATTTTTTATTTAGTGAATTATAACTGCTGGTCTCTTTACTTATTCTTGAACAGAAAACACCATTCCTTATAAGTGTGGTATCTATGAAAGACAGTAAACAGGAAAAAAGGCATTAGAATTGTTTTACGTGGCTATTGGTTTCATGGCTATTTGGTTAAGATAGAAATGGAGACTATTTCTTATTTCTTTTTTTTTTTTTATTTTTTTATTTTTTTATTTTTTTTATTTTTTATTAGCTATTTCTTATTTCTTGATTTTCAAAAAATATGTTTCCATTCATGCAAATAAAGCATCTTGATTCAGATTTTTGTTTTTGTCTTTGTTCTCTGAGAGAAATATAAAGAAATCTACTTATTTTTTATCTTAGGAAGAAGAAGCATATCAACTAGTACAACAGACAATAAAACATACTTCCCAGGGTGCCTGGGTGGCTCAGTCGGTTAAGCGTCTGCTTTCAGCTCAGGTCATGATCCTGGGGTCCTGGGATCAAGTTTCGCATCGGGCTCCCTGCTCAGTGGGGAGTCTGCTTCTCCCTCTGCTTGCTGCTCCCCCTGCTTGTGCTCTCTCTCTCTCTCTCTGACAAATAAACAAATAAAATCTTAAAAAGCAAACAAACAAACATACTCCCCAACTATGTTATGGTTGGTTAAATAGAGTGGAGAAGATAGAAGCAGGAGTGAGAGAGAAACAATCTTGTTTCTTAAAGCCATGAAAAGGAATAATAAAACATATGTGCATATGGGGGTGTTTTGTTATTGTGTTTATTTTAATTCTGAGTAGAGAAAGCTCTCTTCAATAAAGAAATGAATAAATCTTTTTTTAAGTTTTTATTTAAATTCCAGTTAGTTAATGTACAGTGTAATATTAGTAATTCAACACTTATATACAACACCTGGTATTCATCATAACAAATGCCCTCCTTAATCCCCATCACCTATTTAACCCATCCCCACACCCACTTTCCCTGTGCTAACCAACAGTTTGTTCTCTGTAGTTAAGAGTCTGTTTCTTGGTTTTCCTCTCCTTCCCTCCCTCCATGTTTGTTTGTTTTGTTTTGTAAATTCCACATATGAGTGAAATCATATGGTATTTGTCTTTCTCTGACTGACTTATTTCACTTAGCATAATACTCTCGAGCTCCATCCATGTTGTTGCAAATAGCAAGATTTTATTATTTTTATGGCTGAGTAATACTCCATTATATATATATATAAAGTAGGTTGTGATATACACACCCACACCCCCCCCCACACCCCACATCTTCTTTATCCATTCATCAACTGATAGACATTTGGGCTTTTTCCTTAATTTGGCTATTGTAGATAATGCTGTTGTAAACATTAGGGTGCATGTATCCCTTTGAATTAGTATTTTTGTATTCTTTGGGTAAACACCTAGTAGTACAATTGCTGGATCATAGGGTAGGTCTATTTTTAACTTTTTGAGGATCCTCCATACTGTTAAGAAATGAATAAATCTTATTAGAACTTGTTTCAAATATATATATATATTTTATTCCCAGAGCTGGAATGTTAAATCATTATTTAAATTTTATCTCCATTTAATAGTTGGAGAAGCCCATTAACTTTTATTCTAGAATGTGTCATATCTCATTTTTCAGAGAAAATAAAAAGGTTTATTATCTTGTGACTTCCTGATCTTGTGGCATTTGGAAATAGTGTTACTGTTACTATGGTAGTACTTTGATTTCATAACTGTAGATCTGGGAACTATTAAAATTTTGGACTGGATAATTCCTGGTTGTGAGGGTCTGTTCTGTACATTCTAGTCTATTTAGCAGCATCCCTGGCTTCTATCCACTAGATGCCAATAGCAATACCCCCAGGGGGACAAAAATGTCCTCAACTGAGAGTCAATACTATAGGCATACATAGTGATCCTACAGAGCAGGTTTAAATGGGATCCCACACAGTATTCAACAGTCTGATGCACTTCCCCAGTATTTGTGATCTGGAGCAGCAGAGCAACACAAAGGCACAAATTTGGGGGCAATCTCTATTTTTTTAAAGGCCACCACTCAATTTTGGGGAAATTCTTTAAGAATCATTAAAACTAGCCCTTGAGCTCTGAATTGGTTGGTTGATTGATTGATTGATTCACTCATTCATTTAACAAAATACATTAAGCTCCTGCTATAGGCCAATCTCAGTGTTGGTGACATGTGTGTTATTATGTGGTTCTTGTGTCTGTATGTAGTGAATTGGCAGGAAGTAAGCCTGCAGGTAGACCAGTTAAGAAGCTGTTGGATATAATATAGGTGAAAAATGGTGGTTGCCTGGATTTGGGTAGTGACAGGGGGATGATGAGAAGAGATTTCATAGATATTTAGGAGGTAGAAACATTAGGATTTGGTAATTGATTGGAGCAAGGGAGGAGTCAAGAATAATTCCCAGGTTTCTGGCTTAGTTAAAAGAGTGTAGAGTGACAACATTCATGAAGATGAGTAGAGTGGGAAGAATGGGCTTTTTTTTGAGGTGGGGGCAGGTACTGATTTCAGTTTTTGATACTTTCCTTTGGAGGTGCTTCTGAGATATCCAAGAGGATGAGCTAGACAATAAACTTGGGAATTGCAGGGATTGTATCTGTTTTGTTCCCTGTTATATCTTGTTCTTCATATGGTGTCTACATTTCTAGGGATAGAAACTGGTTTAGGCTGGATGTATAGATTTGGTATTCTTCAGGAAATAGTTGGCTTGACTGAAACCAAGGAAGCAGATGAAATTGTCTAGGGAGAATCCCTATAGGGAGAAGAGGGCCTAGCATAGCAACACACTGGGAGGTATATTCAAGGAACTGAAGAGGAGGGGCTGCAGAAGTTTGAGGAGAATCAGGAGTGTATGTTATATGGAAACCGAAGGAAGAGAGAATTTTTTAAATTTAATTAATTAATTATTTATTTATTTTTAAAGATTTTATTTATTTATTTGACACACAGAGAGAGAGACAGCGAGAGAGGGAACACAAGCAGGGGGAGTGGGAGAGGGAGAAGCAGGCTTCCCACGGAGCAGGGAGCCTGATGCGGAGCTCGATACCCATCATGACCTGAGCGGAAGGCAGCCGCTTAACGACTGAGCCACCCAGGCACCCGAGAAGAGAGAATTTTAAAGCAAGGGAGTATTTAATGGTTTTGAATTCAACTAAAAGGTCAAGTAAGATAAAGACTGATTAGATGACATTGGATTTTGCAACTAAAAAGCATTGTTGACTTTTTGAGAACCTTTTTTGGTAGACTGTTGGTTGCAGGAGTTCAATAAATTTGGTTAAGTACTAAGTGGGAGGTGAGTGGATGGAATCAACAAGTGCAGGTCATGCTTTGATGTATTTTGCTATAAGGAAGAGAATAGACTGAAGATAGTATGTGAAGGAGGTATGGGCTGGGGGAGGGCATGAGGGCTTGAGCATAAATGCAGATAGGAGACAATGGAGACATAAAGGTTGATATAGGAGAGGAGAACCTGGGGATGGGAGCAACTTGAGATGGGGTGAGTCCAGAGCACAGGGAGAAAGACTGATCTTAGGAGTACCCTTCAAACTGGAGGGATATTGTTAGTGATAGAGAAGGTCCATATTCTGCTGGGATTAGTTTCCAGTCTTCCAGGGAATTCTACTTATGGGGCTTCCTGAAGATTCAGAGTACCAGAGACACTAAGAGACCTCTGGCAAAATCCGTACCATTTCTGAATTCCTAAAGGGCCATTGATCCCTAGAGGCTGCATTGCATTCATTTGATGGCTCTCTTTATTGTGGGTAGCAGACATATACTAAAATAGGACTGAAATAGGTTAGGGTTTGGTGTCCAATTCTAGTCTAAATAATCAGAGTATCAGGGTGTCCTGAGACCCTCTGGAAACTTACACAGGTGTTGAAGTACAACCTGGAGATCACTTATAGTTAATCTACTTTAATTAGCAACTATGCCATTCTCATTATGACTCTTCATTATTACTGATCTATATGATGATGATTATAGAAAACTCAGTGTTATCATAGTATTAAGCCTAAATTTTACTGTTCAAATGTTAAAGGACTGATTATAGTTCACTTTCTTCTGTGGCTTAATAGAGTATAGTCTTTGGAGCCAGAAAAAAACTAGATTCAAATCCTGGCTCCATCACTGACCAAATTTATGTGGCCTTGAGCACGTCATTTCGTGTTTAATATCCTCATGCAAATACCTGGTAATATCTAACTTGCATCATGGTTACAAAGATTAGAGGTCATGCATATATGCCAGCACATTATTGGTATTAATAAATAGGAGCTGATTTGTATTTATATAAATAAATAAATAATTTATTATTTCCTATTATAAGACCCTTAACGCGCACACTCTGAATTAATTTTAGAATACCTAATCAAAATTGAGAATTTTTTTTCTCCATGGGTCCAAGAGAGATTAATGGTGATGTCCACGGTATAAGTTTTGGTAGTCACAGAAGTCTTGTGATAATTCTGGGCCAGCTAAAAACATCTTCTGTTGGCCTACATGTCATCATAGTTAAATAACAAGAAAAGAGGTAAAATTCTAGATTTTTAAGGTATAAGGAAGCAAATCAAATTTTACTGGATCCCTGTTATTTTCCATTAATGTAATTTAGTTAGAAGATGTTACTTTTTTACAGATTTAGCTTCTCTCCAATCTTTTTTTTTTCTTCTGTTTAATAACTTCTTTTCCCCCTTCTTCCTTTTCTGCAGATTTTTGGGAACTTTCTCCTGTTGCAGCATTTGGTGCTTTCAGTCATGCCAGGAAATCTTGTACACCAGGAATGCTGTAGATGTGTGCTTGTTGAGGGAGGGGAGAGTCAGGGCAGAGGAGGAAGGGAGAGGTGGTGTCTAGGATAATTGTGCTGGTGTTTTTCCCTCCTTGAGAGAAGCTTCAATATGTGTTTGGCTCTGGCTTAGGTACTCTGTGGGCCTAACTGGAGGAGGAGGCTGGGGAGGGGGAGAAGGCAATTAAGATTTTATTTATTTATTTGACAGAGACACAGCGAGAGAGGGAACACAAGCAGGGGGAGCGGGAGAGGGAGAAGCAGGCTCCCCGCTGAGCAGGGAGCCTGATGCGGGGCTCCATCCCAGGACCCTGGGATCATGACCTGAGCCGAAGGCAGACGCTTAACGACTGAGCCACCCAGGCGCCCTGGGAGAAGGCAATTAAAACCTCGAACAATGTAAAGGCCTTTCTTAATTAAGTGGTAAGGATGGAAAAAATAAAATACCTCAAGCTTTATTTCTGTTTTCCTTTTAAAAGTCTGCTGAGGGATCAGAGCTCATGTCCCTTAGAAAAGATAAGGTTGTTTAAAATAACAACTCCGGAGAAAGAAAATTTTTTATGAACCTTTCAGATAAAGTCATCTTTGTTTGATTCCCTGAGCCCCTTTACCTATATATTCTTCCCCACCTGCACCATCATTTCAACGCTGAAGCACCCAGTTCCCTGGAGTATTAATGGAGACAGTTCAAGTATCTGCTCCGTTTCCTTTGTTCTAGTTGCTTTTGGTCCTTGCTGGGAAACGCTCTGAAAACTGAACCAGCTACTGAACACAAAGGCCGACGGTGTTGTCCCTCCTGGTAATGCACCGTGGGATTTGTTTCCACCTCTTGTTCATGACTCATTAGTCCCTAAGTGCAGAAAAGGTTGCTCCTGGAATAAAAGGAATGGACCCAGTGCGGAGTCCTTTTTCGCCATTCCCTGTGTTTTATTTGGATGCACTCGCAGTTCTTCACCTTCATTAGCGAGCTGGCAGGGGGCTGGCACAGTGCGGAGAGTAGATTTTGCTGGTTCCCTGGGGGTGTATCAGAGATCTCAGAACTCAATACCCTACCATAAAAATGATACTGGGCTTCAGATGACTTTTGGATGGAACAAAGCCATCCATCCCAATCTGCTTGGGCCTCTCGGATTGCCATCCTTGCCAAGAACTGGTCTCACTCCCAGCTCTTTTCCCTCCTCTGAATGTAGTGCTTTCGGTAGCCTCTGTGTCAAGTCAGTGTTTCCGTGTGTGTGTGAAAAAGCAGGCTCTGGGCAAGGACCGTTGTATTTAAAGTGCACTTCAGGATGGTGGTTTCTCATGAGAGGTGTCGGCAGTTACTTGTGGGCTTTTATGCCCAGGTGATATCATTTCAGATTTGCATCTAATATTTGGGAAAGTACATGAAAAGTAGAGATGCTATCAAAAACTGAGTTGCATATTTATATTTCAAGTTGTTTTCCTAATTTTCCCGAGTGACCAAATTATTGTCTAATTTAAAGCCCAGGCACCCGGGGAACTGTCTCTGTGCATGAACTAATTCAGTAATTGAGTGTGACACAAACATGACCAGTGTCCATCAAACCTTTCTTTATTTTTTATTTAGTTTTTTTTTTTTTTAATTTGACAGAGAGAGAGAGCATGCAAGCAGGGGGAACAGCAGAGGGAGAGGGAGAAGCAGGCTCTCTAATGAGCAGCGAGCCCGATGTGGGACTCGATCCCAGGACCCTGGCTGGGATCATGACCTGAGCCGAAGGCAGATGCTTAACTGACTGGGCCACCCAGGTGCCACCATCAAACCTTTCTTTAAAGCACTCGGAGTACTGATTGCATTGTGCTTTGTGAAACTTACAGCGTTTATAACCCATAGTTCTTGAGAACTGGGACTATACTTATTTTAAGGCAGCATGGGAAAATAAGAATAGGACACTTTTGTCATTAAATGACCAGTATAACGTTAGAAAACTCAACTCTTACCCTTTGATTTGCTATCATATTGTAGTTACAATAACAGAGAAAGGTTTGCAGTTTTAATAAATTGTCCTAAATTTTTAAAAGTCTCCAAGTACATTGCTATTGTACTTAAATAATACTCAGACTGTATGAGATATTTAGGACCTTTGTAGAGAGTATTCATTTATTTAGGCAAGATTCTTTTAGTTCTATAGGAAAATAACATGCTATTTGCAAATGTGAGATGTTATTTTTGTTTTGTGCTTCAAGTTTGCAGTCACGCTCTAATTTTTTTTTTTACAGAAAATTTATGATAGAATCTTTGCTTTAAGAAGGTTATAGAGATAATAGATATATATTTTCATAGTCTGGGTCTATACAATTTTGTATTGCATAAAACAAGGAGTGGATTATCTCTTCCTGCTACCACAAACAATGGTATGAGGAACATCTTTGTACTCTGGGTATGTACTTGGGAGTAGGATTGCAGGATCATCAAGAACACACATTCTGGGGGTGCCTGGGTGTCTCATTCAATTAATCATCTGACTCTTGATTTCGGCTCAAATCATGATCTCGGGGTCCTGGGATCAAGTCCCACATTGGGCTCTGCACTCAGCTTGGAGTCTGTTTGGGATTCTCTCTTTCCCTTTCTCCTTGTCCCTCCCCCTCGTTTGTGCTCTCTCTCTCTAAAATGAATAAATAAAAATCTTTAAAAGAACATGGCTGTACTGTGTCCCACCAATAGTAGATGAATGCTCCTGCTTCCCCATATCCTTGCTGACGTTTATATAGACTTTTCATTTTTCTAAACTGATGGATATAAAGAGATATTTCATTTTAATTTGCATTTCTTTGATTATTAGTGAGGTTTAGTCTCTATATACTAGTTATTTGGCTTTGTACTATAGTGACTTAAGACTTTGTGTTGATGTAGACCTTAATTTTGAATTCATCAAATATATCTCTTCTCCTCCTTCCTTTTTTTTTTTTAACCTTAAAGTTATGCTTTTAGATTCCGGGGTTACTCTCTGATCTGATATTTTTTTCTTTTAGCCACTTTTTTTTTTTTTAAAGATTTTGTTTATTTGAGAGAGAGAGAGAGCATGAATGGCGGAAGGGGCAGAAGGAGAGACTATCCAAGCAGACTCCCCCTGAGCGCAGAGGCTGACACAGGGCTCAATCTCAGAACCCATGAGATCGACCCATGAGCCAAAATCAAGAGTCCGACGCTTAACTGACTGAGCCACCCAGGCGCCCCACTGTTAGCCACCTTTACATTTAAGTTTCAATTCATCTAGATGTCACGTTTGGATATATTAGCATTGTTTGAGGTAACAGATTCATTGTTTGTAATACAATGCAAAAGTTTCATATGGACTAAAAGGCCATGCTGCATCATGGATATAGTTTGAAAAGAGGATTTAATGAGAAAGGAGAGAAGGCTATGCATAGTACATTGCCACTGATGAAAAATTTGAAACATATGTATACACAAAATAACACTTTATATTTTTCAGATAAACAATCCATATCCAAAGATAGATGCCAGACAATTAAGTGATTGTTTATGTAGAAGTAGGAAAGAATGGAGATTGGAGATAAAGGGGGAAAAACCATTAAAATAAATAAACCAAGAGAGGTGCCTTCCTCTGACTGATAGTCATAGTATACTCTGGGCTGAGAAGTATAATTAACTCAGTAGTCCAGGGATAGGTGAATATAATTTAGGAGAGGTGACGGGAAAATAGGTTAGTCAAAAAATGGTTAATTGAAGGAAAACAGAAATAAAATATTTTAAGTGTTATGATTCATAAGCAAGATGCCTGTAAGGAAGAAAAATGCCCCTAAATAACTACATCTCGTTGCGCCTTTTTGGTTTTTAAAGCTTTTGTGGGAGAAACAGGAACTTTTCTTTTATTTTCCTTAGGTGAAGATATCTATAATAAGGAAAGCAGATGTTTCTTTTCAAGTCCATGTGTACACCTGCCACAGGACAAAATGAGTAGCTACTATTGAGAACAGGCTCTGGTTGTCTTTTATGTTGCTTGTTAAATTAAAACTCTTTCCCTGGCAAGTACAGGTTTATAATTAAGTCATTTATCATGTGTGCTCTGGGCTGCATGTTAAATTTGATGATATACAGAAGTGATATGCGGGTGGTTACTTATAAATTAGATGGATGAGTTATTTTATTGGCCTTTGTCATTTGATGTGTAGGTTCTTCTTATTCATAACAAACATTGAACATTGACTAATTGTATGCAACTGAAGGGAGCAAAGAAGATTGTGGTCTAGATCTGTGTTCTCAACTTAATTTCAACCAACACTCTTGGGGAATATGATATACTCCCAATAGTAGAAATGGCACTCTCTTGGCACCAAACTCAATTAGTTACAGTATAAAGGAGTCTTCCTCTGCCAGATACAGATTCCATATTTCCTTCCCCTCGCTATTACATATACTGTTTTTTGCTATAGATAGTTCTGTTGGTATTCTGCCCCACACCCCCTCATTTATCTTATGTCCACATATTCAACACTATACTAACACTTTATATTTATAATCTCATTTATTCCTCATTGCAACCTGCATATTATAGATCAAGGAAACAGACTCCAAAAGGTTTAGTGATTATTCTAGGGCTGTACAGCTATAAGTAACAGAACTAGGTTTTGAAGCCAAACATAACTCCAAAGCTCATTTTTTTTTTCCCTTTCTGACTACACTGTATTTTTCATGGGCTATCTTCTACAAAATCCAAATTTGTATAGAAAGCGACATCTTCATTAGACTCCTTAATTTTTTAAGAGGACTTTAAGCCTACCCTCTGCTCTTGGAGAGGGTAGCTATTGCTAAAGGATGTGGCACTTTTAAGTTGCACCACAAAAAAAAAAAAAAAATCTGTGTTCAGGTTCCTTTTAGAGATTAGAATTTTTAAAATTTTTTTTAGATTTTATTTTTATTTATTTGAGATGGAGAGAGAGAGTGAGCATGAGCAGGGGCACCAGGGAGCCTGATGCGGGGCTCCATCCGGGGACCCTGGGATCATGACCTGAGCCAAAGGCAGAAGCTTAACGGACTGAGCCACCCAGGCGCCCTGAGATTAGAATTTTAAATTCTCTGTTGTCCAATTGCTTAAAAACCTACTTCTGAGAAATGATATTTATAGAATAGCAGTGTTACGTCACTGGCCTTCAATGATGGATGTTATAGCAAATAACTGGATGAAGTTCACTATTCTATGAGTTTTTAATGAGGCCACTTATTATACTACATGGCATCATCTTTGAGAGGACCTAGAGATGACATTCTTCTCAGATCTCAAAGTTTGAAAGCACTGACTCATTTTCTAAAAAAATCTTGTGGCTATGATGAATCTTATACTTGTTCATACTGTCTTCTTTACATTAGTTAGTAGGAAGGTTAGAGCCAAATTTGCAGACCATCTCTAATGGCCATGGAGGAATAAGCAATATATATTTGTGCACTGATCTTATTCCTAGCATTATTTTCCTGTTTATGTTCCTCTTTGATCTCATGTTTCTTAATCTTTAAAATCTTTGCTTTGAATGTATTTTCACAAACTGCAATACTTCCCTTTGCTAGTGATGAATATAAATGTACAAATAACGCGTCTAAGATGAACTGAAGCTTTCCTGACCTGATAGTTAAATCACCTTCCTGCTAGGAGTGTCATATATACATGTTCATTTTCCTCATTTGTTTTCCTCCTTTCTTTCATCTCCTTCTAATTTTCCATCATTTATTATGGATTTCTCTCTTGATGAACGTATTAGTGGAATGTCAGTGGTGCTTTTCATTGTTGAGTATGAACATAAAGAGTTATTTTTCTGAAAAATTAGTCTTTTAATGTGTATTTCTCCAAGTTCAATTTTTAGTAAAGGCATACATTTAATTTTTATGAAAACATAAAGACATTTAACTAATTTGATTGCTTTCATAAGGATAAGAGTAGGGAAATTTGGAATCTCGGGGGGGGTGCCATTATAGTTTTTGAGAGTTTACATAGAAGAGAATGCTTTTTTCAGCTTGTTCTCATGAAGGTAATAAATACCCTATTGCCTCATGGCCATCTCTAATTTGATGTTCAACTAGTACTTCAAATCGTCTAAAACTTCCCATATAATTTTCCCCCCAAATAAAGTTACCTCCACACTTTCCCCACCCCATTTCCCACTTCATTTCTTATTTTGATGAATGGCACTGCTCTGCCCCCTAGTCTCCTGAACCACACATATGGCTGTCATATTAGATGTCCCTATCAGTCACCCCGTTCTTTATATTTTACCTACTCCACAGCTTTGAAGCTAGCCTTTTTCCATCCCCATTGCTCTTTGCTGGTCCAAGAGCCTAGCCTTGCCTAAGCAGGCACTCAAATTCTTGAAGAAATGAACAAATGAATGTTGGGATGGATTGTCTTAGTTTCATTGCTTCTCTCTGGACTTCCTGCCTCACTTCTGGCTCCTCCTAATGTTGTCAGAGTGATAGTCCTAAGATGTCAGTCAGATCCTGTCACCCCTCTGCTTAGAACCTTCAATGGCTCCTTCTAGCTTTCAGGATTAAGTTTAGTTTTGGCCCTTCATGCTAAGTTCCCTGCATTGTGCTGGTCTTACCTCCTGCCATTTCTCTCTCCTGACCATGTAGTTTCATCTTGTGGCTACGTGCTCCATTTCCTCCCACATGTTGTTCACTTTGCAGAACCTAACTGAAGCGTCACTGGGAGAACTTGACCAATGCTGCCAGTCTGAGTTAGATGCCTTTTTTCCTTGCTCACATATCCCTTTATGCACAGTGTCATGACGTGTCCCCTATTAAACTGTTATCGTGACTTTCTTACATAGGGGCCTGATCTTAACACAGGTTCTTTACTCCCAGACAGTGTCCAACATTTAGTGAATAGCCAGTAATTATTGGCGGGCTGACTGAACATGGAATAGAATAAGTCTGTAGGTTGTAATCCAGTCTGATTGTTTATTCATTCAGTAACTATCTGTTGAGTCCTTACTGTGTGCCAGGTACTGTTTGAGAGGCTGGGGATCCTACAATGAACAAAAACAGTACCTACCAGACAATTAAAAAGCAAGCACATAGATACACAGTGTTGGGTAGTAAGTGTTGTAAGGAAAATGAAGAGGAATAAGGAGGTCCTAGAGCATATGGTTAGGCAAGGCATGTTTAAAGAGGAAACCTTTGAGCAGAGACCTGAATGAAGTGAGAGAGGAGCCATGTAGCCATGGTGGTGGTGTTGGGGGGAGGGTGGGTGGTTCTGGGTAGAGAGGATAACATTCCTGGACATCTGTTATGTACCAGGCCCTGTTCTAGGGGCCTTGGAGATGGCAATGAAAAGACTGTTAAACATTAGCATTGTTTATTGTTTAATTATGCAGTCTGTTCTCTTTCACTATTTTATATCATACCTTTCTTTAATTATTTGATTTTCTGAAACAAAAATCCCAACATGGGAAAGTCCCTTTGTTCTCCCCAACTGCTTGTCACTTCCTACTCTTTTTTCTGGGAGGAGAATCCATAGATTTTTATTGTTTAGAGGCTCCTAACACAGTACAATACTGATTTAGGGGACAGATCTCCAATCTCTCCATATTTAATCATGGTGGTCAGGGATGTGTGAAAGCGTCTTAGGTTTTTGTGTCTTTGAGTTGACCGAAGTTGTGGATGTATATAAAATTCCCTTAATGTAACTGGATATAGATACTACCGTTTTCTTTTCCCAGACCCCCAATCTAGTCCACAACCCTGGATAAACTTGCTTAGACCCTTTCCCTAAGTAAGACAAGAAATCATAATTTTGACCACTATTCTTGCTCTGTCACCTGCTTAGTACATAAATTAAGTCTGCTCTGTGGCAGTTTCCCATGTGTAAGCAGGGCACCCTTCCAGTTAAGTTGTAAAAATCTATGTTTAAATAAGCCCATGCCCTTGAAGAATAGGAGCCACAGAAATGTCAAGTCCAAAGAGAAAAAAAAGAAAGAATATTCCTAAGAAAACTGTGTCAGTTTGCAAATTCGTTGTCCTCTGGTGGCAGCTGACAGGTGGAGTGACAACCCAACCAAATAACAGTAGGGCCATTGTGATAGGAGGGAACTTAATATTGTTATTGTTCCGCTTAGATGAAATTTGTGTGAGACTATGCCAGCTCTTGTATTGAGAAAACCCAATCAGGCGGAAGAGTTTTTGGTTTCTGCCTTTAGAGCTGCCCAACTACTCAGGGAAACTGATTAAATCTGGAAGGTGGTAGCTCACTGGACAGGCTTCTCCAGGCACCTTTGAGGAGAATCAAAGATAAATAAATACCACGTTTTATGAGAGGAGTATGGGGTGAGAGGGAGTGCCTGGACAGGAGTTAAAATTTCAAAGGGTGGGGGAAGTTCTTGCTGACTTTCTTCCTGATCAGGCTCTTGTCTCATGACCTTGTTCATGCTTGGATTAGACCTGGCCCTTGTAAACATGTTGTAGTTTGATAGGAAAGGAAGGAGATAGAAGTGTTTTGCAACGACCTCAACCGTAGAGGAAAATGATCAAATACAAATTTCTTTATTGGGAAAAAATGGCTTTTCAAACTATTTTACAAATCATATTGGATGCTTATTTGCCTATGGAACATGTGAAACTCTGGCCTGTTGTACAAAGTTTAATTTTGAAAGTCTGTAGTTTCTTCAGGAAAGGTTTATGGCTCCTGTTCTAAGGTTGGTAAACTACTGCGGTACTTAGCGCCTCTATTTACTGAGTGTGGACACTGGTCTCTCATACTTCCATTGTGCCTTCCTTATTTTTTCTAATATTTATGAATAATTTTAATGTGAGCATGACCTACCTCAAAGGGGCTATGGATATTTAATTAGCTAAAAATAATTCATTATTTTTCATAAACTTCTAGAACTTTAGAGATCATTTGGCCCACCCCTGCCACTTTGCAAAGAATAAACTGAAGCCCTGAAAGGATCAGTGGCTTGCTTAGGGGCATTCAGCTAGCAAAGAGATGTGCAGGGACTCCCCTCAGATCCTGACCCCCAGCACTCTTTTTTCCTATGTTGATGCATATCTTTTGAGCTGCTTAGGGTTCAGTGTTACACGCAGTGCAGAGAACTACAGCATCTTATTTTATTGACTTATAAAGAATAATTCATAGCATAATTAAATGAATTCCTTGTATAATTCAGAACCTCATATGAATCAGCATGATAGTTTCAATCTCTATTTCCAGCAAACTTTTTAGGAGAGCAACTAGGAAGTAAATGACCACCTTGGGCTGCAATCTCTTGTGTTTTTCTTCCTGCTGTGGAGAATATGGTGATTAAAAAAATAAAAGTAGCCCCAGGTTAGGCAACCAGGAGGTGAAGAACAAAAGCAAAGATATTTGGTTATCAGATTCCAATCACTGAGATTCTAAACTAGGACTACTATTATAATGTTTTATGTCTGCATCCCCAACCTATAGTAATTCTTCGTTTTATTTTCTCCAGGGTGCACAGTTAAAATGTTAGTACCAGTTGAGGAAGGGAAGCTTTTCTAGATTTCCTTAGAGGATAGGCTGAAGAAGGAAGGGTCCTTGCCCCAACTAGGATAAAGGAGAAGAAAATTACTGACTTCTGACAAACAACTTCAGACAGGGAGCAAACAAATTTTTAAAAAATCAATTAAATAAAGGCATTAGTATCAAATAACTCCTCAAAAGAAGATGCTTTGTGGTTGAAAAACGCAATTAGTTACAACTGTAAAAATATAGGGAATTTTGCAAGTTCAGTATATTTTGTACCCCATCAGAAGCAATAGTTGGCATTTGTTGGTACTGGTTTTCAGTACTAGTTGTCAGTGCTAGTGGTAGGTACTAGTTGTAACTTGTCTGGCCCGTCCTCTTTTTGTCTTTGTTTTAGGGACTAGAACTCACCCAGTCCCAATTTTCAGAAGGGCTGAGGTAACCTCCTTCTGTGTGACAATAGGACTGTTTATGTTGGAGACAAATCCCAGAAACTCAAGGTAACAGCATACACAGAGTGAGAGAGTGTATCCGGGAGATTTTTATTTGGCATTTTTACTGCTAACAGTCTACAGAAGTTTTAGTATTTAGTGCCAGGTCAGGCTTAAGGGGCAGTTTCTATTTCTGTGTGATTCTGAAGGGTTTAAAAAGTCAGCGAAAAGATTATATAATAGAGGATGGAGATTCTGGCTTCTATAGAACCTTGCAAAGACATGAGGGAAGGCAAACTACTGCTTCTAGGCTTTTTGTTTTTTGTTTTTTAATTAAAAGCAGTGGAAAAGCACAGTAAGTTCTATGGTTCATTGAGCAAAACCTTTGTTTGTCCAAAGTCTCTGAAACCCACGCCTCTCCCCAAACCAGTACTAAATACTTTTGTGACCAATCAGAAAAGCAGGTAAACTGAGAAACAAAGCACTTAGAAGATAGGCCTGTGGTCACATGGTGTGACCAAGACAGAATTATCTAATCTACCCACTTCATTGCATATTCAACCACCAGTTATTCAGTAAAGTACTTTTCATCACTGCGGGAGTCTTGCTCTAAACACGGTGACTTTTGGAACAAGGTTATCTTTAGACTCTGTTGACATCTTGTCTCTGCTCACATACCAATTGGGTGAATATTGGCCCATGTGATTTTTCTAAGTGGATTACAAGGAATCCACCATATATCTCATTCACTTCTGATGAAACCAAGAACTTGGCCTCTTGAGCTTCCTAAAGAGATAGTTTTATTGCTTTATTACTCAGGGCACAGGTTGGGGCCTGTCTGTCCTCTGTTGAACACCTCTTTGGTGTTCAGCTGAGAAAGCCAAATCCATCATTTTACTATGCTTGCATGGGAATTAGCTAAACTCATAAGGTTTGCACTTTATTTTTACTTGTTAACTTAAGACTACAGATGTGAATAGGGCTGTTGCGTCTGCCCAGGAGGCAGAACTGTTGTTTTGGATGAAACTAAATGAAATCCCCCCCAGCATAGTGAGAGAGACTAACAGTGTGTACCTTCTTCACTTTAAACTAAACTTCAGGATTTTTTTTGTTTTCAGTCAAGAAGGATGTTCTAAGATCTATTAGGGTAGTAATATCTTTAAAATCACGCAATGAACAAAATACCAGAACTTCCAAGTGGTCAGTTAGGAATAGCTCTGGTTTAAACTAACTTTGGACAAGTTACTTTTTTAACCGAGTTTCAGTTTCCTGAACTATAAAACAAGGAGATTGGTAAATGCTTCCCAGGGTTGCTTCAAGCACCTAAATTCTCTAATTACTGTATTATAGTCATACACTGATAAAATATTTAGATAAATGCATAATTTTATTTTGTATTAAAGGAGATGGTTTGTAGTTGTCAGTAGTAGAATCGAAATTTCTTTTGTATATGTATGATTGGGTATACTTGCCTATGCATGGAAAATTTCAGGTTGTTAATAAGAAACAGTTAATAGCAGTTTCTTTGGGGGGGTAGGACAGTGGGTCTGTGGAGAGGGAGAATTTTACATTGATTTATACTTTTACTTCCTAATTTTTTTTTACTAAGTCCATGCATTGTTTAAAAATGAAAAAAAATTGGCTTTATTATTAATTTTAAAAGGACAAAAGGATCATTACAGAATGCATACCAGGATAACAGTATTTGGAATTTAATTTCAGATTCCAAATATTTTATGTAGCCTTAACATATTTGAAATTATAAGTAGATTTCTTGCTCTTACTATAGTAAGAAAGGTCTTTTGAATCCTGTCTATCAATGACGGCAGCTACTTTTGTTTGATGAAATAAACAGCTTTTTTAAAAGCATGGGAGCAAGGGTTAGCAATGTTAATGATAGGATGGGACGCCTGGGTGGCTCATATGGTTAAGCATCTGCCTTCGGCTCAGGTCATGATCCCAGGGTCCTGGGATCGAGCCCCACGTCCGCTCCTGGCTCAGCGGGGAGCCTGCTTCTCCCTCTGCCTCTCCCCCTGCTCATGCTCTCTCTATCTCTCTGTATCTCAAATGACTAAATAAAATCTTTAAAAAAAATGTTAATGATAGGATTATATAATTTTTATTTATTTGACACTCTAAAAGATCTTATTATTTCTTTAGCCTATCAGTGACAGTTTGTAGAATCATCTTCCTTTGATTTGCAGCTATGGGAATGAAACAGAAATGGAAAAAATTGGTTTTCAACCAGTGAATTAGTAATGATGAGCGCCAAGTTCAGAGTGTAGAGTCTTTCTTAATGCCGTGTCAAAGTACAAAACAGTGGCTCCCTCTTCTTAGAAGATAGAACTACAGGAAATGAAAAAGCACAATCTGTTGAAACATCAGAAGGCATTTTTAGAAGCTGCACATGGCAGCTGGACTTGAATTTTGGTTTAAGCATTAGTTTTTATCCTTTTGTCCAATTTTTACAGATGTTCCTATGTTGTTTTGAAAAACTCTAAGGACCCCCACACTAGCAGTTTCTAGCCTGGCATATTCGTAGAATTCTTTGTCTTATCATCTTTTCTACTTTTCTTTCATTCTTTTTGAAACAATGAACTTTACAGAAAATAAGGACCTAAGGAACATTCCATTTTATTTTTGAAAAATCAGAGTGCCTTCTTAGCTCTGTTAATGTATTTTTATTATTATAACCAGTATAATATAGGCATGGTAGGTTTTTTTATTTTCAGCTATTCTGGCATATTTCCCCCTGTCTGGCACAGTGTTTTCCAGCCTTTCCTATATTCAAAAATAGGAAGTAAGCAAAAAAGTTAATTTAAAGGTGATCTGCCACATTGGCATTGTTAAAGTTTTCCTTTGTTATTATCAGATTTGCATTACCTCTGGCTAAATGTATTTGTTCTTCCACTTTCTTAGGGTTGTGGTACTGGTATAATTTGGCTTACTTACTTCACTGGAGCATTAGGTTATTTATACTAATGTTGATAATGTCAGTGATGATGGTAATAACTATTGCTGTCATTTATTAAGTTCTTATTTTTGCTAGATGCTACGTCAGACATTTTGTTAATTCGTTTAGCAAATATTTGAGTACTTTCTATGCCCCAGACATTGATCTAGGGTCTAAAGATATATGGTGAGTGAATAAGACAAAGCCCTTAAGAAGTTTATGTTTGGTATATTGCTTCTAATCTATATAAAATGTACAAGATAGATATTGTCTTAATTTTATAAATGGGAAAACTGAGGCAGGAGGTAAACAAATCTTCCAGCATTCTTTAGCCTATAAGTGATGAAGGTTTAGTTTGAACCTATCTTACTTGATTCCAGTCTGCATTCTGCTCCTTTCTACTGCCTTATGATACTTCCTTCCTCATTAAAGATGTTTTTACACACCCAGGATTGGTCTGAACATGCTTGACTATGGATAGAATTATTTTTTACCTTGATGCTTCAAGAAGGTTAGAAGAGACACTAAAACCTAATACTTTGAGCATCAAAAAGAATACAGTATTTAGGAATAGTTTAACCAAAAAAAAGGTAGGATTTGTACACTGAAAACTACAAAACATTGTTGAAAGAAATTAAAGAAGCCTGAATAAATGGAAACATATCTCATGTGTATGGATCAGAAGACTCAATATTGTTAAGATGGAAATATTCCCCAAATTGATCTACAGTTTCAACATAATCCCTGTCAAAATCCCAGCTGACCCTGAAGTTCACTGGGACCCAGACAGCCAAAAAAATCTTAAAAAGAACAACAAAGTTGGAGGACTCAGACTTTCTAATTTCAAAACTTACTACAAAGCTACAGTAATCCAGCTAGTGTGGTGCTGCTGTAGGATAGAAATATAGATCAGTGAATTAAAATTGAGAATACAGAAGTAAACTCTTTCATTTATGGTCAGTTGAATTTTGACAATCATTCTAAGACAGTTCGATGGAGGAAAAATTAGTCTCTTCAACAAATAGCTCTGGGGCAACTGGACAGTCACATGCAAAAGAGCAAAATTAAATCCCTATTTCATACCATATATCAAGTGGATCAGACACCTAGATGTAAGCTATAAAGCTCTATGACTTAGAAGAAAACATAGGTGTGAATCTTCATAACCTTGGATTAGGCACTGGTTTCCTAGGTATGACACCAAAAGCACCAGAAACCAAAGTAAAAATAAATTGAGCTTCATCAAAATAAAAAACTTTTTGTGCTTCAGAGTATACCATCAAGAAAGTAAAATGACAACCCACAGAATGGAAGAATATAATTACAAATCTTATATCTGATAAAGGTCTAGTTTCCAGAAAGCATAAAGAACACTTGAAACAAAACGATAAAAAGATAAATAATCCAACTAAAAACAGATGAAAAATTTGAATAGACGTTTTTCCAAAGAAGATATACTGATGATCAGTAAGCACATGAAAAGATACTCAACAGCCATTTGTGAAATACACATCAAAACAAGGATGAGATACCACTCCATACCACTAGGATGGCTATTAAAGAGAGACAGACAATAACAAGTGTTGATGAGGTGTAGGGGCATTGAAACCCTCATGCCTTGTTAGTGGGAATGTAAAATATTGTAACCACTCTGGAAAACAGTTTGGCATTCCTCAAAAAGTTAAATATAGAGTTACTATATGACCCAGCAGTTCTGCACCTAGGTGTATGCCCACAATAATAGAAAACATGTTTACATAAAAACTTGCACATGAATGGTCATAGCAGCCTTATTCATAATAACCAAAAAATGGAAACAGCCCAAATATCTTTTTTTTAATTTATTTTTATTTTTATTTTTTTAAGATTTTATTTATTTATTTGAGACAGAGAGAATGAGAGACAGAGAGCATGAGAGGGAGGAGGGTCAGAAGGAGAAGCAGACCCCCGCCAAGCAGGGAGCCCGATGCAGGACTCGATCCCGGGACTCCAGGATCATGACCTGAGCCGAAGGCAGTCGCTTAACCAACTGAGCCACCCAGGCGCCCAGCCCAAATATCTTATCAACTGATGTTGTCTATCAGCTGATGAATGAGTAAATAAATGAGGTATATCCATACAATGGAATAGTATTTGGCAATGAGTAAGAATAAGGTACTGATAGATGCAGTAACATAGATGAACATTATGTTAAGTGAAAGAGGCACAAGAGCTACAGATTGTATGATTCCATTTGTGTGTAATGTCCAGAATAGACAAATCTATAGAGACAAAAAATAGATTAGTGGTTGTCAAGGTCTGGAGCAAAAGAATGGGGAGTGACTACTAATGAATACAAAGTTTCTTTTGGGGGTAATAAAAATCTTCTGGATTTAGGTACTGATGATGGTTATACAACTCCGTGAGTGTGCTTGATAATACTGAATTATTTACTTTAAAGGGGTAAGTTTTATGGTGAGTTATATCTCAAACTGTTACATGTATTTAAAAATCTATTACTTTGGTTTTGGATTATCTGTGTTTGGGTTATTTCAATTTGAGTACAATGTAATCTAGACTTTACCCATGAGAACCTTTAATCTTCTTTATTTTTATATATCTACTGCCTTAGTTTCCATCAGCTAGTCTTAGTACATACAGGCAAAAATTGATAGAGTAATATGATGTCATTTTTGTTTATACTTCCTTCTTTGTCTTTGAAAAAAAACAAACCTTAATGTTATATTAATTTTCAAACCAAGACTGGCATATTGTTGCAATTACATCATTTGGAAATGTGTTTATTTTCAAGAGTACAGATTTGATTTAGAAACTGCTTTTACTACATTCTTTGTTATTCATGGCACTTGATGGCCACACACTTAAAATGCTCCTTGGCCAGAGCACAAGAATCTTGGGGGGTCAGTGTAGAAATGATTCATGGTTTGATAAAATGCAGGCAGGTTGAATATGACTTTTATAATGTGTCTGTGAGCCCAGCTTATGGTATGAATTCGTACATATCCTCTTTTTTTGTAAACATGGAATTGAAGTAGGTTTTATTTCTTGAATGTTTTGGCATGGTGCTAGGGAGAAGTGTGAGTGTCCTACCCAAAGCATTATATAATAGGAAGCAAAGTTTTCTGAGAGAAATAACGGGCTTGGGAGAATGAGAAGGTAAACGCTTTGCTGGGGGACAGTTCCTTTCCACTGATATTCCCAATGCATTTCCCCAGGGAGTGCCCAGGGATCCTCTGCTATAGTTGCTAGACAATATTCCCTTATTCAGGGTGACTGGATAAAGAAACCAGTTATTTGGGGCCTGGAGTATAGACAGCAAGGAGCCATGGTTCTGAATGTGGTGTCTGGCTCCGGCGTACTTGCTAGTGATGGCAATATGGGCTGGACAGAGGAGAGTGGATGGCGGTACTTGATAACACAAGACTGGCATCACCAATGTCATTGCTGGTCTTCTCTTTTAAAACTGATTATGTTTTAGCCTCTTGTCAAATTGAATGTTAAGTTTCCCTGTAGCCATTGCCTGCCAAGTATTGGCATACATGGAGAGAATTCTGTACCATGGCTTCCGTTTCAGCCACATTTGAACTGTTAATTTTAATCAACTCTTTCATGCATTGGTCCTATTCACAAGCAACTTTCCCTTTGCCTCTTAGTCTTTGTGCCCAGTGCAAGTGATAGCAAGCTCTAAATTTAGCTCCTTTGAATCCCTGCCTAACCTTATAGTTGTTGCTTTCAACAGCTCCCTGGGGAGATGGCATATTTTTTTTTTTTTTAAATTATTTTCCATTCTTCAAAGCAGTTTTGAATCTAGATGAAATCGGTGATCTATTTTACTTAAACTAGAGTAGATTATTTAGCTTTTAAAAGTAGCAGGAGTGGGTACATTGAATAATGCCCATTTATTCACTTGAATTTCTAAAACAAAGAAATAGTTTTATGCTAGAAAAACATTTGAATTATCACGGTATCTTGGAGTTAAATGAAATCTTGAGATATCATCCACCCTCTTCTTCTAACAGAATGCCTTACTAAAAACATCCTCAGAAAATAAGAGTTTTAAGTAATTTTAAAAACTTCTTAAAGAGATAACTCATACCAAAATTTACCAGTTTTCACTATCAGGGAAATTATGCTGTAAATTTTTAAAATTATTTCCTTTAGCAAGGTTAATTCAGTTTTCTCACTTATTTTTCCCTGTTTTAGGTAGATGTTATATTCGCTCTCAATCTGAGGCCAGTCATTCTTCTCTACACTAAATATTTCTCCCCCAAATACGGAAAAATCTCTTGGACAAGTGACTTCACAGTCACCCTTGAGTTCAAGTTGTGCTTGAACTGAACAGAGAAGTCTGGTTTTATTACCTGGAGAGATGCTGAGATTGAAGTATCATTAATAGATTCCCAAATTCTGCTGAAGTTCATAACAAGACATTTGCCGTTTCCAAGGACTGTCACATTCAGGAACCACTGAGAAACTGGAAAAGTTAAGTTTAGCATGTCTTTTGTGACAGGTGGAAGTTTAAGATAGGGGCAAAACTGTACAAGGGACAACGGGCTGGTTCTTTGAAGTACCCTGTGGCATTCAAGATCCTGGTGGGTTAGAAACTCAGAATGTTACAAGGAGCATGATTGGGGTGAAAAGTAGAGGATGATGAGATTCTTTTTTTTTTTTTTTTAAGATTTTATTTATTTATTTGACAGAGAGAGACACAGCGAGAGAGGGAACACAAGCAGGGGGAATGGGAGAGGGAGAAGCAGGCTTCCCGTGGAGCAGGGACCCCGATGCGGGGCTCAATCCCAGGACTCTGGGATCATGACCTGAGCCGAAGGCAGACGCTTAATGACTGAGCCACCCAGGCGCCCCGAGGATGATGAGATTCTTAACTGGGCTAGAAGAAATCAGAAGGTGTTCACCCTATTCCATAATCCCTTCTTCTTACCATTATTACTCAGGTGAAAGGACAAAACTGAATTTCCTTCCTTTCTCATGCCTGTCTCAAGTTTGTTTCCTACACTGGATGGATGGGAAGTAGCCGGGGTGGGGGAGCAAAGTGGTGTTACTTGTTTTAGTTCTTTTTTTAGGTCTTTGGGTGCCAAAGTCTTATTGATGGTCAGTTTAGGTTTTCACGAGCAAAAGCTGGAATAATGATTATTCCCACTTTTTGAAAACAAGAATTGTACTAAGTGCTTTATATTGTTTTATTTAATCTATACAACACTATAATAGCATTTTTCTATAAATTAATACATGTAAACACTTAGAATACTGCCCAAAAGGCAGTAAGAGCTCAATAAATGTTGTGGTTAACCTCTGTTTTGGAGACAAGAGAACCATGTCTTAGAATAGCATTGGTAGAATTTGAATCCATGGGCATGAAACTCTAAAGTCTGTGCTCTAAACTGTTGTGCACTATTGTGTTTCTCTCTTTCAAGAACTCAGCTTTTTAAACAAAAATCTTCCCTGTGAAAGTACTCTAGGATCATACTTGTTTTTTTAATTCTATATTCTGACTCGTTCCAATTTGTGAGTCCTATATCCCCCCCCCCCTTGCACTGATCCCTAGGGAAGTTCATTCTTCAAATTATCAAGGTCTGGACCAAATTTATTTAGTGAGAATGTAGAATTTTTCTTACAAGATTTTAAAAGGACAAGTAAGATAATTACATGAAAGGATCTGTTTAGGCTCTTTTTGCATGGTAGGGGGTGGACCAGATAACCTTTGGATCACTTCCACTTGTATAATTCACCATTTCGGCAGGACAGCAACATTTCAGGCCAAAGTTCAACTTTTTTATTATTATTATTATTAAATTCTTTTATCGTCGCCAGGAAACTAGAGAAAATGAATTCTTCACAGTGTGCTTGTGCGTGCAACTTGAAACGGTTTGCACACTAAATGAAATTAAATGAAAGACAGCTGTTTGGGAAAGAGCTGTCAGAAACTGATTGGGTTCTGTTAGAGGAGAATAGGGGTAGGAATAAGTTTTCAGAAACAGGATATCGGTGGTTTAAAAAGCAAGCAAATTTACATACACAAAAGCTCTCATGTGGTTGTGCTGTTGCGTGTCTTTTTAGTTCATCCATCTTAAATTGTCGTTTGCTCTTGGTGCGTAGGTGTCTGCTTTCAAGGCTTCTTTTCCCATATCAAATGTGCAGCAGTTCATTCTTTTCTGAGAAGTAAATACAGCACAACCCCACTACAATGCCATTCTAAGTACTTTGGTTTTGGTTAAACTACAAATCCAGTCATGTTCACCAAACCACTTCCTTTACCCCAGTATACCTCTCTGTTCCTGTCAAAAGACAAAAGGGGAAGGACCATCTTGGGCAGGTTGCCAGAGGTGCCACTGGGGTCTTCTGAAATGGTGGCTAGCAAGAAGGGAGCAGTTACATCCCACAACAGACTGAAAGCAGATGGTCACCTGTGGTGATAAGTATTAATGACCTTATTAAGCCTCTGATTTGTGACTGTATTGTGTACCTTCCAGGCCCTCAAGTTATGTTACCTGTATGATCCTCCTCCCTGCCCCCAAGACCCCATTGCTCTTTGTTTGGGCATGTGTTTTCATAGGTCACCCCCAAGCCCTGCCACTTTTGAACAGCTAGCTTCCCTGGGCTCTCTTCAACCTTCCTGCCAGCGCATAGTAGGATCTCTGCTGGGCTCCAGTGGCAGATACGGTGCTGCACGTGGGACTGCCTTTTAAGGAATTGTTTTCTAAGCCTTTGGGGGTTTTATTCTTGAAGTGTAACCTATCCACAGCATAAACTCATACAGGAAATTCAGTTAGCATTCAAAGTTAGGAATCCTCGGATAATGTTGTACTCATAAAGTCTTAGTCTCCGGAGCCTCTCCTTCCATTGCATTTTTATGGTTTCAACCCCACTTAACAGTGGTCTTCCATAATTCATTAAGGTCCAATCTCAACTGCCTTCCTCAGAGTATCTTCTCAGTACCTTCTTCCTTTTTTCTGATGCAGAATACAGGTCCACATCCTCTCCCTTGGCTGAGATTAAGGAATCACATGATTCAGTGTGCCCAGCTGTAGCCTGCCCTCCCTGTCTACTGATCTTAATCACAGGGTAGATCCTATCACCACTCCTGGAGGATCCGTTCCCATATCTGTAAGAGCCTAGCACATGGCACCATCTCCAGTCTCTCCAGCCATGCACATGGACACATTTTCAAACTGAGTCACAGGAACGTCCTGGGGATCCCATAGTTCCCCATTTATAAAGCCACATTTGGGAATAGTAATGAAAGGTTAAAGTGCCAATGCTCCCGTAAGGTAGACCCAGCATTTTCTCTGACCAGTAGAAAAGTGCTAGCAAAATAAGTGTGTCTTGATTATTTTCCCCACTTCTCTAATATAATTTACGTATAATTTACATAAATGGGTTCCTGGCCTTCCAGTGATTATGTTACAACTCCTACACTCAGTACAACTTCAACAAACTAAGTGGGGCAGGCACCAGGACAGAGGCACCCAGCGAGGTTTCCCATCTTTAAAAATACATTTACTGAAGCTCATGTCACTGTTGAAAGTAAGCCTGAACCTACTGGAGATTTTTTGGGGGGATAATATTTGCTTCCTAGTCCTCAAAGAAGTGCTTCTGGTTAACTCTGAATGCTTTCTGCCTTTTCCTCCTGGTTGTGTTCCAGAGTAGATACCAACAGTATTCCTCTTTATAATCAGGAAGTTGTTGAGGAAGATTCTGTGAGAGTCATGGCCAGAAGGGGCAGAGTCTATGGAAATTAGGAATATTCTACCTCTTATTTTCTCTGCATCACATAAAGAATTAAATCATCAGGCTATCCCATTGTCACCTAGCTAGATTTAACTATTGTATAACTTATCTTACCAGCTTCCTTTCTCATTCATTCAGAACACATTTGTTGAGTACCAAGCACTGTGCTTGGGCTTATGTTAGAAAAATTGGTAGTCTGGGCGCCTGGGTGGCTCAGTCGGTTGAGCGACTGCCTTCGGCTCGGGTCATGATCCTGGAGTCCCGGGATCGAGTCCCACGTCGGGCTCCCTGCTCGGCGGGGAGTCTGCTTCTCCCTCTGACCCTCCTCCCTCTCGTGCTTTCTGTCTCTCATTCTCTCTCACAAATAAATAAATAAAATCTTTAAAAAAAAAAAAAGAAAAATTGGTAGTCTATGTTCCCTGCTTTTGAGAACTTATGGTCTGGTGAGCTGTGCCGAGGAAAAGTGTTTTTCTGAGTGTCGATATGATGATTACTCTGTTAATGGCATTTATGTCAATAATAGGCCTTAATAATATATTTCTCCCCTTCTTCATTTGGCCAATGTAATATTTATCTTCTCCACAAAATATGATCAGCCCTTTTGTCTACCTGCTCTCAGATGAGATAACAAGATGTACGTTGGGGTACATGATGACACAGCCACAAATATAATTCTTTCTTTAGATAATCTTTCTCAATTCTTGGCAAATTTTAATTTTTAACATTGTGAATCTTAGCTATCGTAATTCAGATTTAATTATCATGTGATCAAGCTGGGGTGATTGTTTTTAGTGTAGCCATAGGAAATCAAAGCCGACAGCTGGGCTGCAGCTGTGTCCCAGCTGGTTCTGTTGAGCTGTATTCAGAGGGAAAAGTGGTGGCAGCTCCCCAGGCTCCCTCGCTCCAGGAGATGGTCTTCTTTGGTCATCCAAGGCAATACCTGCCAGATGCTTTTGAAGTCAGTTCAATTAACACTCAGGAAGCGAGACTTCAGTGAAAAGGTATTAAGAATATAGCTCATGTTTAGTGGGCATGTCATCACCGTTTTCTTCTTTACAAATTCAATAAACTCACTACACAGACAGAATATTTACCTTATATAATTAGGCAGTATTTCCCCTAAATTACAAAGACATGCTTTTAAATTTGGTTGTCTTAAAGTTCTCTGAACTTTCATACGATTTTTGATCTATGGTATCTAATTTTTGCCTGAAAATATTTTATAGATTCTATTGGGTAGGATAGTATACTTATGTTTAAAATATAGTCAGTTGGTTTACTCATTTTTTTATTAATTTCACTAGAATTTGCATTAGCTATTTTTTTTAAAAAAAGATTTTATTTATTTTAGAGAGAGCACACATGTGCAAGAGCAGGGGGAAGGGGCAGAGGAAGAGGAAGACAGAATCCCAAGCAGACCCTGCACTGAGCCCAGAGCCCAACGTGGGGCTTGATCCCACCACCCTGAGATCATGATCTGAGCAGAAACCAAGAGTTGGTTACTTAACGGACCGTGCCACCCAGGTGCCCCTGCGTTAGCTACTTTTAACTTTCTTGGAGGAAGTCTGTTATTTCTAACTTAGATTGATCAATATCATCCCTATTGTAAATGATACTACAGTGAAAGCTGGAATAAAATTTTTGCAGTGCATGACAAATGAGGGGTTAATATCCATTATATGTTAAGAATTGTACAAATCAATTAAAGAAAATCCATGAGAAAAATAGGTAAGAGTTTTGAAAGAGTAGTTCATAGATGAAGAACTACAATTTGCCAGTGATAACCTTGATACTATTTAAAGAAATGCAAATTTTAGCACATGCTACAGGAAGGCTTTTCCTAATGCATTAAGCTGTCAGTAGAAAGGTGTGATTGATACTCAGTGAGTACAAATAAGGAAAGGTTCCTTCAGCTGGGCATTGTGGGTCCTCTCGGGAATGAGTTGTCTCCATACATCCGAGAAACTTCTTGTTGAAGACTTTCTCACATATAACACTTTCGTATGGATCTCGGCAGCATGGATTTTACAATTAGATCTGATTCCTGTGAGAACGCTTTATTGCTTTCAAACAACAATAGCTTTTTCTCTCAGGTATGAATACTCTGGTGCACACGAGGCTGATATCTGGCTGTCAGGGTGACTGGATGGAGCCCTTAGCACAGTCACTACACTGAGAGACTTTAAGTAGGAGCATTCGGAGGTTTCTGCACATTTGACCTGTTAGTGAAGGCCTTCCCATAATTAGTTCACATAGAGGTTTTTCTGCTGTATAAATTAACTGATGCACTTGAAGATGTGATTTCCCTAGCAAAAGATTTCCCACAGATACTATTTCCATGAGGCTTCTCTGCAGTATGAATCTTCTGATAAGTAATCAACTCTGACTTCTGTCTGAAGGCTTGCCAGCATTCAGTACAGACATAGTTTCTCTCCAGTATGAATTTTCTGGTGTGCAAGCAGTCTTAATCTTTTTGTGAGTTTTTCCACATTCAGTGCATGTATAGTTTTTCTCTTGTGTGAACTCGCTGATGCCCTAGGAGTTGTGGCACTTATGGTTGTTTTATTATTTTATCCTACATACTTGTGATCATTATTAGTGACAGCTGTCCAATCCTGAGTCATAGCAAACCCCTCAGCCTCAGTGAACAATATGCTTTGCACTAAATCATATTTTTTGTTTTATATCTGAATCTGTTAAAGTGGAGTTGGACTATTTTCTGTTAATAATAGAAATTGTTTCAAGTTACAATATTGGAAAACAAACCATCTGTTTCACACTGACCCATTTATATAGACTGCATACTGACTTACCATAACATTCATCCTTCCTTTATGCAATCTGAGTGTAATACAATCAAATGACAGTTTTCTTATTTACCATCCTAGTGTGATAGTCATTCTTTCAATGGAGGCTTTTGAAGGCTCTACATAGCATTTTGCCATTAAATTTGTACAGTAATATAGGATGGTTTCTGTGTTATATTTTATAATATATCGATACATAAAAATTGTTACATCAGAATATTTGTTTTCTTAATTTTGTTACTCTCATTGTGATGAGGTTTAAAAAATTTTTTTGAGCATAGTTGATGCACAATGTTATATTAATTTCAGGTGTACAACATAGTGATTCACCACAAGTGTAGCTACCATATTTCATTTTGTGATGAATTTTTTATTATCCAAATATGGGCTAAATATTTATCAACCTGTGTTTCTTTGTCATGGGTTTAATGTACAAGTAAAAATATTGGTATTTCCCTAAGTCTTCCATAATATCATTTTCATTGGGCATCAGCTGATTTGTCAGAGTTAATTATTATTTACATGTCATTTTTTGTAAGTACTATTTATTGAGTGCTTACTGTGTATAACAGATACTGTGCAGAATGTTTCATGTACTGTCTCATTTAATTATCTTAGTAATTTTTAGTATGACACTGTGTTTTCAAGTTGGTGATAGTTTCAGATGGGCTAAGATAGAGCATGAGTAACAGTAGTATAAAGTGATTCATTGATAAAACGTGTAAAGCTAGAGCAACAGGCTAAATTACTGAAATATTGTTCAGATATAAAATTTTCTTTTAGCCCACATAGGATTCTGCCCTTCGAATAGTGATAAAATATGGTCTTCTGTTTAAGCAGAGAATTTGAGAGTCATTAGATTTATATTGTGAACTTTTAATTTTTACTATCTAACTCTGTAAGTTGTTATGTTTCTGTTACAATCCCCAACTGGAAATGTTGAATAAATGTGCCTAACTATTACTAGGGTGCATTTTGTACATTCACAGGCTGAGAGCATCTGTGAATAGTGCTTGATTTTTAGTTAGTAGTGTTTGTTCATGGTTCTGCGTCCTATTGAATTGGGACTTCGCTTATATAAAGAAATATCTATAAAGCCACAGGCAAGTAAAGTTGGAGTTTCTTCCTTGGGGAAATCTGAAGTTTAGAGTTATAAGCAAATATTAAGGTTCAAAGTGGGTAATAGAATGAGCACAGTCAAGGAATTAGTAATTATGTAACACTTCATGTTTGCAAAATGTTTTATAGCCATATTCATTAATTTACATAAGTCCCCTGGAAGGTAACAGTGTTATTACATGTGTTTTATAAGCAAGAGGGGCAAAATGTGGGCAAATTAAGTGGCAAGAAGAAGAGTGACAAAAATTAGGACATTGATTCTAAGGTGTGGGCCTATGTCCTATACCATGTTGCTTCATTAGGGAAATAAAGAAATAAAATGTTTCTGTTTTGTTACAGACATGGGCATAGTGCCTATTTGGATAAATGTTTGTGAATATTTATATAATTTTATATATTATTTTCTTTTTTGGGGGGTTATTTGGCTCAAAGGCCTTCTAACAAAAATTCTAATGAATGAATATCTGAGCTTATTAGCTCATGGATAAGGTACTGTGTTATAAATTCTCCATAAAAGCCTGCAGATGTCATGACCAACAGATTGGTGAATTTGTTCAGTTGATGCTCAGTGTTGATCTAGAGAGAATACATTATGACACCAACAGAGGTATGACCCGGGAGAGCTGACCTTGTTGACCACACATTGCCTATGTCTGCTCTCTCTCTGTCACTCTGATTCTCTTGTACTTTCCTTTCCCCTCCTTCCTCCACCAAAGAATAGCAAATTTCTGCTAGAGAGTAATAAATTTGCTCACAAGCTCAAAAAGGTAAAACAAGATTGCCCATAACAGAAGAGTAGTCTAAAAAGTGACTTGGGTCCCTACATTAGAAAGCAGAAGGAGACATGATAAATTATTGCATTCAATTAACTTTTCTTTTACTTACTGAATGCACAGAAACTGCTTTAACACCCTGAGGTTTGACCAGAAGGTAATGAAGAGTGATTTTTTTGAAAATAAATATACCGTAAGGTACACTGTTTAAATGACCTCTATTCTTCAATGTAGCCATTCATTACACAAATCCAACAATGCTGTCATTGCAAAAAATATTTTTAGAACTCGTCCTTTTGAATTGCCTTTAGAAGCCATTTATGAACTGTAAAGGAAAGCAGTCTCATATTTACTTAAAGGCATACCATGTTTTTTTAATCAACGCTTCCCCATGCAAAGAAACTTATTACCCAGATAGATTACTGAACTTTTCACCAGCCTTTGTTCTGCACTAATTTTTCTTTTCTCTTCTTGTTGTCAGTTCTGTACTTTAAAAAAATAAAGATTTGCCATCAACAAAGGTATTTATTGTTTTAACTTTTTTATTTTGAAATAATTTAGACTTAAAGGGGTGCCTGGGTGGCTCAGTCGTTAAGCGTCTGCCTTCGGCTCAAGTCATGATCTCAGGGTCCTGAGATGGAGCCCCGCATCGGGCTCGCTGCTCGGCGGAGAGCCTGCTTCTCCCTCTCCCACTCCCCCTGCTTGTGTTCCCTTTCTTGCTGTGTCTCTCTCTGTCAAATAAATAAAATCTTAAAAAAAAAAAATTATTTAGACTTAAAAAAGCTATAAAAATAGTACAGAGAGTTCCTGTATATCCTTCACTTAGCTTCCCTTAATGTGAACATCTAACTTAAGCACAGTACAGTTATCAAAATCAGGGAATTAACATCAATAAAATACTATTTGTTAATCTACGGACATTATTTAAATTTCTCCAGTTTTCCCCATAATATTCATTTTCTGCTTCAGGATCCAATCCAGGATCCCACACTACTTCATTTTGTTGTCATGTGTCTGTCCTTGGTCTCTCCTGATCTGTGAGTTCCATGAGGACATTTAAAGGGAAGTACCACCTCTCTCCAACCCTTGCAAAAAAAAAAGAAAAGAAAGAGCCATAGACTCTGAATGTGATTCCAAAAATATCTCTGTCACTGTCTTGCACATTCTTTTTTTTCCCTAGTTTTATTTTATAGTTTATATTCAATAATTCTTAGTAGCTCTCCCCAAGTTAAATTTTTAATAATTTTCCAAGTTTATAACTTGGTAGACCCAATGCTTCTGTTAATCACTGGGACAACGCTAATAGCTTCTTAATTGGTTGCTCCATATCTGCTCTTGTACCCTCATGTCATAGACAGAGTGATCTTTTATAAAATGCAAATCTGATTATTTCATGCTTCTGCTTGACCCTTTCAGCAGCTTCCCATTGTTCTTATGATAGCATCTGAAATCTTCAGCAAGGCCTATTAGGCCTTTTATGATTTGGCCAATAATAATGAATATTATTGCCTCATATGGTTTTTGGAAGTATTACATGAGTCAAAACTCATAAAGTGCTTAGAAAACTGCCTGGAATGTAGTAAGCAGTCAATAAAAATACATATTCTTATTTTATCAAGAGTTTTAATCAAGAATTTGGTGAAATTTATAAAATGCCTTTTATCATGTATAGAGGTGACAATATAATTTATCTCTTTTGATGTTCTAATATGGTAAATTATATTAACAGATTTCTTAATATTGAACTATCCTTATATTCCTATATGAACCCCATTTGGTCATGCTGAATATTCTTTCAAGGTGCTGCAAGATGGATTCTGTTTGCTAATATTTTATTTAAAATTTTATATCTATAATGAGTCAGATTTATCTGAATATTCATATTTTTGTGCTAGTTCCTCATTCTCTGGTTCTTCTATTAGATATCTTATTTTCCTTTTTATAGAATTTTTTGCTACTGTAAGTAATTACTTGTGCAATTATTTGTTTGATGTCTTTTTCCTGCTGGAATGTAAATACTGTGAAGTCCAGAACCAAATCTGTTTTGTTCATCACCATATTTCCTAGCCTCCAACACAATTCTGAGAGCACAGTAGGTACTCACCACATATATATTCATTGAATAAATGAATAAATTAGTATGATTAAAGGGAATGAACACATTTTTGTTCAGTGCTTCAGTTGACTTGAGCTCCTTCTAGTACAATAAGGGACTGTGCCAAAACTGTTCAAGTGCTTTAAAGTTAACCAATTCCAAGCAGGGAAATTTTAAACAAATAGTGGCTCTTTTTCCTGTTTCCTCTGGTATCACAAATACTTGAGATTTAATAAAAATGTGGATTAATTTTATAGAAGTTATTGCATTGTTCCTTACCTACAGCACTTCCAATTAGGCTGTTTTTCTTATTTAAATAAGAAATGGTGTATTTACAAAGAAATGGGGCAGAGGGCTGAAAACTGTAGTCCTTTGTCATTTGTTCTCAAGACTCTGACCATCTAGAACTTATTTTTTTGTTTTTCCCAACACTTAACTGTTTAAAGGAAATTTTGACTGTTAGAGGTAACCTACCCCTGGCAAAGTTCTTATGAAAAAGGGAGAACCCGATTGGCCCACATCAACGTTTAGGTTTGGTCAGAGGGCATTGACTAACAAATAAATTGTGGATTCTTAGGTCAATATAGTACCTTTCATTCACTTGGCAGGGACACGGGGGTAGGATCATATGGTATAAACCGTGGCTGCTACCCCTCAACAGGGTAAAATAATATTCCTTAGAGGAATGTGGGTAGGCAAGTGCCATAATACATGTCTGCTACAACCTCTTACTACCAGTTTCATACGCTCTGGCTTTCGGTTTCTCCACTTTTAAAATAAGGCTAATAAAGAATGCTTGCAAAGTTAGTGTAATGATTAGAGATAATATATGTAAAATGCCTGGTACACAGTAGTACTCAGTAAGTTATAGTTAGTGTTATTCATATATGAGGTAATAATAAATGTGTTCTAATCTTGAATACACAAAAGAAAAAATGCTCTACCTTTCAAGGAGTTAAGATACAATGTCAAAACTCAGAAACCTTAACTTTCTTATAACCCGTTCTTTCCATTTTAAAGAAATGGTTGTAGAGAATTTTACATCTAGCAATATGATAGAAGATGAGTACATTAACCTTAAAATTCTGGTTAAAATGTTAAAATCTGTCTTTTTGAAGCATGGTTCATCTGGAGATAAGAAAAGTAAGTGTTGGCCAGAAATAACTGAAAAAAGAACATTTCTCAGAAGAAAAAAATTGGGGAGGATTTTCCCCTGAGAGCAGCTGCTAGTCCTTGGTGAACTAGAGTCTGGGTTCTGATGGGCACATGACACACTAAGAGTTGTGGGGATAGGAGACAAAGCTGGGGTCTGAGCAGGGTAAGAGGGTAAATGGGAGCTTCCTGCTTATAGCTGAGACTCCAAACGGCAATAACCTCAGTGGGCAAACTAGGAAAAGCTGCCCCTGAAGTAGGAGACCTGCTCTTCTCAGCTATGGCTCTGGATGGATCAGGGGGGAAAAAGGGTGTGTATGGGGCGGGGTGGGAATCTCCCATTGATTCATTCATTCACTCAACAAATATTTATTAAGTGCCTGTTCTGTACTAGGCACCATTCTGGACATTGGTCATTGTGAGAATTTCTATACAAAACTTGTCCAATGTGGGTTTAGGGCTAGAAATTTAAACCATTTATATGGCCTAAAAACCTGCCGATTAATTTGATGTGAAGAAGTATTGGTTTGGTAATGTCCCTGGACTGGTAGTGTGCACAAGCATCTGTGATGTGAATGGTTACTACATTCTAGGCACTGTTCTAAGCACTTTATGAGTTCTAAGTCATATAATTCTTTTTTTTTTTTTAAAGATTTTATTTATTTATTCATGAGAGACAGAGAGAGAGAGGTAGAGGGAGAAGCAGGCTCCCAAGGAACAGGGAGCCCGATGTGGGACTCGATCCCAGGACCCCGGGATCATGACCTGAGCCGAAGGCAGACGCTTAACCATCTGAGCCACCCAGGCGCCCCTAAGTCATATAATTCTTCCAAAAACCTTATGAAGCAATAATATTGTCTTCAAAAGCAAGGAGGTTAAGTAACTTATTTACTCAAGACCACACAGTTTATATGTAGAATTTAGTTTCAGTCTGTGCTTTTAACTACTACACTATATTGTCTGTTGTGTAAGGATACTTTTCTCATACATATATATGTGTGTATATATCTTATTTGAGAGGCTAAATTCTTGCTTAATAGGAACACCAAATGCATTTCCATAAGGTCATTGAGATAACTAGCAGAGAACTCAGAGATCACACAACTGTGACGTCTCTGTTCTGAGGCCTTATAAGAGTGTTTCCTAAGGTAAAACAGTGAACTAGCTCCCTGATGTCACTTAGTTTGCGAATAGTTTTTGCTCATTTTGCATAACCAATAGACCTCACAGTTAATAATAATAAAGACAGGGTTTCTTACTCTCATTTTAATGATGAGATAAAGGTACAGTTGAAAGAGATTATGTAACTTTCGCAAGCTCTCATGACAAACAGATGACAGAACTAAATTTTCCCACATAATGTCATTTGGGATGAGAAGTATATCCTTCTTTAAAACATTACGTCAGTGAGTCGTAAGCTTTATGGAGCACTCAAGCCTGCAGTAAGGTTACTGAGCCCTGTAACGTATAGCAAAGAGGTCTGAAAACTGGGTAGGGCGTTCACATTAGTTTCTAGAGCATTCAAGGTGAAATTAATTTAGAATCAGGCAAGTGGAATTGCAGAATTGAAGAGGGCAAGAAATGAATGGTCTGTGTTCACTTCTTTTTTTATCCTCTCATTTTCTTCCGTTGATGTTCTTCTCAGATGCCAGAGACCGGTCATGGCTGCCAGATGACTGGGCTCTGCTGGCTCATCACGAGGCTATGGCAGTGCTTGTTTCCATGAGAGCTGGAAGAAACGATGCAATGGAAAAAGCACACGCAGTCGTTTGTCAGTAGCTGGCTGTGTCATTTTCAGTGCCCTGTGTTCCCCTAAATGGGAACGGAGTCTGATAGCTCTTGGAACTGGGGCTTCATGAACGCAAATTACAGGACATTCAGGCTGAGCTTCCGGGTGAGCAGTGGGAGAGCACTTTGGTTAACGTGTCACACACCCAGGTTTGTGGGGATAATTGGTACAGTCTGCCTTTGGTCAGTTTGGTTGCCAAGAGGTTTGGATATGCCTGGGGAAAGCCAAAAATGCCTCATTTCTGGGGATATTGGAACCATTTAGATATTTAAGAGATTTTTATGTATTTTATATATTTATTTATATTTATTTATATATTTATTTTATATATTTACTTATTTTTATATTTATTTTATATTTATTCATTTATTTACTTATTCAAGAGATTTATTTTTAAAATAAATGGGGCGCCTGGGTGGCTCAGTCAGTTAAGCATCTTGCCTTCAGCCCAGGTCATGGTCCCAGGGTCCTGGGATCGAGAGCCCTGTATCAGGCGCCCTGCTCGATGGGGAGCCTGCTTCTCCCTCTCCCTCTCCTCCTGCTTGTGTTCCCTCTCTCGCTGTGTCAAATAAATACATAAAATTTAAAACAAAGAAAAGGTAAACCCCTTTTTGGATGACGGATGAGACAGTTGATCTTAAATATCATGTAACCTGCTGTGAAATTTGATAGTAGTCTCTGTTCATAGAACTGTAGTTGCATCAAAGCCCATTCTTCGGTGTCATTTAGAAGTGTAGTAAATATAATAAGCCACCAGGATACATAGGATCACATAAAAAGAGTTTATAAAACAGTTACTGAAATGATACCTGTGAAGTCAAAGCAAGATGTCCCCAGAGCAGGTCTTCGCAAAGACTATCAGTATTTATGTTGATGGGCACTCTCATTCAACCCGGTGTTGCCCTGTGCCTTCTCAGATGCTGGATCTGACATGAGTAACTTGGCTGCATAACTGTAATGAAATGGAGATTGAATTATATACATCTATGTCTTTGAGCCGTGCAGTTTCTTTGGGCTGATGATAATTTTTTTTTCTGTAGTAGCCAAAAAATGATCATTCTTTTTATCAGTTTTTAAATATTCTTACTTAGCTTTTAGTTAGTGTGGCCTAATTTCTTGATCACTTTCATTCCCTCCATTCTATTGTTGTGCATATTATTTTTCTGGGGCAGCCATTTAACTCTTGTGTGTGCCAGAAAACAACTTACACTCAGCAGTTGCAGAATTACTTTCCTTCTTTATGGATTATTCTGTATTTGAATCTTCCAGTGCTAAATCCCTGTCGGCGAAGATCAGAAGCAGCCGTCAGAAGCATTCCACCCCTTTGAACAGCTCTATCAAACTCTGCCTACATCCCTGGCCTCCCCCCCCGCCGCCATCCCCCCCAAATGGGTTTTTCATGTGACACTCTCTGGTCAGTATGAGATTGCTGCTGGTCTGAAGAAGAGGCTGTACAAGGACTTTCCTGACAGTAGAGGTGCCTTTCACTTCCTTTGTGCCTAAACCGCGGCAGCTGTTCCAGACCCACAAGTGAACAGCTTGTTTTCCAATCAAAATGGATTCTTTTGCAATTCGACCTTTTTTGGAAATTAGGTACACTTTCCAACATATATGTTTTGAGGCCCTTGGGTATTTGAACCATTTCCTAGTCTACTTTCCCAGACATAAAAGATACCATGTGTGAAATATGTGGAATGAGAATGTCAAGGTGTTTGGGTGGATTCTTTCTGTAGAAAATATACTGGCTTCTTGCAGTTTCTCTGTCAAGACTTTAAAGTAAGAGAAAGTCTAAAAGCACCTCTTCAGAACTGAAATCATTTATGTCTGCTGGCATAAATAGAACCTTCCAGAGTATAAGCCAATGAGCCACCTCAAATACCACCTCCTTTGTGAAGCCTTCTTCAATGCCTTGTACAAAGAAAGTCTTCCCTGCTCTGCTTTTCCAAAGCACTTTCCACTTCCAAAAAGCACTTATCTCACATCTCAGTCTGCCTCTGAAATATTTTTTTCACTTCTCTCCCCATCTACCACTGAAATCAGGGTAGAAATTTTGTCTTATTCATTTTTGTATTCCCCCAACAGGTATACCCAGTCCCTTGAATGTAGCCATAGATAAGCACACACCTCAACCCGCCTGATTTCCTCCACTAAGAAGGTCTGTGCACTCCCTCATCTCTGCTAGATTATGTGCTCTTGAAGCACGATTTACACACTATTCCAATGACTTGTTTATATAGTTGTTTTTCTTCTATTAGACTGCAAATTCCATGGAGACACACCTATGCCCTCCATCTGTATTTCCCCAGGGCCTAGCATAATGCTAGAACACAGAGAGTACTAATTACATTTCTACTAAATGAAATGTTGGACTTACTCAGTGAACAGTGGCCTTGAGTTATAGGAACAGGAAAAAAAAGGCCCATTTTCTAAGGTTAGCTGCACTGCGTAATAATAATAGGCATAAATGACAATTGCACATTACAAGGCATATACATGCGTTAGTGATTTTTATCCCTGGAGAACCATAAGTACCAAGGATATTCTGCTTATGGTCATATCATCATGACAGGAAGAATATGTTGCTTTCAACTATTACTTTAAAACATAGAGATGGTAATCTATCATCTATTAGAAGGTTAAATAGAATTGATTGTTGTCCTTTGATCTGTAATCAGATTCAGGTTTGAATTTTTGAGTTTTCATTTTATCTATTGCTATAATTACCTGTTAATTAGTCTGGCTATCCCAGAGATGTAAGCTCCCTGAGTTCCAAGAGGTATGCCTCTTATCCCCTCTATCCTAGCATAGAGCCTAGAGAGTATGGTAGATGATCAATAAATATCTATTGAATTGAATGTAAGAATGAATGTATGACCCAATTAGAAAAACCTATACAAATTCTTTATCTTAACTTCAAAGTGAAAGTTCTTTTTACCGCTGGTAGAATCCCTGGGACCAAATGACTATTAAAAGAAATGTTGAAACCTTGCAAAGATGGTGGTATTTGCAAGTTAGAATATGGGTCTGGTTTTGGTTATTCCCAGATTCTTCCTTTAGAATGTTAAACTTAATTCCTTTAGAAGCTTAATCCTGTTTGTTTCTCTGTCTCTGTCTCTGTCTTAGATTCTTACTCAGAGAAATAAACTTTTAGAAAAGGTAATGTGAGGAAAAATCAAGAGTAGTTTTTCATCATTCAAATTTTCTGTAATTTTCAGATTGACTCTGACAGAAGTACAAGTTTCATTAATAAAGAGCTTATAGATCCTGCTCTATAACTCTATTCTCACATGAATTGAACTTGATATTAAATATACAGCTCTTGGGGCGCCTGGGTGGCTCAGTCGTTAAGCGTCTGCCTTTGGCTCAGGTCATGACCCCAGGGTCCTGGGATCAAGCCCTGCATCGGGCTTCCTGCTCAGCAGGGGGCCTGCTTCTCCCTCTCCCTCTCCCCCTGCTTGTGTTCCCTCTCTCACTGTGTCTCTCTCTGTCAAATAAATAAATAAAATCTTAAAAAAAAAAATATGCAGCTCTTATGGGGCACCTAGGTAGCTCAGTCGGTTAAGTGTTCAACTCTTGGTTTTGGCTCAGTTCATGATCTCAGGGTTGTGAGACAGAGCCCTGCATTGGGCTCTGCACTCAGTGCAGAGTCTGTTTGGGATTCTCTCTCTCCTCTCCCTGTTCAAACACTTTCTGTCTCTCTCAAATAAATAAATAAAATCTTAAGAAAATATATTATTAAGTATACAGCTCTTAGTAAGTTATTCCCTTATTCTTAAAGTGGCATTGAATAATTTTAATTTAAACTCTCAACTTAGTTTTGGTAACCCTCTAATTTTGAAAGTTAATATGTCATTGAAATTAATTTTTCTTTAATCCCAAGGATAACTTCCTAGAGATTGAAAGGTAGGTAGTCTTTTCCACTTCTTATGAGATAATACGTAAACTAAGCCACTTGCAATATCATCTACTACTTTATATCTTTCTTTTATCATCCAGGGCACTAGTCTTGCTTCTAGAGGAATGCACTATGAATGTAATAGCCGCACAATGATTTAGCTGCTGGAGACCTTAGAGATCATCTGTCCATTTTGAGCTCTTCATTTTATAGATGAGGAAAGAGGCTTTAAGATTTTAACTGACTTGTGTAAGATTACATAGCTAGTCCATGGTAGAGCCTAAACTGGAACCTCAGTCTTTTCACAGCTTGTCCAAATCTCTTTCTACTATGCTTTACGGATTTTCTTTATCTAGTGAGGCAAGATGCTCACTTCCAGGCTGCAAGTGACAATCAGAGTTATATGAATTGAGTGTTTTGGGTGGCAACACACAGCCAACATGTAAAGGTTTAAATACATTATTCTTTACCTAGAGAGTTAGCCATTAGGTACAGTGTAGACACCATAGGGGAACAACAGTGAGAAGCCTCATTTAATGAGGGAGGTGAGGTTTTTCCTTAGTGTTAAACTAGGAATCAATAAGTATTGGATCACAGTGGATATTTACACGATTGTCTTAGAATATGTTGCCAAAGCAATAAAAACGACTGGAGAACTCAAGAGCACACATTCACATCCCAGAGAAAGAGTGTATCAGTCAGAAAATATGTTGGTCAGCTGTTGAAGCATAGACAAGGTCGAATCACAAGGTAAAGGTTACCTGTGCCTACATGAACATCCTGTACGTCAATGATTCTCAAACTTTAGTGCACTTCGGAGATAGCTGGAGGGCTTACTAAAATATAGATTGCTAGGCCCTACCCTCCAAATTCTTAGGGGCCAAGAATTTACATTTCTAACAGGTTCCTGGATAATACTGATGCTGGTTGGAGAACTACATTTGGAAATTCACGGGTCTATAGGTATATTCGTTTTCTATTACTGTGTAACAAGTTAATGAAGTGTAACAAATTTGGGAGCTTAAAACAACACCTATCTATTAGCTCACAGTTCTGTAGGCCAGAAATCCAGGACAGCCTGGCTGAGTTCTCTATTTAAGCTGAAATCAAGTTGTTGGCTGGCAACATTCTCATCTGGAGCTCAGGGTCTTTTTTCAGGCTCATTCTGGTTATTGGCAGAACTCATTCCCTCATAGCTTTAGGACTGAAGTCATGTTTTTTTGCTGTCAGGGCTAGCAAGAGTTGGGGACTGCTCTTGGCTCCTGGAGGTCACTCTTAGGTCCATAGAGGCTGCCTTGAAGGGAGAAAATATGCTAGTCTGTCTGACTCAGGTGTTCCTGGTCTATGCAGTAATTGAATTTCTCTGAGGAAATTAGTAGATCAGTATTCTTTTTTTTTTTTAAGATTTTATTTATTTATTTGACAGAGAGAGACACAGCGAGAGAGGGAACACAAGCAGGGGGAGTGGGAGAGGGAGAAGCAGGCTTCCCGTGGAGCAGGGAGCCCGATGCGGGGCTCGATCCCAGGACCCTGGGATCATGACCTGAGCCGAAGGCAGACGCTTAACGACTGAGCCACCCAGGCGCCCCTAGTATTCTGATTATACACCTCAGGCCCTGTGAACTTGTTTAATGCGCATCTCCTCTTAGTATGTGGTCCCAGTCTTGCTGTGTTTAATACATTGGGTTTTGAGACTGATTAGCTGTGATTCAGATTGTGGGTGAAGAAAAACTCACCAAAATGAAAACCACTGTTGGGGACAGACTGGGCAGCCAGCCTGCCCTCCTAGGCATCATCATCCCCCTCTATTTCTTTACAGCGGTACTTGTTCCTCAAACTTCTCATTACATAGCATACCCTAGATTGAAACCATGATTAGAATTAAAATGGAAAAGTTCTTAGAAATTCAAACAAAATGTCCAGTGATTTTTCTTTAGCCAGTCTGTCCAAATGCTCTTTGTGTGGGAATTGATTCTCTTACTAAAGCCTTGAGATGAAGTATCTGACCTGAAGTGGGATCTTGAAAATAAAATTAGAAAGGGTGTAACAGTGGCAGCTTCACTTCTCTTCCCAAGGGAATTCCTGCAACCGTCAGGGAGGAGTGCATTGCAGTTGCAAATGGTTGAGTTAACAAATAAGGCTTTGTGATCTACTGGTTTTCAGTACCTGGTCTGTATGCCTGATTGTGTATGTCTGTGTTATACTTCTATTTGCCTACTTTTGTTTCTTCATCCCTTAAGAAAAGTCTAGCTTTATTTGTTTGAGTATCAATGGCCTGGAGGTCCTTTTATACAAATTTAATTAGCTGATTCCTTTATATAACTCAAATATGCAAATATAGAATTCTTAAATTCCTTTAGTAAAGATTGGTAATCAGGATTATTCTTCGTTCATTCCTTTGTCAGATCAGGATAGTCTCACACTGTCAGAGACTAAAACTCAGTCTCTATTTGAGTTCATTCCTAAAGTCGGTGATAGCCATATCAGAACATTGGTTATGTAGTAAACCTTTGTAGACTGAACTGAAACGAACAGCGTAAATCCAACACACTGGAATGTTACTTAGATTTTAAAAAGTCCACTATATATTTTAGGGCAGGAAATACTTAATTTTATAGAAGTTAACATGAAGAAGACTTAGAATTATAGTTGCCTAGAAGCTAAAAATCCACCCTCAGTTTCATCCACTGTGTCATGGCCTTTGTAGCTGCATTAACATAAGCACATGTCCAGATCAAAGATGGACATATTATTCTTATCTCTGTTCGGGGCAGACCACCTTTTGTTTGACTGTTCAGAAAGATTTTGATAAATGAATTTACTTAGGAGGGATCAGTCAGATTAGAGATTGGAAGTCAAGTCACATGAATTAGTACAGTTCAACAAACTGGAATTACTTATTCTAAAAAAGAACTTTTGGGGTATGTTTAAGTTGGGACCCTTTGATTGCATAAACTAGAAACTTAAACAATAACATACCTGATTGGAACAGTATCAAGCAGCTTACAGAGTCAAAGAGGAGGTTGAAGAATCAGCTTAGAAAGGATAGGGGTCAGAGCAACTTAGAAGGTCTCTGCAGCCCTGGTAGTCATATTCTTCATAGCTTCACTGCTAGAGTGATCATGCTCCAGTAACTGTCAGCATTTTTGTCAAGATTCAAGACTAGGGAGTCTAGCTTGGGCCATATGCTCACTCTGGCTAAAGGAAGGCAGAACCCTTGACTCATAGTCCCGCTGTGCTACATTCAGTAGGGTAGAGGAGATTTTCCCCAAAGAACTGGGGTGCTGTTATTAAAATAGTAGGAAAATGTATGGTATACAGTCAAAAAGTAGTGGATGTTTGCAACAGGTTATGTAATCATGATCTTTGCATATTTGGAAAAGAGGTGAGACTTAATACAGATGTATGGCAATGGGTGGGATGTCCAGGGGAGCTTACTGTATTTCAACTTGAGGAAGAACATTCTAACAATGAGAGCTGTGAACAGGCTGCGTTGTGAGGTTATGGACCTCCCATTTTTATTAGGATTCTTTTGGTTGCATGTGGCAGAAATTTGACTTGTACTAGCTTGGTAAAAGGAGAAAATTATTAGAAAAATACTAGGAATATTTCATGTGAACAAAGAAAGAATTGACCAGCCAAACTGTGGGAAGGGCAGACATCCTACTGGGCCTCAGAAACAACTAGAACCAGAGACCTAAATGCAGCTGGCCTTATTTCTCTTTCTATCTCCTCTTCTAGATATTGGCTTTATTTTCTTTCTCTGACGACTCTTTCATGTACATCATATGAAACATGGCTGCTAAGAGTGCCTGCATTTCATATCTCACAGCACTGCAGAGAAACTCTATCACATTTAGTGAGAAAAATCTTGGGGAAAAAGGCTCTGGTCCAGTTTGGGTCAGGTGTCCAACTCTGGACAAATCAACCCCTACTGAGGGTCAGGACACTGTGTGATTCAGGTGCCTTCTCTGAACTGAACTAGGGTATGGGGAAAAGTTAGCCCTTGGTAGAATTACAGTTGAGAAAAGCAGTTCACAGAAGAAAGAGGGATGCTTTTGTCAGAAGGGAATGTGGTGGGTGGGTAAAACAATTAATGTCTATTACTTTATCACTGTATATGTTCAAACAAAGGTTGGATCGAACAAAGTTACAGAAAGGATTTTTATGTTGGTGGGAATTTGAACCCGGAAGACCCCTAAGTTCTTCTTAACTTGGAGATGCAAATATCCTACCTGCTTTATAGGTAAGGCAGGCACATATTGGTTTTAGGTTATATCTGAAATTTTCTTTTTCCTGTGTATTTCAACTCAAGGATTACTCTGTTGGAAGCCAAGGAGCATTTACCCAGATATATTTTTGAGTTTGAGAATGGAGGAAAGTATTTTATTATTTAGTAATGAGTGTTCAGTGTGGGAGAAATCATTTATACTTACAAAAAAATGGAACCTAGGGACTTAAAAATCACATAGATTACCTTCAGAAGGATAGAACACTCTTAAATCTGAATGATTTATTGTAAGAGGATTTTAAAAAAACTTTTATTTTGAAATAATTATAGATTCACAGGAAGGTGCAAAGAAATGTCCAGGGAGCATTATTCAGATTATTCAGCATAATTTCCTTATAGTTCATCCAAGTTGTTGTGTGGATATATAATTCATTCCTTTTTATTGCTGAATATTATTCTGTGGTATGGAGGTACCACACCCTTGTAAGGGTATCTGGATAGTTTCCAGTTTGGGGCTATTATGAATAAAGCTGTTATGAACATTCCTGTACAAGTCTCTAAATGAACATAAGTTTTCATTTCTCTGGGATATGTGCCTAAGAGTGCAATTCTGGCTTGTGTGATAAATTGAATTTTGCTTTTAAAAGGTACTGTCAAACTATTTTCAGAGTTGACTATTCCATTTTACATTCCCACCAGCAACATACGAGTGATCTAATTTTTGTATCCTCTTCAGCATTTGGTGTTATCACTAATTTTTATTTTAGCCCTTTTTATAGTTATGTAGTGATATTTCATTGTCACTTAAAAAAATTTTTTTTAAGATTTTATTTATTTATTTGAGAGAGACAGAGAGCATGAGAGACAGAGAGCATGAGAAGGAGGAGGTCAGAGGGAGAAGCAGACTCCCCGCTGAGCAGGGAGCCTGACGTGGGACTCGATCCCGGGACTCCAGGACCATGACCTGAGCCGAAGGCAGTCGCCCAACCAACTGAGCCACCCAGGCGCCCCCATTGTCATTTTAATTTACATTTTTCTAATGGCTAATGATACCGAACATCTTTTCATGTGCTTACTTGCCATCTGTGTGTCTTCTTTGGTGAAATGTCCGTGCATATCTTTGTGTTCATTTTCTAATTGGATTATTTGTTTTTTAAATGTTGAGTTTTGAGAGTTCTCTTCATAGGCTGTACAGGAGTCCTTTGTTGGATATGTGGTTTACAAATATTTTCTCCCAGACTGTGAATTGGTTTTTAAAATCCCCTTCACATGGTTTTTTGCAGAGCACAAGTTTTAAATTTTGATGAAGATGGCTCTCTTATTGTATATTTGTGATTGATCTAAAGAATTTTAAATTGCCAAATTACCTATTCCACCTTCTTCTTTCTTGGCTTAGACATGGTTAAATTTAAGATGAATAAAATCATTCAGTATACTGTGTTCAAGTATAGTGGAATTCCTGTGTGTTTGGCTCTGTTCTAGTACCAAGTTTTCTCTTTAGTGGTGTTTTAATGAAGAAAAATTCAGCTCTTTTAAGGAGGTAGCTTCATTCTGAGATTCAACAAGATTTCACTGACTTTTGCAAATAAAGACACCTCATATTACTAATATTTTCCTCTCTACACAATCCTGAACATACCAGAAAGTGCAGCAACATTCCATGTTGCTTTGTTTGTACACATTTAGCCTTTGTCCATTAGTTCATTCCACAAATACTGCGCACCTACCAGTGTGTCAGGATAATGCTAAGTTCAGGGTTATAATGGGGACAGAATAGGCATAGGTGCTGCCCTCATGGAGTTTATATTTTTGTTCTTATTTCTTATCATTATAGACTTGTGCTGCCTGTGAATATTTCACTGATTCAATTAAATATCCTTATTTCCTCATTCGTCCAAAATGCAGCGCGTCCAAATCTCAGTTAATGGTTTTAATGCTTTGGGAGTGGCTGCATTCCATTAAGATGAAAACCAAGCCAAACAAGTAATACTTACAAGCATGCACATGAGAATATGTTATGAGGAGAAAAATCCTCACATTTAGCTACTTTCTTGCCAATTGGGGAAATTTTTGGCAGAGCCTTAAGTTACCTTAAGAGTGATTGAGGATCTGAATATGAGATCTCAAAGGCTTCCATTCACCTTATTCTATAAAATGAAGCCCAACCATTTGAATGAACTAGTTAATCAAATACCATTTGCATAGTCCATGTTTCTAAAAATCCCGGTCTTATATTATTTATAAAAACTGATTCCCTGTTGGTTTATGTATAAATGAGACACTTTTCCTACCTGTAAACTGGCTGACCTATTTGTAGTCTGGCTTAAATGTAGTTTGCCAAACATACAGAAAATTCTAAAAGAGATCTAAACTGTGTTACTTAGAAATCAAAGTTAGTTAAGAAACATCCTGAGTTGAAAATTTAATTTTGAGTTAAATTCTTTGTTATCTAATAGGCTTTTGTTGTTGTTGTTGTTGTGAATAAGTTCACATGTGACAGTTTGCAGATCAGCCAGATTCCTAAAGGTTTATAATATTACAACAGACATACACAATTTCCTCTGTACTGGGCATGTCTTATGTTCTGCACAAATATTAGCTAATTAAATTATCATAATAAACCTCTAAAATAGATAATATTACTAGCCCCATTGTATAGATGGTAGAACTGAGGCACAGAATGGCTATTATGCCCCAAAATCCCAAAGTTAGTGGGGCAGCAGAGCCACCAATAGGCAGCAGAGCCAGGCAGGATTCAAAGTCATTCCATCGGGCCCTAGAGGCTCTGCTCTTAACCACTACACAATGGCCCCATATTGTGGTTAATCAGGTGTTTTTCCTATCACACTATAAAGGCATTTAAGTGAGATTTTCCCATATTTGAGAAAGCAGAATGGAAAAGGAAGTAATACATAGAAGTTTTTGGTAGGAAGAAAACTGGACCTAGAGTCAGAAGATTTGAGTTCTGGAATTGCCAGTCCAAGCTGGGTAACTTTGGGGAGGTAACTAACCATATTTCCTATTGCTACTATAGGAAATTACCACAAATTTAGTGGTAAAAAAACATCAACTTATTCTCTTACATTTTTGGAGGTGAGAAGTTTAAAGTCAAGGTATTGGTAGGGCTGCCTTCCTTCTGGAAGCTTCAGGGGAGAATCCATTTGTTTGCCTTTTCCACCTTCTGGAAGTCACCTTCATTCGTTGGCTTGTGGCCCCTTCAAGCACCTTCAAAGTACATCACTCCAATCTCTGCTTCCATTGTTACATACCTTTTTCTTTTACCCTCTTGTTTCTCTCTTACAAAGTCCCTTGTAACTACAGTGGGCTCATTGGATAATCCCAGATAATCTTCCCATCTCAAAATCCTTAATTTAAACACATATGCAAAATCCCTTTTGCCATGTAAGATAGCATATTCACAGGTCCTGAGGATTGGGACTTGGGCATCTCTGGAGGGCCATTGGTCCATCTACCACAGTTACTTTATTTCTGTGGATCTCAGTTTCTTCAGCTGTAAATGAAAATGCTGAACTAGGCGATCTTTGAGGGTCCTCCCAATTCTGAGAACTCTGAAATTTCTAATCCTACCCTAGAATTCTTATTGCTATCCATCAGAAATAGAGCTTTCACTGTTGAAATTTTGTTTGCAAATGTAAAATATTTTTCATATTGCATTTTAAACTTAAATTTTTCAGTTGAAAAAGTGATAGGATAAATAGTTTCTTTCTCCCTCTGTTATTTTTAAGATGCTCAGATCTGTGAGAGGCAATATTATTTACATTGTTGTAGCCAAACTTTGAGACCTACATCATGGTGGAAAGTCCTTGCAGATTTTTAGCAGTGCATTGTGGCTTTTTTATTAAAAAGTAATTTTTTATTAAAGAGTAATACAAAAATATAAATAAAGCTCTGGATATAAGTTACACAAACTTCAAGAACTCCAAATGATTTAAATACTAAGGACATTTGTCATCTGGTTATCTCACATAATGAGGATACAGAGTTGGTAACAATTTAATAGCCTAGTGATTTCATTTAGAAGTCCTATTCCTGGGACGCCTAGGTGGCTCAGTTGGTTAAGCATCTGCCTTTGGCTCAGGTCATGATCCTGGAGTCCTGGGATTGGAGTTCTGGGATGGAGCCTGGTGTTGGGCTCCGTGCTCAGCAGGGAGCCTGCTTCTCCCTCTCCCTCTGCCCTCCCTAGCCGTCCCAACTCCCACTTGTGCTTGCTCTTCTCTGGCACTCTCTGTCTCTCTCAAATAAATAAATAAAATCTTAAAAAAAAAAAAAAAGGCCTGTTCCTTCCATTGCTCTACTCTGCCATCTTTAGTGGGTGGCCTTTGTTCTTAGACTGGCTCCCTTCAGGTTCACGAGATGACTCACATTCTAAACCAATATTATGTAAAGATAGAAGAAAGACCATCTCTTGTTAGGCTTTTTTTTTTGGCATAAGGAAACCTTTCCCAAGCCACTTGACAGATTTCATGTTTTATTGACCAGATTTCTGTCACGTGCCCATTCAAAAATCAATTGCAGGCAAAGTGAATGGGATTATCACATTTGACTAGATCCCATATTGTCCAGTAGAACTTTCTTTAGTGACGGAAATGTTCTGTATCTGTGTTTCCAATGCAGTAGCTGCTAGCCGCGTGTGGCAATTATTGAGCACTTGAAACGTGGCTAGTGCAACTGAGGAGCTGAGTTTTTGGAATTAATTTAAATTTAAATAATCACATATGGCTAGGGGATACCATATTTGGCCACATAGAACCAGAGCAGTCATTTGGGACAGAATGGATCCTAGATAGTTGACCAACTACCATGTTTATTACATCTTTAATAGAACATCTTTTGTAAAACATGAACAGGTGGTATATTTATTTGTCTTTAGAACTTCAATCTAATTACTGACCCACCTGGGAGGTTCTTTTGGAGTCAAACAAACCAAATACAAAACCAGTACACATGCTTACAAGGACAAACAGTGGCAGAATATCCTGGTTGAAGGGGTAAGGTGGGAAATCAGGGTGTGCCGGCCTGTGCCAGCATATGGTGTGGTTCAACTTATAATGGAGGTCTGATTGGGATATAATTGGCTAGGAACTCTGGTGGTGAGAAACAGGCTACTCTTCTCGATTAGGAAGCTCGTTTGTTTTGCAAAGTCGTAAATAGGAAATAGCAACTCTTATTAATAGAGAATATATGCCAAAGCCTGCCTGTCTTAGAGGTTGTATAGCTAGGAAAATGCATAGATGGCATCTGGGAGGATCCATCCATTTAGTAAATATTTATAAATCACTTGCTCTTTGCCAGGTACTGTTCTAGGTACTGAAAAGATAGTAAATGAGACTAAGTTCCTGCCCTCATGGAACTTCATTGTTACAAAGAAATAAATAAGAAGTTCCAAATTGGGATAAGTGTTGAGAAGAAAATAAAGCAAGAGAATAGGATAGAGTGAATGAAGTAAGTTTTAACAAATGCCTAGATCTGTGACTTTTTTGTCAAAAGCTCAGGGTTTTAAATATTTTCCCTCTGGGAAAAGGACATTTGGTTTATAGGCTTATTTAGTTTCACAGCAAAAAAGTAAATAATAAATAAATAAATAAATAAAACAGTTCTGTTTGGATTAGCTAATTGCCAAAAGAAAGAAAAATTAAATCAGTTCCTGAGAAGGCAGTATATTCCTCTGTTTGAAAATTAAATTTTGCCTGAGAAATTATGGTGAGCCTTGCATGCCCCAATAATAGGGTGAAGTTTATTTCTAGCTTGATCATGTTCCTCTCTATTCTTTGCCTTATCTGGAGAACTTTGGCTATCTTAAGTAAACTTCTGGGCTCCAGCTTTCCCAATCACAAAATGGAATTATTAATAATAATAATTGCCAGTCGTATGGGTTCTGGAAAGATTGGCCATTATCAAAACAATTATAAAATGTTTTATATAAACTTGTAGGCCAAAGGAAACAGTAAGCATTTCTTATTAAAATTGAGCAAGTGATTTAACCTCTCTGGGTCTTAGTTTTTCCAGTGTTAAAACAAAATATTTGTAGTGTTGTCAGGAATGTTAGGGAACAAATCCTCTCAGTGCTGGTTGAAGTAAAAATTGGTACAACCTGCTGGAGAGCCAATTGGCAGAATAGTTAGTTACAGGTTCTTTAAAATGTGCATACCTGTTTGGCCCAAGGAACAAAGTTGAACAGGTGTTCAAAGGTGTATGTTTAAGGATGTTTATCATACTGATGTTTATAATGGCTAAAGATATTAAGCAAATGTTGAACAATAGGAAGTTTAGTGCATTCCATGTGGAATTCTATGCAGCTACTAAAGATGATGGTAGTATTAATAGATAGTAATGGAGTTGGAAAGAAATTCACAATGTCCTATATTTGTGGTGATCTGTGCCTCTTCACTTTGGGCTACTGCAATCAGGGGCTGTAATTATGGTCACTTTTTAATTTTAAATCTAGCAGTAATGGCAGATAATTATTGAGCATGACACACTATGCTAATAAGCTTTGTTAAAATATTCTCTCATTCAAGTTTCATATTAACCTAAGTAAGAATAATTGGGGACCTCCTTTTGCAGATGAAGAAACCAAGGCTCAGAGGAATAAAGTAACTTGTCCAAATCCTTAAATTCAGGGCTGGCAGAGTCAGAATTTGTACCCAGCCGTTTGACTTCAAAGCCCACAGTCTGAAACCGTGGGTTAGACCATCTCTGTAAACTATCTACATGGGATAACCATCATAGGTTGTGAAAACTCCTTCACATCCTTTCCTGTCACTGCACTCTTATTTGAGAGTCCTTTGGCCTGGGCATGTGGCAGAGGAAGGGGTAATTCACCCTTTAATACAGAAGTCCGCAAACTCCAGAGCATGGGCCAAAGCCAGCCTGCTGCCTGTTTTTGTAAAATCAAGTGTTGTTGTAACATAGCCCTGCTTACTCATTCAGGTCTTGTCTATGACTGCTTTGACACTGCAAGGCAGAAATGAGTAGTTTCAATAGAGACCCTATGGTTTGCAAAGCCTAAAATTTGTATTATCTTGTCCTTCACCTAAAAAGTTTGCCTTAATACATTAGAAATCTGGAAGGATATGTGCCCCTATACAATGACCACTTTCCTTTCCTTAATGAGAGTAATTTTAAACCAGTTTTAGGGTTACTGTCCTGCAGTAGTCCAGGCCATAGGCATACAGGCAGTTGCTGAAGGGTTTTCCAAGGGGGTGAACAAGAGCAGTCTATTTCGGGACTACTGAAGGCCCTCTGTGCATGGCTGCCTGGCATTCTCTGGGCCTTCAGTGCCTTGAAACTCGGCCTTTGCTGTTCCTCTGAGATGGAATGTGTATTCACAAATGAGGCACTCCATTAGTCATGGTGCATTTCCCGGGCCCTGGAGACATGGGCATGACATCACCAAGGGCCAATGAGAAAGGATCCTCTGTAGCAGGAGCCCTCAAACCTCTATAGAGGACTGTAGGCTGTGTGTTCTGTTCCTAGCCCTCGGGGTGTGATTTGAGACTGCCTTCCTCATCCAGCCTTATTCTGGGCACAAAAGTCTAGCTTCCAGACCCAAGAGGCCAGGATAAGCTTGAAAATTCTGCAGAGCTGGAGGCAGATTCCCATTTAGTACTTTTTTCCAGGGCTCAGGTTTTTATTCCCACAGAGTTTTCCACTCCTAATGACGTTGTTACTTCATGTGGTGAAGGGTGGGTGGTGAAAGATGAAGTCTGCATTAGATAAAAGACACTTGGCAGTTAAAATTTCTGGATAAGTATAGGTTGGTAGCATAACAAAATGAGAAGCATATTTTGCTGTTTGTTACATTGCTTTTGTGTGTAGTTTAACATAATAAAACAACATCTTTTAACAGCAAAAGCTCTTAGCAAAATCAGTGCGGCTTAGAATAGGGGCAATTACCAAAGGAACTTTACTGAGGGGATTAGTAACTCATTAAATCTTTTATCTTCAAGAAGAAAAGATTTTTTTTCCCCCCAATTCTTTTTTCTTAGGACTTAAGCATCTTGGATAAAAACACCCCCCGCCCCCGCTTCCTAATTTATGTATTTATTTATTTATGAAAATGATTGGTGGAATTTACTCTCAGATAATTTTGTTTATTCGATGTACCAGAACTTTTACTGAGACCTTGTTTTATAATTGATAGTAGCTCAATCTTTTGCTATTAAGCCATAATTATAAAATTTCCCCTTTAAAAAGTATTCAGGGAAACTGAGGCTTGGGATTTAATGTGAGATTATACTGGACAGACTCATAGTTTAATTCAGGAACTGAACTCAATAGTTGTGTTTTCCAGTCTTCACAGGCAATCTATGGTTGAATGAGAATGATTCCTTTAGTATTTTTTCCTGTTTGAATCCTTTTTGATGAAGTCAAAGAGAAATTGGGAAACATAGCCATTTTTGTTAGTCTGTATGTGTGGCTGCCACAAACCACAGACGATACCACTTCTATGACTTAAAAAAAAATTCCTTGTAGTTTCTTCCAGATGAAGATGATTATTATTTTCTGTAATTATAGAGGCTTTTTTATTTTAAAAATCACTGGAAAGCACATGAATTTATTCCTGTTTCCTAAATTAAAGGAATTTCCTCTACAACTGTGTCATCTACCATAAAAGAGGATACTTCATAGCACTTCAGAGGTTCTCAAAGTTCTCTATGCAATTCAAAAAAATTAAAATTTCAAAACATCTCTTGGAGATATTAAAACAATTTTTTTTTTTAGCTTTTATAAATGAAGGAACTAAGGTACAAAAAGATGGAATCTTTTGCCTATGTCATTCCTAGAAGCAGCTATTAAATGCATAAATCATTCTTATCAAAATCCTTAGGAGGGCATTCCTCTGTACCTTTACATAAAATTGTTCTTGTTTTCCTTTGACAGCTTCAAAGGAAACTTTGCCTCATTAACAACAGGGCTTGTTTTTCACAATCCTGTGACTGGGACAGGAGAGCAGGTTCGTGGAGCCTGGGCAGAACTGCAAAGGGGTCAGTTACCTAAGGGGTGAAGGTGTGGGGTGGGGGGTCCGTGAGCTCTCCTGTCTCACTCTTGCAAGAGGACTTAATTCTCCTTAATGTCATTTCCCAATTTCTACCATCCTGAACTAGTATTTTCCACCTTTCAGAGGGTTGTCATGAATACTGATGAGTTTTAATGTTGATAAAATGCTGGTAACCTTTTGGAATAAAGGTCTTTTTTAATGCAAAAATTCAGGGGTTTTTTTCACTTACTCTTACTTTGGTGGGAACTGCTGTCAGAACTTAAAGGCAAAAGAGGACTTTTGTTTTCTACCTCTTAGCTGAACAAAAATGCACACAATGTGGCATTATCATTAGGCAAGACTTGCTTTTTTACATTTCACACAAGAATACAATGTTATCCCTTTTTGAACAAAATGCCCAGATTACTAAGGAAACCATCTTTGGAGGAAATGTTTAATAAGCATATTTTATTTAACTAAATCCTCCAGTAGGAAATGGGAGAATTCACTGCCCTTACCTAGAAGAATGCTGTGTAAGTGGTTATCTGTCAAATTTATCTGTGCAGCTCGCCAACATTTCCTCATTGGAAACATCAATATTTCCACATCACAGTTTGGAAGGTCTTAAAAAAATAAAATAAATGTGAAAAAAAATTAGAAAAAAAGAAAAGTCTTATGTAAGCACACAATTCGTACCACTGACAAACTTCTTGAATGGGCAGTAAGCACCCTTGGATTAGGTTAGCCAGATCCCTGTTTTGGTGAGGATGGACTTTGGAGTGAGTCTGCTGCTGCCTTGAGAGTATACATCTGGTATGAAATGTTGACAGCCAGGTGATCCTTAAAGCAGCTACACAGTAACATCTCCTCAAGGCTTCTGTTTCCTGCTAATTTGGGGAGCAGCAGATGCCTCCCTCAAAACCCTCTTCAACTGTGTGGCATGCCATGCTGATCATCCTGCTAAGCTCTAAACTTTTCTTGCCGAAGAAAACTCTCGAAAGGCTAGTCCAGAATATGACAGCAAGAGGTCATGACAGATAGTCAGAATTGGTTTATGAAATGTTAAGGATGAGTCATGTCACTCCTAAAGCGTTTGGCATCAATTTATTACACAAAACCAAACGCTGAAGAAAGAAAAGCCTTTAGTCTCATTAAGGAACCCAGACAAAAATCCCACTTAATCCATTGTGCTTTTCCTTTTCCTCTAACTCAGCTGGTGTGCAGGTGTAGGGCAGCTTGGCAGAAGCTTTGAACATTTGGAAAAAGGAGCCATTACTGAAAGTCACTGACACACACTTCCCTTGGAATGCTGCTGATGTCATGGAAAACAGGGACCTTAGCAATAACCCCTAACAACCAGAGCTACAGTAAACAGTAAATGTTACCTCCACCAAGGCATTGGTTTTTAAAGAGTTTTAACAGGCCAGGGCTTGCCAGCCACAACTCATAAAAATGTTCTTATAATTTTACGCAACTCTCTAAAAGCACCGGATGACCGCTGAGGTTTCTCTGCCACTTGGGGATGCAGAGCCAAATTCGTGTCAGTTTCAAGGTTCAATAATCAAAATTTACAGCACTTCTTTTCCAGTCCTCTTCATCCCCCCTGCCATGCTCACAGAGTTAGGCCTGGTCGATTTAATACTTTTTCAAAGAAGTCTCTTGTCTTACCGAGTTGCCTCAATTTCTGGTTAGGGGGTGAATCTATGCATTAGGTTTTGCCTAGGGTTTTATTAGCCTCATGGTTAACCCAGTCTGGTTAATTTGTAGCCCTCAAACTATAGGTTATATTCCAGCCAATTTGAAGCAGTTGGGCAAGAGTCACATCCTATAGTTCAAACTCTGAACTAGGCGCACAGCAAAAAATCTAACAGCACATATGCTGCCATAGAGAACTGTCAAGAATGGTTTCTGCCAATAGTTTCAGAAAGCAAAAGAGGACACAGAACCAAGAGATCGTGAGGAATTTTCTCCCTTGATTGCCTGTCTTTTTGGAGAAGAGGCGGGTGGAATATTACCATGTATCAAACCCAGTGTGGCTTCTTTTAGACCTGGCCACACAGTGGAAAGAAGCAGAATGCTAGCACTGCTTTTGCAAGGCATTGTCAAGGTGAACATAGAATTTATCATCCAAACTAGAATGCTTTTCAGAGTGAAGGGGTTCTACTAATGATGACTCTGGGACAATAGGACGAAACCAGGACTGCCCTAGACAAAGGGGGCACATGGGTCCCTTCATCATTGTGCCAACCCCCACCCAGCGCAAGCCTTTTGAGGAGGCAGTCTTGACAGTGCCAGAGAGAGCAAACCCATCGTGCAACCTGGATTGTCTCACTTACAAGAAAACAAGGCCAGTCTTAGAATTAGTAGGCTAAGAAATGAACTCTGTTACGATGAGATGTCCCTAAGTTAAAACCTTAAGTAAAGTAAGCTTGAATTCACACTCTTAATTTACCTAGTTTTGAATATTACTTTTATTCCTATTGACCAGTGGTTCTTGGAATGAAGTCTGAGATCCCTGGGGGTCCCAGGAGATTTTTCAAGGGGTCTGTGGGGTCTAAGAAGTTTCATCATAATATTAAGACATTCTATTTGCCTTTTTCATTCTCATTTTCTTACAAGTATACAGTGGAGCTTTCTAGGGGACCTGTGAAGTATGATATTATAACACCTTGAATGAAGAACTACACACCAGAATCTAGTTGTCATCTATTAAGCCAGACATTAAAGAGATTTGTAAGAATGTAAAACAATACCATTCTTCTCACCAAATTATTCTGTTTTAGAGAACAGTTATTTTTCATAAAAATGTTATTTGTGTTAAGATGTTATATGTTTATTAGTGTTGTTTTTTTTTAAAGATTTTTATTTATTTATTTGACAGAGAGATAGAGAGAGAACACAAGTAGGCAGAGGGAGAGGGAGAAGCAGGCTCCCCGCAGAGCGGGGAGCCCGATGCGGGACTCAATCCCAGGATCCTGGGATCATGACCTGAGCCGAAGGCAGCCGCTTAACCGACTGAGCCAACCAGGCGCCCTTTAGTGTTGTTTTTAAATGAATTAACAAATAAGTGCTTTAAAAATTCATCAGTTTTCATTTCTAATATGGTACACATATCCCTCATAAATAAAAACTCTGAGTCCTTTGTAGTGTAAAGGGGTCCCAAAACCAAAAGATTTGAGAACTGCTGCCCTCGACCTTTCTCATTCCCTGGAAGGAACATGCAGGTAAAGTGAGATGATAAATTCCCTGATGGGAGAGACCAGTTTATTCATCATTGCATCTGTTACCGCACCTAGCAAAAAGCCTTGCATACAGTTAGTGCTCTATATAAATATGGGGAGACAAAGCCTCTGTGACAACTCTGAAAGTTACCATGTTCTCTTATGTTTGGGTGTTACCTTAACATTGTTGTTTGTTTTAAGTCTTTGTCTTTTGCTCTATAATGTGTTCGAGTACTCTTTATTAAATCTTATTTTGACACAACAATGATGTCATTTTTCCTTAAGAATCACCCAGCGTCTTGTTTCTCTAGCCGTGCAGCTTTTAGATCTTATTCATCAGTGTGTTGAACTATTTCTTTTCCTTTTTTTAAAAAGATCTTATTTATTTATTTGACAGAGAGAGCACAAGCAGGGGGAGCAGCAGGTAGAGGGAGAGGGAGAAGCAGGCTTCCTGTGGAGGCTCAATCTCAAGACCGTGGGATCATGATCTGAGCTAAAGGCAGACACTTAACCAACTGAGCCACCCAGGCGCCCCTAATTATTTCTTTTTCAAAGATGTAGCTACCATCCCCACATTTTCTGATATTCTTTTTTAACTATTGTGGCTTACTGTATCGAAGCAGCTGAATTTGACACAAGTTCAGTGTTGTTTCCTTCAAGAATTAGCTCATCTCTCTGGACTTGAGATACCCTGCAGGTGTTTTTCTTTCCAAGGAGGCAGAATTCTATACTGCTGTGACTGCAGTTCCTCCATAGGGCTCCTTGGGGCCCCTACATAGTACCTGTGAGTCTCTTCAGAATCATGTTGCCATTTTCTGGAATGTCCACAGTCTGTTTGTTGAGAATGGTCTCCATTCTTGCAGTAGATGTGGCAAAGAGAAGTGAAGTTTTTTAAAAATGTCATACAAAATGGTTTCTGTAGTACTGAAAAATATTTTTACTCAGAAAAAGGCATAATTTGATAAAACTAGATCGATTGCTTAGTTATGACCTTACATGTAAACCAATGTATATCCACTTTCCCCTCCACACTTACAAACTCCACACTTATAAAATCTTTTGAGCCCTTAAAAGTCACCTATTTCTTGAAGGGGATTAAGAGTACACTTATCAAGATGAGCACTGAGTAATGTACAGAATTATTGAATTACTACATAGTATACCTGAAACTAATACTAACACTGTTAACTATACTGGAATTAAAAAATTTCACCTATTGCTGAGAATGTGATTTTTTCTCAATATCAGAAATTGTTTCCATTGGCAAAAGGGAAAAATTGTGAAATAATTTTTGTATACAAGTTCAGTTCTTTCATAAATAACATTTCATTATTTTTTATAGTTTTTTCTTTCAAGTGAAAATAGTATCTTCTGATCTTGTAATTTGTTCTTGAGCTAGAAATACTACTTTTTAAAATACCTGCTTAAGTCTGCCTTGGCTCAGGTCATGATCCCGGAGTCCTGGGATCTAGCCCTGTGTCGGGCTCCCTGCTCAATGGGGAGTCTGCTTCTCCCTCCCCCCCTTCCCCCCTTGTGCCCTCTCTCTCTCTCTCTCTCAAATAAATCAATAAAATCTTCAAATAAAATAAAATAAAATACCTGCTTAATTTATCTCCAAGACCTGAAATTAATTTGCTACCTTGTAAATCAACATGGCGGGCTACACTGAGGCCACAGTTTATTTGGGTAGCAGCATTATCTTCATGATTTAATAATAGTGGCAATTATACATGACACATGAAAGTCAACATCTAAGTTGATGAAGCCCATTTTTAGTGACATGCATTCTGCTTGGTTGTAGGTAGCATCTCCTCAGAGTGCTATTAGTTATATAAATATCCAACTTTTTTTTTCTTGAGACCTAACATTTTGGATAATTACTTACCAAACCTATGTGTGAATTTTTGATCAGAAAGCAGAGGAGGGAGGGCGAGAGGGAGGGAAAAAGCATCACAATTCTTAGTAAGTCCTCATTAAAAAAGGGATCATTGTGGGGAGATTAGCATGTTGTCTGAGATGGATCCTAAAGGAACACTGCTTTCTGTGAACAGGGCACTGGCTGGATGGGAATGGGAGAGCTGGATGCTTGTCCCCACTTGGCTACTCTCTAAATATTAGTGTGATTTCAGCAGATCACTTTACTTCTCTTAGCTGCCATTAGTTTCCCCATCTGTGAAACGAGGCTGGATTAGATGGCCTCCAAGGTCCCTTTCAGATCATCTAATTCTATGGTTTGTTTTGTACTCTGTCAGAATTTCATGTTCCTGAAGTCCCTAGTTGACAAATACGGTGTGGGAGGAAATGACACAGTCTTGAATAACCAAAATGGATTTTGTCCACACTTACGTGCTAATCCCCAAAGAAGAAGAACATACAAATGAGCCAGGGGCCGAATGTGAAAATGGTGACAGTGAGGAAAACATTGAAGCAGACAGCCGAAAGCTTCCATTTCCTGACCTGCCTGCCGTGAGAAAGGCTGAGCCTGCCAAATCCTTCAGGCAATCAAGGCCAGAACTTTGGCTAGCTCGTATTCTGAGCTCCCCCTCATACCACACACACAAACCGCACAGGAAAATGGTCTTTCTCTCTTCATATTTGTGCCTTTTGGCTATACTTCTGTGTATGCCAAGTCCTCGCCTAATCCCCTTCCTTCCAGCTGTCACTATATTCCGCCTGTTGCTCTCCGGGGCTTTGAGAAGCAGCTGCTGTCTTCAATGGAGGCACAGGGATGGCGGCCTTGGTGGTGGGGTGTTGTTAGGGTGTGTAGACGCAGTCGGAACCAAGTCACTTTTACCTGGTTTACAGGCAGTTCGAACAATGTTTTCACTCTCCTTCCTTGGCAAATGTCAGAACTGATGGCTTTAATTTTTTTCCCCTCCCTTCCTCTTTAGGGAGGTTTATCCCCCTTTTACATTCCTCAGCCTTTTTGTCTGCGAACATCCTGTGGAAGATTTGGCTTGTCTTAGGTTCCTTTGCCAAGCTGCTCATTGTCTTTTATTTATTTATTTATTTTTTCCACATAAAACATATTTATCTATTGAGAGAGCTGAAGATGGATAACCAGAGCCTCTGTACTCTCTCACAAGCCTAGACACTTGACCCTTTCTCATCTCTGACAGTATGTCCCAAACCGTTAGGTCTCCCAAGGCCCAGAGAGCTCTTGGCCATCCGCTGTCTGTCAGGCCCCAGCTGCTAGAGAGCTAGCTCTACTGTCCTTTCACCTCTGGCTTGTGCTACTTTCCCACGGAGCTTGTCTGCATACATCTCATATTGGCTCTTAGTGATGGCAGCTGAGCAAAGAGGCACTTGGTTCTCAGCATTTTAGAAAGCCAAGGAAGAATCAGGAAATCTTAACTGAAGAATCTTGGCTGAATATAAGGAGAAGCCATGTATTATGAAGATTTTGAATTGTTCCACTGTGCACAGACCGACTTTGCTGGCCCGAATCTTAGAAGCAAAACAAAACAATAATCCTATACAGTCATTGTCTTTTGTGGTACAGCATTTCTCTTTTGTTCATGAATAGAGCTCTTTTAGACATATGGAGTTGTTCTTCTCTGCCCCTCTTTCTAGAAACTCCATCAACTCTCTTGCCCTATGCCTGGCTGCACCAGTTCATACCTTTTTTTGTATAAGAGGAACCCCACATAGTCTTCAGAACCTTGTGAAAAAAAACCAAAACTCAAAGTGTGTCTGTATGTGGGTTTGTCTGATGGTTTCTCATGTCTGTCTGTATTTTGTATTTTATTTCATATAATTTAAATATTAATTGATGTTAAATTCAAACAAGTGAGTCTGATCAAATTTTTTGGTGATAGGATCTTGTTTAACTTTATACATACTATAGAAAGTCTTTTTATTCATACTGGGAATACAATACTACTACACTTGCCTTTCATTTCAGCCTGTCTGTATTCCTTAGTCCTGGACTTGTTTGGCTATATTGTTCCTAATACCCAAGTAACCCTCTGTCACTCATCCTTTCCCCCCAGTCCATGTTTTTTGCATTGTGGCTGGAAGGTCCCCTAGATGTTAACTTTCCAAACTCTTCAGTTTATAGATGACAAAAAGAAAGTCTACAAAAGGGACATGATTAGGCCAAGGTCACATACCTGCTACAGCCTGGGCTCGTAAGTGTTTTTCTGCTATAGTACCCCAGGCTGCACATGTCAGGAATTTTCCAAAGCACTAGACTAGTAATAAGTACTTCAACAGCAAGTGAGTGCATCCTACTGGAAAGGGCACAGGTTTTGGAGCGATATTTGGGTTTGAATATCTTGTTCTACCCCCTACTGGCAGGGTAAATTGGGCCAGTAACTAAAACTTTTGGCGACTCTTTCTTCTTCTTCAATATGGGAATAATAACAATAATACGTTAGGGTTATTGTGAGTACTGGATAGTATAAACTGTATAAAGTGCCTGTTGTACATAAGTTCAATAAATTATTATTGTTACAAAAATCCGATCATAGGGAAATGTTATATGCACAAATAATTTAAAATAGGTATTTTATAAATGGCTGTTCTGATCCTCTCTTATTCAGTAGTATTCTCCTAAACTCTGCATTGAAGTATGAATGAAGTGAGTTGTCTGGAAATGAATTCCTGCAAGTTATTTATACCATGACTGTGATTCATGCATTTCCCTTTTCTTTATGGCTTTCATCTGTACTTAGCTGCAGTGTATCTTGTCCAAAAATTTTTGTACAAGTTGAACTCACCCAAAGAAGACATCTGGAGTGTACTTGATTTTATCCCCTGCTTTTCTTATTAGCTAAACACTAGGATATAAATGTAAAATATAATCTATATAGAATGTTACATTCATATTTTTGAGAAGTTTGAGATCTTTAGTGTTATGCTGAAACTCATTGAACTGTGTAGTGAATGGCTTCAGTCTAAAATTATATGTACCTGTTTGGAGTATAGGTAGAAGTTGTCTTATGGGGGTGCCTGGGTGGCTCACTCGGTTAAGTGTCTGACTCTTGGTCTCAGCTCAGGTCTTGATCTCAGGGTCGTGAGTTCAAGCCCCATGTTGGGCTCCACGCTGGGTGTGGAGCCTACTTTAAAAAAATAAATAAATAAAATAAGTTATCTTATGTTCAACACAAAGGGGGTCAAAGATTGTTCTGTTACAGGGAAGCAGAACTACCTTGTCCAAACCCAGTAGTGTGAAGAGAAGAAATGAGTTAGAAAACAAAAGCTAAGTTTGAATTAGCAAAGTCCAGAAGCAGCAAAAGAAAGTCTGGAAGCTTCAGAATTAGTGATTCAAGGAAATTTCAGTTGAGGGCCTCTCGGATTGCATAGATGTTGTTGGTTGACTGGAATTCACTTAAGCTTGAAGTGGATGGAAGGACTTTGAGAAACTAGACAGAAAGAATTTTACTTCTCTAATAAAGAGAGGACTCAGGAGAAGGAGCTTTGGCTTAGCTTTTACACAGACATCAAGAGAACCAGAAAGAGATGCTTTATGCTTTATACATGGTGGGGTCCTCCTTATAGAACTCTTGATTGCCAAGGGACTTTCAAGCTCGTATAATTTGGTCCATAGCTATGATTAGACACGTAAAAGGTGTAAACACTCTTAGGGTTTTCTTGATTACTTTTTCAGTAAGATGAAGGGGAAAGAGAATGTAGCAGTGATTAAGAATTAAATGGTTGTTCCTTGTGCCTGTTTGTACCTAATGTCCTGTATTAGATTAAAAGCCTTGGGCCAGTAGTTTCTTATAGATAAAAAGTATGCATGATTTTGGAAGGATATTGGACCATCAAGTATGGCCAGGAAGTAGAAGGTGCTATTTTGCTATATTTTGGGTTCATCCAGATGGGATCAAACCAGAGGAATTTGGCAAGCACTGAGGCTCACCACTTAACCGCACTGAAATAGTTGTGGTAGCAAAAGAATTTCTCCAGGAGTCTTATTCCACTTGAGGCATAATAGCCAGAGATTCCTGGCCCTTAAAGGAAGAGTGCCAAAGTTGATAAATTTTAGAACAGTCAACTGAAGTCTATAAATTTAGGAGACATAGTTCAATTAGATGATACTGGGACTATGTATTCCCAGAGTTTTCATAGAGAAAAAAATACTATGAGTAAATGTGTCTTCAAAATAAGCTCTTCCCTAATCTCATGTCCTCCCATCGAGGTTTAATATACTACTGTTTAACAAACGAGAAGATTATAAAAGAATTTTACTTTAAGAACTTGTGTTTGGCCTCTTTTGTGTTCTTGAAATTCTGACATATTAACCTTGCCATTTTTTAAAGCTTTCTGGCAAGGGCTCTCCATGACCTAAAATTTGCCTTCCTGTTTAATCATTTTCTGAGCCTTTTAATACTCTATCGAAGTAAACTACACCTGCCACTACACTTTGTCATCCTCAGTAATACTTATTCCTTGTATTCTGACATCTATCCCTGTGTTATCCAATGGTATCCCTTTCAAGTGCTCAGTCTACTGACTTACATACATTAGGTTTTTATTAAATATTTTCTGTTTAATGGGAATGAAGAAGTAGTTCTTTATATTTTAAACAACTGACTCTGGTGGAGAGAGACTTACAACCCAGCAGGAAGGAAAAATTGGGAGCTTTAAAAGAATTTTTAACAGCTTTATTGAGTCATAATTGACATCCAATAAACAGCACATCTTTAGCACAATTTGATAAGTTTTAACATATGTATACACCCAGGAGATCATCACCACAATCAAGATAATGAACATATCCATCATCCCCAAAAGTTTCCACATGGCTGTTAATCCATCTCTCCCGTCCCTCTCCATTTTTTTTTTTTTAAAATTTATTTATTTGACAGAGAGAGACACAGTGAGAGAGGGAACACAAGAAGGCGGAGTGGGAGAAGGAGAAGCAGGCTCTCTGCGGAGCAGGGAGCCCGATGCGGGGCTCGATCCCAGGACCCCAGGATCATGACCCGAGCCGAAGGCAGACGCTTAACGACTGAGCCACCCAGGCGCCCCAACCGTCCCTCTCCATTTTAACCTCCTTGAGCAAACCACTGATCTGTTTTGTCACTAAAGATTTGTTTGCATTTTCTAGAGTCTTATATAAATGAAATCATATGGTATAAACTCTTTTTGGGTCTGGCTTTTTCACTCAGCTTAATTATTTTGAGATTCATCCATGGTGTTATACTTCATTCCTTTTTATTGTTAAATAGTATTCCATTGTATGCATATACCACAATTTGATTATCTGTTCACCTATTGATAGGCATTTTGGGTTCTTTCCAGTTTATGGCTATAACAAATAAAGCCACTATGAACACCCTTTGACTCTAAGTCATTGAATATAGGTATGCTTTCTTTTCTCATGAGTAAATACCTTTTCTCATGCTTTCTTTTCTCATGAGGAGAATGGCTAGAACATAGGAGAGTGTACGTTTAGCTTTGTAAGACTGCCGAAACGTCTTCCAAAGTGACTGTACCATTTTGCATTCCCACAATGAACTAGAGTTCTTGTTGCTTCACCAGTGTTTGATAATTTCAAGTGCTTTGAATTTCAGCTGTAGGTGTATAGTGGTATCTCATTGTTTTAATTTGCAATTCCCTAATGACATGAGGTTAAACATCTTTTCATATATTTATTTGTCCTCTGTATATCTGCTTTGGTGAGGTGTCTCTTCAGATCTTTCACCTATTTTTAAATCAGATTGTTTGTTTTCTTACTGTTGAGTTTTAAAGTCCCTTGACTATTTTGGATACAAGTACTTTATCAAATATGTGTTTTGCAAATATTCTCTCCCAGTCTGTAGAGTGTCTTTTCATTCTTTTAATAAGTGTCTTTTGCAAAGTAGAAGTTAACTTTTTTTTTTTAAGATTTTTTATTTATTTGAGAGAATAAGAGAGAGAGAGCAAGCGAGCACATGAGCTGGGGAGAGGGGCAGAGGCAGAAGCAGGCTCCCCGCTGAGCAGGGAGCCTGATGCGGGGCCCACTCCCAGGACCCTGGGATCATGACCTGAGCCGAAGGCAGATGTGCAACCGACTGAGCCACCCAGGCGCCGCAGAAGTTTTTAACTTTAATGAAGTTCAAGTTAACGATGTTTTCTTTCATGGATAGTGCTTTTGGTGTTATATCAAAAAGCTCATTGCCAGGCCAAGTCACTTAGATCTTCTCCTATGTTATATTCTAGAAGTTTTATAGTGTGTGTGTGTGTGTGTGTGTGTGTGTTTTAAAGATTAATTTATTTATTTTAGAGAGTGAGGGAGGAAGAGAGAGGAAGAGAGAAAGCACGAGCAGGGTAAGGGCAGAAGGAGAGGGAGAGAGAATCCTTAATCAGACTCCCTGCTGAGCATGGAGCCTGATGTGGGGCTCAATCCCAGGATCCTGAGATCCATGACCTGTGCTGAAGGCAGCCGCTTAACAGACTGAGCCACCCAGGCACCCCAGTTTTGTGTTTAATATTTAGTTCTATCATTCACCTGGAGTTAATATTATAAAGGGTGTAAAGTCAGTATCTGGATTCATTTTTTTTTCATGTGAATGTCTAGTTGTTCCAGCATCATTTCTTGGAAAGACTGTTGGAATTGCTTTTGCTTCTTTTTCAAAATTCATTTACCTGTATTTATGTGAGTCTATTTCTGGGCTCTCTATTCTGTTCCATTGACCAAGTTATCTATTCTGTCACTGATACCACACTGTCAGATTACTATAGTTTTATACTGTTTTGAAGTCTGATAGTTTCAGTCCTCCAACTTTGTTTTTCATATTCAATATTGTGTTGGCTATTATGGGTCTTTTGCCTTTTGATATAAACTTTAGAATCAGTTTGCCCATATTCATAAAGTAACTTATTGGGATTTTGATTAGGATTGCATTGGATCTATAGGTTGAGTTGTGAAGAACCAACCATGAACCAACATCTTGACAATAGTGAGTCTTCCTATCTGTGAACGTGGAATATCTCTCCATTTATTTAGATCCCTTTTGATTTTTTTCATCAGAGTTTTATAGTTTCCTCATATAGATCTTATATATACTTTGTTAAGTTTATTACCTAAGTGTTTCTCTCTCTCTCTCTCTCTTAAATGCTAGTATAAAATGTTGTGTTTTAAATTTCAAATTCCAATTGTTCATCACTGGTATGTAAGAAAACAATTGACTTTTGTACATTAACCTTGTATCCTGTCTTCTTTTGGATAAACTATTTTTTTTACAATTTCATTTTACTTTCTTAGTTGCCTCAGTAGCTATAACTCTGTTTAGTTATTGTTGTAATTTCTTTAGGATTTATAGTATACATCTTTAACTTACCACAGTCTATCTTTGTGATGTTATGCCACTTAACATGTAGTATAAGAAACTTACAGTGGCCTTGCAGTAGTTGTCACACATTTTACTTACATATAAGTTACACATAAGTTTTAAATCCTATAATAGAGTTTTGTTTAAGCAATTATCTGTAAAATACATTTAAATAATAAAAATACCTTATATATTTACCAGTAACTGTCATTTCCATTGTTCTTTATTTCTTTGGGTAGATCCCAGTTTCCACCTGGTGTTATTTTCCTTTTACCTGAAGGTCTTATTATATCATTTGTTGTGGTTTACATCAGCTGTTGATGAATTATTTCAGCTTTTGCACGTCTGCAGAGGTCTTTATTTTATCTTTGTTTTTGAAAGATAGTTTTGCTGGGAATAGAATTCTGGGTTGGCAGTTTTTTCTTTCAGTTTTTTAAAGTTGTTATTACACTAAATTTCACTCTCATTGTTTCCAGCTAGAAACTGCACTCATCTATATCTTTTGTTTCTCTGTACATAACATGTCTTTTTTTCTCATGTTCCTTTTAAGTTTTTCTCTTTTCATTGGTTTTGAGCAGTTTGATTATCATGTACCTCCATGTAATTTTTTTCATGTTTTTTATGCTTGGGGTTTGTTGAAGTATTTTTGATATGTGGGTTTATAGTTTTCATCAGATTTGGAAAAATCCTGGCCATGATTTTTTCAAATATTTTTTTCTTCTCTCTTTACCTCTTCTTCCTTGGGCACTTCTGTTACACATATACTAAGCCACTTGAAGTTGTCCAACAGCTCACTGATGCTCTTTTCATTTTTGTTAACTTTTTTTTCTCTCTGTGTTTCATTTTGGATAGTTTCTATTGTTATTCCTTCAAATTCACTAATTGTTATTGTCTATTTCTATTGTTACTGGTTTCTATTGTGTCTTCTAGTTCTTCAATGTATAGTTTACCATTAGTCCCATCCAGTGTATTTGTTATTTCATACACTGTATTTTTTATCTCTAGAAATTTGATTTTGTTTTTTTCAGTATCTCTACTTAACTTTTAAAACATATGGAATATAGGTATAATAATTATTTTAATGTCCTTATCTGCTCATTCTAGCATCTATGTCAGTTCTGAGTCCATTTCTATGGACTTTTCTCCTCATTATGGGTCTTACTTTACTGCTTCTTTGTATGTCTGGTTATCTTTGATTGGATGCCAGACATTGTGAATTTTACCTTCTTGGGTACTGTATATTTTTGTCTTCCTACAAATCTTGAGCTTTGTTTTGAGATGCAGTTAAATAATTTGGAAACAGTTTGATCCTTTTGGATCTTGCTTTTAAGATTTATTTTGGCAAGACTAGAACCATTTAATTTAAAGCTAACTATTCTCCACTATTAAGGCAAGACCCTTCTGAGTACTCTTCCCAGTGCTCTATGAATTATAAAGTTTTCTAATCTGGTTCATGGGAATAGCCCTGTCTGAGTGCCAGGTACTCTTCTCTGTACTTCTTTCAGATCACTCTCTCTCTAGCCTCAAGTAGTCTCCTCACATGTCTGCACTAATCAGCACTCTGCTGAAGATTTGAGGGGACTCTCCACAGATCTCTCTTGTGAACTCTAGTACCTTGTTCTTTCCAGATCCTCAGTTCCATCTCCTCAATTCAGGGAGTCTGGACTTTACCTGGGTTTCCTCTCCCTGCACCATGGCCTGGAAATTCTTTCAAGGCCGTACGTTGGGGCAGTCATAAAGCTCTCCTTGTTTGTTTTCCATTTCTAAGGGATCACCATCCTTCAGTGCTTGACGTTTAGTGTTTTGAAGAAAGTTTGTTTCATATGTTTTATCTTTTCAAAAAACTTTTGGTTATTTTAGGTGATAGGGTAAAACTGGTCCCTCTTACTCCATCTTGGTCAGAAGCAAAATAACCTTCTTTTAAGTTTTCAAAGGTGGTTTTAGAAATGACCAGTAGCAAAACATGGATTCTCTAAGTGAAATACCCATGATGATTGAGAGTTTGGAAAAAGAATTCATCTCAGAATTACTATTAGCTATTCTTCCTTCTACTCAGATCCTTCACAAATATCTGCCTAATGAAATTCCTTGTATACATTGTCCACCATATCAATGGGTAGGTTATTGAATTTTGGGGGAAAAGACACACAGAAGCCACTAGAATTATGTTTCATAGAATCCATTCTGTGAAAAGGAAATGATGCAAAGGGAACCAAGTTGGTATCATAGTATGGTATTATTATAATTTTTTTATATCAGTAAATAGCTGTGAGATTTTTGTTTTTGCTTGTTTTTCTTCTTTCTTTCTTCCTTCCTTCCTTCTTTCCTTCCTTCCTTCCTTCTTTCTTTTCTTGCCTTACTGGGAAGCTGCAGTGATCTTTGGCAAGAAAAGTGGCAGGAAAAAATAATCAAAAAGCTAAAGAAATGTAGATTATCTCCTTCCAGTTCTTATAGCCCCTATAATGTCAGCCAAGTCAATAAATGTCTGCAAAAATCCAACTGGAATGTAATAAGGTAGTTGCTGCAACTGCTTTCTACTTTTATAGATAGTTTGAAAAGTAGAAAAGTTCATGGATTAACAGCAATGGTTAGAATACAACTGTGAATCTAGGGTGAGTTTCAGATTGACTAGGCCCTCAGAGCACATAGAGACCCTTCTAAGTTGGACTAGAAAGACACAAAGATTTGGAGTTCATTGGCCCAGTATATATGGCTAATTAGCACTTAGAGTTTCTTCAATTGGGGCTAGTGAAGTGAGAGCTAGATAATATCTTGTAAGATCTTTTTTTGTTCCCCCCCCCCCCCCACTCTTGTACTTCTTGGAAGAGGGGCTTGGACTATTGAATTGGAATGGAACAATTAAAATGGACTTTAAAATGAAGCCCTTACATCCTGGCTGCTTGCCTGCTCTGTCGGGACAGCTCTGGCTCCAGGGAGAGAGAATGCTTTTTTGTTTATTTGTTTGTTTCCAGACAATTTCCTGCATCATCACATTTTTTTGTGAGCCAAGTGTTTGAGGTTGGTGATGTTGACAGAGCCCTTGGAGAATGGAGGGAGTTCATCTCTACAGAGAAAGCCTTTTGTATTTCAAGTTGTAAAATTCCAGAATATTTTCCTGTTACATTGCTATTCTTAGTTTTTTTTATGCCCTTTTGTGGGGGAAGACTGGTCTCCCCTTTATCTAATTATCAGCTTTTAGGTGGATCCCTCTTTTAAGTCAAGAAAGCACTTTAGAAAAATGATTTCTCTTGGCATTTTTGAAACTTGCAATAGCATATCTTGCTCTGCTCAGTTCTTAGTTTGGTAAGTTGTACATGTAGTATACCCAGAAGGCTTAGGTATTTTTAAAGTTATTATTATTACATGTTCTATGTTTACTCATATTTAATTTCATTATAATAAGGTCAGTGCATACCAAGTGACATTTATTCAGGAAGTATTTGGGAAAATATAAAATATATTTGAGCTATAATGAGTTATGATGATTTACATTTATTAACAAATTTCCTTTTATTAGTACTTCACCCAAGGCTGTTTCTGACAGTTTGAAAACAGAAACTTTGATACTTTTTTTTTTTCTGGTGAAATTTTGAATTCTTTTACATAAAGTATAAACTCTTATTCAGAATTGAGTCCTCAACCTGGCTACATGCATCTCTGATTGAAAGAAGGTATTGCAGGGTGCCTAGGTGGCTCGTCAGTTAAGCGTCTGCCTTTGGCTCAGGTCATGATCTCAGGGTCCTGGGATCGAGTCCCTACATTAGGCTCTTCGCTCAGCAGGGAGTCTGCTTCTCCCTCTCCCTCTGATCCTCCCCACAACTTTTGCTCTCTCTCAAATAAATAAATAAAATCTTAACAAAAAATGAAAGAAGGTATTGCAGTTTATAAAGGACTTGTGGTAGGTGGAGGTGGTGGTGTTGGGAAGGTGGGAATTGGGGGAGAAGTGTGAGGTACCCAAATATTTATCTAGCTTCTATTATGTGCCAGGTGCTAGGCCAGACATCTATATGTTTTCTTTTTATAAACTGCTGTTTCTGAATCTCAGAAAGTGGCCCTATGATTAGGTGGGATTTAGAGAAGGACTAGAAAATCTTATTATTTTTTTAACCTTACCTATAAAAGAGTGCGATTAAAAGCTCATCTAATGAGTGCTTCTTTTTCTTTCTCCACTTTGAACTTTTTCTATAAGCTAATCAATAGATGATTAACACTTTTAAGCACGTTATATGAAAAGGGTGACATTATGAAAAATGGGGACACTAAATAGAATAATAGAATAAAAGGTAAGGAATTAGTAGTCTAAGAATTTTAGAACTAAAAATAATTTTAGAAACCATTTTGGACCATGTATTTCATGTGGCAGTTGAGAAAAGTCCTATCCTGAAGCATTATCAGCCTTCCACATAGAGCCAGTTAGTGCAGATAAAAGAAGAGAACCTAGGTTGCATAACTGCCAGTTCACTATCCTTTCTCCTGTATCCTAATTCTGTTTTCTGCCTATTTTGGAAGCAACAATCCACATGATCTCTACATCCTGACTACAAACAATAATACTCACAATAACAAACTATTATGTTTGTAAAAATATAATTTAAACCTATTGGCTGGTTGTTGGTTTCTGTTTGGCTTGTCAAAAAGCCTTAGGGAGCCAGGTGTTAGATAGGTCATGGCCTCTAATATTATTTTCAAAATTGGAGAAAAGTAACTGGAGAAGAATCCCCTTATGTAAGTTTTTAAGCTGTTCATTTGAATGTTTAGGTAGTTGTCATCTCTGCTATGATGGTCCTAGAAGACATTGCTCAGGTCACAGCTTACTATTTTTGAGACCATAGACAGAGAAAGAGCCTTTGCCCTGATGTATCCCATGAAATGAATAATAGGCAACACTTAGGGAAGCCTTGTTCATGCAGACTGTTCTCACCACACTTTTTCCATGACCTTTTTTTTTTTCCTTCCCCCACACCATCCCAACTTGCTCTGACTAAATGCAATGAACAGGAACCATTGTATGAATCGGAAGGAAAGTGTCTTAAATATATGAAGTTATAATGACTTGGTAAGTGCTATAAAAATATTCTGCAACTGAGTTAGAAATTGCATCATCCATGCCTGTGGCACTATGGACTGGGCCCAAACGGTGTAATTCTCCAGTGTAATGCTGAAATAATTTTTGCATCTGCCAAGTAAATAGTTTAAATTTCAAACCTATGAAATGGCAAGCTATAATTGTTTAATTCCAGTGAACCCCAGGTGTATTTAATTTCCTTCCTTTACTTCTCACTGTCTTTTTTTAGGTAGGCTGAACCAACTAAATTAAGATTGTGCTCTTTGTATGAATCTACAAGGTGAACTTTATAGTCAGTCAATATATTTGAAGGCCTACATATTTTATAGCACTGCTCTTTTAGAAGTACAAACTCCTTAATAGAGTACAAGTCCATTTTATTTAGGGGAAAAACCATTTTCACTGACATCTGTTGATAGAAGTGGCATATTGTGATGACAGAACATGGGGAATCACAAAATGTGGACTTATTTTTGCACCTACTAATGATTTCTCATTTGATCTGGCTTGAATAATTTCCTTTTTCTTTAATTTTTTTATCTGCTAAAGGTGAATAATAATACTTCCATTTGCCACATAGAGGTGCTGGGAGAATGAAAGATAAATTCTCCAAAGTTGATTCCATTTGCTATCATGTTGTTTCTTATGTTCAAATACCACTGTAAGTGTTAGAAGAGGCTTGAAAGGTTTGGCTATTTTTCATAACTTTATTCGTAGGTGAGGAGGTTAGTTATAGTTGCTTGTGTTTTACAAACAGGGAAGTTGAAGCCCCAAAAGATTTGTTTATTTTTGGGCTTAAAGTGAAAAGCTCTTTATGAGAATTGGGGGAAATTAGTGGGACTATAGATGCAGTAAGATTGGCCATGAGTTGATGATTATTGAAGCAGTTAATGAATATATGGGGGATCATTATATTATCCCGTATACCTTGTGTATGTTTGAAAGTTTACATAATAAAAAGTTTAAAAAATAATAGCACCTGTTTTTATTTATGAAGGCCTTTAAAAAGCTGTTGAGTCCTTTATCTCTCAGGCATGGAGAATACTTTATTAGGGTTCAGCAAAAAACATGGGAAAAATGTTATATGCTTGAACCTATGAGCAGAGACATTTTAGTTTTTCATATTCAACTTTTATATTCTATTTCCAGTGCTTTCTAAACCACTTGCTGCTTTAAGAACTTTTAATTTAATATGCTATTTTAAAAGAGTTAAGAGATTACTTTTTTTCTTATGCCTGTTCTAGACACTTGTCACCTTCTCTTTGTCATTATTGATTTTAGATGTTCATTTTCCTATTTCTGGAAATTGTTGGGAATTATGAGCAGTCACTTATTAACTCGATTACTTTATGCTTCAATGGGCTTGTCAGTGGGTGGCCTGTGAATTATTTCAGCTTCTAGAGACCCAGATCAACCATGCTACCCCATACTCATGACAGAAAACTGCTGACCCCCCCATTGTAACATCTTACAATCGAACAGCATTTGAAACATGTGAAAGAACTCATATTGAACAAACAAACAAAATCACACTCAACCTGGGTTCTTCCACAAGTAAGACTTGAATGGTTAAAGCTTGTCATTCCATAGGCTCCTAGATAACACAAATGCTGAATTGGAAGTACAACATATTCTGTGTCATTTGTTTTTAGGCATCAAAGGAAATCAAATTTAGAATATAATCGTAGAACTTCAGAGTTAAGAAAGATCTTCATCTTTCTGGTATAGTCCTGGTATAGTCCTTTCAGTTTATGTTTGAAAGAACTAAAGATTAGAAAAGTTCAAATAATTTGCACAGTTGCATACCTTAGTATTGGCAGAACTGGAACTCGAACTTGAGTCCCTTAGTTAGGTTGCCTCTCATGTGGTTTAGGTCCTTGATGTTATTTGTGAACACTAGAAATGTCTTTGCTTCTTTTTTTTTTTTTTTTTTAAAGATTTTATTTATTTATTTGAGAGAAAGAGAGAGCATGAGCAGGGGGAACAGCAGAGGGAGAGGGAGAAGCAGACTTCTCGCTGAGCAGGGAGCCCGATGTGGGGCTCGATCCCAGGACCCTGGGATCATGACCTGAGCCGAAGGCAGACGCTTAACTGACTGAGCCACCCAGGCACCCCTGTCTTTGCTTCTTACAGCTTAGAAATTTTACTCTATCTTGCAATGCCATGCTGAGCCATATTGAAGCCTGAGGCAAAATGAAAATTCAGTGATATGATCCTGTCTTTGTTTAAAATTCTGGTATTTTCTTCATTATGGATTTTTGGCATTAATTTTGATTTCTTAAAAATTGCATTAAAATACTATTTTGTCTTGATTACTGGGTTTTTGGCAGCCTCTAAGATTTTACATCTGAGGTTGGTGCCTCCCTTGCTTCACCCTAGCCCCGGCCCGGCTATTTTTATTTAACCCCTAACTCTGTAAGTCCTTCTTTCAGCCTTCTGGCAGTAAAAAAATAAATAAATAAAATTAAAAAAAAAATCAAGCCATGGAAACTTTATACTCAAAGCAAGCCCTTTCTGTTAGCTACCTAAAAGTGATGGTAACGAAGAAAAACCAGAATCTGCATGTCCTATTCATTGACTTGCTTGTAGGTAACTCAAAGCATAGTAATTTTTGGCTCCGTGAATTTAAGCACACTTAGAATTGTCTACCAGTTTATTGAAAAGAGCTCAAAGCTAAGTCATGGGTTCTGTTTTCTGATTCTTCACTGTATTGTAAGCTCTTACGTAATTGTGTTTGTTTTTATTTCTATAAATCAGGGAAGGAAGCTCTTTATAAGCCTGTTGTGTTCATTATTTTCCTTGGTCCTGTCAACAGCTGTTTAAGATAAGTAACTTTATTAGATAGGATTCTTTTGGTTCCAGATGATAAAAGAGAATTCACATTGACTTAAGTTAAAATAAAAGGAATTATGTTAGCCGACAACTGAAAATCTAATGGGTAGATCTGACTTCACATATTAACACATTTCATTAGGGCTTGGTCTCTACATCATTTGAATCTGTTTTCTGCAGTTGGCTTTTCCCACACAGAAGCCTCAGGCTTATACTCTACTAGCTTAGTAACTTCAGAAAGGGAATAAATTTTTCCTGATTGCTCCAGCAAAGGCCTCAGAACTAGTTATAATCTGCTCAGCATGGGTCACATGCTCATCCATGCACCATTAATAAGGCCTGGGGGATGTAGTTATTTCATTGACTAAGTGGGTTCAGTGCTCAGTCCCAGAGCAGTGGCTAGACTGAGGGTGGGAAAGCCCTTTCCCCTAAAGGAAGGGGGACTTCTTAACTGCTTCCCCCCCAGAAGGGATGCTGAATGGCAAAGGCAAATGTCTATTGGGATGTCATTCTCATTTCATTAATGAGAAAGTCAAGGCTTAGTTAACTTAATTTCTGCAAGGCTACACAGCTAATGAGGGATTAAGTCCGAATTTTGGCCCAAATCTGCCTAACTCTAATTTCTATCCTCTTTTTTCCACACCTTATTGTCTCCCTGGAATACCACACTCCTTCTGCTCAAGTTTCTCCATGAAACTGTGACGGTTGCCATCTCTTTAGTACTTTGCCAACAAGGTGATTTTGCCTCCGGAGGAAATTTGACAAAGTCTGGAGACACTGTTGGTTGTCAGAATAGTGCAGGGTGGTTGGAGGGGTGCTATGAGGAGAGACCATCCTGCAGTCACAGGACCGCCAGAGCTTCCCAGCCCAAAATGGCAACAGAGCTGAAGTTGAGAACAGAACCCTACTTTACAGGTTCCATTTCCAGGCTATTACTGTTAACATAAATCTTGAAAGAAAGATGTAATAAAGAGCAAGACTGAAATAATTCAGATACCTAGGTATAATTAAGTAACTTCTCAATTAAGGGAAACTTTTATTATCATAGCAGCCAATTTTAGAGTACTGCATTCTCTTATTTAATGGGTAAATTGAAATAGCACATATGTTCCTTTAAAAAAAATTGTTTTATGCAGGCTTTAGCTAACTTCCCAGGCATAATTTTTTCATTCCAAAACTTTCCTCAAAATGTAGATCTAGGAATATTTTAAATCAAATACTGAATGCTTTTAAAACAAATATATAAGTTTATCTTGGAAGCCTTTTAAACATTTCAAAAAGAAGATTCTATACCAGGGGAAATATTTTTACAACCCTCAGCCAAAGCATTTTTTAAAATTCTGATGATAATAAGAGATTTAATGATTAGAGATGTAATTTAGTAAGAGATTTAATTTCTTTCTATGAGCATGTGCTATATAAAAGAATAATGAAGGCAGAGGAGTGCACTGACTGTGTTATAGCTGCTAGTTTTGGGGTTTGACATTTCAGAGAAATCAACCTTCTTATTTAATGACATTAAAAGAGATTGAACTGTCCACTTCCTTGAGACTGCAAGTGAGTTCTGACTTAGGCAAATATGAATCATCCTAGGAAAGCTGTGTCTATGGTTACCTGCAAGTAGTGTTCCAGGAGAATAATCAAATGATTAGGGGGATACTACAGATCACATTCACGTAAGAAATCTTTCATAATCCATCAAATCAAATTTATTATTGGAGTTGGAAGATTTGGGGCTTAGCATTTTCTAATTTTGCCAATTTTACGCAAATAAATCTTTAGTATTATGTTCCAGATGCCTCATGACTACATACATGGAAACCATTCCTCTCTCTGGTTCTTTTCAACCTCATTAGACCCAACTGAGATCAACATTGTCTCTGATTTCAACCAGATAATTCCTATTTGCTTTGATATCTCACATGGAAAAGCCTCCTCACATCTCTCTTGATCACTTGAGATTCCTCCAGCTCATGCCTGTCATCCCCACTGGCTTGGCTTCAGTCCTTCACCTGACCGTTCTGCCTAATCCAGGAAATGCTCATTGGTTTTCTGTTTCTTCTGTGTTTCTTCCCTCTCTTGGGGCCTCTCTTCTCTTCCCTGTACTATCTTTTTTTTCTCACATAGTACTCCTATTTCCTTCTGTTTCCCAAACTTTGTTTACTGGCTCCATATCCTGAGACTTCTCTGTTTCTTTGTTCATGACCTCATCTACGAAGGTGTCTGATGTCTACCCACCAAGCATATTTTAGTAAGGTATGTGTGTACAAGTAGGCCATCTGTTCATTGTTAATAGAATACAATTTGCAGTTTCCTTGGAAATAAGGCAACTTCTGATTTTCAAACCACCCAAGTTCTTAATCACTAGAATGCAAATTCTTTTGTCACGTTACAGTAGGCAATAATATTTGTCTATAATTTGTCTTGATAAATGGTGCTGGGTAAAATGTTATAATTTATTATTATATAGGCCTACTATTTTTCTTGAGAAGAAATGTTCTTGGAGATTTGGAATTTCTTATCTTTCTGTTTATGAGCATTTTCCTGGTGCTGTTGGAAGTTTACTCCTCCCCACAGCTTTGTTATGTAAGTTGGTAGTCCCAGTTTTACAGAGCACAGGGATGAGAAGTCACTTGACTAAACAAGTCATTTGACCTGTTTAGAATTTCACAGCAAGCTTAATTGCAGAGCTCTTGAGTTCCTATCTCTTAGGTCCCATGACATAAATATAAAATGATTTATTTTGCATTGCTTATTTATATGAATGCCTTGGAGCATTTCCTTTCCCTTAATAAAATCATGAAAACTATTACCTAGTAAAGGAATTGTGAGGATAGAAAAGAAATGAACTAGGCACAATGTACCTGAATTTGATTACCACCTTCTCAACTGACTGGTAATGGGGGATGTTGGTTCCTAGGCTCTCCTTTTGAATTGTGAAAACTGCACTCATTTTATTCTGTGTTGGTGATGTTCCTTGAAGTTCTTTGAGGAAAAAAACAAATAAAGTGCAAAATGTTATTATTGATTAACTAAAATGACCCTTGTTTGTTTCCAAAGCTTCTAGTACTTGCTGGGGCAGGTGATCCCATTGGGAAGCATTGTGGAGTGTGCTAGGAACCATGTCTCAGTAAATTTTTTTTTTTTTTTTTTTTTGGCTTTCTAGTGGGGAAACAGCTTGTGGAACTGCTTTTGGTGCTGCCATGAGTGTGTTTGGGAAGAAAGAGTGCATTCCAATGGAATGTTAGGGGGATGTTAGCTGTTCAGGAAAAATAACCCTTACCAAAGTTAATGGCTCCCACTAGCATTTTCAGTAACATGTACCAGATGTGAGTAGTTAATTATTCTCAGATCTGATAAGTACCTGCCAGCCAAGGCTAATTTTATTTTCAGTAAACAGTGGCCAAAGGTCCTAGCTGTTCATTTGATAGGATAGGGCCTGTTTGCACTTATCTATTAATAAAAGCATAACACTCCTTTGGTTTTCCTTTCCCAGGGCCAGATAAAACATTTCAGACACTCAACGTATTTGTCTTCGTAAATCAGACAAAGTAAACAAATCTGGTAGATTAACTTGGTAAACAGAGTGGTTAAGTGTTACCTTTCGAGTTTAGCTCAACGCCATATAAATAGCATTAATCGCATGGTATTTTCAATAACCTTTATGGAGCAAGACAGAGGTGTTTTTTTTTTTTTTCCTCCCCCTTTCAACCACTAGAAATATAGTGTGTTTCTTAAGTACTTTCAGATGTCCATCTGTAGGGAGATTTGAAAATCGCTCTAAAATGAAATTTCTTTTGTCCCATTAATAACACATTGGGAACTTTGCACCAGTTAACATTGCATATAAACCTGGAAACTTCTGTGGTTCATCTCAGAAGGAAAGTAAGATTGCACAGTGGCATGCAAGCTTTGCCAGACGAAGATAACATCCATCTAGAGGTTATTGATTTGGATGGAACAGTGAGAAAGTGGTCAGCTTTTATGGAGGAGAGAGGGGATAGGCGGAAATTCAGACTTTATTCGTATCATACAGATTTTTTTCTCTTGGGCAAAGAGCCCTATTAGGGTCGGAGGTACTATTTATTTTGTGATGTAGATTCTTGACTTGTGAGAAGTGGCATGAAACTTATCAGTTATTTCACACTGGCCAACAAAACAGTATTATATCAAAGTAACTTCCATGTACACCAAGCCTCTACTAGGTGTGAACTGGTGGTCTAGGTTTCCAAGTCTTATGCCAGCTCTCTGTATCATCTTGTCTACCTCATTAAACTTTCTTTTTTAGTAATCATTAAAACAACTCTCTTTACCAAGATAATCTTTTGCATTGGCTTTATACTTGCGGTTGCAAGTACTTTATAAAGTTCTTTTTAGTTTTCCATACTCTGTAATAATCCATTTAATTTGATGAACATGGTACATAAAGAAATAGCTGAAAGGCCTTAGGGAAAATTCCCTACTCATACCTCTACCCCCACTCCTCCAATGATCTCTGCATTAGTATCTTACTCTATACAAGAGGATGGCCTGATATGGGGCCATGAATATAATACCAGGTACCTAGTAGTGATTGATGATGGTGACAGTGTAGAGTGAAAGCCATAAGTTTGGAAATCTGTATTCAGTATTCAGTTTCCAGCTTCACTTTAATGACCTGCTGGGAAACTGGAGGCACGTTATTTCTACTGCTTATGTTTTAGTTTCTCTAGCTATGTCATGAAGATACAGGTCTTAGTCCATTTGCCTACCTGGCAGGCATGTTGTTAAAACTAAGAAGAGAAAGTATAAAGTTCTTATAGTCTAAGAGGATAAAAGGTGCTATAACCAATGGGTAGAAATTATTTATACAGTTCAGAAGAGTAAGCCTTTGGAGTAAACCTTTTCTGTGTTATACTTACTAGTCTTGCATGTAAGAATCAGTTGCCATATTTAATTTTTTTTCTCTTTTAATTAGACCCAGAGTATAGTAAAATCCATGGCATGACTTTCAGAAGGAGTTATTTTGTTATCTGTACCAACACTTCAGTTAAATACAGATTTTTTACCTATAAACCAAGTCACACCTTCAAAGTGTCCTTGATTTTAAATGATCTGAGACTATTTGGTGACATAGGCTAAATAAAGTAGTAGCAAAGAAAGTGTTTAGGAAAGTGTTGCTGAATTCATAATTCCAGTTAGTCCCACTCTATTAATGATTCTCAGATCTATATTTCTACCTTAGATCTTTTTCCTGAATAAGAAAAAGTTCTAGACCCATAAATTTCAACTAAGTAGACAACCTCTCTACCTGGATGGCCTCCAATAAATTTCTAGCTCAAAATATACAAAACTTAAGTTAATATAATATTCCTGAATTTCCTCTCTCTGTGAATGAAAACACCCATCTCTCAAGTCAGAAAAGTCTCACCCCTTCCCCTCAAAGTCTATGGATTTGACTATCAGGATTTTATGCCCCTTCTTTCCCTCCCCCTGTTACTACCTTAATTGAATTTCTTGCTCTCTGTCATTGGGGGGCTACAGTTGCCTGCCTGCATGAACTTACTGGATTGTGGTCTATTCTCCATACCATTTCCAGATTAACCTTACCCAAATGCATATCATAAAGTGTTACTTTCTCACCAGAAGAAAATTGTTAATGGCCTCTTGTGTCCTAAAGGACAAGCTTTAAACTCCTTATATTGATTATTGAGATCTTAGTAATCTTTACCTTGTTTCTGGCTTTGGATCCTCTTATGACCTATGCCCCAGCCACATTGAAAGTTTATGGATTCCAAGATATCCATGTTGTTGAACACTCTACACTCCCTCCATCCACTTCTTTGACTGGAAAACATTTATTTTTAAATCCCAATTCAAGCATGATGTCGCTTGTGGCTCAAATGGAATTGATTATTCCCTCCTGGTATCCCATCATACCCTGTGCATACTTCTTACATAGTTCCTGTGGAACCCATGGCACTTACTTTGTCCTTCTCTTCCTAGTTGACTACTTGAGGGATTGTATCTTGTTCATCTTTGTACTTCCATGTCCGACTCAGTGGTTGGCACAGAGGTAGGACTTGACTGATAGATTAGATGGATGGGTGAAGTAAAGTCCTATGATCATTATCTACCTGCTCAAATTCCACTCCCTTTTCAGTACTGAATGGAAATGGCCTTAAAAAGTACCCAGATTAAGATTTGATGGATGTACTCAGTCTTTATTTACTATCAGTATGATTGAAGGGCCAACAAGAATGTTCCTTTAGCCCTTCCACCTGCCCAAAGGTTTCACAGATAGTCTGAAATTTCACCATGAAGCTCATTTGTTAAGGTTCTGAGATCCCACTTGCATGCCTTGCCCTCTTAGAACTTTATAGTCACAAAGTCCTTCCATAAACATTATCTTACTTAATTTGGAAACAACCTTATGAGAGAGATTTTTATCATATATGTTTTAGAGATAAAGAAATTTAACTTCAAAACAATTCACTGAGCTAAGGTCATTTCATTGACATGGTAGAGCTAGGGCTTGCACATAGGTTCACTGATTCCAGCATCCTCTTTTCTTTAGGCCCTTACCTTAGAAGGAGATACAAATGTATTAGCAGTTAAATACCTTAGTATATATTAGTCAAACAGATCACTTTCTTCATGCCAGCTCACCAAGAGAATTCTGAGGAATGAGAGTTGTAATTTCTATTGAAAAAGAGAAATAGTATAGAGAAAGAAGATAAGGGATCATTTTTGGGGCTGGGGCAAGCCCAGGGAAGTTAGACTTTGGTTAGATGTGACAGTGGGCCTAGGATGGACACTATCCTTTTTTTTTTTTTTAAGATTTATTTATTTATTTGAGAGAGAGAGAAAGAGAGAGAGCAGGGGGGGAGAAGCAGAGGGAAAAAGAGTCTCAAGCAGACTCCACCCTGAGTGCGGAGCCCATTGTGGGTCTGGATCTCACCACTCTCAGATCACCACCTGAGCTGAACCCAAGAGTTGGATGCTTAACCCAACTGGCACCCCTAGGATGGACACTATCTTAATATAAATATACAAAATTTATATTTCTTCATTCACCACTTCTTTGCTAAAGCTACATTTTAACTTAACCTCAATAAAAGATGCATAGAAAGTTTCTGTCATCATTATATTGATAATCATCTAGATCGTATCGAAGTACAAGATGCTGAATATTGAAAATCATATACTTAATATCCCCAAAAATGTTCTTTAAAATCTTTAAATATAATTGTTTCGTGGGAAACACAGGCTGTTTTTATGACACACTACTGGTGGGATTAAGATTTGCTCTTTGGGCGCCTGGGTGGCTCAGTTGGTTAAGCGACTGCCTTCGGCTCAGGTCATGATCCTGGAGTCCCGGGATCGAGTCCCGCATCAGGCTCCCTGCTCGGCGTGGAGTCTGCTTCTCCCTCTGACCCTCCTCCCTCTCATGCTCTCTGTCTCTCATTCTCTCTCTCTCAAATAAATAAATAAAATCTTTAAAAAAAAAAAAAAAAGATTTGCTCTTTGTCTTTCATGTGGGAGGCTTTCTTCAAAAGTCTGCTGATCCTTGGTAATCCATACATATTGAAGAGCAAGAGGTACATGCACGTACAGACACACACACACGCACACACACACACACATATACTGGTAATTCTAGGTATATGGGTAGTTATGTTGATTGGTGTCTTCATTAGAAGGTTGTGGGCACGGATCCCAGTATTTTCTGGGTGTAGTTCCAAATCCCTGCAACTGTATGTCTTTTCTCTATAGCTCATCTTTTTGTGTAGAGAGGGTGAAACAGATGGTTGTCCGAGTTTAGGGAGCTGAGAGAAGGAAAAAGGCTATAAGTAGGGATCTTGTCTCTCCCTGTACAGACTTCTATCAACCTCCCAGTTCAGTTCGGTTCTGTTTAGTACTCCCCCAGCCCCACTTTCTGTCTTTGAGTCCAGAATCCCTTCAGATCCATTTCTCCAGGGAATACCTCAGAAGTATGTGCAGCATGTCACATCCAAACTAAAAGTGTGAGTAGGATTTGAACACAGGGGGGTGAGGAAAACTTTCCACATAAGGAATAATACAAGCAAAGCCATGAAGTTGCAGGAAAACCAGAGTGAATGGGAAATAACCACTAAGTCACCTTCCCTAGAGGGAAGCATCCATGAAGAGCTGTGTTAGAAGCAAAATAAAGGTGAGAACAGAGACTGAAGCTTCAAAGACAAGACTAAGAAGGTTGGACTTTCTTCTGGGGGTGCCAACGAGCCAGCTTTTGTATACTGGCTCATTAAACTATTAAGACCGCTTCTGAGTGCCTGATAAACTAGCAGGGATTTAAAAATGAATTAAATTGGGATGCTGCTCTGTGACTTTGACACAATTCACTATTTTTTAATTGAGGTCTCAACATGGGAAACATTTCATATGCATAATGTTGGAGCTCACAGATCCTAAGAAGGTGGTCATGCTTGGGAGGCTTGATGTTCTTTTTTTGTGATCTGCACCTCTCTGATAGTGAAACCATTTTGTTAGAATGTGAGAGCTTGTAAATGTCTCCTGTCATCTAGATGTTATCAGTTACAGCGCTCCTTGGGCTAGGCCACATGGTCACAGAACCAGAGACCCTCAGATGAGAAGAGGCTTGAAAGGACATTATTACTTTGTAACTGCAATTTTATTAAAGGTAATAGAAATGGACTTCTAGGATTTTTATGCCATCTAATCAGGAGCAAAATGAGAGACAACATGTTTGTCTGTTGCCTAGCACCGTGCTCAGTTCTGCAAAGGCCTTTTATGCTTTTGATGATGTAGTGATAATTTAGAAGCAGTTTTTACCCACATATGTGTACTATGGTAAGACAGTTTTCTTCCTCATCAGCCTAGGAAGAACATTACTTTTTATAGACCTCAGATCAAGTTCTGTCCTTCAGTCTGTTTGCCCAAGCCTTAAAATATGGCACGATTACACAAGCACTCTGGAATTTAGATTAAGCAGCATTCAATTTGAAAATCTAATCACATCATCTAAATATCATTAAGTTATAATAGGCTGATTGATAGGGACCAAAGCTGATTTTGCCTGGTGCTGCATGCCTTTCACTCAGCCAGTCTTTTCAAACTAAGATGTTGATAAAGGCATCTATAAATCCTAATAGTTGGAGACAGTTTAAAAGCATAGTTCACTGGGTAAGGTCACACCCACTTAAGTGACCTATTTTGTATACTTTTCAAAAATAAGTTAATTAACTTAATAGAAATAATAGGACTCTCGTATTGATGTGCAATTACTACTAAGACAAGTTTTTTTTCTTTCCAAGTGAACATGATGTTCATGAAATTGAGGGCATAATAGCCGTGACAAGAACCAGGCTTAGCAAGGCAGGTCATGTTCAACGAGTACATTTCAGACTTGCCCTTTAAAACCTGCTTTTATTCCAGTGCTAGGACCTGGGCATACCTCCACTAAAGCATTTTACTCCTAGCACTCCCTTATTTCAGTTTTCGGGGGGGGGGTGCGGGGGGGTTGTTGGGGCAGGATTATTCTAGCTGTTGTTGTTTTCCTAATCACTATAACAGCAGTTTATGTAGATTCTGTTCCCTGAAGACTTCAGCATGCATAGGAACCTTAATGAATTTTAGTCTCTGTTCGTTTCAAACTGAGGCTGTTTTCTTCATTTTTCTAAGAGATGATTCATCTGGTACCCTGGGAGAAGCACAGTTTCAAAGGAGGCTGCAATGTAGGAGGGCAAGGGAGTGCCCAGGCAAGAGTCCTATTTGGGACAAGTTACATTTACTTTAGGATACTAAAGTAGCCTAGTTTCATTCTTTTTGTTTGTTTTTTGTTTTTGTTTTTGTTTTTGTTTAGTGCCTGATTCAAATGTTCTGTTCCCAAAGCATTTTATCCTAGTCTTAGGCCTCTTGCTAATGGTTATTCAATTCTATTATTGGACACTAACTTTGCATAATTTGATTTTTCCATTTATTCCTTACAATATACCTCATTGATATTTTATATCTAAGTTGAGTACCTGGGTATTATATTATTCTTCAGAACATTTAAATATAGTTTAAATAGTAAGTTACATTTTAAAAAGTTAATTCCCTCCCTCAATGGGATATCTTGTATCATAAACAACTCTCTCTGTAGGTGTTGCTGAGCCCTCATGGCTTGAATTGTCCTGTGGCCCAGGTGGTCTGAGAGGCAGTTAGTGATATGCTTTCACGGGAGGGCTGGTTGTTCTTGCAAGTTAGTCATGACACATGCATTGAACTGAGAGGCTCATTTTGACTTGGAGGCCCTAGATGGACTCCTAGTTTGCCTTATAGCAGTGCCATTTCCCCACTTTCTTATACACCCTGACATCACTGCCTTTTTTAAATGGATACAAGTCTTGTTTGCATGTATGCATGCATGCACACAGAAAATAACAGATAATACTATTCTGTGGGCTCTTAGTTGTGGTCAAAAGAACCTTATAACCATCTCCCAGCCTTTGGTTCTTCATTAGGAAAATGCCTTTCCTCCAGAAGGTTGTAATAATTCTGAAGTTCAGTTTTCTGACTTCTTGGTGAGAGCATAGGCATATGAGAGAACTCTTTGGTTTTATGGTGAGCAATGGAATGGTTCACTCTTAAGTGCAGGATGGAACCCACCCCACTTGAATATGCTAGATTCCTCTAATTCCTAGGTTAATGTTGGTGGTTTCTCCTCCCAAGCATTTTCTCTAGAGTTAAGCAGCATCTCCTTCTTGAAAGCAAAGCCCTCATTTCCTATTTCATATCCTCTAATTTGCCTAGTACAGGGTCCAGTTCAGAGCAAGCATTCATTAAAAACATTTTAGTTAATTAACTACAAAACGTCTGGTTTGGGTTTAGGAGAGAATGAGAGATTGGGCAGGGGAAGCACTGGCACGCAAGAGAATGAAAATCAAAAGGGTATCTTTTTTTGTTACTTTTTTCTTAAATAATAAAAGTATTACACATACCTTGTGGAAAATTTGGGAGCACGGGTGATGTTTTGAAAATCACCCAACTGCTCCTGGGTGTATGCCTATTTTCAGTTATCTGTATGTGATGTCATTATTCATAATATCCAAAAAGTAGAAACAAATATTCATCAATGGATGCATGAATAAACAAAATGTGGCAAGTCTGTACAATGGAATATTATTCGACAATAAAAAGAAATGAAGTACTGATACATATTACAATGTGGATGGATCTTGAAAACATTATGCTAAGTGAAAGAAGCCATTCACAAAAGAGTGCACATTACATGATTTCATTCATATAAAATGTCCAGAGCAGGGCAATCTATAGAGACAGAAATTAGATTAGTGGTTGCTTAAGGGTGGGGGTGGGGGACTTGTGGATAATAAATAGCTAAAGGGCATAGAATTCTTTTGGAAGTGATAGAAATGTTCTAAAATTGACTGTGGTAATGGTTGTACAACTTGGTGGGTAGATTAGAAACCATTGACATTTTTTAATGGGTGAATTTGTATGGTATGTGAATTATATCTCAGGAAAGCTCTTCTACAAAAAGTTAATCACCTAAAACTCAATTCTGAAATGTCTACTACTTAATAACATTTTGTTATATTTTCTATATTTCTTCTAGTCTTATTTTATATAAATTTAAAATGTTCACATAATTCAACTCATAATTTATGTATGGTTTTTACATAGTGTTTTTCACTTACCATTTTATCATGAACATTTCCCTGTCCTATTAAAAATATTTTTGTAGACACAGTCCTAAAGGCAGCATAATAATTTATCCCATGATTGTAACATATCCTTCTAGTATTGGACATATAGGTTGTGTCTATTTTTCACAATTGTAAAAAGCAAGCTGCATTTTGGAAAGGCCATGAGACCTTTTATTGTCATTTCTGAGCATAAAAGGTTTATGTGAAAGAAAAAAAAATGTGCAGAGAGTAATGCCTTTGAGTTTGAGACCAAAGTTTCCAATAATAAAAGCTTTTGTGTCTTGGTTTTAGCCTTTGGGTTGAGCAAAGTAAATTTTCAACAGGAGTCACTAAAAGGGCAAGACCCACCTGCCCAGGGAGAGTTTCTAGGTCAACATCCAGATTAGCTCGGCCTCCACACCCCAGCTAGTGGAGCAGTCTCTCACTCTTCTGTGTGAACAGGTGGACAGATTCTCAGCCTGACTGAGTTCCTGTATTTATGTAAGATGTTCTCTTTTTCTTGAAGAATCATTTCTGGAGTAAAGGATTAAACACTACAGTCTTTTCACTAGAAATATTTATTATTTTTTAAAGAAAAAAATTAAATGCAGAGTTTTAGGCAGTGGTTACCTTTCATCTTATTCATCATATTTCATATTCTTATTTGGGGCTGATGAAAATATTTGAAATTTTCACACCTCTGTATCATAGCCCCATTTCAATTTGCATATCTGGCAGCCAATTTTAATATACTTCTTTCCATTACAGTCTGTTTGGTCTTCAATTAAACAGCACCTTCCCCCAATTTCACTTTATACCTTCCCTTCTCCCTTATATTGTTCAATTCTTATTTAGAAGGGGTAAGGAAATGCTTCATCAGTTGTGGAGAGGAGGATCTGGATACTGTATGTTTGTTTTCCTGTCATTATATTTTTAACCTCTTACATGTACACCTGTGCTGTCCTTATTGACTTGACCTCTGATCATATTGCAAAGTACAAACATATTACTTAAGGAAAGGAGAGCCAGGCACTAATGGGCTTGTCCTTTCATTAGCCAGGGCCCAATTCCTAATTTCTGTTTTCTAACTGGGAGGAAAAAGAAGTTTAGCTAGATTAAGAGACTTTTCGGGGTGCCTGGGTGGCTCAGTCGGTTAAGCGTCTGCCTTCAGCTCAGGTCATGATCCCAGGGTCCTGGGATCGAGCCCCGCATCGGGCTCCCTGCTCAGCAGGGAGCCTGCTTCTCCCTCTCCCACTCCCCCTGCTTGTGTTCCCTCTCTCACTGTGTCTCTCTCTGTCAAATAAATAAATAAAATCTTTAAAAAAAAAAAAAAAGAGACTTTTCTAAGTCACATAGCAAGAAGCGAAGCACAGGATTCAGAACCCTTGCCAGGCTCTTCCACAGGAATTCATAAGCTTTGGGGGGCTCATTTTTACAATATGTAAGTGGTTGCCTGGGTAAGAAAATAATTAAATCTCCATGTATCCAGGTTGAACTGGTATCTTCCAAATTTCAAGCGAAGAAAGACCCTTAAAAAGGAAGAACTTAAGAGAATTAAAGTGATGTGACCTGAACCATGGTTCCTTTCCCATTCAATTATTTCCTTTTAACCACTGATGGCTTTTTGTGCTTGGCTGGGTATGCTAGTCAAGCCTCTGTTATGAAAGAGAAACAAGACACTTAATCCTGTGAATCATTAACCTGCATTGGCCTCCCTTCCCAGTAGCTTGCCCTTCCTGTATTGTAGTCTGTTTACTCATTTCTGAGCCAAATCTCTAAGGTCTCTTATTATTGAATGTAGGGACACCTGGATCACAGGGAGTTGGGCCTTTGTTTTACTCTGAAGATGATGTGACTGATTATACAGCTCCAGGCATTTGCATTTTTCAAAGGCATTTTTAAGTTTATTGCTTGTGAAAACCTAGTTAGTAAAATATCATTAATTTTTTTTTTTTTTTTAATGGATGAGGCTGTTGGACTTAGGGAAGTTTGGACTTGCCAAAAGTTCCATAAGTCAGTGGCAGAATTCAAATGGGTGTACACTCTTAGATACTTAGCTCAGTGTCTAACTCATTTTTGTTGTTATTTATAAAGCCAGGTAGGGCTGGCTTGAGTCATTTGTAGTTAATAAATTTTTGTGTTTGATCTGTTGCTACTGTAGCCTAAGTCAAACTTATCAGAATAATATTCTCTGCAAAGAGCTGGGGAAACCTGACCTCAGAAACAAGACTTTATTCTCCAGCACAGCAGTCAGCAGGTGTAGTGAGATCTAACTGGGGGATCACCTTCGGGCTGCAGATTTTTCTTATGTGGACAGAAAGTCCTAATCACAATCTCAGAGGTGACAAGAAAAGAGTGATTACTCACTGATTTAGATTCCAAGGTCTGGACACCTTCTGTGAAATAAGAATCATATAGAATAGGAGTGATTTTGTGTAAAGGTCTCTAGGACTTGGTTCCAGGGCATAGACTATCTCAGTTTCTCAGTAGTGGGAACTTAGAAGAGAAATGCCTTTTGCGTTGTCATACTGAAGAGCAGAGGCGGAGTATGGGCTAGGATCCATGTTTCTTGGCTTCTTTCCTTGGGCTATAACCACTAGACTGCATAGATAAATATTTACTCAAGGAAGAATGCTTAGCATTGAAAGAGTGAAGTTTTAAGATGGGTAAGATACACAAAATACTCCTACATAGGTCATTAAATTGACATCTGTGGCCACACATTGGTCCACGAAGGGGAAAGTTCTAGCCACTGAAACCTCAACCACTAGAGACTTACTCTTTAGGGCATCTTTGTAATTATGGCACTGACTAGCCCAAGTCTTAGATTATTTCATCATGATGTTTCCAGTGTAGCATTGACTATGTAAGTGATTAGCAGCTGCCTATTAATCCTACTCCCTCCCCCTTATCCTTCTAATGACCCTTACATATGGTGCTATCGATTCTTACTCTGCACATAATACTAGTTTTTACTCTGCATGTTTAGACTCTAATGGAGGCACTGGTAAGTTCTACCTACTGGTAGATTTTAGAGTCCAGGATAGTTAAGTTACATCCTTTGACTAAGACAAGGATGTAACCTTGATGGGCCTCAGTGACCCCAGGCCAAGACAAGAGCAGCTTAGACTTTGTGTTTTGAGCTCTTTAATGAAAGCTATTTAAAAATAAAGCATATAAACATAGGACAGGATACACTGAAAATACAAAACAGTTCTGGAGTAAAACCAAGAGCATGTGGTGAGATTTTCCCCAGAGGGGCCAAGACCAGTGGCATTGGGTTGAACTAAAATGCTCCTCTCCCCGATACACATAACTAACTTCCTCATCCCCTTCAAGTCTTTGCTTAAATGTCATCTTCTCAATGAGACCTACAGATCTATTCTGACCCAATTATTTAAACTTGCAGTGATTTGAATGAGTTCATTGAAACCTTATTGTTGATTAATCCTGTGTAACACAAGAAAATGTAATGCAATAGATGATGAGCTCAGTGGTGTGATCCACATCTTAGTTTTTATTTTAATGCTCCTTGCAAATAATGGTATTCAGTTAATACAAATATTAATAATATTTGCCCATGAGAAAGGAACAGAATGTTCTCCTTTTTCTAACTGTCCTTTGAATCCTGGTGATCAGGATTTCCCTGAAGATTAAAAATTAAAGCGATACTGATAAAGTGAAATATGTAATGTTTGTTTATACTGTTTATAGCACATTTTGTCATTCCATTTGTTTCTTCCCCAAGGTTTTTTTCTTATTCTTTTATTTTTTTCCCCTTTTCTCAATGGAAGTTTGCAACTTGAGACTCCTTTTTCTATCTTTTTGATGTCAGTGATGAGGGAAAGAATTCAGGGTGCATTTGCTGAACTTAAAGATAGTTGGTGTGTTTATATTGGAAATAAAACATACCAAAGAGGCACAGTGTCTGAGTTTCATCAGTCATGCAGGGTAATTTAACTATTACATGCGTCAGACTGATTATTTCCACTTTATTCATTGTAGGCATGGCTTATAAAGATGTGGTAGGTGCACTTGTCCATGGCCCTCCCATCTGTGTTTGGGATGAGCTCATCATACCTCACAAACATAGGACGGGAGGTAGTTTTTATGTGGAGATTGTCTTTATGATGGGAGATAGTCTTTATATGGAAACTAACTAAGAAACACCTATTTGGGGTTGTACAGGATGAGCTCTTACTGACTCAGTTTATGATTCTTTTCTGTCTAAATCAGTGCTGGGACATGATACTAACTGCAGTGCCTCACCAGAAGGACCAGGGTTCTTTTATGGCTCCCAAACCAAATTCAAGTTTTGGAATTATGGCCTCTGTTTAAATTCCAAGTGGCTGAGATAAATGATCAGTTAACATTTACACACTGGATTGTTATCTTCTAGTAAATTCAGAGTGTCTGTAGAAAATGTGTGGATCAGTCTGACCTGGGGTTCAAATCTTTCTACTACCTCTTATTGTATGAGTTTTGTTGAGTGAACCTCTCTGACTTCCACTTCTTCATTTGTAAACTCTGGTAGTTCCAAGACAATGGCTTCACATTTTTAAACTACATATTCAGTTTTTAAAGTAGTTGCAAAGAATTGGCAGTATCTGTCATCCAAGTGTGTCCTGTCTCCCTCTTGTATCATGGTAACTGAGAGAGCAGCCTGCCTACTGCAATCATTAGAACATCTCCAGGTATGTGTTCTAATAGACTGGTTCCTCTTGCTGAGCCTGGGCTCCATGTGGGGGATGTGTTCTATTAGATGGGCTCTCTGAGTGTGTGCTGATTTGCCAATCATCTAATCCTTAAAACATCTTTAGGAGATGAGGAAGAGGCGGGTTTTCTCTGTTAGGAATGCATCTTGGGAAACATACCACCTCACACCCGTCTACACCTATCTACTTTTCTGGGCCTTCGCATGGATGAATGGCAGGTGAGGCACAAGAGGTTAAGTAACTTGATCAGGACCCACAACAGTAAATAATGGAACTGGGATTCAATGCCAGGTCCAAATAATTCCAAAGCCTGTGTTCTTAATATGCTGTTTTCAAAGAGTTAGCTCTCAAATCCTTCATCATGTCTACAAGTAAGATAATAAAATCTAGTACTTCAATAGTGACTCAGGAAATTCAGATTTCACTTCTGAGCCTCACCACTGACTTCACCTCGGGCAGCTCAATCATCCTTGGATGATTTCTCTACGAAGGAAATGAGGATCCTGATATCTATCGCTCAGGGGTAGAATAAGCATTAAAAAGTAAAATAGCATTAGTAAAGCCCTTTGGTCTCCAGAGAGGAGGAACATTGCATGAATTTCTAGTGTTAAAATTTCATATTGAAGACTTCTGAGCATGTTCATTTTAAATGCAAAAAGGTAAACTTTGGACCATGAATATCCTGATTCTGGGAATGAAATGGTAACCAATCTTAAAATAGTTATAGCAGTGCCAAAAGAGGGTAGAGTAATGGAACAATATCACCTAGGTAACTCCCAGTGAAGGTTTCTGTTTCTGGATTGTTTCAATTAGCAGCAAGAGTATGTATTTCTTGGGCCTAGGGCATATTAATCTACTACACTATGCAAAGATTGAGTTCTGTTTTTTACTAGAGATCTGTTCTAAATCACTTTGTTCATAATATTGTCATCAAGTGTGCCATCCACAAATGAGGCACATCACAAAATGAGCAAAGGAGCTTTTTGCCCAGAGTATAACTCCTAGAATAAGCCAAGAAAGATAATATTGAGGATTAAGACTTGTTTCTGCCAGACTCCAGAATACTACCGATTGTGTACATTGCCACATCTACTCCCAGCATGCAGTTCTGTACACAAACAGACACAGTGATGTTTCTCCTGGGAACTTTTAGAAGTGCCACCTTTTCCTGGGTGCCAGAATGACTGTCAGCCTACCAGCAGCTGCCCCTGCACGTGTGTGGGCCCAGGCACATAAAGGCATCTGGGGGGTTTGTTGTTTTTGTTTTAGAATGATCTTTGTTGCTGGCCAGTGCCAGAGTGATCTAATTACACATGCTTTACTGATTTCCATCTACCAAAGTCCATTTTCAAGTTTAACTAGGTTTTCTCAATGGACTTTTCTTTAAAAACAAACACTTAATCATGTATCTTTTCTCTCACTAGGATAGAACTCAGTTCCATTCATAACGGGAAAATATATAGAAATTTTTTTCATTTTGGCATTATCATTGAAGCTTCTCCAAGCAATGCTAAATTGACTAGAGAGAGAGAGAGAGAGAAGAAAGGGGGGTAAGGAAGAGGAGGGAGTGGGAAGGGGAGAAGGAGGAAGAGAAAGACATGAAGAAATGCATATAAAAAGCAATTAAGTTTAAACAAAAAAAAGTCTGTAAAGCTCTGGCAACATATATAAATAAATTGGTTTTAAGAAAGCTTTCCAAGGGTTAAAAGAATTTAACTCTCCAGCCAAAAGGCTCAAACATTCTGACCTTTGACTCACCTTTTAACTCTGTCTTGTCTATTTATCATTGAGCCCCTGTTGAGATGAACAGATGACCAGGTGCTGAGCACACTTTAAAGAAAGTCACCTTGCTGGAAAATATTTTCCTACCTGGGTATTTTTAACAGCTCAGTGTACATGACCTTGGCATTACTGAGGAGGAGGCAGCTCATCCAAGCAGGTAGAATACCAGGTCATCTCAGCAGTGCTTTCATTCTTAAGGTTCTTCTTCTAACATGGAGCTGGTGACCATGCTGCCTTCTTTATTTTGCAATCATCAGGGTCTTCTTCCTTTCTCAACCTCCTTCCCTGCCCTGAGGCTGTTTTGACACCAGCGAAGAGTATCAACTGAAACCCATATCTCTTTGCAGAACAAAGACCTGGAATGAATTCATTGATAAGTAGCTTTTTAAACCTTTGGACCCATTTATCAAAATTCTATATGAAATTTTTCCTGGTGACCCAATTAATTGACATTTTTTCTGAAGCCATAGGAGAAAGGCTGTTACTGTTTTATATGCTTTATCATTTTAGTTGTATACCAGTTTCCATTTTGCACTGTGCTGAGCTGAGCAAATTTTCTTTTTTCTGTCACTGTCCCCCTGCCTCTACCTTCTGGTTTTATGAATGAAGAAATGGGGTTAACTCTTTGACTGTAACCACGCATGAGGAGTTGGCAGTGGAGAGTGGATTAAGAGATCCATCATCTAAGTAATTGGGCCTGTTCAATCCCATTCCTTTCCAAATCCTTCAAGTTAAAAGTTTGAAGGTCAGGCCTTTTGATTTTATCTTATTCCTTTAAGTCAACAAAGGAGTTTTAGGCTGCATCTGGAGTGTTGTAATTTCTTCCTAGTTCTGGCCCATCTCTAGCATATTGGCAGAATGTACAGTCAAGAGAGGAGGGAGTTCTCAGTAAAGCACCACAAAAATCCACCCCCACCCCCAATTAGCAAAATCCATTTCATTGCCCCTGTTTTCTATGGCTGGCAACTGAGGACATTTAGGTTGTCAAAAAAAAAAAAAAAAATCATTTTGCCCCACTTTTTTAGACAGACTCTAGACAGGATTCTTTGAGGTCAGAACTAGAGCAAAGTATTTGGTTGTGTTGAAGAAGGTGAAATAAGAAACACTCTGAAGGAGATACAGAGATAAAAGTTGCTGTGGTCTGAATCACAGAGAATGCCAAAGGCTTGGTTATAGACGTGGGAGTGTGGGAGTTATGTTTCTATATTGGCACTTTGACACAGGCAGGTGAGATCAATGCTACCTTTCTGCAAAGTACTCTAAAACCCCTTCTTCCTTCATTAATATTTTTCCTTTGAAGATAAAGGAGCTGCTTCTAGTAGGTGTTAGCATTCCTTCTACAGTTAAATTACTGTTTAGTGGTATGTGATTTCCCTGTTACACTAGAATGTGGTAGATATTCTTCATATATAAGCCCTGGATTTCAGGCTTTGTTTTTAGGATGAGGCTCTGTTATCTTTTCTTTTTTCTTTTTTGGCAAGAATCTGTTTGAGGATAAGACATATTTCATGCAGCAAATTAAAAATAAATATTTAATTTTTTTTTCTTTACCTAAAAAGTTCAAAGCACTTATGGCCATTATTGCCCTCTAGTCAATCCTCTGAGACAAATGTATTTATTGCTGACCTACAGATAAGAAATCAAAGTACAGGTTATTAAAGGCATGGTATCACATGATTTATACTTCTTGGTTTCTCAGTAAATGTTTGGAACCTATTGAACCAGTAAGTTTCTTTCTGATAGTAGTCTAGAGCAATGCTTTACAATCTTTCTTATGTCATAGTACACATAGAAGTTTTTTATATGGCACATGGAATATTTCTTTTCAAGGAATATCTCTAGTTATAACGTAATTCAGAAAGATGTACGTCTTGAAAAATGTTATGCTACATTATTATTGTATCTGTTGGGAGTAATGCTGCCACAGAGCTCATGTGTTAGACTACTAGTCAGTCTGTGCTAGTAAATAGACAAATACATCCTTCACACTGTAGGAGTATCATGCCTAACATGATGCTGCAGATAAAAATGGCTTGGGAGCCACAAACACCACGACTTCAGCCAGTTCATGTCTTAAAGTATTTCAAGACAACTGGTTTTTACACTAATGGTAGAAGGTACACATGTGTGTGTATGTTGAGGGTGGGGTGTGGGTGTGCTTCTTATTCTGCCCTTTCTTCCTACCTGGCACTCTGTGACTAGAGTTTGATCTCTGGCAACAACATTTCTCAGTCCTGAGGAACATCTGTAGGCCAGAGCATTGCCTAACTCAAGTAGTTCTCCTAATAGTCAAGGAGAGAAGTTTCACCACCTATCACCTTAAAATACCCCAACTTCGGGTAGATTTGAAGCCATAGCCTATGTTTTTAGAGCATTTAGTTTGATGGACTACAGCATGTTTGGAGAGCTCCATCTCATTCATCTTTATTTTGCCCTTGTGTAGTATTTTGCCCAAAGTTGTTTATCCTACAGCATGAGGGAGTTGTACTGTGTGAGAGGGCCAGCTAGAGGAATGATCTTTTTTAAAGAAAGTACTCGACCTTGAAATTGAAGGTATCAGCATGATCGGCATCATGCTGTTGAGTGCTTTACAATATTTCAGACACTATTCTAAGATCATATATTTAATCCTTACAACAACTGTATGTATGAGGTATCCCCATTTTATGAAGAAGGAAACTGAGGCAAAGGGAGACTCAGTAACCTTTCCAAGATCTTATGTGTAATATATCGCAGAGCCAGAGTGCAAAACCAGAGTGTCTGGCTCCAGAGCCTGTGGCCTTGCTGTACTTCTTCCCTAAGTAAGTGGCGGGGTGGGGGTGGGGGGAGCGGGGCGGAGAGGCACCTTAGGGAGCAGATGCATGGAATACAGTCGTCATAGTAGCCGGGTGGGCCCTATTCTGAGTTGTACTTGAAGAGGTACAGGAAAGAGATGGGATGAAGACAAAGGGTTTTTCCACGTGGGAGCAGCCATACTGGCTGTCATGGCAAGGTTGGAGCCTGCCTGGTGACTACAGCAAAACTTCCTCTCTGTACAGCTGGGGGCACTAAAATGGGGAACTGGAAAGACAAGCTGGCCTCACCTACTTGAGGTGGGTGAAGAAAGGGAAACAAACCATAGAGGCATTGGTGTTTTATATTTAGATGAATACATAGCATAATGCAGAAACGCACTCATGAGTTACATCAACATTTGGATGCTCTTTGAAAGAGCTATGAGAGTGATTTTGAGGGTGGGTTTTGGTCTTGACCCTGTGCCACAGCAAACAAAATGAAACTCTCCTTGAGCTAAAGGTAATCAAGATGAAAGTGTGTTTACATAGATGAGCAGTGGGATTTATCCAGTGACTCTGGAAGGTAATCCCAGGGTTCAACACTCCATGAATACCATGCCGTGTTCCTAAGCTGGTAAATTACTGTGAGCTTTTATGAGAATAGATTGTGGGAAGCATCTAGATGAAATTCAGCCTGTTTCACCTTGAGTCCAGGGCCCACTAATGCACTCCAGGTGTGCAGGCTGCCCAGGCTTTCTGCCTTGGAAGCCTCAAAAAAGAACTTTCATCCCAAAAGGGAAGCTTTGAAGAATACCAAGGGTCTTTCTGTCTTTCCTTGTTTTTTGTATTCTTTCTGCCCACATTTGGTAATTGGAGATATTTGTGGTGTTAAAGCCAGACTTGTTCCTTCTCAGCCTGCCCCTCCAACAGTGAAATTTTAAGCCTGTGGCTTCGATTGTGCACAGCAGTGATTTCTCCGCAGTGTCCCTCAGATGTAAAAGGAGAACGGCTGAAACACTAGAAAGGGGGATATAGGAAATCACCAAACGACAATTTTCCACGTCTATAGATCCTTTCATCTGAGGGCAAAAGAAGCTAGAGAGGGTGCCCTCCAAAAAAGATTGGGGGGGGGGCACAATTTAAAACTCTCTTGTTATTGGCTAAGGAACTAAAGATCAAAGCTCTGTGTCTTCAGAATTACACAGTGAGTCACTGGAAAAACTCTGAGTAAAAGTCAGGCATCCTGTTCTCCAATCTTACATGGCTAATAAGTACAATTGGCTTTAAACAGTACATTTATTTTTTTTTTAATTTAGATCCAATACCATCCTAAAGAATATAATTATGTGTGCATTATAGATTAAGATTTTCAAGCCCTAGAGCATTATGAGGTATTTTGCCATGATGACATAGTGGGTGAAGCAAAAAGGTACTTGAGAAGCCCTCATGTCTGTTGTGTGGTCCCTATGCTTCCAAGGGATATCGGCCTCCCTTACAAACCACTGCCATTATTCAGGCCATCTTGTGGCTTCCATTTAAAAGTTCTGCTTTAAGAGAGATTTTTCCAAAACTAAATTAACAGCTATGAGGTGTACGGGGTAAGTCTGTGATTTACCTTTTTCCGATTTTGACTGCTGTAAACATTTCAGTCTGTCGCCCACTAGTTCAGATCAGCATGTTGGTTTTAACTTTATCTCCAATATAATGATTTAACATAATATAGATAAATGTGTTTGCAGAGTTGAGGGCAGCAGAATTTGCTTGAACAGGAAATATGTAGGTTCTGTAAATGTTTTAATATCCCCTTCAATTTGGATTCTTTTTCATATATCCTCTTGATATATACCAGTTTCTGATTATGGGTGACCTCACTTGAAGGTCAGGTGACCTGAAATGCAGCCAGTTAAAAAGTGGGTGTGCGTGCACGCAGGTGTGTGTGTGTGTGCGTGCTTGTGTGCATGTGCACATGGTGTTCATATAGTGAAAGAGAGGCAGAGATGTTAATCTTCTCATCACCTGCCAGAAGCTGGAACAAACATCCACTGCAGAGATGAGTTCTAAGGCACCTTCCCAAAGCATGTTCTAAGAAGTCACCTCCCAGGAAAAATTTTGAGACATTTGTCTCTTTGTTTCTTAGAGAATTAAGAGGCATTGACTCTGTGACTGTACCTAGAGAGGTAAGACATAGGGCAGTCACCTTTGGGGCCAGCCAAGAAATGTAGTAGGGTCAAGGAAACTTTTGCACATCTTTTGAAACGTGTGCAAATATCAAGATAACAAGGCTATGGTGAAAAGAACGTGAGCTTTGCAGGAAGACAAACTAGGGCTTAATGTTCACCCCACCACATTCTAGATGTGTAACCTTAGATTGATTACTTAATTGCTATGACCCTCAGTTTTCTCTTTTGAAAAATGAGGATAGTAATAACTATCACACAGATTTGTTGTGAGGATTAACTAAGAATATATATGTGAAAGTTTCTAGGATATAGACTTTGAATAAATACTAGTTTTACTTTCTCTTTGTCTTAACCACCTTCTCATTGTATCCTCACATGGCTAAGAGCAGAGAAAGGAGAAAGCTCGTTTGTGTCTCATAAGGGCACTAGTTGAATTATGGGGGCTCCACCCTCATGACCCACCTTGCAAAGGCCCCATCTTGGAATACCATTATGTTGGGAATTAGGGTTTCAACATATTAATTTGGTGGGTGACACAAACATCTAATTCATATGCTCCTCCCTCTCTCCCTTTTGCATTTCTGATTTGGAAAATCTATATGCTCTAATCTGTTTTATGGTTTTCTTTCTGTAAAACACTATCGAAGTCTTCTCAAAACTTGAGTGGACATTTGGATTTTGTTGAATCTTTTCATGATTTGCCTATAACACATGTATGATTCCATCTGTCATTTGATTTTCTTAGCTTATGTAAGATTCAGAGTAGGAGTTCATTGACAAAAAGTAAATCAGCATGGTGAATTTGCCTATCAAAGCCTGGTCAGCAGGTATGGCCCTAGACTGAAGAAGACAGGCAATTCATGACTATGTCTGAGTCTGGCCTTGCCCACATGGCCTGGCTTATGCATCACCTGCCAGAGAGACTGTAACACTAGTTGTTATAATACATAAAACCCCAAATCTCAATGACATAATAAATACACATTTTTATCTTGCTCACATCAAGTTTAACTAGATGTTCTTGATGGATGGGAGGCTCTTCAAGCAATGAATTGCTTGATGGATTGTTTTCCATCGTGTGGTTCCTTTTATCTTGTGGCTCTACCATATTCAACAGATGACTTCCAGAGTCACCCTGTAAGAAGAAAGCATGAAGGATTATAAATTAAGAGATTTTTAGGGGCCAAGCCTGGAAGTATTCTCAGATCATTTTCACCGATATTCTGTTGGCTAGAACTTACATGGCCATACTGAACTGCAAGTACAACTAGGAAATGTGATGTAGTTGTGTGTGCAAGAAGAAGAAGAAATAGGTTTTGTGATCAACCAGCAATCTCTGACAGATGTATTTGTTGGTTCAGCCTCTTCCTTCCAGACTTACATTTCTTTTCTTTCCTTGATTGACCCTTATTCCAATGTATGACATATTGATTTATGATTTTGATTCTAGTTTGGCTCTTTTTTTATGAGATTTTGATTTACTTAACTTGCCCACATCTGATATCCTTTTGACTCAGATTCTTGACCCTGTCTTCTGGCCATTTTTCATTCAGGAAGATTAGAATTACTACAGAGTTAAAGAGCATTTTAGAGATCACTGAGCTTGACAGTTGTTTTTTACTAGAGGTACTAATGTCTAAAGACCATTGGTAAGTTTACTTAGTACATCGAAACAAAACGTGAATATATCAAAATCTGTGTTTCTAAGCTTTCTTCTTTATAATGCTTGGACATTTTGAAAGAGGAACAGGTTAGTAAGAAGGAAGGAACTTCCTGGTATGGTGGATAGTGTTCATGGGTGTTAGCCCTGGCTTTGACTCTCATTAGCCATGTGAAAATTTTCTCATCTTCTAATGGGCTTAATGGAATACAGAGAAGAAATGTTGCAAAACCTATACAATCAAATAGTAATAACGTTATGTCTGGTGGTAAGATTATGAATGGTTTTTGGTTTGGTTTGGTTTGTTTTTTTTTTTTTTTTTTTTACTGTTTTTATTTTTTGCCCTCAAAATTTTATGCACTGGGAATGCGTTCCTTTTGTATTTACTTCCCCTCCCAAGCACAGTATCTTTTAAGATGTAAAACTCATGAAGAACAAAAAGGATGGAGATAATTTCTAGCCCCAATTGCCTTACAGAGTTATAATAACATGAAACAATGTGTAAGAGTGCACTTTGAAAAATGAAAAATAACTACATAAGGTAATGCTGGCAAGTTATTGCCAGCAGGTTAGATTTAGTCTTAAAAATTCAGGGTTTCTGTGTAGGAATGCATGCAGAAATCTTGAATCTCTTGAATTCACCATTTGGGTTTGTTGCTTCTCCAAGAAGAGGAAATTCCACAGGCCCCAAATGCATATTTGTTCTCACAAAGACAAAAACTGAAGATTATTTGTGGCTGGTATAGACTGACCATAAATTAATCAGCATTCAAATCATCATTTTAAAGCCCACAGGGAAAAAATTATCTTAGCAAGGAATTACACCATGTTCTTGAGTAAATTAGGGAGAGAGAGTAGGAGGCAGATAGATGAGGATTGCCTGCTAATCTGAAAACTCTCCTGTTGGTATGTCATGTTGACCACACAGAAATGTGATGAACCTACTTGTTAGTGGTGAATCTCACATGGAAGCTCTTAGTTCACTTATCTGGCTTCCCGCAACCTTTGTGATTATAGGCCACTATCGAAAGGTTTTATTTAAATTAAATTGATCTTTCATGTGTTTTCTGTCTGTAAAAGTAATACATACTTACAAAATTCAAACCTTTAAGAAATATATTATGGAGGGCGCCTGGGTGGCTCAGTTGGTTAAGTGACTGCCTTCGGCTCAGGTCATGATCCTGGAGTCCCAGGATCGAGTCCCGCATCGGACTCCCTGCTCAGCAGGGAGTCTGCTTCTCCCTCTGACCCTTCCCCCCATGCTCGCTCTCTCTCTCATACTCTCTCTCAAATAAATAAATAAAATCTTTAAAGTATATATATATATTATGGAGAAAGTCTCCCATAATCTTAAACTTAACTGCTGATTGTAGGCTTTTGATATTTCTTCAAACTTTTTCAATGCATATATGAGTATATTTACTATTCATTTTCTTAACAAGAAATGCGTTTCTCTGTTATATGCTGGTTTGCACAATTTTCTCATATTACATCTTAGACAAATTTTATAGGAGGATTTTTTATACCAGTTTTCTTTTCTCATATTCCTTCAGAACCCCTTAGACCCTGATTTGGATGGTAAATACAGAGTTACCAGGAAGAGAGCTGAAGGGTGGTTTGTTGTTGTTGTTATTTTTCTTTTATGCAAGAACTTTTAGGTTTGGCCATGACTCTACTTTCATACTGGCCAACCCATTACTTGTGGTTATTGTATTTCTAGTGTGAATCTGGAATCAATGATTTCAGGAGAGCAGTTTTCCCACCCTGGCATTCTTTCCAGCAATGAGCTTGTGAAAACCAGTTGAGTTTAGAGGTGATGTTGATATGCTCTGGAAAGAAGAAATGAGTTATCCACTTAGAAACAAATCTGATCGGGCGCCTGGGTGGCTCAGTCAGTTAAGCGACTGCCTTCGGCTCAGGTCATGATCCCAGGGTCCTGGGATCGAATCCCACATCGGGCTCCCCGCTCTGCGGGGAGCCTGCTTCTCCCTCTCCCACTCCCCCTGCTTGTGTTCCCTCTCTCGCTGTCTCTCTGTCAAATAAATAAATAAAATCTTAAAAAAAAAAAAGAAAGAAACAAATCTGATCTAGTCACTCTCCTATTTAAAAACCTTTCTTGACTTCTCTGTAGGGTAGAATTCATTAGCTGGGTATGTCAGGTTTTTTTTGGTCCCCCTCTCTAGTCTCAACTCCCAGCATCCCATCCCACATGCATGGCTTCTGCTACATTGTATTTCTTGCTTTTCTCACCTTTGTGTTTTTGCGTTGACTTACCCTCTGCTAAGATGCTGTTTGTTAAGTGAAGCTCGCATGTTCATTAGCTCCTTGGTCAGGCTTTGCTAGACTCCCTGGACTCCTTTTTCCTCTTCTCTACTTCTATTATGGTGGTTCTGATGCTAGAGTATAACTTGCCTTAATGTGTCTTCACCGGTTTAATTTTTTTTATTGTGGCAGAATTTACAGACAATAAAGTACACAAATCTTAAATGTACAGTTGATGAATTTGTCATGTCTGAATTTGTACCTGGACTGTGAGCCTTCAGAGTTTAGGAACCATATTTTATTCATTCTTATAGCTCCAGAGATACTTAGTAGTGCTTAAATGAATGAAGGACCAGTCATTCCCTCAATCCATCTAGTGTTGATTTCTTTATGGGAAAGGGACATTAAAGGATATTTTTTGTAGGACTGTTACACCAAGTAATATTTGTTCACTTCCTTGCTATTAGCCTCAAAAGAGATATAGCGTAAATTACTATTGATTTCCTCAGTGGCAATTATGGATCCATGAATAAAAACAAATTTCATCCATTTTTCTACCCATTTGATAAAGTTTTATTAGAAATGATAAATCTTTAAAAAAAGAAACTATAAATCTTAAGACCTGAGGTTTTAGAAAAGAGATATAGTTAAGATAAAACTGCCTTTTTCTTACAATTTATTCCTAGTAGAAAAAAGCAACAAATCCTTCCCTTAAATTCCTAAATCTACATTTAAATTGCATAAGAAGTGGAATGACATTTAATTTCAAAATTACTTCTCCCATTAAGAGTTGCTGACATATTAAGGGAAATGGTATTTATGCATTTTTTAAGCTAGATATCAGAAAACTTACTTAGAGTAATTTGATTTAACAAAAGGGTTTAGTAGTCTTCCTTGAAAGATGATTCTGAAATCAAGCCCTTTAATTTACATTAGGCTCTCAAAGGAAATAAAATAAACTTCCCTATTTAAAATGAGGCTGGTCTAGTTACCTTTTCTGTGCTAGAAAATCCAGGCTGAAATATCATTACTTTGCACTAATTCAGATTTTAAACTTTCCTTTTTGAAAGGTATATATAGAAATAGGTAAATAATAGCACCAAATGGACATGCTTTTTCTACTATTCTTAGATATTCTACTATTCTTAGAAGGGATGGCTTTATCCCTTCTTAGCTTGTCTTAGAACTGCCCTTCTTCCATTAATTAATTAATCAGCTCATCTATTCACATAATCAGTCATTGTTGATGCTTTTTATTCTGTACTCTGGGGATACCAAGATAACAAGTTCAGATTAAAATTTTATCTCAGCTCTCTGGTCTTAAAAAATTATTTTTACTCCCTGTGGTTAATTGGCTCCAGTTAATGAATGTCCATTTAGGATCTGTTCTGTACTCACTACTGTTCAAGATCATAATCAAAATCTCTCTAGAAGCTAGCAATTTATCCCATTGATTTAAATAATGACTAATGAATTTTCAGTTCTTCATGTGGTTAATGTTATACATTTCGTTAGTAATAATGAATTGGGAGATCCAAGCAAACTCCTCTTTCCTGGGAAACATGTATCTTCCTAGTTCCCAATACTAATTGTCTAACTACTTTTAGTTAATGCTATATCACTGCAGGGCTTTTAAAGAAACAATATCCTTTTTCAAAGGGCTATTGTAAATTCAAAAAGAATGTGCTTATGTTAAATGTTATTGTTCATTTTTAGAGGAATTGAGTGGTTCGTTGGCAGAGTTTGGGAGTAGAAATGTGATTGCTTAAATCTTACATTGTGTTAAGATGTGAACTAGTGATAAACAGACACATATTAATCATATGTGCCTTGGTCATTATTTTATAGAGACCATAGGTCTACTTTTATGGAAACGTGAGTTTCTGTTTAGCAGTTTAAAACCATAAGATGATCAGGCCACTTAAAGACAACCCAATAAAAGGTATTGGAGTTTCTATGATAAGAAACTAAGTACTAAGTGATATGATTACTTACCAATTGAAATGAGAAAAGTCAGGTTCTTCCTTTAGTTTTCATCTATTATGGTCATGGGGAAAATAGTTCTTAGAATTAGGTCCTGAACCCATCTAATTAAATAAGAGTGGAGGGACACTGGCAGCTTCTCAGAGCATAGTTAATGGAGCAAAGAGATAATGGAAGACCCTTTCTCCCTTGTCTTCTGTGGTCTCTCTTTTGAGAGCCCGTATCTTCCTCAGGAATAGACTCTTACACTCAGAGAAAACTCAGATTGCTTTGGTCTTAGCCTGTAAATCAAGAGATAAAACCTTTTCCTGCCCTCCTTAAGAAAGTTCTGCCCTCAGTAGAGGGCAGAGAAAGAGTGTATGTCATTAATCACTCAAGAATTGTTTACCACATTAATCTAAAGGGCACTTGCCCATGGCAGGCAGTAAAGTTACCTTAGTTGTTTAAGAATAACCTGAGTGGTTTACTCAGACGGTTTGCAAATGTTTGGACATTATTCAAGGGCTGTCCTAGACTGACCAATTAGCTTTATTTTTCACTGCTCTTCTCAGATTTACCTTTACACCATCCAATCATATTGAGAGGAGCAGGGGTTCCCAAAATTGCAACATTACTGGCTTTCCAGCCATGTCACATAGCTTTTCAGACACCGAGTTAAATTTCAACCCAGACATTTCTCTTCAATTCAGGTCACCTACAGGCCAGACAAAACCAAGGTCATGTGTTGAACCAATGTAAGGAGTTTTGTTGGTTGCAATAACTATAATGTTGTTCACTGTTTGAAATACTATACCGTGGTTAATCATAAGTTGCAGCTGTTGTGTCCTTTTATTTATGAGCCCTTAATTAAGAGGACACAGCAAGGGCCACTGTTTGAAAGGAGCCTTTCATGAAGTCTTCCTTTTGGATGCTCTCCCCCTTTCATTGTGAGAAGAAGAGGACTCCGTGTTGACTTGCACAAGTTACTGAATATTATATATTGGTCTCTCTGAAAACAGACTTTTCTATTCCAAATTGAAATGATCAAACTGTAATCTTTAAGTTTCAGCTAATGACAATAGAAACAGTAGGCCTCTCCAGACAATTTTTTTCAGTTGGCCCCAAACTGGATTAGTTCTTAAATGTCAGCCACCAAATGTTATATATTGTCTCTCCGAAAACAGATTTTGCTATCCAGAATTCAGAGTGTCTGTTTTTAACCATATGTTCCCACTGATGTTAATGTAAACGGACTAGATCTCAACATACAGCTCTTTTTCCTGTCCCCCAACCTGATGGATGCAACCTTAAATGTCAGTGTCTACCTTTTTTGACCTTTATACCCTTACCTTATTTTGTGAGAATTCATCTGGTGAGTTACCCTTGTTGAAAGAGGGGGTCAGATCCAGGAATTTGGATAGGATCACTTTATGAATGAATTTTGGAATTGATTGCTTATACAAATGGATTTTTTAAATCTAAGAATATAATAGTGCGTTGTATTTTCAGGTTTGTTGATTTGTCAGCTTTATCCTACATTGGATTTGTAACACTAAAGCTGATGCAGATGCTTTTCTTTGAGGCACTCAAAATGTTTCCAGACTTTAAAATCGCCTCTACTTTTTGCTGATAGCTTTTTTGTGGATTTCACTCATGTGAACTTTTACTCTTCACTTGATGATCGCTTCCAGGTCCTGTGCTCTAGCCAGGTAGGTTTTACGTGATTCCCTAAACACAGCCTGCATTTACATACCTCTGTGACTTGACTTATGCTCTTACTCCATATTGGTATTTCTCTCTCATCTCCTGCATGCTTGACATCTCTCAAGGCAAGGCTGTAATGCTCCTTCCATCATTGAATTCTGCCCACTGATTTCCAGTTGGACTTAAGTACCGCTCTTTGCAGCACTCTCTTTGACCTATTACTGGAACACTTAGTTCACTCTACCTTGTGTTTTAACTGATTTCAGTACACATTTTCCTCCTTAATGAGAGGCAAACTTTGAGAACCAGGACCCTGTCTTTAAGCAGCATCCAAATGATTGGTTCAGTGCAAAGTTGTGTGCATCTGTTGGTTTCTCAGAAAAATATGGAAACAGTGATATTTAGATTTCTCAGAACTGCTATGAGGAAGAGCTCAGAGACTGATAGTAAAACACATGGTCAAACTCAAAATTCTCTTTAAAATAGTCAATACTGTCCTGAAAATGAAGACCTCAAGTTTTCAGTGACAGATGTGTGACATAACACATAATTAGCCTTTTCTGAAACCTAAAACTCAAGAGAGACAGTTGGCCAGAATAAAAGGTACTATCTGCCTCCAGTCTTTTTTCACCAAGTCAGGCAAGAGTGCTGGGGAATGAGCTTTTCTGACTGAACATATTTGTTTAGACCTCTTTCAAGGTTCTTAACCTTGGCTTCCTCTCTGCTTGTACCTATCCTTTCACTGTTCTTTTTGTGCGGGATGGCATGTTAGCTGTAAGAGATCATAGAGATTATACTCCTCACACCAGCAATAGTCTGTCTTGGTGTGATCACATGCACTGGGTAATTTACTACCATGAACCTCGGGGGAAACAGTGTGGGGCGTGACAACAAACAAACAAGCTAAGAGGGCTGTCTGCGACCAAAGGAACAGAGTTACTGGATTTGTTTAAAGAATTAAGCTTATGAGCTACACTTTCCCCTTTGCAGCACAAATAAAAATCTTTGCTTGAGGAACATTTCAACATCACAGCTGCAAGTATAATTTACAATGGAAAAAGTTTTTCATTTTGGAAGGAGGGAATTGCTATTTTGTAATGGAAGACTGGGTCGGCTGGAGATAAAACTTGCATGCAAGACCAACACAGCTCGATGAAGGGAGCAAAGTTGAGTTCAACAGCCTCTAACTCAGCAGATCTCCATTTTATTCTTAATGGTAGTCCAGTCAAGAAATATTTAGTGCCTAGTGTGTTCAGGACTGCTAAGCATCATGGACAGTACAGTAAGAGTAGAAGACACAGTGTCTGCCCCCGAGGGAGTGGAAGTTTAATAGACGGCTCATATGTACCAGGATCAACAAAGAATGGTGTTAGGCAGAGTGTCACCAAAGTGCCACAGGGCTGACTACAAACCAGAAGGCAAGGAATGGATTACTGTGGATTTTGCTGCTAGGTGGCTTTAGATTTCTTGGACATTCTCCATGACTCATTTATTTTCTTTTAAACTGTGGATTATACCTGCCCTCTACCAAGTACATGCTAATAATCTGAGTAATGTTTAGACTGTGAATTTATAACTTTTGAATCTCTTGCAAATCTATAAACACAGAGTGTGAATGAGATGTGACAGCATGGTATAAGAGGACTTTTGAAGATTTATTAGCACTCTGCAATAAAGGAGTGAGAGTGCTTTTATAGTATGATTGTAATTAAAGATAGTTTTCCTTTGGTTTTATAAAATATGACTTTTAATTAATAAGTGGAGATTTATAATAAAAATCTGTCCCAAGTTGATTTGCTCTTCCTTGACTTTAAAGATCTAGGACATTTTTTTGTTGTTGTTGTTAGGACATTTCATTTTCTTGTTAAGACTGACTACTCTTGGGGCGCCTGGGTGGCTCAGCTGTTAAGTGACTGCCTTTGGCTCAGGTCATGATCCCAGGGGATCGAGCCCCACATCGGGCTCCCTGCTTGGCGGAAAGCCTGCTTCTCCCTCTCCCACTCCCCCTGCTTGTGTTCCCTCTCTTGCTGTCTCTCTCTCTGTGTCTGTCAATTAAATAAATAAATAAAATCTTAAAAAAAAAAAAAGACTACTCTTTCACTATTTATTTATTTATTTTTAAGAGAGAGAGCAAGAGAGAGTGGGGGGTGGGGGGAGCAGAGGGAGAGGGAGAGAGAAACGTAAGCAGACTCTGCACTGAGCGTGGAGCCAATGCGGGGCTCCATCTCATGATCCTGAAATCATGACCTGAGCCAAAACCAAGCATCAGACACTCAACCGACTGCACCACCCCGGTGCCCCTGCTTTATCATTTTTATTTTACTCCATTCATTAACCCATTCAGCACATAATTACTGAGCATATTCCACACAGCAGTTCCTGTGATGGGACCTAGGAATATAAGGTTGAAGAAGACATGGGCCCTATATGAAAAGCACATGAGAAGACTGCAGAAACCAAGGAGGGAAAATCAGTTTTTACTGTTTTAAATAGGATAGAGTTTTTATAGTTAAATATGAAGAAAATTATAACTTTAGCTAGGTTTACTGTGCCGTCATCATTTACTCCTTTGTTCACTCACCCATTCACTCAATTTTCTAGGTAATGGGTGCCAGAAACCTGAGTCATCCTCAAGATACAAATATTCAAGTCCTTTCGAATGTCTGTCTCCAGGTATACGTTGGATCTGTCCACTTCCCAACATATTTTCCATCTTGACTATTCCATTCACCTCTTACTTGGTTTCCCAGTTTTCACTCTTGATTCCCTCTAATTAGTGGCTTTCAAACTTTTTTGACTATGACTCACATATTCATGATACTCCCAGTACACATACATATATGTGTGTGCGGTGTATCTTTAAGTAAATCTGAAACAAAAGATTCATAAAATAATACTTGCCTTTACTGTGTAAGATGCAGTTTGATGTTTTTAGAAACTATTTTTTTTCATCCTGGGCATGGATCAACTAAATTCATTTTGTGACCCACTAATGCATTGAAATACACTGTCCTAATCCTTTTGTTTCTTTCTTTGTTTCTTTCTTTCGTTGTTTCTTTCTTTGTTTCTTTGTTTCCTTCCCTCCTTCCTTCCATTTATTTATTCATTCTAATGTAGTTAACATACAGTGTTATATTAGTTACACGTTTACAATATAGTGATTCAAAAATTCTATATCTTACTAAGTGCTCATCATGATGAGTGTACTTTTAATCCCCTTCACCTATTTCCTCCATCCCCCACCCCCACTTCCCCTCTGGCAACCACTAGTTTGTTCTCTATAGCTGAGAGTCTGTGTTTTTTTTTGTTTGTTTGCCTCTTTGTTTGTTTCTTTGTTTTATTTCTTAAATTCCAGATATGAGTTTGATCATTTGATCATATGGTATTTGTCTTTCTCAGACTGACGTATTTCACTTAGCATTATACCCTCTGGATACATCCAAAGGTGTTGCAAATGGCAAGGTTTCATTATTTTTTATGGCCAAGTAATATTCCATTATATAAATATACACACATATATGTAACATCTTCTTTATCCATTCATCTATTGATAAACACTTGAGTTGCTTCCATATCTTGGCTATTGTAAATAATGCTGCAATAAACATAGGGGTGTATGTATCTTTTTGAATTAGTGTTCTTGTGTTCTTTGGGTAAATATTCAGTAATGGAATTACTGGATCATATGGCAATTCTGTTTTTAATTTTTTGGGAAACTCCATACTGTGTTCCGCAGCGGCTGTGACAGCATGCCTTCCTACCAACAGTGCACAAGGATTCCTTTTTCTCCACATCCCTGCCAGCACTGGCTGGTTGTTACATTCTTTTTCAGTGCAGCTGTCAGGGGGATGGTTTCTATCACTTCCGTGCTTAAAATCTTTCTTTGGCGTCCTGCTGCATTTAGGATTAAATCTGGAAATGATAGCTTGGCCTGTGAGGTCCTGCGAGGTCCTACCTCTGCTTCCTATTCACTCCTTTCCACCTCTCAGCACCTTTAGACAGGTTCTTTCTCCTCCATGGAATAGTCTTCCTTCCTCCAGCCTTCACCTGGCCAACTCCCATTCTCCTTCTGGACTCTGTAAAGATCACTCCCTTAACAAAGTTAGATTTTCTTTATAACACCTCATTCTTCTCTTTACTTTTTATTTTTTGTATTTATTATAATTTTAGAATTATGTGTTTCTTTTTTTTTTTTAATTTTATTTATTTGACACAGAGAGAGAGAGAGCACAAGCAAAGGGAGCAGGAGTGGGATAGGGAGAAGCAGACTCCCCGCTAAGCAGAGAGCCTGTGGGGCTCAATCCCAGGATCACTCCCCTGGGATCACCACCCGAGCTGAAGGCAGGCACTTAACCGACTGAGCTACCCAGGAGCCCCATGTGTTTCTTTTCTTTTCTTTTTTTTTTTTTTTTAAAGATTTATTTATTTGACAGAGAGAGACAAAACGAGAGAGGGAACACAAGTAGGGGGAGTGGGAGAGGGAGAAGCAGGCTTCCCACAGAGCAGGGAGCCCAATAGGGGGCTTGATCCCAGGACCCTGGGATCATGACAGGAGCCTAAGGCAGACGGTTAACGACTGAGCCACCCAGGCTCCCCACCCATGTGTTTCTTTTTATGACTTTTTGTTGAATATGGATGGTGCCCACTAGATTGCAAGTTCCTTGATAGCTAAGACCAGGTCTGTTTTGTTTTTGCTGTATTCCCAGAACCTAGCACAGTCCTAGCACAGTTAACAAATCTTTGTGAGCACCTACTTTGTGTCAAGCTCTGTGCTTGGTCCTGGAGTACAAAGGTAAATAAGACATAGACCCTGCTCTTAAGGGGTTCAGCTTTTTTGGCATTTAGTTTCTGATGGTAAGATATCTAAAAGGCAAAACAGATTAATAAACATAGTAGAAAGGGTGTTAGAATGCTGGCATTCCTACAAACCATGCTTTCTTTAGTTTAAGACCCTAACAGGAGGAGGGATTTCCTTGTTTCCTCTTAATATGAACGGAAATACCACCATAGTGGTATTGTTGAATGACTGAGTAAATTTCCCACTGATATAGGGAAGGATTTAAGCAAATGGTAGTTGCCTTTTATTTTTTAATGTTATTTCTGTCTCATCATAGGTCTCAGGTTCTGAATCTAATGAGCCATCGAGCCCAGTCTTCCACTTAATACTAGAATATTCATAGCATCCCTGGCAGGTTTAGGCTTTGAACACTTCCAATGCTGGAGAAGTAACTATTATACATAACAGCCTATTCCATTTTGGAACAATTTGAATTGTTAGAAATGGTTTTGTTAATTTGGGTTATTTTTCTGCCCGTTTGTCTGCCCTTTGGAGATATGGAGTTAAGTTTGCTCTGTCTCCCACACAATGACTCCTCAGCTATTTTCAGATAGTTAACCCACCCAAGAAGTTCTGTTTTCACAGTTGAAGCAATCCTGGTTTCTCCAGTTATTCCTCATGTGACATGATTTCCACCCCCTTTTTCTTTCTGTGACACTCTTGACATGCTCCAGTTTTTCTCTGTATTCTTTAAAACTTGGCACCCAGAATGGAGGCAGCACTCCAGCTGTGTCTGGACCAGCGTGGAGCATAGAGGGGCCATTTTTCCCCTTATTCTGAACACCATATTTCTGCTAATCTGGCCTTAAATTAATTGCATTGGATTTTTTAGCAGCCAAGTCACACTGTTGGCTCATACACTGTTCACAGTCAACTAAAACCCAATCTTTTTCACATGAACTCTTGTTCAGCCTGGTCACCCTCCTATCCTGAACTTTCTTATAGCCATGTAATAGGTTTTTACATTTATTCCCATTCCGTCTCCTCTTGTTAACTTCAGACTGACATTGGTGGAGTCTACAGGCTTGGCAAAAGAAAAAAAACTCAAACTCCAGTGAATACCACAAACAGTTATTTGCTTTAAGTTCAGGAAATGAAAAGTTATGCTGGTTTTAAGTTTCTTAAGTTGCCTCCCGCCTCCCTCCTCCACTTCATCCCCCAGCTCCCTTCAGTGTTTTGGTCTGAGGCCCAGTGGAGGGTGTCTGCAGCTAGACCATCTTTAGGGAGAGCTCAGCTCTCATCCTCCACATGCCACCATTCAATAATAGCTGGGGTCTGTCTGGCTAAGCCAAGGGAACATCTAGCTTCACTGAGAAAACCTTTGCTGCCTGGTGATACGGAACATGCCACTCTTGTGCTGCAGCATTGTGGGGCCGATTTTCCCAGTGTCTCCCAGAGGAAACAGAAATCAAGCCTCTCCCTCCACCCCCCCTTCAATCCCTATTCTCTTTTGTCCCCACAATCCAGCTCTGGAAAATATCTGAAGGCCACAGAAGTGGGAGTACCCTTTGATGTTTATATTGGCTGGCTCCTTTTCCTTTTTACTTCTTTTTTTAATAATCAGAGTAGTAGAAAATGTGGAGAATTAACCGCATGACAGCAGCAGAGGAATTCATTAGAGAAACTGAGATGAATTCTCAGATTTCAGGCTCTCAAGCAGGAGTCACAAAGGAGTAATCGTCCTCTAGTTGTTTTTAATCATTTCTTTTGTGGCACCTTCCTTGTCCCTGAAACCAATCTCAGTGTCCGGCATGAGGGAGCCTGAGAACATAGGCCATCCACATGGAGGCTTTGATTTGGGGATTACTATAGCAGTATTAGCTGCCCCTTCCAAACTCCCTTTGACAAGATAGAACTTGTCCGTCTTGGAGAGGGCAATGCACAGTGCTGTGTCATGGCTTTTTAAAAAAAGTGTTTCCCATTAAAATTGTAAAAAAAAAAAAAATGTGCATAAAACTCTACTACAGAAAATTCCCAAATAGACCAAAAAATGCTGAGGAACAAAATTTTGCAAATGTGTTTTCTAACTTAATCCTCAGAGACCCTTCCTTGCATGAACCTCAAAGGTAGCTTCAGTGATGGCTTTGCCCATGACTTAGTTAATTCATGCTTAAAATTTTTCTTAAAGGAACTCAGTAAAATAAAACAGTGATTTTTCTCTATAAATGTATGAAGGCAGCAGCTGGATGCCCCAGAGGCTATGGTAGTATTAAGATTTCACTCCCAGAGTCCAAAGTAGTGCTGACTGCTTTGCTGAAATATTGGAGCCCCACTGCTATTCTGATTCCTCAGGAATCTGTTTTTAAAATGCAATCATATTAGGAGGTTTGTTTTTTTTTTTTTTAAGATTTTATTTATTTATTTGACAGAGAGAGACAACAGTGAGAGAGGGAACACAAGCAGGGGGAGTGGGAGAGGGAGAAGCAGGCTACCCGCCGAGCAGGGAGCCCGATGCGGGGCTCGATCCCAGGACTCCGGGATCACGACCTGAGCCGAAGGCAGATGCCCAACGACTGAGCCACCCAGGCGCCCCTATTAGGAGGTTTTGTATTAAAAAATCTTCTCCAGTACTTTCATATGCTTTAGAAGTTTCTGTTCAGATATCATTTATTGAGCTTATAAATATAAATCATTTGTGTCTATTTATTCAAGCAGTTCTGTGAAACCCCTTCTCGGTTAGATGTTTCAGCATTGCTCTAGGAAACATATCTACCTGAAAATAATGAAAAGGTCACTTCTTGAATCTTAGTGATATTTTTGGAAAGAGAATTCATTGACCTGAAGTATTCGTGCATATAATTAATTTTAAAACCATCTGGTTTTAACGTTAAGCTAACCCAGTCAAAATGTGCTTTCATCAGACATGTAGGGCCTAACAGAGGCAAGTCGAGTATCACAAAATTTTCCCAGGGAATACGCTTCTTGTGGCTTCTCTTAGGCACAGGCTCTAAAACCTACTCCGAGACTCAGAACCAGACCGTTAGTAAGTCACCTTTACATGTCATGTTACTCCTACCTGCCAAATGGAAGAGACATAGGTACTTGTCACCTGCTTGTCAATGCGAGAAAATATTTCAATCTCTTGTTCAGTAGTAAACTTGAAGGAGGGATAACTGTGGCCTGTAGATGTAATGAGGAAAGCTCTATGGAAGAAGGGAGAGTTGCGTGAGGCCTGGAAGAATACAGAGGATGTTAATCATTCAAAGACCATTTTTTGAGGACTTGTGATACAAAGACATTTAAGATATGTTGCCTGATTCTGATTTGGATTGACATAGAGGGGACATAAAGGCAACATGAGAAAGGGAATAAAAGCATAGGAGTGAAAAAGTCATAGTATATTTTGTATACAGTAAATAGTAGAAGATTAATTCATAGAAGATGTGATTCAGTTTAAGTTTTCTAAAAACAGATTTCCTAAGGAAATCATTAAGAGATGAGTAAAAATATGAATGTACAGATATTTTTGAATGAAAACTTGGGGGGAAAATAACCCAAACTCAGGGAACTGATTAAGTTAGATTACATGTATACAATGGAATGCGCTATAGCTATTAAAAATCATGTTGTATAGAACTTTTTATTCAAATGGGGAAATACTCATGGTATGGGGAGGAGTGCAAAATGTAGTTCATAAAATAGAATATATAGTATGATCCCAATTTTGTAAAATATATGTATTATGAGGAAAAAAATCAGGACAAACGACAGGCTGTTGGCAGTGGTTATGTATATGTTTCAAGACTATGAGTTATTTCAGTTTTCTTCTTTGATCTTTTTGGTATTTTTTATCTTCTTTGATATTTTCAACTTTCTTATTTTGATCTTCTTTGATATTTTCAACTTTCTTCTGCCATGAAAATGTGCTATTTTGCAATTAAGTTTTTTTTTACATGAGGATAAGAAGTTAGGCACTTATTTGTTGATCGAGCTATTCATTTATTTTAGGCAATACAGAGTCCAATGTGAAAATCTGAGTAAATAAGTGACAGAATGAAAATAATACTGTTGCGTGATAAATGTGTAGAGCAGTGTAAGATGTTTTAGAGTAGAGAGAGCCTCGTGTTGGAGTGATGAATCTGCAGATTGTAGCAGTACTTTATTGTAAAATGATGGACATTTGACCGACCTAAAAATTTTTTTAAAAAATTTATTTAAATTAAATTAATTAACATATAGTGTATTATTAGTTTCAGAGGTAGAGTTCAGTGATTCTACAGTCTTATCTAACACCCAGTGCTCGTGACATCACGTACCCTCCTTAATGTCCATCACCCAGTTACCCCATCCCCCCACCCCCTGCCCTCCAGCAAACCTCAGTTTGTTTCCTATGATTAAGAGTCTCTTATGGTTTGTCTCCCCCTCTGATTTTATTTTTTTCTCTCTTTCCCTGTAATCCTCTGTTTTGTTTCTTAAATTCCACATATAAGTGAGATCATATGATAATTGTCTTTCTCTGACTGACTTATTTTGCTTAGCATAATACCCTCTAGTTCCATCCATGTCGTTGCAAATGGCAAGATTTCATTTTTTTGATGGCTGAGTAATATTCCATTGTATATATATGTACTGCATCTTCTTTATCCATTCATCTATCAATGGACATCTGGGCTCTTTCCATAGTTTGACTATTGTGGACATTGCTGCTGTAAACATTGGAGTGCAGGTGTCCCTTTGGATCACTACATTTGTTTTTTGGAGGTAATACCTAGTAGTGCAATTGTCGGGTCAGAGGGTAACTCTATTTCAACTTTTTGAGGAACCTCTGTACTATTTTCCAGAGTGGCTGCACCAGCTTGCATTCTCACAAACAGTGTGAGAGGGTTCCCCTTTCTCTGCAACCTCGCCAACATCTGTGGTTTCCTGATCTGTTAATTTTAGCTGTTCTGACTGTTGACTGACTCTTAATATGGGCTCAGGTCATGATCTCAGGGTTATGAGATCAGGCTCCATGCTGGGTGTGGAGCCTGCTTAAGATTCTCTCTCTCCCTCTCCCTCTACCCCTCCCGCCCCCCCCCATGCGCGCGCTCTCTCAAAATAAATAAATAAATAGACAAACAAACAAAATAAAATGATAGACGTTTGAAATAGTGTGATGGTTGTAGGAATTCAAAAGAAAGGCTACATGTAAAACATTACAAAGGGTGAATAAGCAATATTTGGTGGAATGTCTCTGAGAGGGGTGAGAGAAGGAAGAGTCCCAAGGACTATTACAATATTTCAAACTTTCCTGGGAGAATAAAGTTAATGGAGGTAGAGATAGCTTGCTTGGAAGCCAAGATAAATCATTTCAATCCAGATTTGTTGTTTACTGGGTTGTTTTTTTTTTTTAACTTTTTTATTTGGAAGTATAGAAAAGTTGTAAGAATAAAAATAGCACACTCAAAAGGTACAGCCTAAGGAATACGGTCAGTGATAGTGCAACAATGATATCACAGGACAGATGGTAGCTACCCTTGGCAGTGAACATAGTGTAAGGTATAAACCTGCCAAGTCACTAAGCTGTACACCTGAAACTAATGTAACATTGTGTGTCAACTATACCCAAATAAAAAAAAAGTGAGAGCAGGGGCGCCTGGGTGGCTCAGTCGTTAAGCGTCTGCCTTCGGCTCAGGTCATGATCCCAGGGTCCTGGGATCGAGCCCCTCATCGGGCTCCCTGCTCGGTGGGAAGCCTGCTTCTCCCTCCCCCACTCCCCCTGCTTGTGTTCCCTCTCTCGCTGTGTCTCCCTCTGTCAAATAAATAAATAAAATCTTTAAAAAAAAAAAAAGTGAGAGCAAACAAAAAAATGAAGAAAAAGTACGCTAAAATATCTTTACCAAGAGTCATCTCTTGCTAATATTTTACGTTTTCTTTTTCTTTCTTTTCTTTCTTTCTTTCCTTCCTTCCTTCCTTCTTTTATTATTATTATTTTTTTATTTTTTAGAGCAAGAGAACATGTGCTCATGAACACGGGGAGAGGGGCAGAGGGTGAGGGGGGGGAGACAGAGAGAGAGAGACTTATTTATTTATTTCTTTTTTTTTTTTCGAGAGAGAGAGATAGAGAGAGAGTGAGCAGAGTGTGGGGAGGGGCAGAAGGGGAAGCAGACTTCCTGCTGAGCAGGGAGCCTGATGCGGGACTTGATCCCAGGACACTGAGACCATGACCTGAGCTGAAGGCAGTCACTTAACAGACTGAGCCACCCAGGCGCCGGAGAGAGAGACTCTTAAGCAGGCTTCACACCTAGCACAGAGCCTGATGTGGAGCTCTATCTCATGACCCTGAGGTCATGACCCACGCTGAAATCAAGAGTTGGAGGCTTTACTGACTGAGTCATCCAGGCACACCTTACATTTGCTTTATAATTTACTCTGTCTACCTACCTACCCACCACTATGTATGTATCATCTAAATAACTACATATGTATATACATATACATAATATTTTTCTGATTTTGGGGGGATAAATTATATTCATCTTGATTCTTTACCTCCAGAATACTTAAGTGTGTATTTCTAAGAAACAGGATATTCTCTTATATAACCACTAGAGAATTATCAACTTCAATAAATTTGATTAAATACTTTCGCCTAATCTATGATTCATATTCCAGTTTTGTCAGTTGACCCAGTGATGCAAGAGTGTCCTTTATGGCATTTTTTCACCACCTCTAGCACAGGATCCAGTCTAGATTTAGGTATTGCAGTTAGTTGTTATGTCTCTTTAGTCTCTTTTAATCTGGAGCATATTCATAGCCTTTATTATTTATGACTTGGACATTTTTGAAGAATACAGCTTCCTCCCTTATACGCTTTTTTTTTTTAATTTGTCTCCTGTTTCCTTATAATTAGATTCAGGTGATACCTTGCCAGCCACAAGATGTTTTGTCCTTCTCAGGTTATCATATCTGGAGGTATAATGTAATGTCCATCTGCCCCTCATTGTGATGTAAATTTCAATCACTAGGTCAAGGTATTATCTAATTTTTCCTCCATATAGTTACTGTTTTTCCCTTGCAGACACTCAGCAGTCAGTGAGAAGTGAATTTAAGGTTTTCATCATCCACTCACATTTAGTATTCATTGGTAGTTCTTGTATAGTCCAAGCTCTATAAGGTAGCTACAAAGTCATGATTTTCCAACTCTAACATTCCCTCCACATTTAGCAGTCATCACTAGACATTTTCCTGTAAGCAAGAGGGCTCTTTTTCTCATTCATCCATCCATCTATCCATCCATCGCTTACCAGTTTGAACTCATGAATTCCTCTTCTTTTTAGTACTGTACTGAATTATTTTGATGCTCCAGTTGTCCCAGATTTAGCCACTGTGTTCTTGTGTCATATCCCTACCATATTTTTCCTTTGTTTTTAAAGGAATTCCCAGGCTCATCTTGTACCTATCCTTCCCCAGCCCTTAAATCACCCATTTTCCCAAGAATCCCCAGTTCTTTTTCAGTGGAAATGGTAGTAGGGACCAGGTTCTGGGAGTAGGTGTGCTCTGTGTTTCTTGGCCCTTTCAGCTGACAGAGCTGGGAAATAAATAAATAAATAAATGTATATACATATATGTGTGTATATATATATGTTTATATATATATGTGAAATCAGAGTGATGTCACAATTTCTAAAATATGTGTGGGTATATCTTAGAAATTGTGACATCACTCTGATACCTCCAGTTTCAGTCCATCCCCACAGGGTTCTTTCTTGCTCAACTCAGTTTTATATCGCTTCCAAGTCTGAAATAATGAGAAGGCGAAATGGTGAAGATGTCCAGCATGCAGTAGGGGAGATAGAAAATTGAAACACACATAAGAAGGTTAGATTTAGTAATTAAGGTTAGGGTGTCATCTACCCAGGATCAGGGGTGAACACAATTAGAGTTTGCCAAATCCAAAGGCGAGATTGTATGCGAAACATGCTAAAAGAGAAAGGAGATAGGGTGGTCACTGAATTTTGAGATCCGTGAAGATGTTGTGGTAGGATGCAGAGGAAGACAAATAAGAATAGCCCAGAAAGGAGATGGGAATGAGAGCAAGTCCTGTGCAGTCATGAAGGTCAAGACTAGAAAGGTTTTCAGGAAATCCTGCTGGGTGGTCAGGGAAAACAAGACCAAGACTAGACCTTTGGATTTGACATTTGGTTACCAAATATTTTTAAAAATGGATTTCGGGGCTCATTTGAGATTTTTCTGAGAGTACAACTTTAAATTAGCAACTCAGCTCACATTAATTAATATTTGACACTTACAGGGACACTTGGGTGGCTCAGTCGGTAAGCGTCTGCCTTTGGCTCAGGTCATGATTCCAGGGTCCTGGGATCGAGTCCCGCAATGGGCTCCTTGCTTGGCAGGGATCCTGCTTCTCCCTCTGCCTGCTGTTCCCCCTGCTTGTGCTCTCTCTCTCTGACAAATAAATAAATAAAATCTTAAAAAATGTATATATGACACTTCTATTTAGTTTTTTTTAACCTTTTAGATATGTTCACTAAATATAATTTTATTTCTAATTACATGCTAAGCAAGTTATGCTTTGTGTATAAAGTGCCCAAATCTAAGAGGCATTGTAGACAGGCTATTTTTAGGGAACTCATGTTTTTCTTTAAAAGCTCAGTTAGCATTTGGAATTGATATACAGTATAATATTTAAAAGAAAAACAACATATTTCCTCATCCCCCAAGAGGTTTCTTAAAATAGCATGTAATCTTACCTACAGTGGGAAAAGTTTCAAATTTTATAAATTGGGTTGAATCTAACTCAGATTACCTGACCAGGAGAGCCCCCAAGAAAAACAAGGTGTGGTAAAGGTTATAGTAATGGTAATTAAGAAATTTGTGTTGTGCATGCTGGGCCTCCCTCACTAAAAGCAGTGACCCAGCCTGTGGCTACTGGCATCATTTCTAACTGCTGAGACATGCTGTCTTTTTAGAGAGAAGTCCAAACCAAATCTTTGCCCACTTTGAAAGCCAAAATATTCTTCCCATTCCTTTCAGCCACAGAAAGGGTTGAGCTTTTGCTAATAAGATCCATGTCTTTGTGACCTGTTGATGCATCAACCTGTTTCCTATGCAGCATGTAAGCAACAAGGGGTTGAAGTTTAGTTGCTTTTCTTCCCAGAGTCATGGAGTATTATAAGTGCTAGAAGCTAGAAAGGATCTTTGAAATGAACCACTTTCAGCTTCTCACAATCCAGATGAAAACATCAAGACTCAGGTGAAATGATGTGTCCATGTCCCCACAGCTGGAAAATTGTAGAGCTTGAACTCAGGCCAGCTGACCCTGCACCTAGGTCTGCAGGTGTGTCATACACGATAGCATCTCTTTTCAGCAGCAAAACCTCTTTGGGGCGATACATTATACTCTAGACGTTGTGTACCAAATCTGTGCCAACATAGAGTTGTACCGTGTTAAGAAGCAGTTGGGTCGCCAGCACCCGCAAGCGAACCTAGGGGGTAAGCTGAACGTAAAATATTTTCAGAGTTGAACGGGATCTGTGGAGATCTGTGATAGGCTCGTCCTGAGGTGAAGCTCTGTTGTGTTGAGGGGTTGAAGACATGCTATAGGTTGTAGACTTTAGGGAAGCACTCTCCTTTTTCGTGATAGGTGATCCAGTCTGGAGACTGATGGGATCAGGAGGATTTTCTCATCCTTCACATTGCAAGACTTCAAGACATTAGATTCAAAATCGTATTTCTTCCTCTTTTCTGCCAACAGAGAATACTTCTACTCTAGTATGCTAGTGTCTACCACTTTGGGACATATGGGAGGCTGTTTCCATTTCATCTGCTTTCAGTCAGCAAATATTTACAGAATGCTGTGTGAGCCAGACACCATACTAGGAATAACAAGGGCGTTTGAGAACTGCCGTCCTCCTTCCTAAGTTCGGGGCAGGAACAGTGTGCACGGCAACCCTTGCTGACCATCCCTGCTGCGGCCTTTGGTGGGTGACCTCTCTGGCTCTCAGAACTTGTGTTTTCTCAGCTTCACTGATTCTTTCCCCGGAGAAGTCATCTCTCCCACTAAGATTCCCTTCAAATAGATGAGGTTTTCCAAAAGGATTTTAAAATTTTCTTTGTTGTCTTTTTTACTTCAGTTGTCTTCAACATTTGAAAGAGCTGAAGTGAGGACAAGGAGAAAGGATATTTAGGCCTGAAAAATTGAAAAGTCCCCTTTAAATCTACTTTTAAAACGGTGATTTTAAAATATTCTATACCCTCAGGGATCTACTGCCCTTTGGATACACATGCCTTAGCTACCATCATGTTAGAAGATGCTGTGTTTAGGCATCAAAGAAAGGAATTACACTGAGAACTGTTAGTGATAATTCTTTTATTGTAACCTTGGATTTCTTCCTCTTGCTAATCTTTTTAAATGGGTCTTGCAGGAAGCTGCTTGCCAGGCTATAATATACCTCCAGGGAATGCAGCACATGATCTTTTTCCTTATTTGGCACTGAAATTTCATCAGGCTGTGTGAATCTGAGTGAAACACACTCTAGGAATATCTTTAGAATAGTTCTATAGTTGGAAAATTTGAGACCAGGTATCAGTGGAACCAGGTTTTATATGCCAGTGCCTGAAGCACGTAAAGGCAGGCAGTATTTCTGTTCCCATATTCAAATATACCAGGGCTAAATATGTAGGACTACCTTAAAAATGCTCTTGTCCACGTGTGTTTTATTTTAAAGATGTTAGGGCTGATAAAGCTGCGTTGTGTATGTGTGCACAAATCCATGCAGAAACTGGGCCTGTTTGGACGACGAGCCTTCAGGTGAATTAAGGGTGGTAGAATGATCACTGTGTGTGTTTGGGTCGCCTGCTGGGAAGTCTGCGTGGGCTGTAGTCACAGCCCCCACTGCTGTAGTATCATGGAAAAAAGTCCTTGAACTTAAAGCGGTTTCCTTACCTGTAACAAATGGACAAAAATGTCAGCCTCACAGAGTTTGTGTGAGGGTCAGATGAGAAACTATTTGGGAAAGTGCTTCGTAGTCTCTGTAGCACTCTGTGAGAGCGGGGCACACATGCTTGTGATCATTATCATGATGACGCGCCATTGAGTTATTCCCCAGATATTCAGGATAAGGTCGTCAGAAAAGAGTCGGTAGGTCACTTTACCAAACAGAATTCTGTATGTACTGCAGAAACTCCCTGTCTGAGTCACGGAGTAAAGTGAGGGGTCATGAGAAGTGTGCTCCATTTAAGATGTTCGGTTCATTTTCACATTCCATTCTTGACCAGCAACCCGGTTTCACTTCATTTCCTGTCACTTTCGCTTTCAAGTTCTCCAGCTTCGGTTCAGTGTCAGAGACATTCCCACACTTAAAAATTTGCATTGTCTTCCTTGATCTTTTCTCTGAGAAGTCTGTTTATCTGACTAATGCACTGTGGTCAGAATGTGAGCGTCGCTCATGGTGCATTTCCTAGGTAGGAATGTTGAAAATCAACAAGTGGCCTAGCCCAGAACGTTCTCTAGGAACCTTCCCCCTGCCCTCCCCAGCCATGGCCTACTGGCTCTGATTTGTTTGTGTATAGGGCTACTTCCACTTCTAGGTCAAGGGCCTGGCTGCCTATGCACAGGGTCCCCCTTTCCATGTACTGTGGTTTGGTTCCCTTATTAGTGTCTGACTACATGCTTCCTTCTGTAAGTGAGACTTGTAACATGGCAGTGAACCCTTCCATAGCTGACTCTTAAGGAGCCAAGCTGTTCTGGCTTAGTCTCAGGAATCATAGTCTAGAAAAGATGCATAGCATATATTGTTCTGTCATCTTTCAGCATCCTTCTCATAAACCCTAGGAAATATTTAGCCCAGAAGAAAAGCCAAGCAAGTAGGGTTATGCTGCATTTACTATCTAAAGGCCTCTAAATGTCTAAGGGTGAGATATGTTCTTTGGGGCTCCGAGGGATAGAACTGAGGCCATGGGTAAAAGCTGCGCAGAGACAAAGTTTGACTTGGTGATACGAAGAGGATTCTAACAGAGCTGTTCAAAGGTAGAATGAACTGCCTCAAGAGTCTGAGTTTCCATTACTGGAGGTGTTTAAAAGTAAACTGGACAACCAGTGAAGGTGTATTGTAGAGAGGATTTATATTATTGGACTACATAGCTTTTATTTTATTTTTTTAAACTGTATTAGAATTTTTAACCATGAAAGCAACACATGCATTTTATAATAAAATAATACAGAACTGTTTATAAAGAGTTAAGTTAATCCTTTTTTTCCTTCTCTCTGATCACATTACCTACCCTCTAGTCCCTTTCCCCCATTGAAACCAGTGTTTGGAGAAGAGAGAAGAATGTTCACAGAAACATACCTAATCCTATTTTTGTACTACGTTCACCAAACTGAATATGGTAGATATGTTTTTAAGAGGTAAAAAAGAAAAGTAGAAAAGATAGTAGGAGAACTCCTAGTTGTCTTGAGTGAGTCAAAGGCCTTAGGCCAGAGCTAATTATAGTCCAGAGCATAGACTAAGATATGGGGTTACTCAAGAACTTGGTTGGGAAATAAATTAATATATATATAGCCACCAGATAATGAATCAGAGCAGAGTTGTGGACAGTCACCTAAAGAGAGTGATTGTCTCTAAGCCAAAAACTGGCGTAAATGTAAGTGAAACACAGATGTGTCAGAATGGGAGCTGGTCAACATCACAAGTACCCAAAAGTACACACTATTTGTGCCTCATGCCCCCAGTACCTGTCCTTAGAAATGGGATTGTCAGCGGCCTTCAAAGTTTCGCTTCTACTTGCAAGTCCTCCTTTGTGAGCAATTCAATTTAACATTTCAGTCCTACAGCAAACTTCTTATTCTGATACCTTGTGATTAGAATTTGCCTCTGTAGGTAGAACTGTCTAAAGGGGAAAATGCTCTGGTCAGATGATTATGACTGTTATGGTCTATGTGATAGATACATTATTATTCTAAATCAATAAATTGGCATTCTGGGTTGCTGCACTGATTTATCATGAACTTTGTTAGGGTGAGGCACCGTGACTAATTCTAGTCAACTCAGGGATACTGACAGCGTCAAGGTTTTGGGTCTGTGAGGCTGGAACTGGAACCCAGCTGCATAGTTCGTATAGGCATTAGGTGGCATTTAGTACAAAAGGGAGGTAAGATAGCACTTAGATAGAAATTTGGGTTCCAGAAATTAATTGACATGGGTTTGAATGCTAGGTCTGTCATTTACAAACTGTATGACCTAAGCCTATTTCTTTCTTTGCAAAAAGGGGAGAAGATGATCATAACACCAATCTAAACGGATTGTTTTGAGGATTAAATTAGATAATCCATGTAAAGTGCTTGACTCAGAGCCTTACACATAGCTGCTGTCATCATCAGCACCACCACAAGGCAAATGACACCTTGTGATGATTATTGAGAGCCAATATGAGCTCACAAAAAGCAAAACATTCTTATTTCTAACATCCTTTTATTCTTCCACCTAATCTGATTACAGGAATGTCATAGAGTGGATTTTTCTTTCTGGGAGGAATTTGGCAGTGATTTTTATTATATTCTTGTTGTCTAGTAGGGATTAATTAAGTAGATTCATAGCTGGTTCAACAAATGTAACCAAGTAGTTTTGAGCTGATTGATGGATTGATGTCCATGTGGAAGGACTCAGAAATCTGTTTGCTGATGCTGTTCTGTCCAATTTACTCATTTAAAAATTTTGATGAAAGCGTAAAAGATGTGGTTGTGTAACGTATGGTTCACTCAAAGTTGGAAAAGATAGCTAACATATCCAATAAGAGAGACAAGATTTTAAAAAGATCTGTGTAGGTTGATGGGATGGGTTTGCTAATAACAATCACACATAGGGGCGCCTGGGTGGCTCAGTCATTAAGCGTCTGCCTTCGGCTCGGGTCATGGTCCCAGGGTCCTGGGATTGAGCCCCACATCGGGCTCCCTGCTCGGCGGGAAGCCTGCTTCTCCCTCTCCCTCTCCCCCTGCTTGTGTAACCTCTTCTGCTGTGTCTCTCTCTATCAAATAAAAAAAATAAAAAACAATCACACATAATTCTTACTGAGGACTTACTGTGTGCCAGGTAGAATGCCAGATGTGTTACGTATATTCCCTTGCGTATCCTCACATGACCCTCTGAGGTCTATACTATTAATATTCTATTTGATAGTAGATATATAGAGGCATAGAGATGTGAAGTTATTTACTCAAGTCCCGCAGCAATAAGAAGCACAGCTGGAACAGAAACCAGTTGTTTAACATCAAAATTCATGTTCTTAACCACTATACTATGCTACCAGAGTCAGTGAGTCAAAATTTTACAGAGGTCAATGTGGAGTCCTACACTTAGGTTAACAAAATATTACATTAAGTCCAAAAAAAGGAGGGTGGGAGTTTGGTTTGATAACAAGTAATGTGGAAAAGTTTTAGGGTTGTTTGTTGATGGGAAATGACAATGAGTCAATATTGTCATGTACTTGCTTGAAGAAAAAAACAATGACTTCTGTACTCTGAGTGAGAGAGAAGGAGCTTAGTTCATGTCTGCACAGAAGTTCTTCCCGGAATCCTTGGAGAGGGCTGCAAAAGAGATCAGAATGTTCTGTAGCAGGAGGCCCCTCGTGGAAGCCTTAGGGCAGGGGAATTGTGTTAGCCCTGGTACTTGTCAACTGTTAACTCCAGTGGGGGCCACCAAGCCAGTGGGGCACTCTTGTCTCTGAAATGTCCTGCCTCTGTAGGGAATTGTGTGAAAAAGACACTCCTAGCATTGAGGGCTCGGTGGGGGGTGGGGTCCAGATGACTTATACGGGCCCCCCCTCCCTAAGATTCTCTGAGATCAATGAAGATTTGCATTGGTGAACAACAACAACTCTTGAGTTAAGCAAGGCAATGACTTAGGGGCTGAGTTTGAGCAATGAGAGAGGGTCAGTGTTCTGAGAGTTATGGCTGGTCATGTTCTGGAGGTGGCTTTGCTCCAGCTGTTTGTTCACCAGTGTTTTGAGTTAAAGGGAATGACAGTCTACAAATTTACGCACATGGCACTTCACAGAATAGAAGAAGCCAACTTCTGGCCTCTGATATCCACATGCAACAAATATAGCTTGTGTCCTTCCCCCAGGACTCAATTTGTAAGCCTCTTTATTGCATTGTGCTGTAGTAAACAATTTCCCAGTTTTGTGGGCAATCTGTGAAACCATCTTTCCCTTTATTTCAACTTTGTTGTTGTTTACGTTTATATTGTGAATTAAATGGACCCTTAGGGGTTCCAATTATATTATGGAAAAAAGAACTTGGAGTTCTGAGAGCCTGAAGAACATTTTGTTTTCCTCAGCTGGATATTTAGGACCTTTAGGACTTGGTTATCATTTTCCCAAAATTTCAAGAGTAATCATTCCTGTCACTTGGCAGCAATAGTGTATTCAATTCTGTCCTGACTTACCATCACAATAACTCTTTATTCCTAAACAGTCTTTTATATTTTACAAAACCAGTTTTACACAAGATGGTCATCTCAAATAATCCTGTTTGGAAGGTAGAACAGAGGAGACGAGACAGGTATTATTGTTCCATTTCAGAGACAGAGAATGTGAAAGTCAGAGAGTGGTGGAGATAACAATATAACATGTTTTTTGAACACCAACTCTGTGCCAACTCTCTGCAGTAGTTTATTTAATCCTTGTAATAATAGTTCTCTGAGTTAGTATTAATTTCTCCATTTGGGGATGGGGAAGCTGTGGCTCAAGAGCCTATCTTGTCCAAGATCACACAGTAGTAAGTAGAAGAACCGGAATCAAACTCAGAGCTTTTGGATTTTGAAACCCCTGTCCTCAATCAATAGATTATTACTACCAGAGAGGTTATGAACCTGCCAGGGCCATCTGGGTGCCCAGTGGCCTAGGCAGGGTCAGAATCTATGTCTTTAGACTGTGTAGCACATTTTCTACTCTACACTACAGCTGCTTCACTGGTTTTCATTAACAATTGGTTCTGAATACATAAAGAGGAAACAAATGAAAACTGAGCCAAACTGTACCCTTATAACATAGAGGAACTCACTCAGAATCATAAGGAATCTCAGGCTATTATGAGAGTTTTAAGTGCCTAATGTTCTCGTCATATTCTGTTTCTTCTTCACCACCACTACCATCAGTGAATACAGGTGGTTTTTGTCTGAGAGTGATTCACATGTGGGCCTGTGCCAGACACACCTGTTTTACTATGTTTGGCATTTGTAGAAGCAGTATGTTTCTTAGTCAGTTTGGGGGAAATAAGTTCTGATATTAACTGTAGCAGAAAAGCAAACAGGAGAGGCAACGAGGTTCAGCAGAAAGAGCTCAGACCAGCCTTGGGCATCAGTACAAGCAGAGTCAAAAATCCCAGCTCAGACTCTTACTAAAGGAGGCACCTTAAATATGTTACTGACTCTCACTGAAAGTCTATTTCTGCATTTTAAAATGGAGATAACATTTGACTCATGGGTTTGTTATATGAAAAAGGGTAATTTAATGTTTATTGGTTTTTTAGCCATTCTAACGGGTGTGTAAGATATCTCATTGTGGTTTTGATTGCATTTCCCTGATGCTTAGTGATATTGAGCATCTTTTCATATGTCTGTGGGCCATCTGTATATCTTCTTTGGAAAAATGTCTATTCAGGTCCTCTGCCTATTTTTTAATCAGATTGGTTTTTTTTTCGGTATTGGGTTGTATACATTCTTTATATATTTTAGATCTTAATCCCTTATTGGATATATCATTTGCAAATATCTTCTCCCATTCAACAGGTTGTCTTTTTGTTTTGTTGTTGGTTTCCTTTGCTGTGCAAAAGCATTTTATTTTGATGTAATCCCAATAGTTTATGTTTGCTTTTGTTTCCCTTACCTTAGGAGACATGTCTAGAAAAATGTTGCTATGGCTAATGTCAGAGAAATTACTGCCTGTGCTCTTTTCTAGGATTTCTATGGTTTCAGGTCTCACATTTAGGTCTTTAATCCCTTTTGAGTTTATTTTTGTGCATGGTATTAACAGGTAGTCTGGTTTCATTCTTTTACATATAACTACTCAGTTTTTCCAGCACCATTTATTGAAGAGACGGTCTTCCCCATTGTATAATTTTGCCTCCTTTGGCATAGACTAATTGGCTGTATAATCATGGGTTTATTTCAGGGCTCTCTATCCTGTTCTGTTGATCTATGTGTCTATTTCTGTGCCAGTGCCATACTGTTTTGATTACTACAGTTTTGTAGTATATCTTGAAATCTGGATCTGTGATGCCTCCAGCTTTGTTCTTTCTAAAGATTGCTTTGGCTATTCAGGGTCTTTTGTGGTTCCATACAAATTTTAGTATTATTTGTTCTAGTTTTTATGAAAAATGCTGTTGGTATTTTGATAGGGATTGCATTCAATCTGTTGATTGCTTTGGGTACACCTGAAACTAATGTAACATTGCATGTCAACTATACTCAAATAAAAAAATACATTTATTGGGCCTATACTATATGCTGGGTGCTTTGCTTGCATTTCCATGATTAATTACAGCATTAATCCTCATGAAAGCCTTAGGAGATAGATATTATTAGGTATTATCCCACTTCTAGCCACTTGACAGATAAGGAAACTGAATCTCAAGATTTTATAACTTTCCCAATGTAAACTCCACTTTAGTATCTTGTAAATGTTTAAGAGGGCATCAAATCAAACATACCTATTTCAGTTTCCCAGAAGCCATGAAATATCCCTAACTTTCCCTAACAGTTTTCCCAGATAAGGCTGTCAAAGTCTTAAAGAGTCCCATCTAAGTTCCATTATTCCAGCTGTTCCTTCACCTTTTTACTTGTCATAAAATTAAATCTAGAATTACATAGAAGTATTTTTAATGTATATGACATTCCTCTGTTGTGTGGATTTGTTTATTACCTCCTCCATCATCAGGGATCAATAGAAGGATATGATCCCACTCCCCTGGGCTTCCTCCCTTCCATCAAGAGAGGTCAAAGGGAACCCGATGGTCATCCCTCTCTGACCTCACTCTCAGCCTCGTCCCCAATATCTGCCCCTGGTAATGCAACTCTGATCTCATTATGCTTGACCACTGTTTAGATGTCACCACAAGAAGACCAACTTGTAGGAAACCCTTTACCTCCCAAACTCTTTTAATTTTTCTCTTCTACTCCTTTTCCACTCCTCCCCAAGTTCTGTGTCCCCTAGAATTCAGAATCTAGCATCAGCAAAATCTCCTATATTCCCAACCTCTTCTTGGAACATTCCTTTCACCTTCTAAACCGAACAGAAATATGTCTCTCTTCTGAGTGTGTTGTCCTCTTAGTGGTGGCCATTTTGTTTCCTACTGTCTCCTGCCACCAGGCCTGGATGCCGGGTGGGTATCATCCTTTTCCTCATTGTTGCTTTCAGATCATTCTTCATCCCTCCTTCCCAAACACCGCCCCCACCCCCAGCTTTGAATCTCATGTTATCAGTAATATAGAGATGTCAGAGAGCTTAATCCTGCACAATGTAAAGATGTGTCACTTGTGGTCGATTAATATGGAGGCTGTGGCTCTTTTACAAAGGAATCTTTGTAAAGATCCCTTGATCAAGAACATAACTGCTGTTTCAGTCAGTCAGTGTTCAATGAGGAGGATGTGCAGGACAGGGGAAGTAGGTTCTTCCATCAGGCTGACTGGCAGTTGGGACCTTAACGCCGTCAGAGTGCAAGGGCTCTGTATTACTGGGTGAACAACCTGTATGAAGCATGCTCCTAGGATCCGTTCCGAACGTGGAAAATACACAATCCCTACCCTCGAGTGATAGTCACAAGATATTTTACTTAATGGGACTCTGTGGCTATGGGCCAAGCTAAATATGATATCAACCTCATTTTCCTTGTCTGTGGAGGAGTGGGACCTACGCAATGTGGTGCAGAGAGCTGGACACTCATGTGGAAGGATCTTTTTCTAAAAGAGTGGAAGTCATGGAAGACTCCGGGTCTGGAGTAGGAAGTGTTTGTCTACTTGATTTTGAAAGGACAACTTTGTATACATTTGCAAGGCCTTCTTGTTTAAGGTTAGTCTCAAGCAAGTAAGAGGGGCTTGTTGGATTTCTCCATAATTCTCAGTAGTTCCCAGAGGTCAGAACTGTTCCTTATCTAGAAGTAGCAGGTCTTTAGGTTATAGACCTAATGGGGATATAACTTTAATGTTGTACAGTTAAACCAACTTCACACTATTTACAAGACATGTCATACAACACCGAAAACAAGAAATTAGAGTATGTGGAAACTATGCTACTAAAATTAAGCAGCATAAGGAAAATTAATATAAGCCTATAAGTCACAGCTTGACTTCTGTTTCAGGAGCTGACCTAGGGGCAGTGGAGCCAAAAACAATTTTAAGACCTGTTCTGTTCTGACTTGTAAAGGTTATTTGATGTTATTCCTCCACCCCCATCTCACTTCCAAGTTAGTACGAGGGGTTAGGAAAAACGTTGTAATTTTGCTGGATTCATTTCTGGTCTGACTTTGATTCTGGCTTCCATAGGGTGAGATGTCTACTTTTTGTTAAGCATTATTGCAGCTGAGAGTACACTTCATGTCCATTTATATGGCTGCTGGGAATATCTGTGATACTCTGAGGATGGGCATGCTGCAAATACATGCTTACGAGAAAGCATGCCAATTTGTAAGTGATGACTGCATTTTGCCATTCCAGGAATGTGGGTGCTGTGACACGGCACTGACATTGACTTACAGCTATTTAATCAAGAGATAGAAATTTCAAATGTATAATTATGACATCAGTATGTTGGTCTTTCCTTAGAGATGAAAAACACATAAGGACTGTGAAAAATTACCGTACTCAGATCGGAAAATTCATACTTCTCTATTGAAAAAGCAGGCAACTAACATAGATGACAGCATAATCTAAAAGTTCAAAGTCGTGGAATTCTCAGTATGAAGATAACGGTGTGTTAGACAGTAGGGTGCATGGATATTATCCGTATTCCCACTTGGCACCGCTAGACATGGTGGATGACGCAGTCAAACTCGAGGTCGCTGGGAGCAGTCGCACTTCCATAAAGCACGACGTCTGGTGACAGGGTGAGGGGAAAATTCCTGCCTTCTGACAGGCTGGGTAGGTGGATGCAAGGCTGACAGCAGAAATACTTTCAGAATTAGAGAAAAATGACAAAATTCTTAAAACGTTGATAAGGAGAAAGGGAACTTCTGAGCAGCTAAAACACCTGGCATGGGAGTGTTGTTGTGACCGAGCACCTGAATCTTGTGTATCAAATCTTCTAAGTTCATTTGGAAACAGGAGACTTTGATAATTTTTTTTCTCCCATGGGGATGCTTTATGAAGGAAAACAACAGGAAATTGGAATTATTCTAAAGAAATTTAACATAACCCAGTTGGACTTCATCTAGTCCATAGGATATCTTTCCCTTTATCCCACTCAATTACCTTACCATAGAAAGGGCGTCCCCCCTCTGGAGTAATGTGATGACACATTCACAAATTGGGCTTTGAAAACATTCTCGAAAGTCCTGATGCCTCTGCCCTTATTTTATAGATCTTCAGAGGTAGTGGAGAGCCCACAGACTCCTTTAGTAACCTTGCCCTTTGTTAAACTCTGACTATAAAGATGCACTTTTTTTGTGTCTGTCCTAAGTCCCTTGTATTTATCTTTTGAGCCTTCTTTCTGCTCTATCTTCACAGAAGATGGAAAGCAGCTGGTGACTATTCTTTGCTAAAGAATCCCTATATACTTGAAGAAGCTGATTAAATCAACCCCCCTCTTACTTTGGGTTTTTAGATAGAATCATTCCCATCTCTTTAGTATTCCATTTGTCTTATTTTCCAAGTCTAATCAGCTTTGACCCTCTCCTAGAAACCATCTGGATCCCAGAACTTGATGCTGTAGTCCATAGGGTCTAACCAATTACTTAATAAAAAGAAGATTGTTTTGTGATTCTTAAGGACTTGTTCTTAGTACTGAATCTCATAGTCTTGCTTGATTTTTTAACTTGTAATTTTTAATTAAGCTGTGAGTCACCTACCAATTTAAAGTGCGCAGTTTAGTGGTTTTTGAATATATTCACTAGGTATGTGACAATTCTACTATCTAATTCTAGAACAATTTTCATTGCCCCAGAAAGGAAACCCAGTGCCTTTTAGCAGTCACTCTCCATTCCCCCCTCCCCCCAATTGCTGGCAACCACTAATCTATTTTCTCTGTCTATGGATTTGCAAATTCTGGACATGTCATATAAATGGAATCAGGCAGTATATGTTGCCTTTTGTGTCTGGCTTCTTTCCTTTAAATGTTTTCAAGGCTCAAGGGGTGCCTGGGTGGCTCAGTCGTTAAGCATCTGTCTTCAGCTCAGGTCATGATCCCAGGGTCCTGGGATCCAGTCCTGCGTTGGGCTCTCTGCTCAGCAGGGTGTCTGCTTCTTCCTCTGACCTTCCCCCCTCTCATGCTGTCTCTCTCTCTCACTCTCTCTCTCTGAAATAAATAAATAAAATCTGAAAACTTCTCTTTAAAATAAATAATAAAAAATAAATGTTTTCAAGTTTCATTCAGGTTGTAGCACAAGACTTCATTCCTTTTTATGGCTGAAAATATTCCATTGTATGGACACACTGTATTTTATTTATTCTTGCTTGCTTGTTAAACTCAGTATATTAAGGCCAAATAATCCACTCTGTTCTTCCTTCAGGGACATTCTGTCAAATTTATGTTTTTGAATCTCATTTAGCTTTTTGATTTTTTATTCTTTAATTTAATAAGGTCCCTTTGAGTCCCCAGTTTTACTGCCCAAGGCAGTATTAGTTACACATGGAAGAAAAGGTCCAAGGCCAACCTTGCAAACCTGCCTTGAACGTTACCTGTTCCATTTTTTAAATAGGTATGTTTCATTATGTAAGGAATATAACAACCCCCTTTCATTCATTAGGTTTTCATGCCTCCAAAGTTTGGACACTCGCTGAATAGTCTTAAAGAGGAGTACTTCTCAAAGCATGCTAATTGGTTTTCTAAAGTAGTCCCAAGAGTCGGTGGAGGTGGACAAGGGTGCTTGATGGCAGATCCTCAGTTACTGCAAACCCCCCCTCCTGTCACTGATGGTGATCTTTTGTTCCCTCTTCATGAGGAGTAGACACACAGAGATGGCACATGGACATTTAAAAGAGCATGATTTGCTCCTGTGATCACGAGACATATTTGGGTTGGTGTCTCGGCTGTGCCTTTGCCAATCAGGTTGTACCCTGATTGTTTCATCTATGAAATGGAGGAGTAATCCCAGCCTTGTAGCGTTGTTGTGCTGTTTAAATGAAATAACTTCTGTAAAGCACTCACAAATAATGCCTGGCGTATGTTACATGCTCACTAAATGGTAGTTCTTATTCTCTTTAGACTCTTGAGAATTAAAAAGAGAAATAAGTGTTACAGTAGCCCCTGACCTCAAGGAGCTTAGTATTCTAACGGCAGAGACAAAACAATTGATAATCCTAAATTTAAGAACAAAATAAAAAACGTAGGACAATGTACTGAGAAGGCATAGAAAGTATAAAATAATATTTTCTATGTCATTTTAGTAAATTTGGGGCATAAGTTTAGGGGAAGTACCAATGATATCAGGAAAGAAATGTTTGTTTTACTCAAATACCCATAAGGAGTAGTCATTTCTGTGAGGGCTGGAACTCCATTCTTCGCACCTCTCTATGCCTAGAAGTACCTCATAAAATGACTCCACAGAGTGGTTTCCCAAGAGGTGTTTGCTGAATTGCTGCCTATTATAGCATTCTGGATACCTTGGTTCTCTTCTCACTGTCCATCCTCTCTGGGTGGTCTCTTATTTATGTCTGTGGGATCCACCCTCACTCTGACCAGCCTCACGTCTCTGCCTCGGGCCCAGACTTCTCTGCTAAGCTCCAGGCCTATGTGTCCAAGTGTTTGCCGCAAGTGTCCTACTAACTCCAGGTTGTGTTGTACCTGCAGCGCTGGTGTTCAAGTCTGAACTGTTCGTCTTTCTTTCCAAAATGATTCTCTCTCACATTTTTCCTGTCTTGGTTAGTGGGAAAAACCATTATCTACAGAGTTGCCTACATCACAGTTTGGGGCCAGAGGAATTCCCCCTTTCCCTTCCTACCCATACCAGATCAGAGATGTTTACATTCCTTTTTCTCCTTCTGGTCCTGGATCACCTCCAAGACAGGGTTCCTTGCTCATTACTTATTATCCCTGCCCAGCCCAAGGCCTGATCCGAGATACTCATGCTTGTGTTTTTAATAAATGTCTAATGAATAGGTATTTTTTTTCTATAGCTTTTCATTTTTTATTGAAAGGACACACACTCATGAATGTGTGTGTGTCTGTAAGCACATACATGTAGTGTTCACACAAGTCCTCCATGTTCACCAACTCTTTCCCAGTCCTTTAACTCCCTCAGTTGACTGGTGAGTCTTACGTTGTATGGGCCTACAGTCATGTGTCATTGTTACGGGGATGTGGGCTGAGAATTCTGCCATGATACCTCAAAATACCTTCTGGCCAGTTGAGCCACATACTCCATGCTGCCAAACCATTCTCAGACATTGCTCAACCATTTTCCTTCTCCTTTGTTAACAAATTTTCAAAAACTTAAAAAAACTAAAAAAATAGTAATAATAAAAGAAAGAGAGAAAAGAAAATCCTACCCTAAGAAATTATCCTGGCCTCGATGAGAATATAGTTTGGATTCCCAGTTGACCGTTTTCCATTTTGTCACTAGGATGTATTTGGAGAACAACAATAAATAACCCCCAAGTCCTGCTATTGTTTCTTTATGGTTTATGTTTCATGCTCTGCTGCTTGGCTGGCAGGGAGGGAGGCTTAGCTGACAAACCCAATTTCTGTAGCTGTGCTGATACCATACATGACTCAAAGCCACAGTGAAAAATCACAGTTCGGCCTCAGCCACATGTTTTTTGTTGTTCTTTTTGCTGAGAAACACACATGCATAGGCAAAGCAGTCCCATGTTTGCCAAGTGGGACCAAACAATCCTTGTGTGGAATGAAGAAAAATTGTGAAACCATAGCGGGTGAAATTATTTAAGCCATAAAAAGCAAATGACTTTGTTTCCCTGGATTGCTTGGCCTTTTAAGTGCCTCCTTTTGTGCGGTCTCCATCCCGCACGAAGCCTATTATGTTAATTAGTTGTTTTCTCATCCTAAGATTGTACTGAAATGGCGTGACTCTGTTAACGGACTTAGATGACTTCTCAAGGACAGCTTTTAGTTGTAAAAACTATTGTAAAAATAGCATCTCTCCAGAATCCAATTTTGTTCTTTCCCAATCACTTCCTAGGCCAATGTCTCGTTAGCTGTATAATTGATGCTGTTCTGCCTTTCTTGGCTCGTTGTTACTTCTGCCTGGTTTATGTTCCTTCAGTTTGGGTGTCAGCCAGAAATCCTACTCATTCCTCAATGTCCAACTTAAATGTCTCCTCCTCTGAAAAGCTTTTCAGGTTCATACTGTGCTTTGCTCATATTCTATCCTGCCTTCAAGTACCTAGTGTGTGCATAGTAGGTGTCTGATAAATCTTCATTAAGTTCATGTTAATAAGTGGCTCAGGAGATGGCTAACTTTATACTACCATGATCTTGTTTTTTATGGAAATGACAAAAACATTTTAAAAAGTTATTTTTTTAAAAGCCTCAACAGCATATATAGAAAACACAGGAGAAAGATATGTTGATTATAGAAAAAGATTTAAACACACTGTTGTGCGATTTAGAAAAACATATTTTTTTCTAAAGTATTGTAAATTTAGAAGGATTGTACAAATAAACAGGAAACACTATAGGGATGATACATGATAAGTAAACTGTGCTTTGGCAACTCATTGCTTCTTAGATACCACTGCATTATGTGTACAAATGCGGGAACAGTGATAAACAAAACCCAAACCTACTCATATTCATATTTAATACACATTTTAGGATTCCTGTTCAGCTAATATACTTTCTTACTTATATTTTACCTGGGTTCTTATTAAAGTTAGTTCTCCCTGATTGCTTGGAGGAGAAGTAGTTAAAAATAGGCTAGGAGTTAGGAGACTGCCAGTTCACATTTATGTTTGCTGCAGAGAAGCTGCAAATCATCTACTTTCAGCCCAAATAGGGTGGCCTATAGTTTTACAAACCAAAGCATGGTCATGGAATGCTAATTGCGGGAACTATCCCGTAGGAACCATGAGACAATCAGTTTGCTGGTCAACATTCAGAACCATAGTTGGAAATCATCCCCAGTTCTGTGATTTGTAATCAACAGGGAGGGGTTGAGTCCAGAGGTGGCTGAGAGTTTAGCCACAAAGGTGATTAAAGCATTGGGAATGAAGAACTAGGAAGGAATTTAAAGAAACTGGGATTAGTCAGTTTGGAAAGAAAGAGGGATAAAGGGCAATTTAATAGCCATCTTTGCCTATGAAAAGACTCAGCACAACACAGTGTTTTCCATCTCACCTGAGGACAACGCAAGAGGCTTAAACTATAGCATGAAGGATTTGGGACATAAGGAGGTATCTAGTAACAAGCAAAACTGGAGGAGACTACTGAGAAATATGGAAAATGGAATTTCCATCTCTGAGGATTAAAAATTATATATTCTGTTCTCTTTGGGTGTTTTGAGATGAGTCTTGCTTAATGACAATAGCATGGATTTGAGGGCCTCCTGGAATCCCATCAATCATGTGGTGTTTTTATTTTTAAAAGTTCCTTCATGGGTAGTAGGAGAGAAGCAAGTCAAGAAGCAATCAAGTCAAGAAGCAGTGTGAGGTAGAAGAAAGAGCACCAGGCCGAGAGTTGAGGGAGTTTGATTATCGTCTTGGGTGTACGGTAATTAATTGGGTGATCTTGTACTAATCACTTGACTCCGCTGTGGCTTAAGTTTTCTCATCTGCAAAATGAGGGGGCCCAGCTAAATGACTTAGAATGGAGTTTAAAAAATGGGAAACATCATATTTAGTAAACATAGGTTAAAAGCTTTCTCTGGGCCAGCCATTGAGCAAAACCCCTTTACAAATTATCTCACTTGTAGATCATCTGTCCAACCCATTCTATAGATGAGCCAACAGAGGGCCAGAAAGACTAAATGACTTGCCAGTGTATATGGCTGCAGTCAGAGCTGGGTAGACCCCAAATCTCCTGACTGCCAGTTCAGTACTCTTTCACTGAGCTAGACCTTTGATAATTATGCTCTGATTCAGTATTTGAGAATCATTTCTACACTTTTTTTAAATCTTCACTTCTCTTTTCTTCCTTACAGAAATGTTTATTGTGCCCTATTAATATGGTGGGCACTGTGCTAAGTGCTTGTTATAAAAATGGAACTTTGATGGAGACTTCAAGGATATTTAATTCAAGGAAAAAGTGTTTCAGATAGTAAAAGAGGCTTTTGGATTTTTCCAGGCACATAGATACCTTTAATGGTATAATTGTCTGTGGTCAGAGGCAGACTAACAAGAGGTAGAGGTACCTACCTTCTATGGCTTCATAAATTTCTCCTGCCTTTCTTTAAAGAGCCCCTTCCCCTTTTCCCCTCTTCTCCCAGACCCTCTGATATGGACCTCAACATGGCCGAAAGATAGGTGGAACTTTCTTAACTCCCAGGACCAGGGAGGACTGCACCCCTCCCCTGCACTGGGGCCCAAGGCTATCGTCAATCATTTAGTCTGAAGGTTCCCTGGGTTTAAATCCCTACTCTGCCACTCAGCAACTGTTGACCTCAGATAAGCTACTTAAGACATATGTGAAATGGGGGTAATGATACTGATATCTACGTCGGAGGGTGTTGTAAGGATTAAATGAAACAGTACCCGTGAGACTATGATTATTACTAAGAAAGCAATAAGTATTAGAACTCAATAAGTTTTAGCAGTTTTGATTTCCCGGACAGCAACACTACTCTCACCTCCTCGGGCAATGGTCTCTTCAACTAGTCCTGAGGAGGCCAGAGCCCTCCCAGGTCCTTTCACTTAACCTGTGCTTTCTTCCTGAAGATTAGTCTACTAGGGTATATGTCTGTTTGGGGACAGTATACAGATTGGTTATGTGTTCAGGTTCTATAGTCTGACCAACCTAAATTCGTATCTCTACTCTAATGTTTAATTGGAGAAAACTTTTAAGTATGGTGGACACACCTATGTAAAGGTTTTGTAACATATCAGCTGGGAATTCATGTATTTAATTTTGTTCCTATAGAATTGTTCTACAGGTTGTATTATTATGCCATTAATTATTATTGGTGACAGTAATGGTAGATTCTATGTATTAAGGGCCCACTCTGCCAGAACTGAGCTAAATGATTTGCATGTATTATATCTAATTTTTACAATAACCATGTAAAGTAAGTGGTCTCACCCCCATTTTAGAGATGAAAAAATGGAGACCAAGAGAAGGGAAATAACTTGTCCAAAGTCATGAGCTAGTAAATGGCAGAGCCAAAATTTAAACCCAGGTCTCTCTAGCTCAAAAGCCCAATGCCCATGATCTTTTTTACCATAGCTCCTTTTTTGCCATCCTAACTAAGACTAGAGGTCTTACCTCTGGGCCAGAAATAGGTTAGGTCATAATGGCTTCGTGGTCTTACTGGGAATGGTTTCTAGGCCTTACTTATAAGCTTAGTGAAAATGTTTCCTATTGTTGGCCAAAAATTCACACACTGTTTTAACTGATACTGAACCATTATTGTTAGTAGGAATATACAACCTTACTTTATTTTTGTCTCAATTCTCTTGCCTTTACCACAGTGTGAAAATGTGTTAAAACACTGAGAGGTGGGAGTATCTGGGTGACTCAGTCGGTTGAGCGTCTGCCTTCGGCTTGGATCGTGGTCTCAGGGTCCTGGGATTGAGCCCAGTATAGGGTTCCCTGGTCAGTGGGGAGCCTGCTTCTCCCTCTCCCTTTGCCTCCATGCCCCCCCAACCACGCTCACTCTCTCTAGTGCTCTCTGTCTCTCTCAAATAAATAAATAAAATCTAAAAAAAAAAAACCAAAACAAAAAAACACTGAGAGGTGTTATTTTTAGAACCAACTTTGATTTTTTTTTTTTTAAAGGAACATATTTCTATTTATCACTTTGTGTCTACCTATAACAGCTCCTGGCATATCAGAATTTTATAATATATATAGTATCATAACATATCATAAATTTGTGTAGAATGGAGTGAATGAATGAGATTTTAGTAGCTTTGTTTTAAAAGAACTTGATATAGTAAAACAAATTCTGAAGGCAGGTTAGATCATCTGTGCTCTAGATTTAGCCTGGCCGCTGTGTGGCTTATGTCAAGTAACTACTTCTTGAATGGCCCTCACATGGAGTTTGACTTTGCAAAATGATGGAATTTAATCTAAATGATTGCTAGTTCCTTTCCAGGTCTCAGCTTTTGTAGCTTTCTTTAGGCTATGTATGTGGAAATAAAGTATGATTATCTCAGTGACTCATCTGTAACCCTAGAAATTTGCAGATTTGGGAAGAAAACCCAATGTTCTCTGAAAATAACTACAGAAGTTCTTAACTTATAAACAAATAGGTTCCAAAAGTCTACTTGTTTCTAAGCCCCAAAAGATACTATTCATGCAACAGCTAATGTCTTTTGCTGATGGGCTAAATTGACGGAGACATAGCTTTATAATTTTGAAAATTCATAAATTGAAAGTGCACTTGTAAACAAACATCTATGGACAGCTGAGAATTAATTATTCTTTCTTACATCGAGTTGTTACATTTAAATCTTTTTATATTGACTTATAGTTATCATGCTGGCCAAACTAACATGTTTTAATGGCCAGGAGCTGGAGAACCTGGTCACTGTTGGCCTAATTATATACTTGGCTTAGCTTTGAATTCTTGGCGGTTAGGAGTTCTTATAAAACTATCTGGGAGGGACCTTTGTGAATAAGATGAGCAACACATTGCATTTTAGAATAGTATATGGTAAGAACCAAGGTGATGAAATAATGTTTGAGACTTCTAGATAATTCCCAGTATAGATAAGAATGTGGCATTACATAAGATGCTCCCCTGGCTTACTCATCTTCACGGTGACAGGAATTGTCATTTTCAAGGTCTCATATGCTGCAGGATGAGAAAGAAATGGCCCCATGGAGTAGACATCTACAGTAAAATCTGGGTTAATCTCACAGCCAGTTTCAGAGTAGAGCACTCTCCGGGATGTTGGGAATAACTAGGTCGCAGTCTCCAGTTCTGGGCTCGGCTACATTCCTGTAAGGCCCTAGGCATATGCTGAACAGTGTTTCCTCTTTGGTTGGTCAGTCACCCTGTCTCCAGACAGAGAGGCTGCCCCTGAAAACTGTAACCCATAGGGCAAGTATCCCAGCTCCAGTGTGGGAGACAAGCCTTCAGTCCGGGGCCAGGATCAGAGCTGTGTTGCAGATAGTTGTATCTGTGCATCCCAACCAGCTCTTTAGATTGCCTCACCTCTAGATTAATGGCTAGGATTTGACAGAATGGTTGTGACCACTTTCTGGGGCCATCGGAGGCCGGCCTACATCCTCATCTCACACTAAAATTTCAACTTTGACTAGGTTGAAATAACTTCTTTCATTTCTAGGACGTCACCGCATTCTACCCCTGCTCTTCAGAATAAGTTAAACATTTTCAACTGGGTGTCCAGGGCTGAGAAGGCATGGAGAATGAGCCTGTAGCCAGTTGAGAGGTTTACAAAAGTCATCAAATTTAGGACCATCTTACACAGTGACTTTTTGATTCAACGGAATGTGGATTGTATTAACAGACTTTTTGATTACAAGCAACAGAAACTAACTCTGGCTAACTTAAAGGAAAAAAAAAAAAAAGGCAATGTTTGAATGGATGTGGAGTAGGTCATAGAATTGAAGGAAAAGTAAAGCAGACAGATTTCCAGACCAGGACAGCTCTAGGAATACAAGAAACAGAAATGGATAGACAGTCACATCATAGTATCACTTCTGTGATGAATCCACTACAGACATTTTCTGATCTTTACTCTTCAGCTAATTATTCAAATTCCCAAGAGAGTGTCTGATTGGCTGGCTTGGGTTATAAGCCTACCCCTTGGCTTTGATGAGAGTGACTGACTTCAAACGAATCAGCAAGACAGATATTTCTGCTTCTATAGGCTGAGGGATTTATAACAAGAAGCCATATTGTGGGTAGTAGATTATAATAACAAAGGGGATTTTAAAATGAGGATGACACATTGATTTGGAATGTTTTCTCATCTGTATTTACTTATTCCTAAATATAGTCCTTTATGCTTTCTTTCTCAAGTGGAGGACCAGCTGCTGCCACCTTTTTCTTCTCTCTTTGCCTCTGTTCTTGATTTCTTTCTTTTCCTGAAGCACTCTACTCTAATCTACTCTTGTGTTTTCTCTCTAAAGCTTCTTTTCTCTAACCCTATTTCATCTCTCCCTTTCTTAACTTTATTTGGTCTTATAGTCCACACCTTCTATTCCTTTTCCTGAAATTCCCTTTCTTTCTCCTCTTCCAAATCAGCATTCTAGTGCCTCACTCCCAAGCTTTTTTCTCTTCACTGTTAATCCCCAATGTTTTTACTGACCTGTGGCCCAAATGGCACAATCCCCAAGGGCCCTCTCTCCATGTAAGTGCTGTGCAAAGCAGCAGTTATCATTGCTCAACAAGTGCCTTGTGATCCATGAATCAATGGGTAAGAACCCTGCCAGTGAAAGTTTATGTAGATATGTTTGTATGTATATAGAGACGTGCGACAGTGTCCAGGCAACTAGTTTGTTCAATGGAGAGATGCTTGGATTTTTTTCTTTTTTTTCTGGTAAGGAAGGGTTAACTTGAAAGCTTTGCCCAAATTTATTTCTTTTATTTTTTAATATTTGGAAAGAATTTTATTTATTTATTTGACAGAGACAGACACAGTGAGAGAGGGAGCACAAGCAGCGGGAGTGGGAAAGGGAGAAGCAGGCTTCCTGCTGAGCAGGGAACCCGATGCAGGGCTTGATCCCAGGACCCTGGGATCATGACCTGAGCCAAAGGCAGACGCTTAACGACTGAGCCACCCAGGCGCCCCCCAAATTTATTTCTTTATTAAGTTAATGGACAAGGTCCTAAGAAGTTACATAAGGAAAATAGATTATATTAAAGAGAGAAACAGGGACAAGAGACCAATAAACAATTAAGCATTAGCATATCCTGCTGACACACTATTGATAGCAGACACAAAGAATGTATTATGGATGCAGTGATAGAACAGAAAGCAGAACCAGGAAAGAGATGGCAATAAGTGGTAATAAAATCCAAGTGATTCATATGTTTAAATGAAAGAAAGGAGAAAGAGGGCAGTGTACATATGTGAAAGAGCAAGAAGGTGGAAATCAAGATATAGTGGTGGGAACAGATCAGAAATTTCGGAAGCTGTCCTTGCATTAATAAAATATCACCATCACGTGTTAAACAACAAACAGCGAATATGCAATTATACTGCTCAGATGCAGTGTCTGTAGTATTTTAGGAAAATAGAAGCCAGACAATATTAGAGTAGTATCTTTAAAAAATTTAATTTCAAAAATCAAATCCTTGATAAAAGGAATTTTGGAAGAATTCAAATAGATGAAATGAGGAACAGTGGTAAGTGATACAGCTCTTGAGTAGGAAAAGCGATTTAAATGGTACTACCAGTTTAACAGTTGTCAAAAAAGAGAAGCAAATGGTCCTGTATACCTTGAGTGTCAAGGGATAAACCTGGTCTAAAAAAGAGCAGACCCACCTGCTGTTTGCCAAGTCCTTTGCTAGGTGCTTTACATATACTTCTGATTTAAACCTCACTATACATAAAAGTGAAGCCAAGGGCCCAGAATGATATCCATTGGGAGGAAAAAGCAGAGGGAATTTTCTGAGCCAGTTCCAAAGTCATAACACTAAGGGGGAATAACTTCAGTTTTGTCAAGTCAGAGTGAAAAGCCAAAGGCAGCAGACATAGGATATTGTTAGAGGTAAATCACCCAGCTCAGATTGTTTTGTCTTTACTGCAAGGTCAGAGGACTACAGCACGCCGGCCAAATGTTTTCAACCATGGAAATCCCCTAACTTTCCAATGGCTGCAATCCCATAGCTCCGAAGTTTTACTCACAGGATGGCTCTCTTCCAGCTTTCAAATCTCTTCAAGTTGATTAATCATTTTCTTCTTCTGACTCATTCAGGTCTCTAGAACATAGCTGTAGGTACTGGATAGGCTGTTTAGATCAAGGAGGTCAGATAAATTGGCTTGTTGGTCTATAGAAAAACCTAGAAGATATTGCCAAAACATTTAAGCACACTGTCCTCAGATGCTAGTATATGGGCTATGGCTGAAGGCCATTGGCTCATTCATGTGTTTGAAGTAGAATAGTTTCTTGTGCATTAGGAAACCTAGGTATGTGTGGGTATTTTAGTTCCTTAATGTAAGGTTTAGTATTATAGGCCACTTAGCCAGTAAAATTCCATTATGACAGCTTATATTTATATCTCTTTAGATGGACTATGGGTCAGATCATAGCCCCCTAATAATAATAACAGCAAACACACATATACTGCTTATTATTTGTCAGGCACTATACTAATTGTTTTCCCTAAGAGACTCTTATTTGCAGGACTAAAAGGTTAGTTCTGGTTATCTAAGCCAAGGCCATATATATATCGATTACATTATTTCATCTGGCCAATATTTCTCATCATGAAATTTATTTTAGAAGAAATATTTATTTTTAGATTCATGATGATATTTTTAAATTATACTGGAAAGTCTGCTTCTCTTGCTTTTGTAATGTTTTAATTTCCTGGTTTATTCATTCAATTCAAGACATTTATTAAGCACCCATGTGTACTGGTCATGGAGACATCACCCCGACGTGAAGTTACATGTTGTGTTAGTGCTTTGAGATTGATATAAGCAAAATACTTTGAGAAAGCACAGGGGAAGCAGCACATACTTCTGCAAAGGAAACACTTGAGTTGGAACTTCAAGAATATATAGAAAGTGTCCAGACTGACAAAGCGGGGGAGGAGCATCCTCAATAGAGGGAAGAGCATGTGTAAATACAAAGAGGTATGAAAGAGCATAGCATGTTTAGGGTAGAATAAGACATTTTAAAAAATGGGGCTGTGGCAAAAAAATGAGACAAAATAGAGTAAGCTGGGGTAAGCTGGTGATGGACCTTGTATAGCACACTAAGACATTAACCTGTAAGCTCACGGAAGTTTTAAAAAAGAGTAACTCCATTTGATTATGTTTTCAAGGAAGAAAATTCTGATAATAGTGTAGAATGGGAGAAGAGGGTAAACAAGGGACTGGTTAGAAAGCTGTTGCATAGTCTAGAAGTGGCCGTGGGGGCTGGGGGCAAAAAGGTAAGGGGACAGATTTGAGACGCGTCTCAGAAGTCAAACGGGCAGACTGTAAAGACTGGTTAGGTACAGGGCTGGAGGTAGGGACCCAGGGTAGGGACTTGGGTCTCTTGATGGATCACGATGCTTTCAATAAGAAATTCAGAGGAAAGGCAGCCTTGTGGAGTTGACTTGACATGTTGAGTTGAAATTAAGGTGCTAATGAGGTGAGACATTGGGGTAAAGAAGTCCAGGGGGCCGTCAGAGCATAGGTCAAGAAAGAGATCAGCTGAGCAGTACCTGAAGTACTTGAAGCTGATTAGATCCATGAAGCAGAAGAGGAAGGGGGCCAGTAGAGAGTATATTCTGTTCAGACTATAGATCAGGAATCTATTCATGCTGTGTCAAGAGTTTTAGGGATCACTAATTGGCTGTTTCACAACCGTGTTTGTTGTTTCTATGCGAGACATACTTTGGATTCTGTTTTATTTTTCTACACATGACTAATACATTTCTTAATGAGGTTGGAAGCCTCAGTCAAAGGCTAGCAGGACACTGACCCCCTGTAGGCCGTTATCTGTGTGTGCTGTTTTGGGGAGGAGCTGGAGAATTGTTCTCAGAGACACAGAAACACATGTTCCCACTCAGCTTTCCCCGGGTGACCTGGATTCCAAACGACTGCCGGCCCTATAGAAATTTGCAGGCATCCACACAAAAGGAGTGTCATTTGTATGCAGCCCCTTAACTAATTGTAACAGTCTGTTCCCGAGTCTCTGAGAAAGCACACAAATTGCTTCTCCAGTGCTTGTTCTTTTTCAGGGACACCTGTATGACCCTTCATCAAATCAGCTGACCCCTCCCCCTGCTATTTCAATTATGTGAGCAGTGATGTATCTGCCACAAAAACTCCCTGTCCTAGGAAATTTCTTCAGAAGAGAATTATTGAAAAAAGTATTTCTGCTTTTGAGCCAACTCGGATTTAAATCTCTTCCAGCCTACAGAGCACCTGGATTCAAGTGTCTGTTCCCCCCTGACTCGGGAAGAATGGGCTGCATCTTGAACTGAAGCTCATAAGCACATTTAGAAACTCTTGAGTCTATTTCCTCCCGCTGTTCACTGCAGCAATGAAAAATAAACGAATTCAGATAGTCCAGAGCCAGTCTTAAGTATCACAAGATGGGGCCCAGCAGTGTGCTAACAGCAAAGGAAAGGTGCATGTACTGATTCAAGGTCACAAGCTGGTGATCATGGGATCCACTGGTCCACAGACATATTTTACTTTGATGTCTCAATGATGTCTTTAAGAAAATATGAATTCAGCATCAGTATTAAAAAATTGAGACTTATATAAAAATCCAGTTTTTTGACTTCTGCTAAAAATTGGAAGATCTACAACATTGGGCTGCATTCTTGTAGGTTGACAACTGATAGACCTGCATAACTCTTCCCCCTTTAGAGTGGGCATGCCTCCGCTATTTGCCAAAGTCCCCACTGCTTCCTACTTTTCTTATACTTGACCCACCTCACTCATATGTTTCATGCCTTGCCTGTGTAGGCTTTTCTTTGTAGGCTCTACTTGCAAAATTATTTAGAACCCTTAAAAGTTATATGATGTTTTAAAATGTATCGAGTCTTTATTGAGATATAATTAAGATAATAATTCACATACTAGAAAAGTCACACAGGTAAAGTGGAAAATTCAGTATTTTTTTTGGTTTATTTGGAGTTCTGCAACTATTACCACTATTGAATTAAAACAAATTTCCACCCCCAAAAGAAATCCTGTACCCATTAGCAGTTACTTCCTATTCCTCCACCCCCACCCTCTGCCCCACCGCTAGGCAACCACTAATCTACTTTCTGTCTCCATGGAGTTGGGTTGTTTCCACTTTTTAGCTATTACAAATAATGCTTCTATGAACATTTGTATACAAATTTTTGCAAAGACATATGTTTTCATTTCCCTTGGGAGTATCCCTAGGAGTGGCAATGTTGGGTCTTTTTTGGCCGGGGGGTGGTCTTATGTTAACTCTATGTTTTAACATTTTGAGGAACTGCCAAATTGCTTTCCAGAGTGGCAATACCATTTTACATTTCCACCATCAGTGTGTGAGGCTTCCAGTTTATCCACATCCTCAACAGCACTTTTTATTGTCCGTCTTGCAGCCATGCTAGTTGTTGTGAATTGGTATTTCAATGTGGATTTGATTTAAATGTATGTGTGTGTATATATACACACACACACACTTTTTTTTTTTTTTTTTTTTTTTACACAATGGAATTCGTTACTTTTTATAAGGAAATATTGCTGGTAGATTATGCTAACCCTCACTCATCACTGGAACTCTCAGCTTGGTCTCAACTCTTACGGCCAGACCACATCCCGTACTGCTATATTACCCCGGGTTGTGGTCTGCAGAGCCCTCATGAATGGGATTAGTGCCCTTATAGAGGAGCCCCCAGGGAGCTCTGTTGCTCTTTCTGCCATGTGAGGGTACAATGAGAAGCAGGGAGTCTGCAGCCTGGAAAAGAACCAGAACCCGACCCTGCTAGTGCCCTGGTCTTGGACTTCCCAGCCTCCAGAACTGTCAGAAATAAATTTCTGGGGGCGCCTGGGTGGCTCAGTTGGTTAAACGACTGCCTTCGGCTCGGGTCATGATCCTGGAGTCCCGGGATCGAGTCCCGCATTGGGCTCCCTGCTCGGCAGGGAGTCTGCTTCTCCCTCTGACCCTATCCCCTCTCATGTGTTCTCTCTCTCTCATTCTCTCTCTCTCAAATAAATAAATAAAATCTTTAAAAAAAAAAAAAAAAAGAAAGAAATTTCTGTTGTTCTTGAACCACCCAGTTAACTGTAGTTTGTTAGAGCAGCCCCAGCAGACCAAGACACTGACCTTCTGTGGAAAGGGGCAGTTGTCCCGCTCCAGACTCAGGTTCTACTTCTGCCCAAGAAGCTGCACTTCTCCATAGTCCTTTTTTTCCCCCTCTTTCTCTCATTGAGCCCTAGGACCCCACTCTAGTACCCAACTTTGATATATTTTCTTCGTCTCACTACTCTCTTCTTTTGTCCACTGCTCTCTCTCTTCTTTCACTCTTTCTCACTTCCATCTACCCATTCCGGCAGTCCCGCCCAGGGGTACTGATCCAGTCCTGAGACTCTGGAGTCTTCTTTGTAATCATTTCCAGCCAGAAGAACCAGACGAGGCCGCTTTGTTCAGCAGAGTCTGTTATAATCATCAGATGTTTCAACAATCTCCTTTCAAATATTCTGTTCCATTTTCCCCTTACCTATACTTTACTGACAAGGTTTGTAGTTGAGCAAATTTGGCCTCCCTGAGTATAATTCAATATCTTAACAGAAAAACGGAAGGTCTCAGGTTGGATGTGTAAAAGCTACCTTAGCCACATTGTTCTGGCCCACTACATCTTTTATTTTTACATAGTCTACCAGGCCAGAGTCGGACCACGAGAGCGTCCACATAGGCATCTGGAGCAGAGAGACCTTTTTTGCTAAGCGTGACACTGAAATTGTGCAGGAACCCCCAGCCCCTATCAGCAGCAGTGGTTTTTATAGGGCACCCCTTATTACCCTGGGCGTTATATCTGCAATCATAAAGACCGCCTTGGATCTTGCATTTCCTTCACCTCAGAACCGGCCTCATTGTATGTAGCTGGAGCCACAGCCCATGCCTGTTGTGGCCTTAATGAGTAGGATGACTTAAAACAGCACCTTTCACCCCAGGATCTGGAAGCCTTTAACGGCCTCAACTCCACGCTTCTTACACAACCCCTTAAGGATGGACAGACGATAAACAGGAACTTCTGGTGACTGTCTCTTTGGGGAGAATTCACAGAAAGAGAAGATGGTATGCACTAGCAGCAGAGACCACGAGCACTCCACAGTCCTGTGAGTGTCCAGTGTGCTGCTTCAACAGCATATGCATAATCAATACTTTCTTACCTAATACCTCTTTAGAAGTGCTTTACTTATCAACTGCTAGGAGCTAAAATGGTAATAAAGGATGATATTTCTCTAAAGAAGTTAGAGGTTTCAACTGGCACAGGAACTGGCTCTTTATGGTGAGTCACTACGAGAATAAAGATAAAGTGTCCAGAGTACAAAAGGCCTTTTGTTTTTACGTGGCCTAGTATTTGCTCACATCCCTGCCTTCATTTACTTCTCAAGAAAACAGGTTCTGTTCTCATACCCATCCCAACTCACTCATAAATGATGCCAGAACTCAAGGACTTTAACCCATGAAAACTTGCCTTGATGTTTTTCTTTCTGTAGATGTATAGAACTGTTTGTTCTTGTTTTTTTCCAGCTGAACCTATCAGAGAATGAAAGGTTATCTGTCTTACCTTTGTGTTAGCTAGAATGGGAAGAAGCCGAGAAGGAAAAGCAAAGGACCTAGCATTTGCTTCACCTCAGGCACTGTGTTGGTCACTTTACATGGATTATCTCATTAAACTAACATAAAACCCAATTCTTCTGTGTCTGCTGCAAAGCCATTCCAGTGAGCTTGCCATCTTTGCATGTTTTTCACTTGTTCTGTTAGCCAGTAGCTGTATGTTATCACAACTTTACACTCCAAGCTCCCCAGGGCCTCTTCTATGACATCTTCTTGTCTTTCCCTTTCAGTGGGGCTCTGGTACATTGACAAACCCAAATGGTACGTTCTTCCTTCTTGTAAGCTGCTAGTTAGCATTGGGACCCAGCATTGAATAACTTTCTTTTTCTCTCTCCATTTCTTTCTCTCTCTTTGTATTCTTCCTTTGTTATGAGAAAAATATATTAATGCTCTTCTAAAATTGTCAATCATAATGTCATGAAAAAATACTTGGTTTCATCATTTTGGCTAAGTCTAATAAATACAGGTTCCATTTAGATTTAAGTTCTTTGGGGTCTCAGATTTTATTTATTATTTATTATTTATTTATTTGAGAGAGGAAGAGAAGAAGAAAAGGAGGAGCAGAGGGAGAGGGACAAGCAGACTCCATCCTGAGCGCAGAGCCCAATGCGGGGCTCAATCCCATGACCCTGAGATCATGACCTGAGCCGAAACTGAGAGTTGGACGCTCAACTGATTGAGCCTCCCAGTCACCCCAGATTTTATTTTTTAAAAACTTGTTTCTGCCCACCTTCTGTCCACCTCACCCCAGGCAGCTCAGCCCATGTCTATTTCCCCACCAGTCAAAAGACCATCACATGGTTCCCCTGCCCCATCATGTCTCTCTCTTCATGAATTCTGGAGTCAGAATTCATACTCCGTCCCCATCACTTCTGAGCTGTGCGACCTTGGGCACACACTGCCTCATTTTCCCTATTGAAGGACACTCGCTGGGTTATTATCAGGGTTAAATGACCTGTAGTATCCACGCCATCTCCAGATCGCCCCTGCTTGGGTCAACGCTCTACGCAGCTGACATATCAGTTTGTCTCAGCCTGGCCACACCTTGCCTCTGAAGCTCCTCTGGTCCCCACCTCCTGTGCTTTGGCTCTGAGGTCCATCCAGGCTAGTCCTCACCGTCCTTTCCAGACCCATCTCTCCCTACTCCCTCGCATAAACTCCCGTCCTCCAGCCAGTCTGGGCTAGTCATCATTCCCTAAAGATGCATTTGCCTTTTACACATTACACTTGGCTTATTCCATCCTGTTTGTCCTGGGTGAGTTTCTTTTCTCATCTTTGCTTGTCAAAAATCCATCACCCTTCAAGTACCCTCCCTAGCCACCCTAGCTAGGGAGCAGAGGTGACCTCCAGTCTCTGAACTGGATAGTCTGCTGGATGGTACAGCAGATTGCCCGGAAAATGAAAATAATAGCAGATCTCATTTCCCCTTCTAGGTTGTAAGCCCCAAGAAGGTAGGAAGTCTACTTTTTCATACATGTCAGTGCTTAATAAATATTGAACAAATAAATAATAAAGCTCTCTTTGTCACCATTTTGTCTTCTCAGTTTGAATTTGATCGTTTCCTCTAATGTCCACACAGAGGAAGATAGAGTATATGTGCAATCAGGATTCTGCCCTACTTCATCAACACATACTTTTTGAGTCCCTGCTAAATGTTAGAAACTATGCTAATTGCTGAAGTTAAAAATAAGAATTATAGCTACAATTTATTGATCCCTTCCTCAGTGTTCGACACCATGCTAAGTACTTGTCACAATTTTTTACTTAATACTAATGACAACCTTATGAGGAAGATATTATTATCAGTGTATTATCATGTAAACTATAGGCCAGAGAAGTTACTAGCTTGTTCAGGTTCACCCAGCTCTGGTCATTGGTAGAGCCAAGATTTGAACCCAGGTTGTCTACCCCCAAACCTGTGGTCTTAACCAGATAAATAAGATATAGTTCCGTTGAGTTACTAAGTGTCCAGTAGCAAAGATATGTGGGCTGGTCCACACCTTCTTCTCTGACTTCATCTCCTAACACTGCACTTTAACCACCTGGCCTTCCCGCTGTCCCTTCAGCCTGCCAGACTTGTTCCTGCCTCAGGACTCTTGCATCTGCAGTAGTCCATTCCCGCCTGGAATGCTCTCAAACCTGATCTTCACAGCTGCATGTCTCATCATCTTGGCTAGAAAGTCATCTTCTAGAGACTTCCCTGGACTTCCCAGCTAACGTAGCACTCCTCTTTCTCACCTCCTCGATACACTCTGTACCCTGATTACCCTGTTTTATTTTCTTCTGGCCATTTATCACTGTGTGAATTGATCACATTTACTTGCTTATATATATATATATATATATATACTGTCTGTTCCCTGCTGGAATTGAAGCCCAGCAGCAACAGGGATTTACTCAGCACTGTATCCCCAAGATCCATAATAGGTGTTTAATAAATATTTGTTGTATGTTGATGGGGTACCCAATAGGCTCAGTCATTTAAGTGTCTGACTCTTGGTCTCAGCTCAGGTCTTGATCTCCGGGTCATGAGTTCAAGCCCCGCGTTGGGCTCCACACTCGACATGGAGCCTACTTAAAAAATACATACATACATACATACATACGTACATACATAAATATTTGTTATGTGTTGAGTGAATGAATGAAGTTTGGAGCAGTTAACTGCTTCAGGTTGGGTTCTGCAAAAGCAGATACTGGGTAGACTTTGGATACAAGATGTTGCAGGGATCAATGCTTGTGAAAGGAAGGGAAAGGAACAGGATTGAGCAGAGGGAGGAACTGAGCTGTGATACAGACCCAACAGAGCTTCAGCCAATCCTGCAACAAGTTCTGGAGTACATGAAACTTTAAAAAGTACCCCCACTAGACTAATAAAGAACTATCATTATGGTTTAAAATCAGGTTCACTCTAGAACGTTCTGTGGCCTTTATACCCACCCCCTCCCCCACTGTGCCTCTCAGTTAAGGGATGTGATCTACTCCTACAAGGGCATGACCTCGGGCAAGGAGGCCCTTTAAAACTGAGGCTGACCCTAAAGGAGCTCATGTTGGAGGCCATCTGCTGACCATAGACCCCATGGCTATACAACAAGTCCTTCCTTGAAGGGACCTTTGGACAGTGAACTTTAATATCTACCATCTAATGATACCATAAGTAGTGTGTACCTTATGCATTATTATCACTGTTATTTTTTTTTTAAAGATTTTATTTATTTATTTGAGACACAGAGATACAGAGAGAGAGAGCATGAGCAGGGGGGAGGCAGAGGGAGAAGGAGAAGCAGGCTCCCCGCTGAGCCAGAAGCCCGATGTAGGGCTCAATCCCAGGACCCTGGGATCATGACCTGAGCCGAAGGCAGACGCTTAACCATCTGAGCCACCCAGGCGCCCCTATTATCACTGTTACTAATTTGAGACATGATCATCAGAATTAATTTATATCTAAAAGCTGGGACTTTATACGACAGATTTTAAAGCAAATTGGTACTGGTTACTTTTAAATCACGCATTGCCTTGATTCACATATGATAATCGATGACATTTCTTTCCCCTTTTTTGTAGCCACAATATTTGGTATTATAATTTTTGAAAATGCACCCAAACTTGCCTAGAATTATCATGCCTGCTTTCTAGTTAGTGACATATCTTCAAGCTGATAACATTTTTTAGGCTTTGCAAGTTCTGGTAAACTGAAGTTTCTTTTTTTTCTTCTATAAAGTATTGTTCAAATTTTTTCCTAGGGTAAATTTTCTTATACAAATCTTTAGTCAAAAAGCAACTTTCTGCATGATTTCATATTTTTGATAGTTTCTCTTTTTGATTAGGTCACCGGCATGTGAGAATTAATGTGTAACATAATGATGAAGTTGTCACGCTTGGTGTTATTTGTATTTTCTAAGGTCTAGAGCTTGCTGATTTTTTTGATCCAGTCTTTTCCTTCCTTGGGGAATTAAGTTTCCCTTTGTTCACTTATTTATAGCTCTGCTGTGGGCATGGTTTGGAGCTTTGGTTTTCATTGCTTCAATTGCTCTATAGTAATTGACATACTATACACATTCCAGGTCCCATGTTCCATTTACATATGGACATACACTACTTGATGACTCAAATAGACTATAATGAATCCCCTTTATTCTGGGATATCTTTGGGATTCTGGCTCACTGTGTTGGTTTGTTCTCCTTAAACATGGGAACGACAGCATTGAGTATTGGAAACAACTGACCTTTTATTTCTGCTGGCATTTCATCACCATGGGTGCATCCCGATCTAATTATGTGTTGATTTGTAATCAACAGAAGCTTCCTCTCATTTAATTTTCTGCTGACTTTATTTTCTCCCTGTTTGGAAACCTCCAGGATTATTATATCAATTGCAATTTCTTAAACAGGTTTCCTTTCATGTTGGCCTGCTTCCAGCCTATTATTTATCTGTTCATTTACTCTGTCAACCCATGTTATTTGTTTAAAAGAGTAAAAAACAAAACAAAAATGCTGGTATGTTGGCAGGCTCTGTGCTGTCATCTAAAATGTTACGGAAATAACTATGTTGTTACTGCTTGCTATGAATTATCTCAGTGGCCCACAAATCTCTGGTATATAAGATGTACTTGAACTTAAGGAAAAAAAAGTCTTAACCAGAATCCTCACTGAAGTCTGATTTGGCTACAATAAGAATTCATCAAAAACATAGAAGCTGCATTTCCTAGGAAATTGAGGCTTTTTCCTGTATTTAGGAATGGTAAAGGATACGCCCAAGAACTTGGAACAGATACAGCATTGGCAGACAAACAAAAGATCTGTAGGGTAGGACTTCCTTTTTATTCCCTGAGCTCTCTCTCCCATTGTCTCAGGGAAGATGGGGCAAATACCCAGACAGAAGCTGCTTCAGTTTTGTCTTTTATTGATAGGCTGCTTGTGTTCAGTGATTTCTCTGGCCCATAGTGTCTGCTGGACAGTTGGAGGCTTTTTGAAGCCATTGTATTGTTGGAGAATAATTAGGGTGAATGAAGCAGGGGGTAGGGGTTAACAACAATTCTTTGTTGCAAGCAATTGCTAGTCTTGGCATCAGTATTGGTAACAAGGCCAATCTACTGGAAGGAATCGAAACAAAAGATGGAAAGGTTGCGGTTGGTTTGTCTAATCCATCCAGCAAATCCACCCATGCATGGCCATTGTGCCCTGTGAGCTCTCTGGAAATGCCTTTGGTCACACTGCATTCCAAGCCAATGGGTGGGTGATCTCTGGGCAGTCTTGTACATGAATTTCCTAGAATGCTTCCCATAGCCAAAAAAAAAAAAAGGGGGGGGGGAATGCACAGGTGTTGCCTTGGCAATTAATCAGCATACTTCATAAAGAAAATAATCTCCTAACGTTTGGATAGTTGAATGAGGGAGGTATGAAAGGCTTATCATCTTTCTTTTCAAAGGAGTTGTTGGAGAATATCCTAACACAAAAGAGCTGAGATGTGTTGATTGACACCAAGGTGAAAACACCTAGGCAAAACTGTGGCCCATGTCCTCATTGTCTCCTCCATCCTCTCTAGGCCATCAGGCTTTGTCCTGCTCCTAGGGGTCTTAATTCCACTCATATTGTGATCTAGAGGAGCCCCAGGCAGGGTGAGGTCCAGCAAATTGGGGTGGCTATAAATTTAATACTTCAGAGGAAGTGGTTCTTTCTGAAAGGCTTTGTAAACTGGATGCCTATTTCTCCTCCCCCATTTGGGGAACTGGACCTTCTGCTATGTTTGAGTCAAGTAGACTTCCAGCCATGGTTGATCAGATTTGTAATATATCAATGGCACATGGCAGTGGTGCCTTACATGGGGACCCAGTTGTCTACTTGGAGCCCATCATTCAGATTTTATAGCACTGGTGGGATTTACAAGTGTGTGATGCTGCTTACGTCCGTCTCCCAACCTTCCCAACCCAACCTTTCCAACAGGGGTTCCCAAGCATGGAGAGGCCTGCCTCAAATAGTTGTTTCAAATTGTACAACAAAAGTTATCCTGTATATCTTTTCCTGTCGCTTATCGAAAAGGACCGAAACACAGAAGTGGTTTGGGAGTGGAGGGAGGCAGGCTTGTCTCCAAGGAGATTTCTGACCTTAGACACTTACCCCCAAAAGGTGAATTGCTGCTCTCACATATTGAACAGGGCTCTAATCCCATAGTCTGACTTAAACCAATGATGACTTAAATTTGTAATCTCAAACCAGGAACGTTCAAGATCTCTACTAAACCCTGAGCCATGAGGCAGAGGTGGTATTCACCTATGTTATTTTGAGAGTCTATCTGACTCTATGGGGTCTGTGTGTTTAAGTGAGGAGGGCTGGTTGTCAGGGAATGGGGGAAGGTGGTGTGGGGAGTAAGGGGGGGGACAGCAGCATGCTTATTTTCAGTTTGTCAGCTGTCCTGGAAAACTGCCAAAATGAATGAGCTACAACAAGCCTTCAGGGTTTTTGTAAGCCAAGGGGAGGCAAAGCCACTCCTTTTAAAAGGCGCTGTGGAATTTAGACTTAAAGTTTCATGTGTATTTAGTTTGGGGCAAATGTGAAATCCCAGAACTTTCCTCAGAAAAATGTTAGCTCCCAGGAATGCAGAGTGGGCCTAACTCTGTGGACAGAAGTGTGTCTTGAGGGAGAAAAAAAAGAGTCCAACACCACCTTTCCATTCAGCCTCCTGGCTCTGTTTGGCCAGTGGAGAAAGATTGATGAGAACCCTGATTAAGTTTGTTTCCATGGCCTCCAGCAGATTATTGGCAAGGCCTGAAAAAATCCTTTTGATATGGGTGGTGGGAGTTCCAGTAGATGGGGGAAGGGGAAGGACTAAATCTTCCTGGCCCCAATGTGCCACGATGAACACAAACATAGCAGCTGGGGGTGGGACTGAGCAAAGCTGAGCAGTTTTTACTTGACTAGGCACCGGCATCACCCTAAGGGAGAGGGAGTCTGGGACATTTAAAATAAGGTGGCTTCCATATGGCAAGAAGAGCTTGTAAACCCAGTGTGGTTATGATTTCTCAAAGAGAAGTCAATGGCTGGCTTTTTCTAGGCATGAGTGGTATCCTTTATTGACAATCATGTTCTGAGTTTGATCCCTCTGCAATGTGACTTTGGTCTGATGTTCACAAAATGAAAACTCCAGGCTGTTTGTGCTGTACTCCCGAGTCATGTTGACACTTGTAGGGAGGGAGGAAATCTGGATAAACAGAACTCTTTTCTTGGCATTGTTAAAAATATTACTGAAAAGAGCAAGAAGTGTTTTCAGAGCTAAATGGAAGCAAAATCTTCCTTCGGAATTTTGAAAGCCTAGGTAGGTGGCTGGGTAAGCACTTTCCTGCACCCTGTTGATTTTAGCCCACGGTGGTTTCTGAACAGCTTGAAGAGATTCTGGTAGAGGACACACAAACACCCCTTCTGCAGTGGGCCATCCCTCCTGAGGTTGTCCCTCCTGTCCGGTGACTGGAAATTTGTATAACTTTTCTCAAGAAATACAGCAAAGCTCGTCTACTCTGAGCTTTGAATTTCACTATCAAAAGCGGAAGAACAACTTTTCATTCTAGAACTGGAAGGAGTGTTTTTTTAATTCTACCCCTTACTTTTTGCACATTTGGAAACTGAAATTGAGAGCAGTTAAGTGACTTGCCTGCAGTTGCCTGACTTGGTTAATGCGGGAACAGAAATGAAAAACTAGAGTTCCTGATGTTTGGTTGATCATCACCGTGCAGGCTATGCCCACCAGAGGGAAAGTTCAGTTCAGGCTCTCTGTCACTTTAAGAACTTGGACGACTATATCAATCTTAGTAGAAACAGCTAATCAAGATAACCTTATCATTCTCAAGGGAACATAATTTTAAGGAGAAACATTTGGAGTAACCGGATTTTAAAGTATAATGCTCATTCTTCATTAGTCTAGTAGGGGGATATTTTCATATGTTGCATGAATATTTGAACATTTCTTACTTAATATTTCTTTTAGCCATAAAAGCACCTTATTTGAGGGTAAACACTAGCACTCTAGGACAAGTTGGTTACACAAGCCCTTTGCACAGGGGGCCACATATGTGTCCGTGGCAGCCATAAACCAGAGAAGGAATAATAAATGGTCTTCATAATGCTTTATAGTTGACAGAATGCCCTCACTTACATTACCTAATGGACCCTCTAGGACAGTTTTGTGAAAGTAGGAAGAATAGACGTAAGTACAGTTGTTTTCTAGTAAAGCAGATCGGAGCTCAGCGATCCTGAGTGGTTTACCCAGCCCAGCTAGGAAGCTACGGAACTGGGACTCAAACTCAAGACTTTCTTTCAAAGTCACAGCCTATTTCATGACCTCCGCATATGTTAGCTATAGAAGTGATAATGCCTTAAATAGAAATCCCTGTTTTCTCTGTTTGCTTTTTCTTCTCTTCTCCAGGGCAGAAAGTGCAGGGGCTGTGCCGTCCCTGCCCAGTCCTAGGCGGTTTTGCTTTGTGGTTTGTATTATCATATTTGTGGTATTTACCTTACATGGAGGTATTGCCCTTACCTTACATTCCTCCTTACATGGAGGCATAGGATTTTTAAAAAATCATTAAAATGGGTTTTCAAGGTTATACTCCTTTCTCCTTTACATCCGAAACTGCAGACCTAATGCTCTCTGGCTTTCCTTTCAAATGAGAAAAGGACTTTTGTAAATGTTGGTGATGCCTCCCCAGGCTGGTAGCATAAGTGAAGGGTGTTCTTTTTTAGAAAAGAAAAAAAACGCAATTAGCCATGTTCTCCCTTCTCTTTCCTCTTTTAACGCAAGTGGTCATTTGTTTGTTTTCATGTACAACACTAGGTGGCAGAATGACTACACCACAAAGTAGGGTCTCCTTTGTTTCTTGCTGCTCCCGGTGGAGGGACCAGAGCAGTGAGGCAGAAGCCCTCTGTGTCTGCGTGACATCGGACCAGACAACCTGGCCAGCATTTTCTTGACAGGGAACTGGCTGCAGTGGTTCTAAAACATATGCTTCCAAGATACTGCCTTTAAGGTTTCCCTCTTTCTTTCTCTCCTCTGTCCCCCCACCCCCCGCCCAGCTCCCCAGCATTTTAATTTGTCTGCCCCATTGCCTTCCCGTAGCAGAGGGCAGACAGGGCCTGCAGGCAGCTTCTTCGAAATGGCAGATTGGGGTGGATGCCCCCAGCGGCACTGGCACTCTTGCCCTGAGTGCCCGCGGCTCGTCGAGGGTCGAGGGTCGGGGCTGGGGGAGGTGGGGAGAGGCACCTGAGCCCTTGCCCTGGGTCGTGCCTGTGGCCCTGGCAGCAGCGGCCGAGCCGGGTCAGCCAGAAGACGCTGCCCTCACCGACTCAGGTATACAAAACAGGTTTTTGTTTCTCAAGAGCCGCCGGACGGTGGTTCAGCTCATTAGCTTTGTTAGAAATACTGCTGCATGGTGTGGGGAACGTTGCCTCCAGTTTTTTTTCCCCTGGTGATTTGCTGGTGTCTCCGCACCCTCCAAGTGTCTGTCCCCCCGGGTGCCCCTTGTGCCACAGGAAGCCCGAGGCTCAGGAAAACGGCAGCACCAGGTGTGTCCTTCCATGCTGTGAAGAGTGGGAACTTGGGGTCCAGAAATACTTCTTGGAGTTTTTGCTGAAAAGGGAAAGAGTAGCATTAAAACAAAACTACATACATACGACTAGGGATAACACTCTAAGTAGACTCGGCCTAAAGGAACTCCAGTGAAACCAAGTCCAAATGTCTAAAATGGATCAAAAAAAAAAGATTTTATTTTAATTACGGAAGCATTCTGTGCTTTACAGCTGGAACCACAATCGGATTTCATTAAATAGCAAGTTCCTGATGTGAATTGTAAACGATTCCATTTACAAACATGGGGGGAAAAAAAAGTATTTAAAGCTTGACTTTTCAGGAGCCCACATGTTGCATAAAACAAAGAATAACTGGACAGTAGTTTTATACACAGTCTTATACCACACTCTACGCTACTTTCCACCTGGGAATCTCAGGGTATTTTTAATTTGTAGCTGGGGCTGCTGGTATGATCCTACTTTTGCAGAGAAGGCACTGATGACCTGAGGGCCTGTAGAAGTGACCCAGGTGAGTGGCAGTAATCAGGATAAGCCCGTAGTTAGGGAGAGGGTGGGGTTATTTATTTATTTATTTATTGTTTGCCTGCCAGAGCTGCTTCTCTTTCAAAGATTAAACCCTGTAACTTTTGAGAATACCTGAAACAACATATATAAATCAGACCAAGGATATCTATCGCAGGCCACCACCATAGTGATGCTTTGAAGCTAGAAGAGGATTGTGAGACTTTCTTGTTTGTTAAGAATGAAATGTCATAAAAATTCCAAAGCAGGGTTCGAATTTCCAGGGGGAGGGGACCTCTTTATTGTTTCCTCTAATAGCTGCTTTGGTGCTTTAGTGAATCAATGTGTTGCACAAAATAACCCTAGATGCAGTCTCTGAACTATAGCCTGGCTTTGCTCCCACTTTTGTATTTAGCATCCATTCTGAATTATTTATGATATTTTTGCTGTTATTTGTCACTGCTCCCTCCCTACTCCCCCCACCCTACCCCACCATTTGTTCTCTCTTTATTTTCACACCCTCCAATTAATTGATATCTTCTGCTCTCAGGACTACAGCAAATGTGTCTGTGCATTTTTATGTGGATCTTCACTATGCAGGCCATGCTTTTAAGTTTCTGGAATAGAACAATGGTAAAAATGAGTCACGGCTTGCTTCTATATTTGTTTCTGAGTCAAGAAGCTTAATTTTCTCATTATAATGCTCAAGGTATAGAGCTGTGTAGTTTACTTTTAAGGGAAATAACCCAAATTTAAACAATTTCTTTAATTAGATGTTTTCATATATTGGCAGAATTCTTTGGATTTGTATTTCTAAAGTGAACAACACAGCGGTAGTGGTTTTATTATTTTTATCCATGGTGGGGGGGAACCACATCCAAAACAGGCCAGATTCTCTGGGAACAGGCTTTTTAGGTGTTACCCAGCCCTGCTCGTAGCCTCAGGACAACCAGCATTAATTCCCTGAGGGCATTATACCTACATCCAAATGACATCTCAAAACCAGAGACCTGAGGAGCTGGGGTCTAGCCCCAAGAAAATAGAGTAGAATTGAGGAATAGAGTTGGGGGGGCATGCGTAGGAGAGGAGAGAATATTGGCCAAACAGGATGGCGGACGAGAGCCGGGGCTGAGCCCCAGTGCAGAGGCACAGCTGTGAGCAAAGGGTGGCCGGAAGTTCCGGCACCTCCGCCCTCATGGACACAAGCAGTAGATACCAGTTTACCATGGTTTTCAGCATTAAAGAGCCAACGAATGTTCTGGAGTCTCCATTTATTGAGCTCTCCAGTGCAGCCTCCTAACTTAGATTAATTGGGAGGAAAATGCTTCCAGAGAAGAGAGAGGTGCTGGACAAAGCAACTTTGTCTTTGACCAGTTGTCAGGGCCCTGCTGTTTGGAGGCATTGACAAGTCCTTGGCTCTTGTATGACAGACCCAGAGAAAAAGAGGCGATTCATCTTCTTCTGTTGCACCTTTCAAGGAGGAGTTTTTTTTTTTTCTTTAAGACAGATTTTGTTTATGGACTTAACAGCACTGGCAGTGGCCAGTGGGCTCAGACTCTTTGTATCATTTACTATTGTGCTCCTCCCCGCTAAGTTTGCGCACCTCGAGGAGCTCCGTCCCATTAAAATTCCTTCTTAAAAGCATGAGGTGAAAGAGCCAAGCGTGTGTTGTGTTTTTAGAGGGGAGTGTAGCGACAGAAGGGAAGAGTCTTTCACTTTTAAATGCTGGTAAATAGCTTAAAACCTGTTGAAACTTATGAAGGAATGTGGAGGAATTGTCACTTGACTCTAATGTTTAGGCGAACAGAATAAAGGAAATAATTTTAAGAAAAGAGACTTTCCCATGATGGGCTTCTGCTCTCTGAAGTGCCCTGCACACACCACCACTGTCCTCGGTGTGCACACGCTGCCTGATGTTGCCTCCATTGTCTGCTGGGCCCCGCGCCTTTGCTCGTTGCCCTGATGATTTTTTTCGGACTTTAGTGCTGTACTTTTCCAGCTCAACCCTTGTGAAAGTGTGAAATACTGTTGCTTTCGATAATGAGAAGGAATAGTATTGTTTAAAGATGTTATGCTAACACATTTATGTAGAAATTCTCCATTTTCCGATGTTATGGGAAAAACACCAGTGTCTGTTAGGATTGAACACGGTTCTCACTCAGCCACGCACAGAAAGATTGACCCGTCTGCCATTTGGGGAAGCCTTTGTAACCTGTAAGGCGCAGGAAGGAACTGATTTTTATTGAGAATTTAAAAGGAGTGTCTTTCACAGCCAATAGCCTTTCTTTTTTGAGTCCCTTATTTCTAAAGGGTCTTTTGCAGCTTCTACAGAAGAGAAAGAGCTCAAATTCCTCTTTTAATCCTACAGCCTGAAAGAACTGAGTATACCTATAGGCAGGCAGCTAAAACTTGAAAACAGCAAAATACAATGTAAAACACACACACACACACACACACAATTGTATTTCAGCTGTGGACATTTTGGGCTTTAGAGCATGATTAGGTTCTGGTTTTCCTGGAAATAGTCTGTGTAGGTCTTGAGACTAGTCCTACTTCTCCTGCACCACCCCTCCTTCCAGGCATGCATGCATGTGCGTGCGTGCACACACACATATTTTTGCCAAATAATGGAGAAATAGACACAGTATTTTTAATGGGGTCGTGCTTAAATAAACTGTTCTGCAAGTTGTTTCTTTTTATGTAAAAACATTGCAGAAAGAAATATGCTGTATTCTTTTTTAACAGCTGCCTATTCATATTGAATACATGCATACATATTATGTGTATTTTTAACCTATTTGTTATTGATGGACAGTTAGATGGCTCCTAATTTTTCATTATTTCAAGCAATGTTGTGTGTTATGTACTTTTTTTTTAAATCAAAAAGGAATGTTCCTCATTGTAAATTTGGCCAAATTCTCTACTCACAAAGGCAGAAAAATATGAAGAAGAACATAAAAATCACTTACTCATAATCCTCTAACTAGGATTTAACATTTTTGTGTATTTTCTTCCATGCCTTTTTCAATGTATTTGTGCAAGTATTTACAAAACTGACACACTGTATATAGTTTTGGTCCAATATTTTTCTATATAACATTTTACTTTAGCTATTTTCTTGTGTCCTTAAACCTTTTTTGAACAGATTGTCTACATGTTGTATTTTGTCTGTTGTGAGTTGTCTGTTTATGTCCTTTATTCATTTTTCTACTGGAATGTTAATGTGTGTCTTTATATTGATCTGTAAGAACTCTTTATATAGTAAGGCTATTAACCTTTTGTCTTTCATATTTGTTTCAATTATTTTCCTTAGTTTTTCGTTTGTCTTTTAATTTTGTTTATAGAACCATAACAGATAACATAACAGATTATACAAGTCTTAAATTTTTATATAATCAAATATGTTAGTATTTTCCTTTATAGTTTCTTTTTTGTAGGCTTAAAAGGACCTTAAAAGAGGCAGCTGTAATAATAATAATAAGACATACAGTAATAAAAATAAAACATTTTTTAGCACTTAGCTACCATGCCAGCTGTTTTATATATGTAAATTTATATATTTTTACTCTATAACAAACCTATGAGGTAGGTAATGTTATCTCTGTTTCACTGATGAGGAAATTAAGGCAGAGAGAGTCATATAAATAGAAGTGGTATAAACCCAGGCAGTCTAGTCTATGAGCCCACATTCTTCCCCACTTCATTATATTGCCATATGTTTTACCAGTATATTTGTTAAGCCTGGAGTACTGTACTAAATCCTACTATGTCTCAACAATCACTAAAAACAAAGAAGAAAAATACCCATGTTTTTTTCTAGTGTTTTGAGTAGTCTTAATTATATTTCATTCTCATTTTTCTGGCTCTCACCTTGATGTGTGGTATGTGGTGGGGCTCAGATTTAATTTTTTCAATTAGTCAGTGTCACCAATATGTTAGCACTTTTTTTTTTTTTAGGACTTTGGAAAGGACTTGCCTTTTCCAAGAAGCCTTTATAATTAGTGCCACTTCATGTTTGTTGTTTCTTCAGTTACATTTCTTCAGAGTTCTTGGTTTTCTCAGCAACTTTGGTCTGCATAATTTTGTGGAATCTGATGCTGTCCCCAGATTAAAACAGTCTTAAACAAGAGAAACTAACTCTTCCAGTTGTTTTTATTCTTTATATAAGAGTAGGATAAGCGTTTCTTATCCTAGGGTCAATGGACCTGCTCTTCCCCACTTCTGAATTCAGGATATCCATGAACTTGGATAAGAAAAGAATTACATCTCCATTTTCACTAACCTTTATAACTGAAATTGACCATTTCCTTCAATTTTGAATGTAGGCAACAAACCATGGTAGGATTAGCAGTACCCATGATTTTAAACTACAGATATTTAATATTACACTGTAGTTCTTTCAGATATCTTGAAATATTTTTATACTCATCACTACTTTAACATCATATATTCATATTAGACCCACTACTGAATTTTGCTATGTAATAGATTCAGAAGCATGTTTACTAATATTTTACATATTTAAAAATTATTTTAGAAACTGGGTTTCTATAATATTGGCTTTCCTTGTAATCCTATGTATTTTATGCACTTAGAAACACTTTTTTGGGAGGGAGTCCATAAGCTTCATCAAACCACCAAGGGGGTCCATGGCATAAACATTATGAAGAACCTCTATCTTTATTTGAATGCAAGGTGTACTATTGGGCTGTATCAATACTCATTAGGTACTGAGCGATCAAGAGGTGATTTGGGAAAGGCTGAAAAACAGTCCAGCATATCCCTCTCTATTGCCTTGATCCTTTCACTTCTGGAAAAGTTCTCTTTATCATCCTAACTAGAACTGCTTATTCTCTTCTGTCTCCTTCCCTTTTAAATTCCCCCCTTTTCACTGGGTACCTTTCTTCACACTCTCTCTCTTCCTTCTTTCTCGTCCTCTTCCTTTTTCACTGTGTTCTTTCTCCTTTTCTTTCTCTTCCTTTTCTTCTTTCACTCTCCACTCTGAAAACATTAATGTCTCAAGGAATATGTGTTTCAACTATTTTCAAAAAATGTTTCCTCTTTTGGATCTAAGAATGAATTTAGGAACAGGGGTAAACAAAAGGGTTGATAGAAAGGGTTAATAATATCAACCAGAAGTGGAGAATAAGATCTGCCAAAGGTATAAGTATAAGGCAATTACCTGGAGATAATTAAGAATTGACCTTAGAGGGCACCTACCTCGTTGCTTGTCTGGCCCCAGGAAAGAGCATATATACCTCTCTAAGGGGCTTGTCTGGCCCCATAGTTTCAAGGCCTGCTTTCATATCTGACTTGTTCAGCTCCTTTTATAACCTGCTTGTCTCATAAGACAATCATTCACTCTTATTTTTCACAGTACCCACAGGGAAGAGTGAGACAATTAGACTGTATTGTTGAGTTGGGTCATTTCTTTTGGATGAGTTCAAAAGTACACATATTTATGGGCAGAAGTTATCACACAGTTTTTTCACCTAAAGTGGAACTTCTGATGCCTGAATAAGTTAGGATTTCGTTTCTGAAATGCTCGTGCCATGGTCTCACCTATCCACTGAAATGTAATAGCAGTTCTAGTCATTGGTCATGGATACGTATTGATACAATCTGTATGGCTATACAATTTGTCCTCTTTTTCTTAAAGGAAGTTCTATGTCTGGAATAATGCCATTTTTCTACACTAAAAACATTAGCTTGTCTTACAGCTAACATAAGCTGAAAATTAGAGGTGCCTGGGGGAGGGAAATGAGGCAGGTGGATTGTTTACATGAGTGCTATAGTTTCACTTTTTATGCACCAGTCACCTTGGAAGAATTAATGCCCTGTAAGTTTGCCAATCAGATTGCTCTAGTCATCTCTAAACATTCCATTTAGTTTATTAGAATAATAAATACTGTGCAAAGAAAGTTCATCTGGATTCAGAACATTATACTGTGGTCAACCAAAAAAAATATATGCTGCACCTTACCTCTGACTAGATTTGGTCAGGTGACACACTGATTTTGACAAATGGCTATAGATTTGCCCTATTTTGGCATTGAATTTGTGGGCTGGTCCCTGGACTTACAGCCCTTATAACTGAAGTTACACCGTCTTTGTAACCTGTCCTGGCCAATGTTCGTGCCATTTCCCTGGCCATTTCTGTCACACCCCTCGACATCTGATGTCTGCCAAGTGTTCTCTGTGGAGAGAAGTAAGAGGTCTCTCTGCATTCTGCCAGAAAGATTTCGGTATCTGAAGTCACCTTTTTGACTTATCGAATAGTCCATTAAATGTTTCATCTGATTTGATGACTGTGACTCTGGATTACTTTCAGTTGGGAAGGTCTCGGTGTTTGTGTCTGGCGCTCAGTCCCTCCCACGGTATGTCCCTTCTCCTCCTAGTCAGGCTTGTTGGAGCTGTTCCCCAGCGATACCTCTTCCGGTCTCAGGGAAATAGCTCTGGAAAGCACACTGCTCAGTCATTATACTTTGGTTATAACGACTTGGTTTTCCTCCCAAGCTTTTTTCCTTCTCTGTACTGTCCCTTTTCTCTGTGGTCAGTTCATCATCCTACTGTATTTCCAAGGCCTGGGTCAAATCTCATCTCCTTCAGGAGGCTTTCCTGTTGTCTTAATCCTTCACCAATCTCTCTTACCACTAGACTTCTACAGGTCTGAGAGTTTGTACAAAAAGATAAACTTTGGCACAAGAAGCAGCCTAATAGAGTCCATACGTACTAAAGTTATCAGTGTAAAATCTGGTTTTATTCACCTAAGATATATTAAAGAGATTATAAGTGATATTTCTAAGAACAAAGTTCATATGTAACATTTTATTGCTAGGGATATAGGATCTAGAGAAAAAGTAATAAAATCTGAAACTGAAAAAAAATTACAAAATGATCAATGCACCAATCAAACTAATTGCAGCATTAATTACCAAGGGAAAAATGTCCTCAGTGTCTAAAAATGGAAAAATGACTAGTTCAACTATAATATACATATATTATATTATATATGTATATAATATATAATATAATATACTTAATACACTGTGCCTTTATTGATAACAATTTTAAATTAAATGATTTTTAAAGATTATGCATTGATAAGAATTTTTGTAGAATGGTAAGCAATAAAAGAATACAAAATTATACAAATGTGTATATGTGAATCAAGATGAGAAGGGAACATGGATAAATGAAAACATATATTTGTTAAGGTTATGGGTTTGGTAATTTTTTTGGAAAGATTCCCATTGTAGATATTATAAAATCCTAAATTTTATGTATATAGAAATATTAAGGTTTTAACGCATTCTCTGTGATGATTTTTGGCCTCCTAACTTAATTGTAGGCACTGTAGAAGTAGAGTCTGTGTCTTTTATTTCTTCTATTCTCCATGTATTTAAAAGAGTAAATTGCTGCAGCCGCTATGGAAAACAGCATGGAGGTTCCTCAAAAAATTAAAAATAGAACCACTGCGTGATCCAGCAAATCCACTTCTGGATATTTATCCAAAGGAAATGAAATCATAGTCTCAAAGAGACACCTGCACCCCCATGTTCATTGCAGCATTATTTACAATAGGCAAGACATGGAAACAACTCAAGTCTCCACCAATGGATAAACAGATAAAGAAGATGTGGTATATATTTATGTGATGGAATGTTATTGATCCATAAAAAAGAATGAACTCTTGCTATTTGCAACAACATGGGTGGACCTTGAGGGCATTATGCTAAGTGAAATAAACCAGACAAAGACAAATACCATATGATCTCTCTTATATGTGGAATTAAACAACAACAACAATAAACACAACAAACTCATAGATCAGAGAACAAGTTTGGTGGTTGCCAGAGGTGGGGGGCGGGGGGAGGTGGGTGGGGAAGAGAAATGGGTGATGGGGTCAAAAAGTAAAAAAGAAAAAAGAAAAACTCCTTTTAAAAAAGTAACAAGGGGCACCTAGGTGGCTCAGTCTGTTGAGCGTCTGCCTTTAGCTCAAGTCTTGATCCCAGGGTCCTGGGTTGGAGCCCCACATCAGGCTCTCTGCTCAGTGGGGAGCCTGCTTCTCCCTCTCCCTCTGTAGCTTCCCCTGCTTGTGCTCTTTCTCTCTCTGTCAAATAAATGAATAAAATCTTTAAAATTAAATTAAATTAAAATTAAAAAGTAATAAATAGTAAAACAGAACAGATATCTCTCCAAAGAATTATTTAGTAATCAAAGAATTACCAACAAATGTACTGCAGTTTAACTTGAATTTTTCAATGTTGGAAATCACATTTAGAGGAAGCATGAGGATTTCAGGAAGCTGTGGAGATACAGCAACTTCAGCATGTTGGTCTTTCCTCACTCAATCTTTCTTCCATCCGGCCTATCTACTCTCTTTCTTGTTTGAAAACACTGAACAAAATGCAAAGAAAAAGAGGATGATTTAAAAACTCAGAGCACAAATAGAATGCTTAAAAGGCCTTTGCTGGGTTCATGACATATGATTTAGCAAGAAGGCACTGGCCTTTTTTTAGGGACTGAAGAATTGGACAAGGTCAAGAATGCAATGGCAGTTGTAATCTGACAATATGGCTATAAATGGCCCTATTTTCATATGATTCCAAGTACGATGGAGTGCAGACTCGAGGATGAGCACAGCTCTGTGGGAGATACATGCACGGGGCACCAGTGTATTTTTTACATTAGCGCTCAGGTCAATTCAAAGAAGCTGGCAACACATTTTGTAAAATTAAATTCTCTTAGTTATCCTAGAAAATTTTGGTAAGCAGCCAGTGATTACATTTATTTTAGTCTTTTTTAAAATTTCTAGTTAGATATTTTCCAGTGGATATTTGTACCAAAAATTTCTGAAAAATAAATGATATAGCTCAAAATTGGTACTATTATTTCTGTGCCATCTGGAGAAGAAATTGCCTTCTGGGATCTATAGCTTTCTTGACTTCCATGTTTTTGTTTGTTTGTTTGTCTTTAATTTGGAAGTTTATGTAATTATCACCAAAAAAGCTGGATTTGGACAATCATTTGATGTGTAGTTTTCTGTCTCACACAGATGGGTTATATGACATCTTGGTCAAGGAAATGGTTGTGGGGAATGAAAAGGAGACTGGAGGCTGAGTCAAGATTGGGTCAAATGCTGATGTGTCCCCTTCGTGTCCTTTATCACAGCTCTATGAGCTCCATGCTTCTCATGTGTAAACACAAGGATAAAAATAGAATTTCTACCTTACATGGTTATTATAAAAATTAAATAATCCTTGTAGAGGTAACAAGGATGATGTCTGACACATTGCAAGATACTAAGGGAAATATTTGTTTGTTACCCCATTCATCATGGTTTGTTACTATCATGCTACTGTATCCTTGATTCTCTAGCTGGCTATTTCAGTGCCCTCCATAGTTCAGATTATAGGGACACAAAAATTTATTATTGGATCCATCAGCCTTCTGTATATTACCTTCTGACTGGATTATTCATTATAGTAGTAAGTGAGCACTCTCTGGGCCTCTTCTGGTACTTCTGTTAGCCTTGTATATTTATGTTTACTCGTCTTATACCTCCCACAGTCAGATTGTTGATGCTGAGCCCACTGATTCTTTCTCATCTCAATGTCTTCTGTAGCACTCTGTGTAGTATCTGGTCTGCAATGTACTTAGGAAGTTCTGTTGAATTGATTTCAACAGGTACCATAAAAGAAGGTGGGTATATTCTTTTAGTGAAGTAAGAAAGCATCATGGGTCTACTGGTTACGTCATAACCATGCTTGCCTTCCCCATAATATCCTAGATTAGAACCCTGTGTTCTTGCTGAGTCTGGCTGGGCCAATTAGAAGGAGCCTACGTTTTCATTATGGCGTGGGAACTTGGTTCTTTTGGAGATCTCAAACAGTGATGTACCCGGTATTCCTGATGGGTGATAGTTCTGCATCTCTGACATCTCTCCCCTTTTTTCAGTAGTCAGAGAGGGAAAATGGTATATAGAGAAGCCTCAGACCAATCAATTCTATGATAATTCTTGGCTCTCTATAATTTTAGGCTTGCAAGTTGACCTCTTAAAGCTTCATTTTCCTTCTTGACCTCTCCCTAGTGCTTAAGGTAGCAGGCACCAGTTAGGCATGGTGCCTTGGCCCTGATGCTGTGGTCCAAGCAGGAGGGCTAAGGCTATATGGCCCACAGCTTTATGGCTATTTAGCTTGAGAATTATCTATTCTCTCATTGGATATTATTGGGCACCTACTCTGAGCCAGGTACAAACCAGACATCGAGGAGAGAGTGGTGAACAAGACAGAGATCCTGTCCTCAAGGAGCTTACATTCTAGTGGAGGGATTCAGACAATAAGCAAAAAACCAAATATTTGAAGTATTTTTAGATAGTGATAAATGTGACAAGGGAAATAAAACCAAGGCAGGTGATAACAGGGAGATGGGTGGGCAGTGGTGGAGAGACTGGCTGCTATAAAATGGGTAGTTAGAGATGGCCTCTCTGAGCAGATAATTTGAGCTGAGTGAGACCTAAATGATGAGAAGGATCCAGTCATGAGCAGAACTGAGGAAAACATTCAAGATAAGATGGAAATAGTTGATGTAAAGGCCCTGGGGTAGGAGCAAGCCTGGAGAATTCTCCAACAAAAAGGCAGCCAATGTGACTGAGACATTGTTTGTGTGTATGTATGTGGGGAGGGATAGAAATGGGGAGGAGAGGAAGACCACAGGGATAGTGATAGAAGCTGGTTTTCTCACATTTATGGGAACATTCAACCGCTAACATAAATAATCACTGATACCATATATCAAGATATACTTGGAGAATGTGTTCTTAAAGAACTATAAGCACATTCGCAAAAATTACTAATTTTCCGTTAATCCTTAAGCAGCTAACATAAGCTGTGTTTTTACCCCAGACTTCAGCTAGGATGCGCCTTTCTAATTCAATTCTGCATGGTTCCTTAGAGTTGATATCCTCTTAAGGCGGGAGCATCCTTCAGAGACCTTAGGCCAATCGGTCGGGCGGACTCTTGAGTCTCTGGGATGTCGAAGCTAAAGGAAGCCTGAAGCATTTTTCACAGCCTAGTGTAGAAGTGATTGCCTGCAGTTTTTGCTGGCTTTCTCTTTCAGAAATCTTCTTTTGTTCCTGCCACAAGGCAAAAACAGGAAAAGAGATCTGTGTGAAAGAATGGTCTCCCTTTTCCTTTTGTGGTGATTGTGTATCTTAAGAGAAGGCCTCAAAGGTTCCCGGAGCTGTGTGTCTTTTCATGTAAATGGAACCCTTAAGCCTATTTAGACGTGTGTGGAGAGCCCGTGGTGGTTGGGGAAAGATGCGGAGGAGTAGCATCAGCACCCCACTGAATTTATTCAAGTTCAGCTATGCACTTTCTTGTTTATAATTAAAAATGCTGCAGAATTGTATTTTGCGCTTGTAATTTTAGTTTTATGCTATGCATATTACTGTGTACACATATTACTGTGCACCTTGTAACTACAGAATCATACATTTTTTACTGGGAGGCTTAAGGGATTTTCCAGGGTAATTTTGACTACGTAAATTTTGCCTTACACACCAACTTTAGAATGCAATCCTGATGTAAAATGTGACCCTCTATATTACATTTTTTTAAAATCACTTATGATCCTAGAGCACAGGAGTAGGCATCACTGAGAGCCAAACTCACTCTCACCCCCAATGCCAGTAACAGGTATAGGGTTGGTATTGGGCTTTATGTGTGGAAAAAAGATGAGGCTGAAGGAACTTGTGAGATTCGACAGAAAAGAGAGGAACAAGGGAATCCATGGCCAGTGATTCTGAAGTCAGGCAGGGAAGGGGGCTGATAGTTTCTGGGTGAGAAGGTTTGCTCTAGTGAGTGCAGGGCTACAGCCATCCCAGCCAAGGGGAGTAACCCCTGCTCTTTCCCTTGGAGTCCTTCACCTTGTAATAAGCTTACTTGTGCATTGTTCCATGCGAATGCTGCTGCGTGTGTGGGGGTGTGGGTTTGTGACATTGTAACCAGAGTAGGAGGGAAAAGCAGCAGGCAGGAAAGAAGAGCCAGGGAGGCATGAGGATTTATGAGCAGCAGTTCTAGGAGCAAGTTCTGCCTTTTATTCTGTGGCTGTGGCCATATTAGATGGGGCAGAGGTGGCTGGGGTGGGACCTGAGACACTGTGGAGTGGAGCAGAGTAAAGGTCAAACTTGTATGCACCTGGAAGCCCCCCTCCAGGGCTGCCTTGGAGCACCACTCCCCCTACCCCTTTCCCACCCCAACCCCACCCCCAACGCAGAGTCTGTTTAATTGGATGCAGAAAACTTTTAGATCTGGTAAGGGAGAAATGGGAACAACCTAACCCAGCAAACCACTTAGACTTTTTACTAAGTGTAGTTGAAATTTATATCCACCTGCCCTCTCACCCAACTCCTTTAGGAGGTCAGTGGAATTCTGAGTCTCCTCTGCCAAGGTGGAATCCTCCCCAGTTAGTTAGCCTTTCGTTTTCCGATCTTCTGTCTGAGCCTCAGTTTTCTCATCAGCATTGAGAAGATGGTACGTACCTCACCTGGTGTGTTGTGAGGGTTGAAGGTACCAGGCACTTTCCCCAATGTTTGCCGATCGCTTATAAAACAAACTGCCCACCCAGGAGTTTGAACACAAAATTCTAATGCATAGCACGACATTTTAGTCAAGATTCATTGTTGCAAGTGATAAAAACCCAAACCTAACCAGCTTCTACAAAAAGCAGAATTTCTGGTTTCACAGAAGCCAGGGAGGACCTAAGAAGTGAAAAGGGAGCAAGGATACAAATAGATGCATAGAAGGGTTGGGACGGAATGGGGACTCACAGGGCAGACAGTCCCAGCGCTGTTAACGACATATTTTCAGCCAAATTTAAGTAAGGTTTTTGAACTTCGATCGTATTTTATATTAACATTCATTATGAATCCTTAATGCTAATTTTACATTGTAGATTTATTTAATATCGGTTACGTATAAAGACTAGTATATTTCACAGTGCTTTTTTTTCTTCTGACACTAGTTCTTATTTGAACACACGAAACTACATTTTACTGTAAGCAAAACAGAATGTGTCAGGCTTTCAATTCGGAAACCTGAGTCAAATCTGCAAAGTCTTGTGGAGGAGGAAAGTTGTAAGGCCTACGTTCTTTTATAACAGGTCTAGCCCTTCCCCTCATCTGACATTTTCTTGTGGAAAACATCTGGTTTAAATGAGCACTAATGGCAGCCTTGATCATCAGAAGGCAGAACGCAAAAATCATAAACAACATATAGTAGGGAAAAGGGTTGCCAAAAAGCAATGTGCAAAGAGAAGTCAGCAGCAAATTTACTTCATATGTAAATTTCACCTTCTGGGTGCTTATCTTCTAATGACTTATACTTCTCTTCTGGGAAGAGCCAAGGCCTCCAAAACACAGGGGTGGGTGCTTGTCACATTTTGCCAAACCATACCCTCTACTTCATGACCTCTCTTGCCACTTCATCAGAATTCACTAAAAACAATGGGTAGAGCTTAGGATATGTAGCTTGGAGAGGGGTGGGGATTGTGTCTGTCTAGGACTATGGCTTCTAAATTAGTAGGACTATTTTGACACCCTGTCTTCTGGTAGTCAGGGGTAGGGTTGTCATATTGGTCAACATGCCTAGTCCATTTGGGACCATCATCAGGGAAGTCTGAATGCCTTAAAAGTTCTTAGTTTTCTAGGAATTCTGTGACTGGGAATGACTTACAGGCACGGATGGAACCAGATTTCTGTCATATTATCTGAGGTTTATAAGCTTAGTGGTGGAATTTACCAGAGTGGAAAGAAGAGAAAGTTTTCTGAACAGATAGTATTTTGGATGGCCAAGGATTTGTGAGAAGATTTTAGATGAGCCAATAAGTGACACTGTGGGGATCAGAGAACTTACCAATTTGTGGGAAATGCCAGAGATACAGGAGGCATCTTATAGGATATTTACCTTTTTAGAGGCTAGAAAAGAGAAGAAAGGAAGAGTGGATTCAAGTTGGTTTTTGGAACTTTCATGGAGCCTTGACATAGTTAGGAGGCAAGAGTTTGAGGCTGGGAATTAGTTCAATCAGAAAAGAGTTTAGTAGAATCTAGTTTGGGGGGATTACAGAGTAGTGAATAAGATACCAGAAGCTTTCAGGATCCAAGGGAAATGGATGGCAGGAAGTGAAAGAGAGGAGTTGGCATTGTGTTTTAACCTCCCTTACCACCTCTCATCTGCCTTGTCTGGATATTACTAATCTCAAATTGAAGGTATGTGTATGGAGGCTGCGTGGTATAGTGGGAAAAACATGGAATATAGTGTCTAAAGACCTTTATCTCTCTGAACTGTACCTCTGCATTAGCATATAATGCTTATCACAAAGTTTGGTGGAAAATAAACGAGATAATCTAGGTCAGGTGGAATACTGTCCAAGTGACCAGATGTCTTGGAATGAGTGGGATAGTCTTGGATTTCATCATCCTATCCTGTATCTAGTTCACTTAACTGATAGGACTTCCTATTACCCTGATGTCTGGAGTGCCATCCCTTATGATCTAGAGATCTGTGATAATTTTCATCAGTGGTTAAAATAGAATTCTTAAATTGGATTTGCAGATAGGATTATAATAGCAGAATTTTTATGTCTTTGGGTCAGTGATTAGGCCTTAGTAAAGCTTGGTCTCTTAAAATTTATCACTTATTTATGGCTAAGAATGTAACACATAATTTTTAGGTTCCATAGTGAGTTTTCAGCAGTAATTGCCTTGGGATCTGCTATGTATCAGGTGTTGTGCCAAGAGCACTAAGGTGAATGACACATGGGCCTTGTTTTTTGTTTTGTTTTGTTTTTAGAAATATTTTATTTATTTATTTACTTACTTACTAATGCATGTGTGTATGTATGTATGTATGTATGTAAGTTCTACATCCAACATGGGGCTTGGATTCACAACCCCAAGATCAAGAGTCACATGCTCCACCCACTCAGCCAGCCACACACCCCACATGGGCCTTGTGTATAAGGTGCTTCCAAACCAGTGGGACATACTGGTATGAAAATAATTAACTGTGCTATATAAGATGGTAAATGCTATTTTATTGGTATGAACAAGTAGCACAGAGGAAGAAAACCATTTGCTCTGGAAGATCACACAAGATCTCATTGAGGAGGGAGCGAATGGCTAGTGTTTTGAGGGATAAATATTATGCTCAAGAAAATATGAATTTTATTTTATTTATTTTTTTAAAGATTTTATTTATTTATTTATTTGAGAGAGAGAGCATGTGCACAAGAGCGGGGGTGAGGGGCAGAGGGAGAAGCAGACTCCCTGCTGAGCAGGGAGCCCGATGTGGGTCTTGATCCTGGGACTCAGGGATCATGACCTGAGCCAAAGACAGGTGCTTAACTGACTGAGCCAGCCAGGCACCCTGGGAAAATATGAATTTTACATATCGTTGGATATGCACAGTTAGTAAGATATAGGGCCAACCAGATTGGACTTCAGTAGGTGGTAGAGAGATGATCTCATCATGTTTGTTCTTTCTTTTTTTCCCTACTTGTGAGGAAGTCCTTGTCTAGCAAAGTGATCAATGTTTGCACTCTTGAAAATAGGCTTTAGATACTTCCTTCTCTGGAAGGAGGATGGCATTTTAATCTACGTGGAGTTATGGAGGCAGTGTGGTATGAATGAGTAGAGGACAGGCTATAAGACGAAATTCTTACTCTACCACCTAAAAGCTGAGTGTCTTTTGACAAGTTGCATATATTCATGGTGACTTTGATACCTCTATGAAATAGAATTAATAATAGTACCAACCTCCCTAGATTGTTGCCTCAAGTGCAGTAATAAATGTGAAAGCACTGTGTAAAGGGTTGTGAAAAGATGTAAATGTTATTTTATCAAAAACATCAGCAAGCCGGGCGCCTGGGTGGCTCAGTTGGTTAAGCGACTGCCTTCGGCTCAGGTCATGATCGTGGAGTCCCGGGATCGAGTCCCACATCGGGCTCCCTGTTCAGCGGGGAGTCTGCTTCTCCCTCTGACCCTCCTCCCTCTCATGCTCTCTGTCTCTCATTCTCTCTCTCACAAACAAATAAATAAAAAAAATCTTAAAAAAAAAAAAAATCAGCAAGCCATTTTTTATGTAGTTCTATGTAATATGCAGAGCCACAGAGATATAGGTCCCATCTTCTAGGAAAACAGAACCAGGATTCTGTATCAGCTCCAAAGTGGGAAAACAAAGCCTTGAGTCCTCACTAGGGGCTCTTACCCTGAAAAGTAGACTTGCAGGTCTACCTCATTGCCTCCATGGGCCTGGTATGCTCTTCTGCTGGGTAAAAGAAAATTTGAAAAGGGGGGAAAATATTGTGCTTTCAGGAAGGACATGACAGTTTTTGCTCTTTAGAAATGTTTGTTTGTTCTTTTGGTTTTGAGCTCTGAATGTGAACAATCCAGCTGATTCTGATCCCCAGAGTAACCCTAATAATAGAAACACTGTGACAACCACAAATATTAAAAACATATCTCAATTTAGGCAACCAAGATAAGGCAGATACGTATGGTATTATATGAAAAAAAGTTTAATGTCATTGCATTTAACATCAAAGAGATGATGACAGAGGACATATTTACCGCAAGGAGATTTCAAATGAAATGATGAATCTTCTGGACAAGGCAGTAGAAGAAGTCATGATAATCAATCATTTCTCTTTTTATGTGAAGCAAAATTGGGAGGTTACATTAACATCACATTTTTAAATTTTTGATTTACATGAATTATATAGTTTGATGAGTTTTGGCAAATAGGTGTAAATAACCATATTTCTATTACCCCCAAAATTTCCTGAATGCTCCCTTGCAATCAGTCCCCTCCCTTCCGCCAGCCCCAGGCGAACACTGATTTGCTTTCTGATTTGCTGTGGTTTTGCTTAAGTTTAATTTTAATTTACTGATTAACAGAAATAATGATAGTTGGACATCATCAAATTTTAGGATTAGAATCCTACCTCTTTTAAAAAGAAAGTGCAATTCCAGTAACTTCTCTGAGCCTCGGTTTTAACATATGAATGAGGACAATAATGACTTTTCTATACACTTCAGAAGGTTGCTATAAAAATCCAAAGAGATGGGGCGCCTGGGTGGCTCAGTCATTAAGCGTCTGCCTTCTGCTTGGGTCCTGATCCCAGAGTCCTGGGATCGAGTCCTGGGATCGAGCCCTGCATCGAGCGCTGCATTGAGCGCTGCATCGAGCCCTGCATCGAGTCCTGCATCGAGCCCCATATCGAGCCCCATATCGAGCCCCGCATTGAGCTCCCTGCTCTTCGGGAGAAGCCTGCTTCTCCCTCTCCCATTCCCCCTGCTTGTGTTCCTTCTCTCGCAGTGCCTCTCTCTGTCAAATAAATAAATAAAATCTTAAAAAAAAATCCAAAGAAATAATAGGTGGAAATTAGGTGTTTAGGATTTGATGGGTCATTTAGCAAATATTAATGTTAATCAAAAGGAAGGCACTCGTAGATCTGAGCCATTTCACAGAGTTTTGCGCCAGAGCTTCCTTGGTGCCTGGAGAGCCCCTGGAGAGTCCTCCTGTGGTTGTAAAGGAAATTCTCTTTGAAATGGTTGGCTCATGGGCCCACAAGTGAGCCCCATGTGTCTCCAGATGGTAGTTCCAAGTTAACATCAGATTAATCCTATGTATCACTTTGGGTATGAGTATAATATAAAAATGTTCAGAGTGGCTACTGTTTTCACAGCGCTTCATCGTAAGATGCCACACAGGTGATTCCACGCTCAAGCTCCTACCACCCTGACTCTGAACCACTTCAGTCCTGCGGTTCCCATTTTATACAGATAAAAACCGAACTTTTCAGATGTCACGTAATATGCCAGAGGCTTCCACGCGGTATATCAGCGACTGTTATAAATCGCTGTTGTCTTAAACAAGTGAACTAAATGCCATGTTTATTGAAAGTGGTTTAAGTGGTGGGCAGAGACTAACCTATAAAACAAATCCTCTGTTGGAGCCAACATTTCTCTCTGGGAAGCAAGAAGAGAATTGCATTCCCTGCTAGTCAGAAAAACCGGGCCAATTTTATCTTTCTTCAGATACTCTGTAGACACACCTGACATATTCAGGTTGTGCTTATTTTTCCTGGATGAGCTGTTAGAATGCATATATTTGCACATGCACATGTGTGTGCATACACACACACAGACCCCAAGCTGCCATCTGTCTCTGTGTATCCATACATGTCATGTGTAGATGGTGCATTTTCAAAAGAGACAAGTGACCACCAGCTGGTTACTCTCACTTCCTCCCGTGTACATTTTGTAGCTTCCCCATAGGGAAGTGAAACTGATGGTGGGTTGGAAGAGATTGAATTTGCTGAAGTGGATTCAGCCAAGTGGCTGTTTATGGATGACCTTTGTCTTCTTGGGGGTAATAGCAGACAGAATGTCTGATCACATCCCATTACAATTCAAATCATAAACCCTGGGCTTTGGGGGTCTGTTCGCCTGAGACAGTGATGAACCCGGAATCCAAAGACCTGGGTTTGAGATTTACCTCTAAATATCTACATATATGTGAACATAGCTCTGACTACCACTACGGAGAATTTCCCCCTCCTCTCCTAGCTTCCTTATGAGACTCTCAAATCCTCAAAGCCCACTGCGTCTGTAATTTACACAATATTCGCTTTGTCATCTTTTTCTGTTCCTACACTGCATTTGGTAGAGATGTAATAAGTACTTGCTGACGGACTCAGTGGGACCACATCCTGCCTCTGGTGAACTGGAATTCCATTTGAAAGTGTTTCCAGCTAGAAATACTTTTCTTCAGTGCCATCGCCACTGTTAAGATTCAGCTGGTGTGTTGTGATTAGATACCTTCTTCCTTCTGGTCTCACCCTCTGGTCACCCCAAAACTGGGGCTGTGAACACACTCCCCGGCTCTAGTCTAGGCCCTTAGTGGGTCGTCTTCTACTGTGCTGTGTTTCTGGGGCCTTGTGTTTCAGTGTCTACCCTGCTCCCAACTCTTAGCAGCCAAAGAAGTAGAGCCTCAGCGGACATTCCTTCCTTCTCTCCCTTCCTTCCTCTCTCTTTCTTTTTCCCTCTCTTCCTTCCTTACTGTTTCTTTCTCTGTCTCTCCCTCCCTCTCTCTCTCGCCCTCCCTCTGTCTTATTCTCCCCCTCTTTCTTCATCCACTTTTTTTTGCCAAGAGGGATTGACCTCTCATGAATATTTTAAGTGGGTTTCACAGAACACAAAATCTGTACCTTCACAAGGGGGATTAAATGTTGGTGTTTTAATTCCTCCGAATAAGCAGATTTTAAGACAAACCGGATCACATCAGTCTCCTACTTGAAGCCTGCCAGAGGCCTCCCATCACGCTTAGAGCCAAACCTGAAGTCTTTGTGCGGGGCCTCCCAGTCGCTGCCTGACTCAGCCTGGCCCACCTCCCTGACCCCTCTCCTCACTCACTAACCTCCAGCCAGGCTGGTCTTCTTTGAGTCCTTAGAGCACCCCAAGCTTGTTTCTGCCTCAGAACCTTAATGCTCAACTCTTCTGCCTCAGTCTGTGCCCTGAACTCCGTGGCACCCCAGGGCTGTCACTCAGATCTCAGCCCAGATGTCCTCTCTCAGACAGGGCTTCCCTGACCATACGATCAGTAGGCCCACACACGATATTTTATTTCTTCATGTTACTCACCGTATCTGAAATGGACTGGCCCATCTCCTGGTCTCCTTGTATATTGTTGGACTCTGACTAGTGTGTACACTCACTTCTTAGGGCACCCAGGTGTTATTAGTCCTGTTCTTTGTTATTCTGGAACTTAGAACAGTGCCTGTCACCCAGTGGCTGCTCAATAAACATATAACTTGTAGACTTGGTGAGGGATGGAATCTTTCATTATTTACCTCTTTTGGCTTTTCCTTCTCTCTGTCTCTCTCTCTCCATTTCTCTCTTGTTTATTGTGCAGAATCTGCATCAGGAAAAGCAGGGTGATCTAATGCTAGACGACAGGCCTTGCGCCAGAGCCCTGGGCATCCGTCCCTGTTCACTTGATCTGAAGCTTCTGACCTTGCACAATTGGAAACAGCTATTATAGAACCACTCTCTTTCTATTGGTCAATAAGTAAATCAAAACTACAAAGAAATTCCAAACAATCTTTAATACTTTATTAACATTAACTCTGATAACACCTTTCAACCTTAATTTCCGTTAGTGAACTGCTTCTTTAGTTCCTTTATTTGTGAGATGCCCTGCGATCTAGCCCAATACGAGAGATGCCCTGTAAGATACATAGATTGCTGAATCTTCAGATATGGCCAGAGAAATGTGCCTGTGAAGAGGAAGAGGGCGATGGTTCGCCCAGAGACCATTTATAGAGGAGGCCAAGTACCAAAGTTGAGTGGACCTAGCTTTAGCTCTTTCTTATCAGAAAGTCTGGAATAGAAGGATGAGTTCTCAGGATTTTCCTAAGAGAGGAATTCTATTTTTATTTGGATTTTGAGAGATTATCTCTGTAACTTCCCACAGTCACAGGCTGAACTCCTGGATGACCCTTGCAGTGTAATGAGCTCTTACAGGGGGATGGCCTGGGCCTTGTGTACTCATGGAGAGTGTAACATAGCTCGCCTTGTTGGTTTTTCCGGCGATAGCACGGGTTTGGGTTACAGGGGTTCAGCCAGTCTCTGTCACACAGAGCCGTTTTATGGGAATAATTGTATAATGTTAACATCTGTAGACCGAGAGCTGGACTGCTGGGAAAGACCATGTACCTTGGGAGCTAATTCTTGGTAAGTAAAATATGTAACACTTTTCTCGTGCTTGCCTGGGCACAGCCACCCAACCTTACCATTTCCATCTGTAATGGTAGATGAGCCATGTGCATATTTTCTTATCACCCTGCAGTATGCAGTTTGGGCAAGTTGAGGGGCCAAGCAAAGGCCCTTGGCTTTTTAACTTTTCTGCTTCCTTGGTATTTCCACGTGAGCTAGGATATTAAGGGGTTGGAGGATTTTCTCTTTAAAGATCTCTTGGGAGGAGATGTAGACTGATAGCCACATGCCCCAGCTTCAAGTCTGTGTTCGTATTTCAGCTTCATATTCATGCCTCAGCCTTAGGTCTGTGTTCATATTTCAGCTTCAAGTCTGTGTTCATATTTCTCCTTTCCATGAGGCCCCTCTTGCCCTCTCTGTTTAAAATTGCAACCTATTCTCATACATTATACCAAATCCCTTTACTCTAATTTGTTTCCCCTAGAAATAGTCACTTTTTGACACACTACATAGCTTAGCACTTCTTGTGTTCATTGTCTGCCTCCCACTGGTAGAATACAGACTCCACAGGGCAAGGATTTCTTGCCCTTTTGTGCACATTGTATGCCTAAGTGCCTAGAACAGTGCCTGGTGCATAGTTAAGCCCTTGGTAAATATGCCTTGAGTGAATGAGCCAATGGCCCAGTGAAGGGAGGGCTAATATAGTGTAGAGATAAAGAGCTTGGGCTCTGGAGTCACATGATCCTGGATTTGAATCCCAGCTTTGCCGCTTAGCAGCTGTGTGTCTTTAGAAAGTGATTTAACCTCTCTGAGCCTCAGTTTTCTCATTTGTAAAATAGGGATTATAGCACTGGCCTTGATGGTGTGTTGTAAAGATCGGAAGAGATAGTATAGCATGGTGGCTAAGAGGCAAGGCTTTGCATTTCAGTAGATCTGGGATCTGGGCTTTAGTTTCAAGTTCTGGCTCTCCCATGACCTTTTGCAATGTTTAGAAACTCTGTAAGCTCACTTTCTTTACCTGTAAAATGGATATAATACTATGGCCTGACGAATAGGACAGAGGGCAGGATTAAAGAGGTAATCCACGTGCAGGGTTTACCATACCGACCAGCTCACAGTAAGGGATCCATGAACTCAAGCTCTTTTGAGAACAGTGATGATGTTTGAAGTTAGCCTCATTGCTCATACAGAGTAACTACTCAATAAATGGCAGGTTTGAGAAAAGAACAATACTAGGACTCTGGGAACCTCCTAAATTAATGTCACTGTTTTCCTCCAATTCTGTCATCTCCAGGGAAAGTAAAGCAAATAGCTGCTATCTCTGTGAGCTTTTTGTTTCAAAATGAAAATGGAATGGTGAACAACTTTTATGTGCCATACTCCTTTCTTTGTTCTTTAATGAGACAGTTCCATTATGATTTCAGGGGTTATTTTTGAATTTTGGAGGACTGAGTTGCCACAGGGGCTCCGCCCTACCAGGTGATCATTGGGAGGACTTTATATAACTTGGGTGTTGGTTAGATTGTTCAGAGGCAATGATACCGGTTTTGGGAGATGGTGATATCTCAAGGGTTCGACTGGCTTCCACTGCCTTCTGTAAGAAGAGATGCCTCTTCCCAGCTCTGCTCATTTGCTGTGTGAGTCTCGGCAAGACACTTCACCTCAACCAGACCCTCTCGCTGTACAGCCCATGAGTCCATGTTCTGTCTTGCTGTGTAACCCTGGCCAAATTAGACAACTTCACTGTACCTAATAAAAAATGGGATGGTCCTACACTGTAGGGTTTTGTGAGGATTGAATGAGCTATTACATGTAAAGAGTACTTTAAAAGTACTCAATAATATTTATTATTATGTCATTTACTAAAAAATTGAAATAATCTGGTACTGTGATATTTTAAATTTATGAACACTTTCTATATTTTGAAAGCCCAGGAACTCCAGCTTCTGCCCATAGTGTCCTGTGGGGTCCTGAAAGCATGTGCTGAAGAATATCTTTGCTTAGGAAAGAGCCACAGGTGTCCACCATGTCTTCCGAGAAGTGATCAAATGTAGTTGCCTCTCAGTTATTCAGCATAATGTAGGGAAATGATAGGCATAACGGGGTTGTTATGAGGGTGCTCAGGGCAATGTGGGGAAGACCCTGAGGTCAGGGAAGCCCTCGGAGAGGAAGCTGCTAGCCCAGTCAGGAAGGTCTCATGAGATGGATTTTACCTGATGACCTGGCCTCAGCCCAAATTCTGACCCAGAGCTCATCACACTCGGGTGGACCTGGCCTTGTTTATGGTCCCAAAGTTCTCAGGCCAGACTGAGCTATAAAAGCAGAATGCCAGATTGTTAATTTTACCATGAAAAAGAGCTGTTCTGTGCACTGGACAGGCACGCTGGTCCAACTAGCACATTTCCCCTTTAAAGCAAGTTAAATGAGAAATCAAGCTATTGGAAGGTGACTTGTTTCAGTGTGGAGTTGACAGTAAGGGAGCCACATGATTCAGATGTTTCTGGTGGGTGGCCAGTAGCCTGCTGCATCTGTTGCCACAGCCCAGATCTGCCCGCTGGCTGATCCAGGCGCTCAGCTGAGCCACGCAGGGCCCCTAGCAGCCCTAGCTGGTCTTCGACTCTGCACTGCTCTCATTTGCCTCTCTGACTACCCTTTCTATTCATTTTTTGGCTCACTAACTTCCTCCTCACACACTTCTGATGCATTTGCTTTAATTTAAATTTTATTTTTCATCAAAGTAAAACATGGGTATTGTTTTATAAATCTAATGATCATATAATAGTTAAACCAAAAAACAGCATTTCCTGGCCCCAAGGCCGCTTCTCCCCTTTGATTCTTAGTCTCTTGGAGGAGCCACTTTCAAACCATTGAGTTGTTGATTCTGCTAGTTTGTCTCCCTATTTCTAAATGATATGCCTGAATTGCTATTTCTTGATGTTTCCATTGAAGATGATTCTATGAAAGATGACCACTGAGTCACCATTCTCCCTCTCAGTTTTGCTCTTCGCTTCTTTCCAATGTGGTCTCATCTTAACACTTAGTTAGAACCGTATTTAGCACTTAATGTTATTGCCAATGTGAGTACTCACAGAGAGCTACTAAATGTACTATGATTATATTTCTTTCCTTCCTTCCTTCTTCCTTCCTTTCTCTCTCCCTCTTCTTTCCTTCCTTCCTTCCTTCCTTCTTTCTTTCTCTCTCTCTCTCTTTCCTTCATCCCTCCCTCCCTCTCTCCCCCCTTTTCTTCCTTCCTTGTATTTTTAAATTTCTCTTTGGAACATATTTCTCCACCTGTTCTCCATCTTTAAATTAATAAGGGCATTTGAAACCATAACTGCCATACCTTCACCACACCTAGCAGAAGTAACAAGTCATTGATATCATCCAATACCTGGCCTATATTCAAATTTCCCTGTTTGTCTCAAAGATGTCCTTTTATAGTTAGTTAATTTGAATAAGGACCTAAATAAGGTCCACAAATTGTATTTGGTTGTTATATTCCCTTTCTTTTATTCTGTAAAACCCCACGCCCACCCCTTTTATTTGACATTGATTTGTTGGAGAAATTGGATGTAGAATGCCTGACATTTTAGATTTGGTGGATGGTTTCCTCACAATGTCGTTTAACTTGTTCTTCTATATCCTATTAGATTAGGACTTAGATTTTTTTTTTTTAAGATTTTATTTATTTATTTGACAGAGAGAGAGAGATCACAAGCAGGGGGAGCGGCAGGCAGAGGGAGAGGGAGAAGCAGGCTCCCCGAGGAGCAGGGAGCCTGACATGAGGCTCGATCCAGGACCCTGGGATCATGGTCTGAGCCGAAGGCCATCGCTTAACCGACTGAGCCACCCAGGTGCCCCAGGACTTAGATTTTTTTAAGCAAAAATATTCTACAGGTGGTGCTGTTTACTTCCTATTTTATCATGCCATAAAACAATACTGTCTTGTTGTGCCACCTTTAACGGTGATTAAATTGATCAGAGGGTTCAGATGATGGCAGCTGATCATTCATCATTGCCAGGTTCCCTATCAACTTTTCCCCTAATCCATTGATGATCATTACCTAGATTCATCATTTTATGGGGCACATATCCTGTCCTTTCGTTGTGTCATTCAGTTCTGAACCAGTAAGTGCTGATTACCTAGTTTGACTCCAGTGTAACTCCAGGTCCTACCAGATAGCTAACTGAATTTACCTGGAAGTAATATGCTCCTGTGTTGTGTTGATTAATGTTTTTATTTGAACCTCTAGTTGAGCTTTGCTATTGGCTTAGAAAACATAAACAGAAAAGTGGAAAGCTTTCTTGTCAGTCATGTTGAAAAGTAACTGGGAGGAAAAAAAATAGATTTTTAAGAAGACTCTGCTTCAGTTTCTAACGCCTCCTTTCTCCAGGGCAGGGAAGCTCTGCAGTCTGTTGGAATCTCTTCTGCTTGTGAGGGGATTGGAGGGAAGCTACCAGAACGGACACAGGACACACAGTCGTTTAAGGACTTTTTGATTGCTGTTGTGTTTTAGTTTTTATTCCTCTAGTTACTAAGACGTCTTTCATAAAGATTTTTCTAAACCCTATTGCATATGATTAGGGCTTTTCCTTTCCTCTATAATGAGGACTGGTACCCTTGATGTGTTTTAGCAGAATTTAGCTTCTACATACAATTTGAAATACACACACACATGCACGCAACACTTGTAATTTTCTCAATTGACATATTATTAGTATTGTTATTTTACTGTAAGAACCTGCCTTGTAAGGGTCAACTTCAGTGGCAGGATGAAACTCTGAAGGTAACTTGTGTCTCCTTCCTGCAAGTTGGTTCCTCTAGTGTCTCTTGGCTAGGGGGCCTTTTTCCATGCTTTTCAAAGACCTCTTTGGATTAAAATGAATTCCTGGTATAAATGCCTGGTGTATTACTCATACAGATTGGTTACCTTTTTAGTGCCTGCCAGTATTCCAGAGTTTAAGGTCCTCCTCTAAAATACTCTGTAGTTCAGGGGCGCCTGGGTGGCTCAGTCGGTTAAGCATCTGCCTTCGGCTCAGGTCATGATCCCAGGGTCCTGGGATCGAGCCCCGCATCGGGCTCCCTGCTCAGTGGGAAGCCTGCTTCTCCCTCTCCCTCTCCCACTCCCCCTGCTTGTGTTCCCTCTCTCACTGTCTCTCTCTCTGTCAAATAAATAAAATCTTTAAAAAAAAATTTAAAATACTCTGCAGTTCAAATTCTTATAATATTGGGGCCTCTTCTGCCATTTGTAAAAACTTTCCACATAACTCTCAATGACAAAATTGCACCCTTCTTTCAAGGCCCAGATCAAATGACACTTTTCCTGAGTACCCCAGTGAGAAGCCATCTTTTCCCATCTTCTAGACTCTCTCTTCACCCTCCTTATGACAAGGATTATTTGCTCCCTTTCATTATAGTTTATATAGTAATACTCATACTACTTATCCCTTTTAACAGAAAAATAGCAGTCTTCTATTTGCTTTGTTTTGACCCCAGTTAGTATTTAATAAATATTCTATCAACATTTTGAATTGTAATAATAAAATGACTTGAGTGATTTTATTTTGTCAGATATTCAGCTTATATTTCAGCTATGCTTTAAATATCTATTGGGGACTCAGTCAGATGTAGAGCCAGATTTTCTATCTCAGAAGAGGGAGGAAAAGAATGTGTAGAGGAATTAACATGGAATTTGGAGTCGGAAGACTAGATTCAACACCCACCTCAATCACTTCAGAGTCACTGCTTTAGAGCAATTGGTATGTCACTGGGAGCCCTCCCTAGTAGCATAAGGATCTGTAGCAAAAGTCACTTAGGACAATTTAAGATTTAGCTCATTAGAAAGAGAGAAGGGAAGAAAAGACTGTGTGGATTTATGAGTAGTAGTGGATGGTACAGGGATGGAATCTTGGGCTTTCAAAACCCTTCTAGGTGGTGCTGGCTGGGGAAGGGACGTCTGAGAGGGGTTCCACTCTACTGTGTTGGGAAGGTTGAGTGTTCAAAGCCCATGGGGTTTACAGCAGAAAGAAGATGGTGGAGTTGGGAAGGGAAGCCATAAATATACACTTTATTCTTTAACTCCTTGCAATCTTGCCCCAAACCTACCTAGTCCCAGATACAGCTTTCTTTCACTTCTTGCTTCCACTGTCCTCTCTTAGGAACTCCTTTGCTGAATTAATGAATGGGGCCACTTCTAATAAATCATAACCAGCACTTAAATGAGCCTCACATGAGTAACAGAGGACCACCTTCAAAGAGAGCATAAAGGTTCGGACACTATCGATAGTCACCTCTGTAGAGAGAGGAAATAAAACCAAGATCCCATTGCATTGGGCATCACAACTTCACAAGCAGTTCCTCCTTGTTTCAGAAAGACATTGAGACCCAGCTTTCTCATGAAAGTTATTCCTTTACCATCAATCTGCCTCTCTCTAGGAGGTGCATTCCCCTTCAGGATCAAGGAGTGTAAAGAGCATGGGATCTGGAATCAGTAGACCCAGGTGTGGGTCCATTTATATGCTGTGAACTTTAGGCTACTCACTTTTCCTCTCTGATGTGGAAAGAGATGTAATACCTACCTTATCACTAGATGATAAGGAGGTTCAGAATGAGATTCTGTATTTGTTTATGCCTTGTGTATATAGCCCCTTAATTTTTTCTAAAGCAACATAAAGAATTCTTCCCTATTACCAAGTTATTTCAAAAGGCACATCTTGCCATGGGTGAGAATCAGAGCCATGTCGTGGTCTAATGGCTCTTCTGTTTACTAGCGTGAGCAATTCCCTCCACCCCCTGGCACCTTGCTTTCCTCTCTTGTGAAATGGTCAAGAATATCAGTTGTCCAGACAAGGAAGTTATTTGAAGTAGAAAATGTGCAGGGTAGACATAGGACTGGTGAGTTTCCATTCTGCTATTTCCAGTTCTACCTATTTCATTTCTTCTAGCAGGATTTAAAATCCACAGTAGTTTTCCTGGTGCCATGATTAAACATGGTGAGTCTGGTTGAAAGAAGTGATTTTGGAGTCACATAGATGTGGCTGCTTGCTGCAAGCTATGCAAATTACCAAATACATTTATCCTGAGAGCCCAAGAACAATGTCACCTACCGCATAGGATTGCAATGAGCCAAGTTACGTAAATAAGGCATTGAGCGTACTGTTTGGCACCCAGTGGGTACTCAATGAGTGTTAGTTTTTTTCCTCTAGACTATTGCTCTTCAGTTTTTACCCTCATCAAATCACATTTATTATACATTCCAAATAACGCACGGTACTAAGGAGGTGCTTTAATAACAGGGTGCTACGGGACCGTCAGGTTGGGATGAAGAATGGAGGGAGCCAGTTATGTTTGCCTTGTAATAAGCAGTAGTGGTATCTCGTCTCCTTGCTGTGGTCCTGAGCCTGCTGAGTCACTGTTCCAGCCGCTTGGCCCCATGATCTCTGGCTGTGTCTACGGAACACAGCAAAGGCCACAAGAAACCAGCACTAATAAATGGCAGATCATTTTGAGGGATTTTTCTTTGCGTTCCTGTGCTTGCTCTCCTGGTGAGATAGGAAACCTTTAATAAGACTTTTCCTAAATGATGCTGCATGTGAAATGTGGATTTTCCCCCCTCTGTTCTCCTAACAAATGACCATTTCATGAGGTTTCTTTTCATTTTTTTTCCTTCTTCTTTCCTGCTTCTCAGTACATTCCACAAAGAGCTTATTCCTCTGCTGGTTACTGATTGATGGTTCTACTCTGTGTGCCCTTTAATTTTGCAATAAACCAACAAGGAGTTGAGACCACAAACTTAAAGAGAATTGACTTATTTATTTGACTGGATTCACTGGAATAACAGGCAGACTTAGTCGTTTCAGTGCTGTCCTGGGGGGGGCAGGAGGAGTCCGTGAGCCCAAACGCTGCCTTGTAAATAACCAGACAGAGAAGAGCTTCCTTGTCCTCCCATTCCCAAGCAGCTGGCTGTTCATTTTCAGCAGTGATCCCTTTCCAGGCCTCGATCTGAGCAGGAAATCTTCCACAAGACTTGCTCACAGCTCCAGGATTCTGAATTCAGTGGGACTTCAGATATGTGGAAATGGAAAGACACCATCCACAGGTCCCGTGTTTCTTGTTTTCAAAGGGCTCCTCATGCCCCTTAAATGATTGCCAGCATGACCACAAACCTGCCTGGGTTACCAGTCCTTCCAGGCCTGGCCTCTCAGCTGGATGATGTCAAGGACCAAGAACAAACCCCTGCCCCTACCCGCTCCATCCCGGCTGTGTCTTCACCATAGATAGACCAGGGCCTCCATCACAAGCACCAGCAGCAATACACTTCAGGAATCAATTACCAAACATATGAAGAATCGCCTGATTTTTTTTTTCTTATTTAGCACCACCATCGTATGGTGTAACCAGTCAGAAAATGAATGCAAACATCATTTCAAGTCGGAAAACAAGAACAAACTTTTTGAATGGCTCACGTGGATCCTAAGTGAACTGAAGACAGTCCTTTTAGGGTATTTAAACACATAGAAACTCCTATCATTTATATTTAAGGAGGGCGGTGTATCCAGGGCTGTTCCCTGTGAGTTGAAGTAGAGCTGGAAAGATAAAGGCCCACATGGGATTGCTCCCGGCTGCGAACTCCTCCTCCAGATCCCCGCGCTGTTTATGGCTCCACCACGTTTAACCAGCTCACTGCCTGTCCTCCTTCTGCTCTCCTGGGCAACCTTTCTTCTGAAACTCTTGTCATCACATGTTAGCAGAAGTGAAAATATTAGCAGAGAGGTTAGCGGCCAAGACAGAAATAGAATCCAGGAGTCTGTGTCTTTTCTTCTGCCATACCTGCTGGAGCATGGTTCCTCCCTGCACTGAAGACTCAGTGTTTCCAGCTCCACCAAACAGCATTCGAACAGTCGACTGGTTTCTTCTTGCTACTGAAAGTTTGTCTTATTCTTAAACATTTTGTACAGTTTTTCTTTCCGTGTGATTTTGCAGTAAATCACATGGCACTTGGTCCATCCGATCTCAGCAAATGCCAGGCTCTAAGGAAATTAATCCACAAATATCCATGAGGCTGTGAGGGTTCTTGTCACAGAGCTTTTATGTGGTAGAGCCGGCACACACTGGAGGTGCAGACAGACCGGGTTTGAATCTGGCTCTGCCACGCACTAGCTATTCCGTCCCCAAAAATGGTTCAACTCCTCTGAGCCTCAGTTTCCTCATCTTCAAAACTAGGATAATAACATTTGCCTCACTGAGGTGTGAGGATGAAATGAACTAATGTATGTAAAGCACTTGGTACAGGCTTGGATCCACAGGAAGTAGACAGTCTCCTCCCTTCTCCCTCCTTTAGAATGGGTACAGGGAGGCAGAGACCCCTGAAGTCTCAGGACATTGACCCTGTAGGTAGAGAGGGAAGAATCACCTACATGACACCGAGAAAAAATCCTGGTACTAAATTACTTGGGACCGATTGTCAAGGGGGACCATTAGGAACTGGGAGACGAGTCAGCTGCAGCGGGCATGGTGAGGAAAGACTTCATGGAAGAGGTGCAATTTGAACTGGTCCTGAAAGAGGGAAGCTGGAAGCAGAGTAAAGGACATTTCAGCCTTGGCATGGGGCACTTGACATGGGGATGAGAGCCAGAGTGAGCGAACCATGAAAAACACAGAGAAGAATAATAAGAGTGTCACAAGCTTCAGTGTTCCCATTGGAGAAAAAATGGGAGTGAGTAGAATGGTAGGTAAAAAGCTGATAGTTGTTAGGCACCTGCTGGGTATTAGGCACCGTCTTAAGTGCTTTCTGTGCCAACTCATTTATCCTCACAACAGGTACAATCGTTCTCTCATGATGCAGTTGAAGAAAGTGAGGCACAGAAAGATTAAGTCATCTACCTGAAATTCTACAGCTGAGTGGTGGTGGAGCTGAGACAGAAGCCCAGGAGGTCTGACTCCAGAGCCCACCCTCCTAATACACAAGAGCTGTTTCCCTCATGAGGCAGTGAGGATGAGCTAAGACCACTCTGTGAGCATCCTCTGAAAAGTATAAAGCATCATGCACACATAAAGTGCTGTCAGTATTCTTGTTAATGACGTTAGATGAGAGGCAAATGAAAATGCGGGAGGAAAAATGACAGGATAGCACTCTCGTGCAGTTACGCTTAGCAGCTCATGTCCCTCACCATCCCCTCTAGCAACTCAGAGGCCTGACACAACCTCACACTTCCTCTCGGGACAGTGCTCCAGGTGGCCATTCCCAAGGCACCAGAGTAGATACTAGAGACTAAAAACCTATTTGTCATCTGGCATTGGGGCTCATGCCTTGAGTGTGATCTGCCCTTGGCTAGGACATCATTTTATGGGCCTGTAGCACATGATGGGGATTGGCTTGTTAGTGACCACGATCAAAGATCTCCACTCCAAGGGCATTGCCATGGAAGGAGGCCCATCCTCACTTGCCATGTAAATATTTAGCCATTTTAATGTATTTGTTCTGGGCCTATTCTTCTTCTGTCTCTACTTATGTTGACTCTGTTTAATTGTAGGTTATTATTGTTTATGGATGTTGATGTCATTTATTTAAATATGGATATAGACAGATAGCTTCAGCTCCCAATTCCCCCCACCCTTCTTTAAAAAACAAACAACAACAACAACACTTTACACAATATCCCTTCTTTGAGGATATCAAATAAATAGTTTTTGTTCAAAGGCTTCTCTCACGAGGCTGCTGTTTTGGAAATTTGTTCCTAGGCAGATGTTTTGACCTCCTTTTGAACAGGTTATGAATGATCTTTGCTCTCATTTTATGCTACAGATTGACTTTGGAGATAGAATTGGATGCATGCACCCAGTTTCTGAGTTCAGAGAGCCCTTGGAATGCAATTTGCTTGAGTGGCATAGAGATACAGAAGTCAGATTAGTGTTGGCTTGTCCTCCTCTGGAGATTTTTCAGAGGCGGGGTGAGATCAGAGGCCCCTCTGGGCTTCAGCTCCTCCGGGCTTCAGCTCCTCCCCACTCTAAGCCACTATAAGTTTGGCTGAGGCTGGAGAATAGCAAAGTAGGTGTTTATCAGGCTGGACTCCCCCAAGAGCCATATTTTCAGACCCCTGGGGAGCAAGTGACTCAACAGAACTATTTTCTTGGTCTCAGATGAGTCTAAGGAGGGGAAATCAGTCAATAGTAGCTGCCTGTGATGGACTGATCACAAAGCTGTGTCTTTCTAACCCTCCTTGCAAATCAAAAGGAGGGGAATCCCCAGAACCCAGGCGTACACGTGAATAGAAAGCACCATCAAGTAACAAAAACACCTAAAAAGGTCAGCAGAAACTCAGAGGGCTGTTGGAAATTCACCTCCCCTGCCTTTCTGTGGGGCTCAGTGGGCAGTAAGGGAGTGGGCGAGGACAACCAAACAAACCATCAAAAGCCACTCGGCCGCAAGAAACGTACAGTGCAGTGAAGGCTGGTAGGAAGGTTTCTTCCACATCTGGGAACCTCAGAGTCATCCAGCAATTGGCCTTGTTCGCTTCCAAGCCCCAGCTGGCCAGAGACCTATTTGATCCCATGCTAAGGGCAAAATCGCCCACGGCTGGGGAATGCACCATTTGAAGCTGCTGTGAACGCACTGTCGCAGGTCACCAGCGGCGCGTGTTATTTCCTGCAACAAGCCCTAGATCACTGACAGGATGTCGCCCAGGTTGGGCTGCAGGTGGAAACAGCACGCCAGGCTGCTGTTTGTGGCCTCGTTACAACTGTCACCCCATTTGAGACCCGGAACCAGCGTGTGTTAACCTCAGCCCCATTGGAGCAGTGGAACAGTGGGCTGACAGCGGGACCGAGCTTTCACGCCTACGCAGTAGCTGCCACCCCAGGTTCCCCACCGCATCCCCTTGCGTGTGCACCCCTGGAGAAGGAGGCCAAAGAGAAAGCCACCCTGCCGTGCTGCCGTTTTCTTGTGTCTTTATTTTGACCAAATGGCAGGCACAGTTTTATTTCAGTTCGTTTCCTCTGAACTCAGAGGTCTAGACAATGGCTAACACGAGACAGAAGCAGTAGTGTTACCAGTCTCTGTGTGATTGAGTGTGTGTTTGTGCAAAGCTGTGGAGATTCATTTCCTCCCTCCACCTCCGTGGCCTCGTACTGAGCCAGTATCTTTGTTAGGGACTCTCCTACTTTAGGGACTCTCCTCGGAGGCAGTGTTTCTTGAGCATTGCCTGTGAATTTCCACAGTGAAACCTACAAAAGAGATTTTTTCCTCCAGGTTCGTAATAAGAGATATGAATTTTTATCAAGATTTGAAAGTATTCTCACCATAAATACCAAATTATTTGCAATTGTGTCTGTCATTCTTTTTTTTTTTTTTTTCTTTCTCTCTTCCTCAGCCACTGCCATTTGGTTCTGTGTAAAATGGATTTCTTGAGGGTGGAGATGATGAGAATCAATGATAAGGTGGAATTTTAAGTGTAATATTCATCCCGATGCGAACTGAAATGTATAATGTTTTTCATAGCAGCCTGCTACATTTGCAGCCAGAATATGTTCATTTTCTTTATGTCTTTTATGGACTCAACACTTTTTTTTTTTTTTGACTCAACACTTTTTAGGTTCAGAGAAGTTAGGAGCATTTTCCAGAATTGCACAGCAGGCTAGTGACAGAGCCAGAAATACGAGGCAGGATGCCTGACTCGCACAACAGTGTTTTCTTCAGGCCAAATTGAAGTTTGGTCCTTTTACCACAAATATTTTGAAAGGAAAATCCCCCACAGTCTTTCAGATTTTCCCAGAACACAATTGTCATACGGACCTTCAAGCAGGCTGGAATACTAAAACCTTATCAGTTCTTTATTTTAGAACTGACAGTTGATATTCTCTGGGCTGAAGCTAAAGAAAAATGATTTTTTTTTCATAATGGAATGATTTATAATTTTCCAGACCTTGGCAAAATTAAGCCAGTGAATAGTAAAACCAGAACTGTGACGCTCAAACTCCAAAATATTTGGTCTGACTTTTCCTCACAACAAATACTGGATATCTCTTTTCAGAGTTGGAAGTGACAGGAAGGGTTTGGGATGGGGAGAGGCGGGGGAGAGGCATGTGTCTATGAGTGTGGGCTTCCAGGCCTCTCTTGGAGGAACTCCCTCTGTTCCTGCACTGCACCCAGAGCTGCTCCATCCCTCGTGCCCTCCCCCACTTTCTTGCGGCAGGGGGGTTGGGGATACAGGGGGGTGCAGGTGGGCCCACTCCCAACTCCTGTACAGCAGAATGGGTTGGGGCAGACACCGTCATGGTTGGGAATCAAGAGGAGAGTATGGTGAAAACCACTCCAGGGCCTTTCTCTCAAGCCTTGGTGATGAAAGGACTCAATGAACCTTAACAATTTCTCACAGGAAAATTCCAGCCTCTGTCTTCTTAAAAGCAGGACATTCAGCAACCCTTAACAGAGCCAGGATTAAAACCCAGAATTTCTGACTTACCCAAGGCCTATGTTTAGATAGAAAGGCTCGATCACTGTCCTATCTGGCAATTAGGATCATTTTAGATACCAAAAATGACAGTTTAAAAAAGTGTACCGTGGGCAGATAGACCATTTTTAATACAAAAAGAAGAAAAAATGAACTATGACTTCAGAATCTTTGAAAAGCAGAGCCCTGTCATTTTGAGAGTGCTAGATTTGGCAGCAGGCAGGCAGTTTGTGAGCAGAGTCAGCCCCCAGCCTCTCTCTCCATCGCTCGGATGATGCCCTTTCTCTGGCTGGCCAGGTTATCTGGTGCACTGCCTGTTCACTTGAGTAACCAGGAGTATTGGGACCATCCCTGCACCTAGCGCTACAGGCCCAATTAAAGTGATTTTGAAACTTGTCTGATTCTCTGTGTTAGCTTGTAGCAGGTTTCTGACAGGGAGGGGGTGGGAGGAGGAAGTGGGTGTTTTAATGGGCATAGAAATGCCACCCTACCCCCCCGAGGGGCCTCACGCACGATTCCTCTAACCCAGCCTCCCCCTTAAACTCTTGCACATAGACATGAGTTCCATGAAGAGCTTTAGATTCCAGGCCTCCTGTGGGCCTCGGAAATGACATGCCACATGCATCTGGGGCACTGAAAACCACCAAAAAGATAGGGAGAGTTCGACTCAGATTGCCTCAAATGCCTGGCTCTTTTGTAGAAGCTGCAGCTACTTACCTACTTGACTATGGTTATTTCGTAGCATCAGAGTCCAAAAGGACTCTTGTCACAAAATCGGGCTTGTTACAATGTAGCACTCTGATAATCTTCTAATTTCTGGACATTAAAAATAATGAACAAAGAAATCTATAGATCAAATTCTCTAGACCAGGACATGCAGGCCTGGAAAAGTCACCCATCCTAGGGTCTGGGCTAAGAGCTCCTCCTTCCTCTCCTCTGCCCACTGCTGCCTTGGGAGGAAGAGTGGGCAGGGAAGCCAGCACGTCCCTCTTCTTTTTTTTTTTTTTTAAAGATTTTTTTATTTATTCATTTGACAGAGACACAGCGAGAGAGGGAACACAAGCAGAGGGAGGGGGAGAGGGAGAAGCAGGCTTCCCGCCGAGCAGGGAGCCCGATGCGGAGCTCGATCCCAGGACTCTGGGATCACAACCTGAGCTGAAGGCAGACGCTTAACGACTGAGCCACCCAGGCGCCCCCACGTCCCTCTTCTTATCTGAGCTGCTGACCTCAGGCAGGTGACTCTAGTTCACCTGGTGGAAAGTGGGGCTTACAAATTTTGCCTCTCACTTGCCCCCACAGAAAGTTGAATGAGGGCATGTGCCATATATTTAGGTCCTTAAAAAAATCTGACTTGTAAATATTGAGTTATTGTTTTGCTGACCATGAATATTTCTTCTGCTGACCAAAGAGGGCCAGATATTCCATTCCAACCTCTTCTATCCCTGGCTTACCATAAAGTCCTTCTTCTCTGTCACCTTCCAAGAGTCAAATAAAAGGAGCTTCTTCTGCCAAAGGCTGTGCCTTTAGATCTGACAGTTCTCCACCCTGATTTCTTCAGGGCTGTCCCATTTTCTCTTCTGTCTCCCATTTTTCAGTACTCACCATGAGCTGGAATATACTAAGTGGCTACTCCTGGAGGCCCCAGCAGAAATACTTCTAATACTTCACTGTAGGGTGGATCAGACTAGACATACAGTGGCCCCTAAGGTAGAATATATTCTGGACCAGGAAGTGTGAGTAGGATGGGGGCGTGGGTACAGCATAGATATAGTTTGGCCACAGCATAGCCAAAGAAAGATGGGTCAACTGAAGGCAAGTGGTCTGCACTGGATACAGAGACTCATGGAAAAGCAGGCTTAATTGCCCAGGGGACTCTAGCTCCCCAACCCCCTGACCCTTAGGGCTTATGGTTCTGATCAGTTTATTCTGCTCCTACCTTCTTGTCTCCAGTTATTTGCTCTCTTAAGCTATTTTTTTTAATACTTAATGGAAATGAGTCATATTTCTGTTTGTGTGTTAGTTGGCTTTTTCATCCACAAGACCCTGTCTTCTGACCAAAATGACATTCCTTCCCATCCATCTGCCTTTTTAGTTCACCTGGTCTTTAACTGGTTCCTGTCTTTCCACCTTTTTTTCCTCTAAGACCTGTTCTCTGTGAAAGCAGGACTTACTGGGTTGTTTATGAATACGTACCCTGAAGTTTCTTCTTTTTTAAAGAGCTTTATGGTGCCCTTAAAGTGAGCATAGATGCTGTACACAGAAGGGTTGAGTAGGATGCACTTAGAGAAAGCCAGATAATGCAAGAGAAAACTTGGACCCAGGGACATGGTCTTTGGAGGGAGAAGTCTCACCCCAGTGTTGCCTTGGGAGGGGAGCACTAAAAATGAGACTTAAGGTCTATGTGGTATGAGAAGACTTGACTTACCATTTGTAAGTCAAGGGTACCCGAAGCATCCTGCAGCCCAGAGGGCAGTACGGAGAAACCCTGGGAGTAAGTGGTCTCTTGATATACAGAGTTGAGTGGAGATAATTGTTACTTTGTCTGACTTACAAAGCCTCCTCTTCCCAGTAGATGGTTGGTATTCTCCTTCCTGAAGAATAAACTTTAAGCTAGACTCCGTCTCCTCCTGGCTTCAGATGTAATCATGACCACTAAAACAAACAAACAAAAAACCAACCTATTTTCCCCTTAGTCCAAGAGTCCCATTCTGGCCTTTGGATTTGTAGTTGATGGGGGTGGTGGGGTGGGGGGTATGTTTTCAATGAGCCATACTTTCAGAGAAGTGGCAAAAATAGTTGCTGTCCTTTCATTTAAATTGTCATTGCTTTTTGAACATATCAACAATTGTTCTTTGTCAGCAGTGGGCTGTATGTTATACAAAAGGGAATCAGGTATGTTTTCTATCTAAAGAGGAAGGTACCAGTCCGCAAAGGATAACTAAAGACAATGATGAGTGGTAACATTTTAGCATTAACCACTGGTCAGGCACTAATGCTAAGGATCTTATATGCATTATCCAGTTTCGTGAAACCCTGTGAGTTCAGTATTATCATACCAGAGAGGTATGAGACTTCCCCAATGTCATATGGCTAGTAAGTGGTGGAGCCCAGGATCTTAACTCCAATCTGTCTGACTCCCAAGCACTTACCCTAACTACTGTGCAAACTGCGCTCCCACAAATGTGGCACCAAGCATCGGAAGCCCCAGTCTTTCCATTGGAGCAAAATGGCAAGGACGCCCTTCTGAAGTGTCAGTCAGAACAACTTTCCAGAAACCAGGTAGTGTTAAGACTCTGTTTATAATGTGTAATAGTATTTTATAGGTTACTTTAAGGGTGTAGTTTTTGGGTCTCCAGAGGACAATACATTTATGAGCTCCTGCGCAAGCCATGGTTATTTGTCAGCGATGCTATTTGAAAATGTTTCCATTCTATCATTTTGCTGAACACGGGTTGAGAAAACCACAACAATTTAATAAGATGATGTGATTAGCAAAGCCCTGAGTTTGGTTGCTATGTGTCCTTCAGTGATTTGGCTTTCGGGTGCAAAATACAAAAGGAGAGGATTATTAGCAAAACCACTCTTGCCCTTGGAGAGTGAAATGTCTTCTCCACCTCGTCTCCTGTTGAAAGTGGAGATGGTGCTGAGTACCTTCTGAGGGACATCTGGAGTTTGGTTTGAGGTTCTGCAGGACATAACTCTATTACTTCTGTATAATAAAACCATCATCTCAAGACAAGTTTCCATGAAGGACCAGTGAAATAATAGTAAAAGTGAGGGGAAAAAGTGATCTGAATATTTTAGTAAATGGCTCATCTGTTAACTTACAAGTTTCTAGAGAAGACATACAGAGCCTTCACCTCTTTGTTTCTCCCTGTGTATATGGTGACAGGCCTTGCATGGTAGGTATTCAATACATTTTTTTTTTGTATTATCATCACCATATCATTAGAGTTCTTTCATTTTTACCAAGCCATCATTTAGAAGAATTCTCTAAAAAAGTAGAGCTTTCCTATTTTGATCTCTCAGAAGCTTCACATTTTTAAAAACTAGGACAGACAGATATATTATTTTGTTCATTGGTAAATAAAGTGCATAGTATTTTCAGAGTAATACCAGTACCTATTGGCCTGCCTGTAAATGATTGCTATCTTTTTCTTATTGAGATTTTTGCACAAATTCCTAGCCATTGAATAAAACTTAAGAAGGACTAAGATTGGTAGAAATGATCAGATCCTGAAGTATATCCTAATGTAGGAAATTGTGGTTTAGTGTTCTTCTGTTAGATTCAATTATCTGAAGCACATGGTATTACTATATATTATATATATACTTAATCTATATAGCATCGTTCTGAAGAAAATAACACCAATAACAATGGCTTCTGTTTATTGACTATTTACTATGTGCCAGACATTGTTAGATGCCTCACATTGATTATCTCACTTAATTCTTGTAACAGTTCTATAAGATGGGTATGATTTTACCTATGAACAAATGAAGCTACTTAACTCAAAAGTTTAAGTAACTTTCCCAAGGTGTGCAGTGTCAGAGTCAGAATTTGAACTCAGTTTAATTAAACTCCAAAGCCCACACCCTATATTATAAAGAGAGAAATGAACATAATTTTTATCCAGACTCCTACAAATGGGCATTTGTTCTTGAGAGAGTAGGCTGTTATTTGACTATGTAAAGCCATTGTAATTGCAGACGCATGGCATGTGATTCTTACCAGTCCAGATGAAAAGTAGCAATGCAGAAGAATGAGGAGAAGATGAGCAGATACTCAGCAGAGGGCTGCAGGATCTGACCATCACTTCAGAGTAGCTGGAGACTCATATGCCTAGCTCACACACAGAGACCTTGCAAAGGTTGGCTTTGCTAATAGAGTACTTCATTTCTTTGCCTGACCTTGCCATCGTGCTCCACTCTCAGCCCTCAATTAAGCTGCCATTGGTAGAGGATTTATAACGTATCCCTGGTTCATTCAAGAGACAGTGACAAAGGTGTGGCTGAAAAGCCGGACAATGAAGAACAGAGACAGTTTCCACTTCTGTTCAAATTTGGGTGGCAACAAAACCATAGCTGACCCTTGGGACAGACCAAGACAGTCCAACTCGATGCTTATTCCAGATACTAAGTGACTAGTACCATTTTCAGAAGGGACGTTTCCTCTGAGTGACCAAGATGCTCACAGTTCTTCCACGTAATGGGAACACCCAAACCTTGGGAAATGATTGTGGTGTTAGTCAATGTAATGTTCCAGGAGAGAATCTGTATTTTATTCTTCCTTCAGCCTTCTAAACAATATAGTAAATGTTATAAACAAAGATTTTTAAGGAAAAGAATAGTTTCTTGACTGAAGTGAATGTCATGGTGTGGCAGTGGATCATATGAATTTTAAGTTGGTCATATTTTAATTTGATCATAAAATTATAAGTGGATCATATAATTTTAAATATGAACCGTATTTTGTATAGGTGGGTTATATTAATTTGTGTTTTAAATGCATAGTGAGACTGGAATGTTTTTGTTGGCGTTCAGTGAATCTAAAAGAACAGTGTTGTTCCTTTACGGATGAATCTTATTACAGTTTCACAAATTTGGAAATAAAACTCTGACTTTGAGTTAATATGGAAGAAGCCACAGGCATCCCAGTTTTAAATTACTGCTTTTATTTAGCACTAGCAATATCTTGGGCTGTGGATATAATCCTAAAAATTGAAGTTTGATCAAATGTGTTCATATGCATCTTAATTCTCTGGTTAGCCTTCTGTTATTTAGCTAATATGACAACACCTCTCAGTCCCAATTTACTCAGCATTTAGAAGGAACCGATTGGTGGTTTAAGCTCTAAAAAAAGCCTGTTTCCCCTTTTCTGTGTTTTGAATGACCTGTAGGTTTCGCCAGATATTCTGGCCTGCAGATAAAACTGATGAAAGTCAGAACTGGGGTTTTCCTACCTGTGCTTATCAGTCCTCCCCTGAACCACAGTCTGTTCTTTTGAGAGCTCTAATAATTAATTTGGTCTCTTTCTTCTCCCTTCCCCCACCTTCTCCCTGTCTGTTCACAGGTTATCTTGACGAATCAAATTACAACGCATCTAAGCAGAGCCCTAGCTTCTCAGGCAGACCTGGTGTCTCCAGCTGATGATTTGTCCCTGTCTGAAGGTAAGGGATCTGTCCGAGAGGGGCCGAAACTTGACACTGACGTATAGCCCCACCGCCTTTCCTCTCTGCCTCTCCGCCCCCTGTTGTGCTGGGAGGCTGCGCTGAGAGGCCCTGGCCAGTGAACACAGCCGGATCCTGGCGATTTAGGCTTAGCCAACTTCCCCGGCATCTGATCCCTTGTATTTGGAAAGGCTCTTGCCCCGTCTCTATAGGCCAGCTTCCTTTTTCATCCGAGTGAGTCACCTTCACGGACATCCAATCACCTCCACCTTGAAGCCTGTCACACCTCCATAGATTGATTTTGGGTCCTTAGTATAAGGCCAACTGCAAAGTGACTTGATTTTTGAGACTGATGCTCACAGGTTGGCTTTACTGGTGGTCCCATAGCAATTCAGCCTTTTGTTTGTTGTGCTGGGTGCTTTGGGACTGGCTAAAAGTGTGCACCAGTGTCGTGGGCTGGAGATGTGGCATTCCCAGCCAACTTTACAAAAGGGTTAAGAGAAACTCTCCACATTGGTAAATCTGCAAAATTTTCTCCACCCTCCCATGCTAGCAAAGGTCAGCCTAGCTACGATTTACGTAGCTAGGGGAATTACGCCACGGAGCCAGTGGGTGGTTTCTAGCTTTATTGAAAGTTCTTATGTGACATTTCTGAGTTCTGCTAGTTGTGGGCTGGATAAATGTGCATAGCTGTGACAGACCCCCTGCACTTCCATTTTCTGAGAAGTGTTCATGAGGGAGCAGATGGGATTTGTAGGACTCAAAAGGCTCCTGACTGCCAGGTGGTCTAACGTGGATTGACCGCAGTTTACGGACTCAAAAATTGGAAGGATCACAGCCCTGCTTCTTGGTGGTGTTTTCAGAGTGAAAAACTACTTATTTATAAAAATTGTAAAATGCTCTGTGTCCCCTCTTTCCACATTCAGTGGTATGTCATCCCTCCCCCTCATCACCTGGACTGAAAAGCCAAATCATTTACTATTCTTCCCTCCCTGCACTCCTCTCATCCAGTCTTCTTGGTTCTTCTTTCCAAATATAGTCTTCCTCTGCCCCCTCTTCTTTGTAATTAAAAAAAATGTCTATGGATATTACACATTTTTTTTTAAAGTAGGCTCCACGCCCACTGTGGGGCTTGAACTCATGACTCTGAGATCAAGAGTGGCATGCTCTACCGACTGAGCCAGCCAGGTGCCTCTTCTTTGTGATTTGTGTTGTGATCAGCTGACTTATTAAACTCACAGTTGGATTATTTTTATAAATTCCAAAATGGCCTTCCCAGCTCCAGCCTCTCTACCATTTCTATTCTGCCACTACCAAATGAAACTCTCTGAATCTGGCTTCCTTTTACTGTGCCACTCTCCTACTCAGAAGTCTGGGAACTGTATCAGCCCATTTTCTGAGAATGGGCCAAGACCAATAAGCTGCTTTTAAAATATTCAGGAATTTGTGGCTTGTCAGCCTGAAATCAGCCAGGGTGGAAGTATTTACACCATGGGAATCAGCACATGCTAAAAATCAGGATTTTTTTTTTTTCTCTTCTTTTGTGTGGATCAGTTTCCAAAACACGACTAGAGACAGTGCTTCCTCACTCCTCACAGTCTGCCCTGTCCTTCCCATTCCCCTTGGTTCTTGCCAGGGCCTTGCAGGAAGCTCCCCCATCAAGCACGCCTGCCACTCCCCACTCCTGCCCCATGCTGCTGCAGAGACAGCTCAACTTATCTAGAATAGCATTGCCCTTTTTTTACCTCTACCGCTTCCTTTCTTCCCGAATCCTCCGACTCAGTCAAGGTTTATTTAAAGACCACCTCTTCCCAAAAAACCTCCTTGTTTGTTCCAGACTGCACTAGTCTCGCTCCTCTTCCTCCTCTGTGGCCCTTCTACCTGCTCTGCTTTATAAAGAAAAGGTCCAGGTAACTTAATTTAACTTTTCATGGTTTCCTGACTAGATTGGCAGATTTTTTAAACAGGCTATCTTGTATTCTTTTCATATCCTGAGTGACTAGCAAAGTTCTAGGCACATAGTAGGCAGTAAATAAATGCTAAATGGATACCATAGTAAATACTTTGTAAACAGTAACCATGAGATTCACATAAAGCACCTCATTAAAAATTGTTGTAATTATTTCACACACACACATACACATTTATTCAGCTTTGAGGAGAAAAAAAAATATCTTGTTTCCTTATTAAAAAACCAATAAGTAATAGCACTTCGCTTTATCTTAAGCAAAGAAGAGGAGCAGAACAGATACAGAGGAAATTGTTTTTGGGACTCCAGTGTAACCGCTTCCACAAAATGGTAAAGTTGTATTCATGACAAGGGGAGACTTACCAGCTCATCCTTAGACAACTTTTTAAAATTTTGAAATCCTAGGGAGACTGAAAACAGTTGGTTTTTATAGATCTTTCCTTTGCATAGCTGAGCAGGTAACGAGGCTATAGAAATATTTTTCCTGAAGTCTATAATGAAGTTCCTTACCAGTGAACTAAAATGGAGAATTTTCTTAATGCATTTATACCTATTCAAATACATTGCAATGGTTGTTAATGCCACTATGGTTAATATGTATAAATTACTTTGTTGTTTCCAGGATCCATTGTATCAACTTTGCTATTGTGTTATTAGCCCTGGGACCTTGGGCAGGTCTTTTGATGACTTTGGGCCTCAAGATTGGAAATATAAGATTGCTGAAGTCTTTTCTAGCTCTCCCATTGTGAGATCATTTTGTGGGTCTGAAAATCAGGAGCATTCACTTGTTGATGGGGTTTTAAAATTCTGATTTATGGAGTGGAAGAATGGCCTTGTATTTTCCTAGATTAAGCAAGATAGAAAGGATCTTCAGGAATCTTAGCATTGATACTTCGACATACCTATAAGAACTTCCTTGCCCCACATTGCTGTCTCCTCACTCTGTAAACCATTCTGGTCTTGTCCGTCTGTCTCTTGCTCTCTCTACCTCTTTCCCACACGGACGTGGACACAAGAAGATGCGTGTGCAAACCAGTGAGAGTGAGAAACACACTGATGGGGTGAGCTCCAGGTCCACCCTGTCATGTAATAGATTTCAGCTACAGAGCAGAAGGCACAGCTTAAACAGTGCTCCCTTGAAAACAGTTGTGGGGTGAGAACAAGCGGCCAAGAGCAGCCAGCAATAAAATGATCTGAATTGACCTAAGGGAAATACCCAGCAGGAGCCAGTTCAGGGAAATGAAGTCCCTTCTGCTCACAGGGAATACAAGTGACCTGGCCCAACGAGAGATCTCTTCCACCCCAGCGGATCCTGTACTATTAATATCTGCCAGCTGCAGGCCCAGAGCATCCCCCCTGCTGAGATCAAAAGAGCCCCTATCTTAGCTGGAACAAGGTCATCTTCACAGAGCTGTGCAAGTGAGCCCTGGCTGGCTGCAGGGACCTCTATGGGGGAGGAGAAGTCAGGAGATGGGGAGGTGCTCTCTCACGCTCCTTTAATCTCGGCTGACCAGCTGTTGCCCTCCCAGTGTTTGTAAAGTTGAGAGTTCTTTGTTTTTGTGTTGCTAGTTTTTTTTTTTTCCCTCCTTACTAAGTTTATGGCTGGGTTGTTGCTTGGATGATGTAGACCATGTTCACTGCTTGGGTCCCTGGTATGATTCCCTTCATTGGAGTTCCATTCCACTGTTGGATTATCCAGCTCCCAGGTAGGAGAGCCACAGAAGAGAAAAGTGGACCCCAGAGGTCAAGGACTTTCTGCACATTGTTCCTGCCCCATAGTTTTGTGCCTTGTGAGGGAATCAGAGGGCAAATTGAATTTTCCCTAGGTTGTTGAAATAACTTCTCATAGGTGCAGGGTGCTTGTCAGTTTTCAGCCTGCCTCTCACAAACATTATTTCATTCAGTGGAGAGAATGGAATCTTATGCAAATTGACCAAAATTCACTGCCCTGTGAACCTAAGGGCAGAAATCCAGATTTCTGGTTTTAGAATCTACATTGTTCTTGACCAGGCACTGTGAATCAAAGTATTTTCTTCTTTATTTTTTTGTTTTGTTGACAGAAACTCAGGCAACTAGATTATTACAAAGTTCAGTGACTGGTTACCGACTAGGTTACTGTGACTGTTCTGAGGCCAAGGACATGTTTCTTAGTCGCCCTTACCAGTTCTTCCTGGTGGTCATCGAAAATACTAAGGATGACTGGATCTCAGTCCTAGGGAATATCTCTTTTCCCTGTAATGATCAGTAGAGAAAGGATCTAACAGTCCAGCTGGCCTAAGACTCCATACCCTGTTCTGAAGTCACCTGGGATTTGGGCAGAAGGGCTGGCTGGGCTCCTGTCCACACAAGCACAGTTGGTAGGTGAGGTTGACGTATGGTGACAGTGGGCCCTGTGCAAGATTGAAGCTCTGCTCAACCTACACCACAGACTTTCTCTCCTCTGATGATTTAATGGGATAGCAGTCACTTCAGTGTGGCGACATGGCCCATTTCAGGAGCCCCAGATGGCTTCATGGAAAGGAAGACATTATTAGGCTGCCATCCTGGCATTTCCAGCATCTGGCATGTTAGTATCCTTTTATCTGCATTAATAGTTCTTGATAGATAATAGCACTCAAAAAGTAAAAATTAAAAGTGCATGGATGGGTAAAGGAAAGAACACAAGAGAAAAAGCAGTACTTACTAGACTCAAGAGTGCTTTCTAGTTTTAGTAGTGGAAGGCTTTCTATTCCATTTGAATTGATGGCTGATTTCATGTGCAAGAGAAAGTATTTTGGGATTCATACTCCTTAACAAACCATCCCTGCAAAAAGCTGGAGTCCATTTGAAAGATTATATGCAAGTGCATGGCTTGTGTCTCTTTTAAAATAAATTCAACAAGCAAGAGCAGCTCAGAATGGTTGGGGCAAATCAGGGACTCACGGTTGTGAAAGAAGCAGACTTCAAAGCGTGGTATGAATTTTCAAGTTTTATTTCCACTCTTGCTTTCCAGCTGGATCTGCTCTGGATTTACTGCAGGATGTTTGAAAATGTGGCTCCCTGCTAATCTCAGACAGTTGCTATGATCAATGGTTTCTTTCATTTCCGATAAAAAACACTGGTGTTTCTGCTTAAATTGTGTGTACTTTCAGCTTTATTATTATAGTTGTAATTTATTGTCCAGCATTACCCAAATTTGTAATCCATTAACCACAGGCTTTGGGGTGGGTTGGTCAAGTTAGCAGAGCTCTCTCCACACGTTAGCTCCGAGGCCCTCCACAGCCTCATCCCAAACTAGAAATGTGTGTTGGTTTGGGTAGGACCATGTACAAATGAGTATGGGTGGGGCAGCTTTAAAAACCCACTTCTTAGGGGTATGGTGCAGGTTGGCTATAATTACTGCTTTGAAAACATAAAGTATCACCACGTGACAATGAGGTTAATGTTAACAACTGTGATCAGCATGGTTGACCTTAACATTTCTATAGTATTTTAAAATGTCCTAAAATGATGAATCACTTAAACCACCTCGAGCAACTGAAGCATGAAGGAGAGTAGGGAATTGCTCAAAGGCCACACAATAAGTGAGAAGTGGTGGTGCCGGGAACGGAAGTTAGAGCCCCTCCTGTGAATTCCTAGATTTGGCCACGGCTGCCTCTTAGGAGTTTTGGATAAAAATGTTTAAGTGTCCTGGTGACCTTTCGATTTCTGATTCCCAAGTCACAGACATATACCAACACACCACCTCACATGCTTCCATTCACAAGGGACACATACCTACCCATGCTCCACCCTCCCTAGTATTCAAGAATCCATGGCACTTAGCTGGGTGAATATTACTTCCAGCAACTGTTCAGATGCCGTGAAAGGCCTAATTTATAGAAAAAGATTAAAAGCACCCAAACCCTGTGTTGTTTAGCTAAAGAAAGCCTACTTATTATTATGTGAGGTAGGGGCAGCTAGAGTTGAGAGAGGGTGGGCAGAGCCTACAAACGTCTGACAAGCTGTAAATCTCAAAAGGGAGAGGAACTTTTTGAAGATGTCCAGCAGGGAGACCAGGGGATAATAGGATCAAGGCAGAAGGACTAACAGGAGAAAGGGAATATTGAAGTCAGCCACCAGGAAGTATTTCTTGGTCAGTAGCTCTGTTTTGCTAGCAATAGTTTGCCAAAGAGAGACACATGTGAAGCATGAGGTGCATTACGATCAAATGAGATGAGAGAGAGCTTTCTTGGGGGGCAGTCTTTGAGGTGGTTCGTGGGAGGGCTGGGCTAGATGTTTTGAAAGTATTTTCCTCTTACCCTCAGACTTCTTCACTACTTAGGATTTACTGGCTAATTTCCCAGATCTGCACATGTTCCTGTTAACATCTCCGTGTCATGAAGGCAGAAGAGACGAGAGCACCAAAGCCAGTTTTGTCAATTGTTTCGACTACAGAGATGACGGGGCCAAAAGCCCAAGAATGGGATGCCAAGAGGGGGTGTGATCCCAGAGGGCTTCAAGTTGGAAGAATTTTCTGAGACAAGATCCGTGTTTACCATCATCAAAAAGAATTCAATACCAAATATGAGAGGCCTCTAGGTCAGAGATCATAAAGAAGGGATGAATGGCTGGTTTCTAGGAGTGGTGCCCAGAGAATAACTTGGTTTGCATTGTAATGTGGCATGAAAAACTTTCAGAATGCATTTGTGATGTTTACTAGGATTTGGCGGGGGATTATAATAAGGTCTGGCAAGGTGGTCTAGCCCGAGGACAGTCCCGCTGAGCTCTGACCTAGGCTCAGATCTCTCTAAGGGCTTTGCTTTTCCTCATTTTTCTGATAAGCCACTAAATAAATTCTAGTTGGATTAAGCTGCATTTCATTCAGTCATACTGACATTTCCTATGCAATAGCTGCATTCCTGCATATATTAGCATAATTTTAGAGCTATGGCCCCTCCAAAAAAAACTTTTTGGCTAGATGAAGAGACTTTCAAGTGCCTTCCAGCTGATATTTTATGAGTTGTGGAGCCCCTACTATATGCACTATGGTAATGTTATAGGAAATCCAGAAATAAGCAAGATATGGTCTTTGCCCACAAGCTATTTACAGTGTAGATTGAGAATAGTTCTAAAGGCGAACATTATTAGGTAGAATGTGGGTGGTGCTTTCAGACAAGATGGTATGCACCAAAGCCTCCAGGATTTAGGAAGAGGAGCATATCTCTTTCAGCAGAGGGGAATCTGAAGGGTCCAGGGAGGAAGATGTAAGAGACAGCCTTTGAGGGATAGATAGGATTTCAATAGGCAAAGAAGAGTAAAGATCAGGAAATGCTCTGAACTAAGACACTAAGTTCAAAATGGGCCATGTCCTGCCCTTATCTTCTGTCCTTCTCCCCCTATCTGTTCTAGCCTCATAGCCCACTCTCCCGTTTCTCAAATTCACCAAAGTGTTTCTGCCTCTGGGCTTTTGTATTTATTCCCGCTGACTGGAGCACTTGTCCAGATCCCTCCTTGGCCTCCTCCCTCACTACATTCAGTCTTGCTCAAGTGTCATCTTCTCAGAGATGTCTTACTTCACCTCTCTGTCTGAGAGGGGGCCCCTATCCCCCATCCCATCCTCTTCTATCCCCCAAGACTGCTTTATTTTTCTTCATTGCCCTTATCACTGCCTGACCTCATATTATAAATTTGTCTGTGGGTTCACTGTCTGCCTCCTTTGCTTTCGTATAATCTCCTCAAGGGCAGGGACTTTGTCTTGATCACTCCTGTATTCTGTAGTTCCTGGAGAGTACTCAATAAATATGGGAGCTGTGTTGTAGGGAAATGCAGGATATGCTCGGAAGAGGGCAAAGAAGCCTCATTTGCCTGGGGTGGTCACTTACAATAAATCTAGAAATAGATTGGGGCCAGACTTTGAATGCCAGACTGAATTTAGATTTTATGCTAACATGATCATAACTATACACTCTCAAGACTATCTAGATGAGATGTGTAGGATGGTTTAGGGATAGGGAGATTGGAAGTAGGGAAACAATGAACTCATCAAATATTTAGGGAAATGGGGCACTCATGTACTAGGAACTATACTTAGTGCTAAGAATATACAGATTGAAGAAGGACATTCTAGTATCATTATCAAAGATACGATGGGAAGAGCATGGTCATTTGAAGAACTACAATAATTCCTTATGGTTGGGAGTGCCAGGGGGATGTATGAGAAATGCAAGGGATGCGACTTGAGAAGTAGGCAGTGTGGATCATGGACATCTGGCATGCCACATTAGAGAGTTTATGATTTTTCCTGAAGCCCCTGTGAGAAGAATGTGAGGATAATCCATTGGCAACACGTCATTTCCTTGATCAACATGATTGATGAGGCTTATTTGACTGGCTAGGAATGTTTCTCTTTCCTCCCTTACAGTTCCATGTGTATCCCTTCCAAAGCCACATGCTCAATCAAAGAAGATGGATGACCTCCCCAGATAGAATAGGGCTGTTCTTTAGTCAAGGATATGGAGTGGTTGTGTTTCCACACCAGAACCTTTATTCCAGTGGTTCTCAAACTTCAGCATGCATCAGAATCACCAGTTGGGGGGGTGGGAGGGGCGGGTATTAATGTACATGTTGCTGGGCTCCCACTCCCAGAATTTCATTCAGTCATGGGAGGGGCCAGATAATTTGCATTTCTGACATTCTCAGGAGTTGTTGATCCTGCTGGTCTAGGGACCACACTTTGAGAACCACTCTTTATTCAGTGAATCTCTTATCTGTGTTAGACACCAAGAATAGTAAGATGAATGCGTCTCCATCTGAGCTCTCAAGGAGACTATCTTAAGGGAGGAGATAGACATATTAGAAGGACTCACGGTAGCCATATGCCTTTAATGGGTCACCAGGCTTTGTTTCAGGTCTGTGATAGTGTAGTTACTAGACTGTTTGGGGCCCTTTTGGTAGCAAGAAATGGAAAGTCACTCAAGTTTGCTTATAAAAAGTTAGGACTATTAATAACAGTAACTAACAGTATGGACCACATATTGTATATCTGGCATTGTACATCCATTGTTGCATTTAACCCTTACAACAGCCCTCTGAGGTGGGTGGCTTAGAAAGCAATGCAATTACTGACAGAGCCAGGATTCTAGTCCAGAAGTCTGGCTCCAGAACTTACATTTTTCTCCACTAGGTCCTTCTGTAAGGATACATGGCTATGTGCAAATAGGATCTAAAATATGGCCTGATTACATAGGAATTGGAAACAGGCCATTCTCTTCATTTTTCTCATCCCTACCTCAGCTTTCCATGGCACTGGTCCTTGACCTTATGATCTGATTGGTCCAATTTACCTTTTTACACCTGGTAATTCTGTGGATGGGTGGTCCTTTGTCCCCTTCACCCATGGCCGAGAAGTCATATGAACAAGGCCAGTACACCTATCTTTTCAGTGAGGCACATGGATAAGGGGCACTTTTTCCTTATAACAGGTTATGTGTGAAAGGCAGATTCCCCTACCCCAACATAACATTAGTTAAAGAACTTTGTCCAACTAAGCAGATATTATTATAAGTTTACTTACAAACCCAGAGGTGTGTATATCCCTGTCAATCCATCAGTCACATCCATTTTCAGAATCCTCTCCTTCTTGATTAACTTTTTGGTATTACTTACTTATTGCTTGTCCATGCCTTTGAGCGAATACACTGCTTAAAAAAAATAATAATGTTTGAAAATATTTTTTTTCCTGTCCCAGATAACCATCTGATTCCTCTTTAATTTTCTTTATATCTACAGTCAACCCTAGAGTTTTTCTTCAGGGATGAGAGAGGTCTCTTCTATTTATCTGGAATCTACCACCTATTCTAAATAATTATTATCTGATAAGACATGAGGTCTAAGCTTACCTGTGTATAAATCACCTCCTATTCAGGGACATGTGACCAGCACATTAGCACAGACTGTATCCTGTGGTCTGCCATCATTTACCACTGCTTAAGACAAGATAAGCCAGAGAAGCCAAGATGGCAGCTGGGTAACAGAAAAATGTGCAGTGGAGAACTCCATATCTGTAAGTTCCATCCTGTCCACAATTTATGATATGCTGGAACAAAATTACTACCTACGCTCAGGAGAGGGTCTGAGTTTTATGGTTAAATCCAAGTGTGTGTGTGTGTGTGTGTGTGTGTTGGGGAGGGGTTTCTGTGTTTTAATAAAAGATAGTGAGGTCTTTTTAGGTTCTGATGTTGATTTTCTTAACCATGCTTCTAAACTAAGAGACCCATACAAGCAGCTAAGAGAGTAGTACTTCCAGCCATAGAGGATGGATGATACCCCAGCAGGCTGAGGAATAAGGACACAAACTTCATTTTGTTTTTAAATACAGTATATAGATAAATGAGGCTAGAAGCAAAATAACTTGTTTCTAAGTTAAGTCACAAAGAGAACATGCCCTCAAGATAGCTATAGACCAGAGATAGAATAAGTCATTGAAATCTTCAAAGGTAGAGCCCAGGAAAGAAACGTCAATGAATAAGTGGCTACCAGAGTTTAAGGAGTAGGTCCAAGGCCCGACCAGAAATCCTGGCTCCTTCAGAGACCACACTGGAACCAAGGAAAATAGCTTGTACTTTGACATGATGATACAAAAATCAGGTAAATTAGCGAAAAAAAAAAAAAAGAAAGAAAAAAAAATCTTATCTTGTGGTCATTAGAAGGTCAACTCCTTGAGGATAGGAATCTTTGTCTCTTTTGTTCACTATCAGAGCATCAGAACCTACAATAGTGCCTGGTATAGTAGTTACTCAATAAATATTTGGTGACTGAATGAGGCACCTACAGCTGCAAAGTGAAGGCAATCACTTTGAATTATTTAAAGCTTTAGATGTGTATTTACCTTAAAGAAGCATGAAACCACTATTGTGATTTTTCTCACCAGACGTAATCATATATGCTTTAAAATTCCTCCAAAGTGCAGTCAGCTTTAACTCTGTACCTGCACTGACTGTGTATGATAAATAACATTAGGCAGTGCAGGGAAAGTGTCAGAAGGGAAAGCACAGGAGCCTAGTAACTCTGCCTTTGAAGGGGAGATCTCCCCCATTGACACCAGCGTGGTAACTAAAGCCGTTGAGTCTGATATACAGTAGGGGCCTACTATCTACTAGGTTCTGTGCTTAGCAGATGCTAAGGGTACAGAGGCAGAAGCCACAGCCCCTGCTCTTTACGAAGCTCACAGTCAGGTGGGAGGCAGTGTGATGGACGAGCAAGCAAAGTGTGCTACAATGGCTCTGGGTGGAGGATGTTGCAGGGAAGCTCACAGGAGTCCTGGTTTAGGGATGGGAGTTCTCTAGGAAGGCTTTCCAGTGAGGAGACCCTTGAGCTGTATCTTGAAGGATCAGTAGCAGTTCCCAAGAGGAGAAAGAGGACGGGAAGGTGCTCCTGGACTCGAGAAAAGCCCATGTAATGGGCTAGAGTGTGCCACGCTCTGGGGCGCCACAGGACACTTATGGGAGGGGTACTATGGCTGGCATGGAAGAGATCAGTCTGTCGAGACAGGCAGGGGCCAGGTTGTGAAAGGCGCTCCTCATTATGCTCGTCACTTTGAATTCTTTCCTGAGGATGTGGGGGAGCCACTGAAACAGAGAAGAGACGGGATGGTGTTGTGCTTCAAAGAGATTTCTCAGGGAGTGATGTACAGGTTAGAGGGAATGGGGATGAAACTAGAGAACTTGGATTTTGATCTCTTTGAGGGTATCACCTTTGGGTGGGAATAGCTTTAAATTTCTCAAGGTAATGGGAACTTTATAATAAGATTTAACCATTCTAAAGTCCGGGTGGCCAGGTCTGGCTTTGGTTTCCCACCTCATCAACCTGGGAGGGATTTCTTTGGTGCATTTGGGCACCTGAGTAGCATCAGGTGAGCCTTCCCTTTATCAAGGCACCTTATAGTTAGACATGGCCTATCCGTACGTCTTAGCTAGGTGGTGAGAGAAAATAGCAAATGATTTAAATGGCCCTATGGAAATTAATATCTGTTTTGTGTTCCTTTTGCTAGTGAGAATAATGAGTGTCCAGTATGTGTCAGACATTGTACCGAGCATGAAAATTCTCAACAGCTTTGTGGGGTTCAATTATTATCTCCACTTCAGAAACAGAGAAACTGAAGTGTGGAGCATTTACATAAGCTGCTGATGGTCAGCTAACCAGTGATTAGCTGGGATTCAAACCCAGAGAGCCTGGCTCCAGAGTCTGTGCTCTTGACCAGTACGTTATACTCAGTTCTACAAGATGATCATACAACTACCTCATTGAGCTTAGGATCACATACTTCTGCCTGCCATTGCCAGAGTTGAGAGGGTCCCAGGCTAAGTGATATGGTCACTGTGGCCATTTCTTTGTAGGCACCCTGAAGTCTCTTTACAGAGAGACATTAGAGAAGAGGTGTTTTTAAACAGTAGACAAGGCACTGCCTTTGGAATGAGGAGACCTGTGTTCAAGGGCCAGCTCTGCCACAAACCATCTGTGTTACTTTGAGCAAGTCACTTAACTTCTCCGGGCCTCGGTTCCCTCAGCCACATAGGTAGGGTGTTGCATTAGGTGATGTCTTGTGAAGTTTGCTTCTTCAAAGGCCAAACTGATATTTTCTTTTTCAAGTTTCAGACAAGCTTCTCTGTTTCTCCTTTAAAGATGAACAAAGCAAACCCCAGGCTGGACCAAACCCCCTATGAGCATTTTGGCACATTCTTTGTCACTGTTATTGTTACACTGGTTATGTAGAGCAGTCTTCACATTTTTTTGAATCCACAACCCAATTGTCTTTGAGCACACTGCCCAAAATATGTAAAACTGCTATCTGTAAAATATAGAGCTACTATGCTATTAGGTTATATAAAACACACCAGAAATAGAGGTTTTAAAAAAAGGAAATAGATTCTAATACTTTCTTCCCACATCCCAGTGAGTCATTATATGTATGCCTGCCGCTGATGTCATGGGGACAGTTCAAATTTCTCCCTTCCTCGTTCTCATTGCAAAGCTCTTTACTGTCCCCAAAAGAATGAGCCTGAACCCAAAACTTGAGCATCGGCTCCATTCTTTTGATTGTTCATTCATTCACATATGAAGCATCCATCATGCAAAAGCTTGCTGGGTGTTCAGGGGTAACAAGAACAATATCAGGCTTGGCCTCTGCCCTCTAGAACATAAAGGCTAATTCTAATTTTTGTCAGCCTTATCTTGGAATCCTAGAATTCCTGCATACTGTAATGAAGCCAAACCTTACATCTAAACGGGTTCTATGTGTTGCACTACAATGGACTGGATGGGAAAAGATAAGAAAAGAGGGAAAGGCCAGAGTATGAGGTCCACACACACGAGACAGTGAAAGTCACACTGAGCCCAGCACTCAGTGAGTTGCCAGGATGAGGGCGGCAGATTCTCAATGTCTCAATATTCATCTCAAACTCATGGAAAGGAGAGACTATCACGATCTTTTGGTGGCATGGGCCACCATCTTAGGATATTAGGACACAGTGAAGATGGACTCCCTGACCAGTCTGTCCTGAATCACAATGTATGTAGGGCCCTATATATCAGCCAGTGGACAACCTCCATCACTCAGAAAGGTGCAGGCTGTGAATCAGCCACATGCTGCACTGGGAACTCGCCAGGCTGGCCAAGGTAGCTCTCTATAGCTTAGCACCTGTGGTGGGTGACTGTTTTTCTTGGCCAGCTGTTTCACAAGCACCAGATCGGATAAACTGCGCTTGGTTCCTATGCTCACTCCAGACACAAACAATTAAGCACATCCTGCTGGAATAGTCATGTTAGGGAGCCTGGCTTTCCTGTGCTGATCATCTGGTTTTCCTGCCCCTCAGGGTCAGAGTTTGGAGAAGGCATTGAGGCAACCTTGAGAAAGCTGTTAACCCTTAAAAGGGGTTTAGCTGTTGACCAAATATATTCAAAAATGGTTTGCAGCCAAAGCCTTACCATGTATGGCAGTTTTCAATAATTATCAAAATCATGATTTCATTCATTTTACCCTCTATTCAGGGATGGCTTAGAGAAGTCGGAGATTGCAACTGATGGATCCTCTTCTGGTTTGATAGCCAAGTTGCTTTCTCAGGTTGAGGTAGTCACCTTGCACTTCTTCATTTATTCATCTGTGAACTGGGGTAGAGTTGCCTAGGCCTCGGTGGAATTCACAAATAAAACCTCATTTAGTTGAGTTTCAAATTTTGTGAGAAATCACTTTCCTTCACGAGAATGCACAGATCAGCTGAGACTAGCATGACTGATTCTAGAAGAAACCCAAGCTGAACAGCTCTCTGAAGGAGTCATCCGAAATGGGTACGCATGACCCAGCCTGGCCTTTGCCCAACTAGCATCAGGAACCACAGCGGACATGGAGGAACTATGATCTTGATATTTTGCCCTACGGATAAACATTCTTGCAATTCTATGCATAGGTGGAATTTGTGATAAGCGTGTATTAGGGAAATCTTTGAAAACATGTAAGTTAGTAATGCTATCTCTTTGGGAAGATATATGACCTTAGAGACTGAAATGAGATTCCAGGGCAAGGGCCTGATGGAGAAAGAGCTAGGGGTGTATGTTGATCACTGGAGGACAGCTTACAGAGCGCCAGGCGATGGATTGCGCCATCAGGAAAGGAATCTAGAAAGGTGAGGAGACTCGTGAGAAAGAAGGTGACTTCTGTTGACAGGTCACTGTTGTTCAGACTCAGTGAGGATGAGAAAGGAAAGCCAAAAACCTACATGACAGCTTTGTTTTGGATTGGACAAAAATATTGATTTTTTTTTTTTTTTCTATCTGGAATTTGACAGGATCAGTTCACGTCTGGGTTTTCAGCACTTAATACAGGGCCCTTTTGTCTAGGGAGGCGACTGGACTGGTTTTTCCTCCAGGCAGGTGCACAGAGGGCGTTTATTGTAGCCCGAAACACAAACACTGAGCCCCTAGGCCCCGATCCACACACTCTCCAGCGTGGCTCAAGGAAATAAAGTGAACAATGTCTCTTGCAACAGGCGAGCACTGTAAATGCCACTCCTGAATGAAATATTTCTTAAAACTTTGTATCCGTAACTCGATCGTCTCTTAAAACTTAATTATATGTCGGGGAAAAGGAAGCCATTGGCTCCTCCAGCTGTCCAGGTTGAACAGGGCGCACAATGGAGCATATCCGATTCGCGGCCTCACTTAGGTAATCAGATTAATATCTCCTGAATTGAATTTACCCTTTTGATATGGAGTCTTTCAGCTGCCTTGTTTCACATCTCGAATTCTGACAAAGCTGTGCGGCCTTTGAGTAATTTCCCTGAAATCTATATGCGGGAAGCCTGTTCTCTTTCGAGCACTTTTTGGGACTTGTACCAATTAAATCTGTTTCTGGCACACTTTTAATGGCATACTTTCCCCTGAGTCAACAACTGCTCCAAAATCTGAGGTCATTTGTTTAATTTAAAAGCAAAGGTTATGAAACAACCATTTCAGGCTTCACCAGCCAAGGCCCTGTGGCTTTGAAAAGGGCGATGAGACAGGGGCAAGGCTAGTAAACTGGATTTCTTAAACACAAAATAAATTAATTACTGTGTTTCTGTTAAATCAGTATCAAACCAGGTCTGTCCACACCCTCTCTGCCAACCTCGCTGTCCCTTTCTCTACAAACACACCCCCTCCTCTTGGGGCTTTCATGCTCAGGATTGAAGTTCACCCTCTTGCTGTTGTTCTTGCAAAATAAACATCTGGACTGGATTTTTGTCAGCTGGAGTTGAGAGAGAACTTTAAATGATGCAGGGATTTTTTTTTTTCATCCTTATTAAATGTATTTATAGCCAGTCTGAAGCCAGGAAACATGTTTTTAAATGGCTAGAGCCCTTGATTGGAGGTTCTCAAGGAACATACAGTGGATGGTGTTTTTCCCCTTGCCTTGTTCTAAATAATATAAAGATAGAATTACATACTTCCCCATTTGGGATGTTGTTGGTTTTTGTTTTTTGTTTTTTGTTTTGTTTTGTTTTGTTTTTCCCTGAAGGACCCTTCATTAGGACATTTCATACGTCAGAATTCTTCCATTGTATTAGCTTATCCAACGCACCTTTCTTTCCATCAGTGAGAGAAAAGGGAATGTAACTGGCAGGGTATTTCTGAATAATTACAGTGATGGAGAATGAGTTTCTGGTTGTTTGAGACATGAACCAATGGCATGGGTATTTTCTTTTGCCAAAAGAACACAACTGGGATCCTATTCCTACCTTTTCCACGTAACAACCTCTAAAATCTGAAAGCTGCAAATCTTAAAGGATCTCATTCATTTTCTCATTATTTAAGATAATAAAAGGCTCCACAAGGGGCTTAGGAAAATAATTTATAAAATACTTTGCTGTGCCCTTAGACCTTATTAAATCACAATGCCTTGGGGTTTATATAATTATTTAAGAAACAAAAACCTTCTAGAGGAGGTTGAGTCACATGATGTTTTGTTTTGTTTTTTTTTGAGATCCCTTTCACTTCTATGATTTGAGATGATTCTTTGATTTTCTTTCACTGTCACTTAAAAAAAAAAAAGAAGAAGAAGGCTGTATGGGAATGAGGTTTATTACCCACGGGCATTTTCTTCTCCAGAGAAGAGACTGTTCTGCTTCCTGCCACCCAAGCCAGTCATTCCTCAGCCAGAACAATAGCGTTTAATGTTCTCCATCTTGCTAAGCATTAGTCTCTGTTGTTATGAAAGTGAATTGAAACCAAATGCACTTTCTATTGGAAAAGTGGCCATTGATCTCAGCTCAAGGACAATACTGAGCGAGAGGGTGCTCATAAAACAGAGGGGACATCCTTGCTGTCCTATGGAACACCAGCGATTTCACTGCCAGGCCTCTGCAGACCTCCGATGCAGCTCTGTATTTTTTTGTTCCTGCCACTTGAAGATTGGTGTTCCATATTTAGTTCTTAGAAATGTTCACAGATCCTTTAGAGAATTATCTTGCTAATGGACTGGGAAAGCTATTCTTAAGCGAGACCCTTCATTAACTACAAGGGCATACAAGATAGCTCATGTGTTCCACCAAGAAAGGCAGCTGTTTCATCTGTCTGATGGGGAGCGTTGGAGACAGAGCAGCCTCATCGCATGTGGATTTCTGCTGCCCACTTTCCAGTTATTGAAGTAGAAGCCGACTCAGTACCACTGGTCCTGGCTGTGAAAAGAGCACAGAGAGCTCATCACTCATCCACAGCCTCATGATTCAGAGGGCCGTGCATCAGAAAATGGCAGGCCCCAGGGTAAAGAGCATTTATTTTCAGGTAGGGAGAAAGGAGAATCACAGAGAGGTAGAGAGATGTAAAAGGCAAAGACGAATCCAGCCAGACATGAAACAACACTGCATCTTCCAAGAGCAGAGAGCCAAACAGTTTCTGCTAGATTTAGCTTTCATTTTATCTGGAGATGAAAATCAGAGGGTGGACGAAGGTGCTGGAGACTAGTTATTGCAGGCCGAGCCATGCGAGGGGTGTGGAGCTCTCTGTCTGGGCTTAGAAACTTCCACAATATTTTCCTAACAACAACAACAATAATAATGATTGTAATCGCTTTTATTAAATCTTCCTAAAGAAGCATCTTTCAGTGCAGTATCATTTGTTGTAAAGCATTGCAACTTATAGGAGAGTCAGGATCTCTGCCTGAGAGTTTGTGAGGGAATGGACGGACACAGAGCCTCTGGTGTTGGACACTAACTAGTTCCTCTAACCAAAAGAAGTGAATACTCATGGGAAATGGTTATTCTAGCTGTGATGCTTCGGGAAATTCAACAGAATGTGGTGACATTGTATAAGGAATATCCTTAGACACACCAAGACGTTGTATGTAAATCAACTTGACTGTCTATCATGGGAAACATAATTTGATTAATATGATTTTTTTTGTAATTTTATTTTATTCTGCTTTATTTTATGTTAGTTTGATACCGTTGTCAGGTGTGGACATCTTTCATTTAGATTCCTGTTTTCTATAATTCAAGGCTTTAAAAATGAATTAGTTTTGAATCAGCTGGTTGCCCCGTAGAGGCTCCTGGGGAGACTTGTAAACCTCATGAGGTTGCCTGCATCTGTCCTACATAAATCTCTTCTTCCTCTGGCAGAAGTTGGGCACAAGTAAGATCAGACATCCTGTTCACTCTAGGATGGAAAGGATCCCATCAAAACTCTGTGGGCGGTTTGCCCCTCAGGCACCCAAGCCTGATTTCCTCTTATCACCCAATGAATTTTTAAATGTTCTACATTTTCATCCTTCATGCTTGTGCTTTTTAGGAAGCACGAAGCCTGTGAACCACATGAAACATCTGAACACAACATATTGGACAACTCCACACTATTGTCAGGACTATTACAGGTCTGAGTGCCTGAGGTAGGACCAGCCAGGCTGAAGGTGAGGAGGAAGAGGGCAGTCTTTAAAAAAGCAGATGGCCTTTCTTTCTAAGGAAAGCTAGTTTGTCTAAAACAAAAGAAACGCTACAGAGTGGTGAGCAGCCTTGCTTATTCAAACCAGGTTCTGGCCTTTTCTTTTGCTTTTTCCCTCTTAACTCCTCTGTGAGCCATTTCACTTCCTCTCTCACAGACTTTTTCAAGACATTACAGTCATGGCACAGCCTCTTCTATGGAGAAAGTTTGGGCCACATTGTTCCCCTGGCTGGGAGCTCCTGTCTATCATCAGTGTATTGGAGATGTACCCCTTTAGAGTGGCCTTTCTTCCATTCCCTCATACCCCCTCATCTCCCATTTGCCCAGCCCTGTACATCTCATCTTTGTATGCATGAAACTTATTCCCTCCAGAAAGTTTCTGTGCCTGGAGGAGTGCAGACTAGGGTAGTTGGTGCCATGTCCACTTTGTTCACTGCAGCCCAATATGTAATCTAGTAGAAAAGAAAAGACCAGACCAACAAAATCAATTTTAGCAGACTACCCCTAGGCAGCTTTGTCTGAAGAGGAAATAATTATTTAAAAAAAAAAAAAATGAGACTTCAGCCATTTGGGGAAGCAGGCAATGACTATTTTAAAGGCTCGAAGTTCTAACATATGTCTATGCCTTTTTTCCCCTCATCTCTTGCAAATAGATAGTAGTTGACGTCAAGAGAAAATTCAGGGGAAAAAAGCCTTTTTTTATTCCCAGGAAATCTGGCCACTGTGTTCTGCAGCCAGTGATAAATGACAATGCCACCAACAGTGACCTAGGACATCCTGAATTCTTGCTCTTATGAAGAGCTTGCATTCTCTTTTCAAAGGGTATCCTGTTCCTATAGCAATCCTCATGCTATCTCAGCTCAAGATCATCTTTCCCCCCTCTGTTATCATACTTAAAATAGCACCAGTGCTGTTTAGAAGACTCTACACATGGATGTTGATGTCCTGGCAGGGTGGGTGGTGGGGCACAAGGGCTGGATGAAAAAAGGAAGTAAGTGGATATTGGCCCCAAACATATTATAATTCAGCAAAGTGACCCATTAAAACTCAGCTCTGTGATTTCAACTCATGTTGTATATATCAATATTATTTTGTCCATTTGTGGGGTTAACTGAGTGCTGTTCATCCACAAAGGCCCCAGTCCATATAGAATAGCAATGCCAGGAAGGAGAAATGTGTTTTAAGAAAACAAATGCTGGCAAAAGGCATTGCACCCATGGGTAAGTTAGACACGGAGCAGCTGCTTCTGATGAGGAAGACCGAGTCACTTAGTTGGCACGGGCACTACCCCAGACGAGCAGGAAGAGTAAAATTGGGTTCCCTGGAGCCTCTCGGTTGCTTTGTAGCCAAGGTAGAACCAATCCACCATTCTGCTTTCCTATTGTCTTCCAGTTGAAAACATGTCATAAACTAAAGTCTAAGGGAAGAAGACTCTGTTGCTTTGCCTTTGTCCCATCCAGCCATCAAGGCAAAGTTGGTAGGAAAGTCAAGTTTTCAGAGACCATGCAGACCCTTTGGTCTTAAACCTGCTGTCATCTGACAGTGGCTGGGTCAACAGGTATACCTATCTTTCCCCTTGAACTAAGGCAGTTGGACGTTCAGGAGAAAAAGAAAAAGCCCAACTCTAGAAACCACTTAAATAGTTCTCAAAGCCCAATTAAACTAGAATGTCTGGTTAGCAGTTCCTTCCACAGCATAGGATTTTGCCAGAAGTGTCATGAAGCTGTTACAGTTTCTCTTTTTCACTGTCTTGTTCTGTTTGATTTGCTTGGCAATGTCATAGCCTTTCTATCTCAAGAATTAGTGGAAGATAAAATAGTGCTAGGAGCAATTTGGATAGTACTGAAAATATTAGGAAAGAAATGGAGGGAGGGGCCATTATTAACAAAATAGCCTAGTTATAAGTATTAAGCTTGGAAGAGAAAAATTAAGTCATTGGGGTTATCTATGCAAAATTCCTTTGTTTTACTAACCATAGAGAAAGCCCTTGATTGGGGTGTCCTGATGTGGTTCCAAGCTCAGTGGTCGCTGCTTTCTGCTTTGACACTGAGTGCCAACTGCCAAATGGCTAGAACTGTTTCAAAGTGTAGAGAGGGAAAGGGAATGATAGGAGTTTTGAGATCTTTGCTGGTTTCTTATTCAAAACATGACTTCAGTTCCAAGCAGCTGATTACAATTGTGATTGCTTATACCTGGTGAATTCTAATCTTCTGTATGGGAACCACACTGCATGTGGATGGGGGCCTTCCCATCTGCCTCCTTTGTGAATCTCTTCTTCTTTCAGCCCCTCCAAACTTGGGCCCCAGAGAGGGGTATGGCAGCTGAATGTCATGCTCTTGGGCCTTGGTCCAGACATGCATCTTTCTGGAAGGATGACTGGATCCCATTCTTAAGTCTAAAGTTCCTCTTGATTAGCGGCTCCTTTTGTTTGTTGTTTTTAACGGCATCTCTGTCTTTCATGGGTAGCTTACAGGGATGTGTTTGAGAGCTCCTTCCAGCTGGGAAGTTGCCCAACTCCCACCAGCTGAGTTGGGGGATGGCTTCCCTTTAGTTCCGCTGCTGCTGTGGGCTACAAGCACTCTGCTTCCAGCCCTGGCCACAGTGGCCCTTGTCTGCTGTGCAAATTTGGCTCTATTCTCAGGGTTTTTATTCACCAGCCATCTGGGCATTTTGAGCACCCCTCTTATCTTAGTACCTTGGCACTCAGGACCACATGTCATCCTATCATAGAGATGGGAACAAAGGAATCCTTCACTTTGGGCCTGCAGTTCCCCTGGAACCATCATAGGTTGAGTGACAGTCCAGGAGATTGTCGGGTGGGGATAGGTGTGGAGTGCTATCAATGGTTTTGCTGATAGAAGGCATACGGAATGGTGTGACAATAGGTAGGAGTGTTCAGGACCAGTATTCCTAGCTACTGGTTTCCTCCTTTTTCTGTTGGCTATTTTGAAGTCAGGGAGCAAGGAGCATAAAGACCCCTGTGGCTTCTGATGGCTGTAGCCTCTCCAGGCCTGGGAGCCCAAGCTTAGGGGCTAGCAAGTGCTGTGTGCCAGAGGATTGAATCACCAGCTTCTAAAATTCCCCCTCCACCTCCTCAACTGCTGATTTGGGTTTGATCTCTTCAGAAATCAGTGTCTGGAAAGATTAGTCCAAGAGTGCTGACAGCAAGGTCCCTATAATCATTCTGCCTGGAGAAAAAGAAGCATTTGCTCAAAGGACAATTCACTACTCCGTTTACTGCCCCTCAGCTGTGTCCTTTCTTGTCCCTACCCCCAGCCCTCTGACCCCTGTGTACTCATTCAGGTCGCTCGCCCTGTGCAAATCTCTCTTGGAGGTGGTCATTCAGGCACTGGCCAGCCAAAGAAAATGCAGCCAAATGGTGTTAAGTCACTTCGTTTAGACCTTAGTAGTTGGGTGGGGCTGCAGCTTCTTGAAAGGCAGACCTAAAATACTTGCCTCTTTTCAGAGAATCTGATTTCATATTTGGCTGTTGACCACATGGTTACTGGCATTCATTCATATATTGGAAGCCCAAAGCTTCTACATGCTTGATTCTACAGAGCAGTGTAATATTAACAAGACACGTCTTGATTATGGAGCCAAAAATGTGATGCAACCTCATTGCACACCAAAGTGGGTGGGTATATTTATTTATGTTTTAATGGTTGAGGCAGCAGAGACACAGGCAGGGTTGGAAATTCATTCAGGATCAGCCAGTGAGTCCAAGTTTTGAATCTTTGGTCTTCATGACAGGCAGTGGTGGTCACTTTCCTGTAGAGCATACAACCATTGTAACTGGAACCATGGGTTCTAAATATGACTCCCTCTCCCCACCTACTAACACCACCATCCAGCTGCTGGAACCCACTCAGTTTTCTGTAGAACACCAGCTAATGACACTTTGTGTGGGTTCCCCCAGAAGGCCTTTCCGTCTTTGTCTCATTTTAGGTGTGCATCTCAACCAAGAAGATAACTCTTCATATGCAAAATGAACTCTTCTCTGGTTTCACAATTTCTTTCCATGAGTCACCCACTGTCAGCCCCCAGTCCTCTGTCTGGTAAACTTAGAAGAGATGATGGAGTACAGACTGATTGTTGCTCCCATTGCACGTGAATGATGCACTGACCTTTTACATAATCGGTAAATGAGTGCAGAAGAAATGCATATTCTCTGGCATGAGCTGGCTCTACCACATGGTTTAAAGTAAATGGCCATTTTATTTCACATTAGGAGGAGAAACTTGGAGCAGCTTGGCAGCAGATCTGTGGTCGGGCAATTAATCTAAAAACTATAGCTTTCTTCTACATAAGAGATTAAATACCCATCTTTGGTCAGATCAAAGCAAGCCTCTTGGACTATCTGCTCTTCGCAAAAGGCCCCATGTTGGGCCAGCACATCAGTCTTAGCATGGATTGCTCCTTGTGTTTAAAAAAAAAAAAAAAAAAGACCATTTAGTGTGTTTAAATAATTTGGTCTGCCAGCTTTTGTAGTTCTTTAGACCCAAAGTAAAACTTTAGTTTTATTTATGCTGACTTTATATCAATTTTCTACTACTAAAACAAGTCACTAGAGTTTGAAGAAAAGTGAATATTTACTGGGACTTTTCTGAAAGAGAACAGAGTATTGCTCTTTGGGGAGCATTACAATGAATAGCATCTTCGACTAATATGGCATTTTCTTTAGGACATTAACAAATAGAGTTTATATAATCTCTCATTCACTTTCTTCATATATCATTGAGATAGTTTAGATACTGGTGCCAAAAATGAAAAGAACCAAAGTATTAAGTTCAATGTAAATGGATTATAAGGAAGAATGCAGACATCTGTGTGATCTGAATTACCAAGGTGCTGCTTAGAACTTGTATATTTTGTGACTTCTGCATTTCACCTACCCATGAGGGTCTGAGCAGTGTATGATTTGGGCCAGGGTGCAACAGGCCCATGGTCAGGTTGAACTGGACAAATTACCATATGTCATATGTACCAACCTGGCACTAATTATGTACCAGTCAAGGAAGTGTTTTTTAAATCATGGGGAGCCACTAGTGAAAATCCATTGGTGCTTTGATGGTGGCCTTTGTAGATACTTTTATAATTTGAAACCATTTCTATGGCAGGCCCAGGGAGAGGTCTTTCTTCAGCCAATATGCAACATTAGGCAGAAGAAAGGAGGCCTTTCTGGCTGATTTGACCCGTGGGTGGGCCCTCTTCCACATGTTTCTAATTAAGGATGCAAGAGAGAGTAGATATTCCATGGCGACTCTCCTTTCCTTCTCGCTATGAGATAGAACAACAGTGCCTTTGTGGTGACCTCTGCAGAGCTGTTTACATTTGGTGACCTGACCGAGCACTTCTGCCAGCGTGGATGCACCTCCTGGCTAACAAGAAACAGCCACGCTATCTGTTAGGATGCTAGACCCTGGAGGGCAAAATGAAAAATAAGATGTTGTCCTTCTTGTTGAATAGTCTAAGTTAATTTTTTTACAGATTTATTGAGGTATAATTTACATAATATAAATCCACTCATTGTAAGTATATAGTTCAATAATTTTTAGTAAATGTAGAGAATTATATCACCATCACCACAATCCAGTTTTACAACTTTCGTTGGAGTTATTTTGAAAATGCCAAATAATCATAATTGGAATGCAGGTCAAGTGCAAAATAAATTTTTGAGGCTATCTTGGGCTAGGGAAGAAGGCCACCCAACAAGTCACTGGAGACAACTAGGTCTCGAGTTTCTCAAAGTACGTGAAGCCTTGAGGTTAGCATTTGTATTTCAGAAGACTTTTCCACATTTTTGCTCATCAAATGGTATGACCTACTTGAAAGAACGGAGAAACTGTTTTCTATAGAACCTACCTCACATATCAATATCAATGAGTGTTTCTTGATTATAAAGAGAAGGTGCAGAAGATGAGAATGTGTGGATCCTTCCCTCAAAAAACTCATAGCCCACTTTATGCCCATCTCATCAAAGATTTATTTACGTGCCCTCTCATTTTCAGATATTACGTTAGGCACTGCAGACACACAGATGAGTGAAACAAGGTTGAAAGTTTAGAGTCTAGTGGCTCATAGGTAATATGATAGTTTCAACATGATGTTGTAAGTTCTGTGATAGAGACAAGTGCTGCGTTGTATCAGAAAGGTCATCAAAGCAAAGATTAGGACTAGAGAAGATGTTACTAAGAAATCAAAGACATGGTTAATAATTGCATCAATCCTGCTGACATACAGTGAGCACCTGTCCTTTGCTCCATTTGAACGAGGCTCTGTGAGATCTGGTCCCTGATTGGTGGGGGAAACAAGTCTACTGTTACTTCCAATTATATGTGATAACTGCGTATGGGCGGAAAAAGCAAAATGCACCAGGAATTTAGAGGCAAAAGAGAAACCATCTCAAGAAGTCTTTTTAGAAGAAGTAGCCCCCAGGCTACTTCAAAAGCTGAAAAAGCTCAAAAGTTGAAATTTGACAAAAAAGTAGGATTTCAGCAGGCATGGGCAAGCTTTGGAAAGTGGTTCAGAAGAAAGATGTGAGCGAAGGCTCAGGGGTGGGAGAGCTATGTTCTGAAAATAGTGAGTCATCCAAGATGGGTTGATGCATGTGTCATACAGTATATACTATTTCTGATATCTGTGTCAGAAACAGGGAAATCAAGTAAATCACATGCTCTCACTTCCCTTGGCTGTATCAAGGAAGGCTTCCTAGAGAGGCAGTTCATTCCACTCTGTCCCTTATGTAGGCTTTATGCCAAGATGATATGATGATTAGTTTCCTTCTTCAGTTTCTTCTTTTATGATTCACCATGAAGCCACCACCTACTGGGCCACCATCAAAGCATTAGTGGATTTTCAGTAGTGGTTCCCCATGATTTAAAAAGCACTTCTTTGACCAGGACATTTTGGGGCCAGGTTGGTGAGCTGGAACCAGTTCCATTTGTTTGTCCAGTTCAACCTGGCCATAGGCCTGTTGTACTCTGGCCCAGAAGCTTAATGTAATACTTACAAGATGACTAAAAAAACCAGCTCCTTGAAACTTTGGCTGCTAACTTTTGAAGGGGTAATTGCTGTACCTGAGTAGACTTAGGAAGTGGATTAGACGTTTGAGAAGAAAAAGAAGAAGAGTGGTACCATTTGCTTAAAATTCCCAGGACTCCATGGGGTAAACCTATCTCTAAATTTAGATTGCCAAGGACCTTGAACCTGGGGTTGCTTGGGGATATTTTGGAAAGTAAGGAATATTGTTGGCGTTCAATCAGGAAGGAAAGAACTCCATTGGTTTTGATATAACCAAGGAAGAGGGAGTTTTGCATTTGTTTGTTTGCATGGGTGGTCCTCCTACTGTGTGGCCATGTTCACAACATGGCCGACCTCTCTCTCTGAGGTCAGTGTGAATAGCCAGGCTGTAGCTGGAGCTAGAAACAATGGCCAGCACTGCTGGGCCTTGCCCTTTAGGCCCCAAAGGTTAATTTCATAGTCTTTTGTGGCATTGAGCCTGCCAAGGAAAATGGTGCTTCATTTGGGGAAATATAATTTCTGTATGTGTATTATTTTTGTTCATGAAGAATACAGAGGAGAGATTTTTGGAAGAATTTAGCTTATTGGCCTTGCTAGACAAGCTAAAGCAGCAAGAGGTCAGTGCTCTTACAAGCATCACGTCTCAAACGTCTGTCTACCAATTATTACTTACATGTCATCTGAGGGGAAGTCCCCTCCCATTGTTATTTTTTTGCTTTAGACTGAGATATTTAAAAAAAAAAACCCTGATTGGGGAAATGATATATATATTTTTTAAGTCTGTAAATTTAGTACTGTATTTGCTTAGAAGTAAAAGCCCTAGAAACTGTGGGACTTTTTTTTTTTTTCTCTTCTGGTATTTTCCAGTGCATTACTAATTATGAAGGGGAGGTGACTTTGCTTTGCTCTTCTCCGGGTTAGAAAGGGTAGCTTCTTGGCTGCTGATGAGGGTTGCCAGATAAAATGCAGGATGCTCAGTAAATTTGCATTTTGAATAAACAACAAATAATTGTTTAGTATGAGTTCATTGCGCATATTGCACTGGGACACATTTATACTAAAAAAGATTCATTCTTTATCAAAAATTTAAATTTAATTGGGCATCTTGTAGTTTTAGTTGCTAAATCTGGTGACCCTAACTTACTTCTATAATAAAAAAGGCTGCCCAAGAAGCCTGGGAGTTTTTATGATTACTGAAGGTCACTATCAGTTTTGAACCCAGGCAGAACAATCTAGGAGATAAAACTGAAAATAGAATCAAATTAGTCATACAAAGGTGAAGGGTCCTTTCCCATTTCTTTATCTTTGTGTAGCTAACCCTGAGCATCCCTTTCTATTGAGAGTAACCCTCCTAGCTCTAGTGTAGCTCAAAGTCATACTTTGTAAAACACTTGGATGACTTCTTTGTTCTGGCTCTAATTCAGATGATTAGGTCAGAACTGGGGCTCCCTTTTAAATCCAAAGTACTTGGCCTTCATAGGGTAGCTTTGGACCCTCTTGAATTCTTGCTTCTATAAAGTTCCTATCTGGCCTAGTGATGTGGGCTCAGCCTAGGCATGTGTCTGAGAAGAATAGCCATCATGTATTGATTGCCTAAATGTACCACTGCTTTACCTTCATTACCTACATGAGTTCATGTTGCCCAACAACCCTACGAGACATGCATGTTACCTTTATTTTATGAATGAAGAAATGAAGGCCCAAAGAGATTGGGTAGCGTGCTGTAGTTCACAGAGCCATGGAAAGGCAGACTTGGGATTAGCATTCAGTTCCTTCTGACTCCAAAACCCCTTTGCTTGATCTCTGTGTTACCACACGTGGTACCCTTAGATTCCCCACTCTTCCACTCCCTCCCGAGCCCCCAGTTTGACTTGATATTGGAGTAATCCCTTTCTCTCCTTGTTCCTTACTAGCTGGAGCTGCTAGAGCACTTTCCCATCTGAAATTGGCCCTAAGTAATCTTTGTTCATGTGTGTCGTGCAGCAATTGCAATAGACACAGAAATTTGGGCATGGGAAGATGTTAACTTTGGATGTTTCCTATTTTATATGAAAATGATTAAACCAATGGGGGAAAAAAAGCCCAGGAACTTTATTACCACATTTTAAAATGTGTCATCATTTTAATATCTTTAAAGAGCCTGAAGAGACTTTTAAGCATTAGACTGTAAATAGCTAACAGCTCCAAGATGGGCTTACATAGGAATCACATGATTGCTCCAAAATGGCCATTTGTCTACATTCTGCAGGGCTGCTGGAGTGCTCAGCCAACTGTCGTGACAAAGACAGAGACCCCTCTTCCCCACTGGTTCCCCCCTCTTGGCTTTCCTCTTGGTAAACAAGTGGCAAAGATACACAGCCCCTCACCATTTTCTTTTTGAATCAACACTTGCTCCTCCTGGTTCACTCGTTATACAAAATGATTTGTCAGCATTTTGAGCTCGTCAAGTAAAGCTTTACTTGTTCCAGCTGGGAAAGTTCATGAAGTTAGCTATTCCATTCCCATAATGTGCTGTGGCCACAGTTGTTAAGTGTAAAATATCTCTATGGGTGTGGCCTACCAAACATCCCGATGGCATTTCTCAAACTGTGTGTGAGGGACCCAAGGGTCTGGAAGAATGTCCTTCCTAGGGTCACACTGGAATACTGCCTCTGGTGAAAAGTTATCCCACCCTCTCTCCTCTGACTTCCAACACGCCTCTCATCTTCCTACCCATCGTGCGCAGGTCTCCTTTCTTCTCCTTGGCTCTCTCTTCATCTGGCTCCACGTCCCCATCACACTGCATTTCTCCTACTTCCTGTTTCACCACACACTCCTCAAAGTTTCTAAATTCAAGTCATTCTAATTCTAAAAGGGAATTTAAAACAAAAAAATGGTAAACTAGGAAAACAGCAGAGGTAGGGGCATACTGTTATACTCTTCCTCAGCCCTACATGTCTGAGAAAAATAATCTTGTTCTCTTCTCCAAGAGGAGGGCAGCACCAGCCACTCTGCACTGCTCACATTCCTCTGCCCTTTTGGAACCCCTCTCCCCACTGCAAGTCTAACTTCGTCAACTCATACACTTGGTAAACTTGGACATTTTTTATCTCTCTCCTTTTGGGTGATGGAATGCTGTTGCCAACAGGGCTTTTAGGAACAATTCAGTAAGTGATAGTCTTAGAAGATTTCAGAAGAAGCTCTGGAAAGACATTATTGATTAGTCTCTGCCCTTGGTATTTCATTGCCTCTGAGAAGCTCAGAAAACAGAAGCAGTTGGTCCATAATCTGCTCTTCCGTGGGAGCAAGAGAGACAGCACAGGTATAGACTCTGAGCAAGTCACTTAAACCCTGTATTGTTGTTTCCCCATCTGTAAATAGGGCAAAAAAAAAAATCATCCTGACTTTGTAGCATTTGTTGTGAGGATTCAATGAGTTAATATTTATAAATCACTTAGAACAGTGCTTAGCATATAGTAAGCATGATATAAATAATATAATGAAGCAAAAAAAAAAAATCATAATGTCCTTGTTTTGATCCATGTCTGAATAACTATATTCAGCTTCTGTCTCACACCTTAAAGGTCCAAAATAAATCCAGGTGGCAGTTTGCAAGGACTGCACGATAACACATTCCATAATTTCACTCAAGGACTTTGACAATCTGGTCTTATTATACCTCTTCTCACCTGTATTTTAGCCAGACTGATTATTTCCCATTCTAACTCATTCAGATTCCCTTCCCCTTCCCTCCCCTGTATCCACTTGCCCTTGCTGCCCTTACCTCATACTGGCTGTCAGCCTGTGTGGCCCAAGCATTACTGGACATCGATTTAAGGGCAAAGCCTTTTTCCTCTTCTAGATCGTAAGCTTCTGTGGGGCGACGAGGGCCACATTTCTGATGGTTGTGTATCCTTCTTCATGCCCTGTGCATAAATGGTACTCTATCAATGTGTTTTGATCGGCTCATTTGAGCTTTTGCAGATTAGGAGATTGTTGGCCTAGAGCCAAGCGGCACCTCGTAGAATCTTGCCTCTAGGCCTCTTCGATGTGTTCTGTTGAAAGCCCCCGGTCTCCCTGCTTTGTGATAGGTTGATGGGAGCCCCCAGTACAGGCCAGGGCAGATGAAGCCACGGTGAAGTTCTGGGGGGGGAGGGTGTGTGCAGGGGCAGAGGGGGGTTGGTCTTGTGCTGGGACTCCAACTCGGGCTGAAAGGAGGTGTGCCTGTAAGTGGAAGGCCGTAGGCATTGGCTTTGCACAATTACCAGGAACATTTTTAATTAGCACCTTGAGAAAGGGTTAAAAAGGGACAGTTATAATACACTTTTTTATTATACAAAGCGCTGCCTCTGAAAATGTTCTAGCTTTCCAGGCCTAGTGGGTAAAGGACTAAACACAGAGCTGGAAAAAAGTGCAGCTGCACCACTGAAGGGTGAACGGGGTGAAGCAAGATGGAGAGATTGGTGTGCCCCTTAGTGGTACACTCTCTAAAAAGTGCTGGCATCCATACCCTGGGCAAGTTTTGGTGGGTGGATAAATAAAATTACATGGGAAAAACTGTTTTCCAAAGTAAATTCTCACATGTTAGAGATACAATTGGCAAAGACAGCAGAAGAATTAAAAAAAAAAATACTGTGTGTTTTTTTCCCCACTTGTGGGTAGTGTTTGATGTTTGGAAATGTATGGTTTTAGTAGCCTTGACCAGTAGATGTGGCAACTGTGAGGATTTCAAAAGGGGAAGCAAGAATACAGAGAGGAAGACCATCTACTGTTTCTTGGGGCTTGTCTTCCCAGCAGCACTCTGCCCAGAAGCTGTCCCTCCTCCAAGGAGAGCCCAGGGACAAGACGAATAGGCCTTCCTCACCCAAAGACAGGAATACCCAGGGAGACCATGGGCTCTGGGAGCGGGAACAGATGGGAGGGTGAAATGTTCGCTGACTGTCACTTGCTAAGGGGCTGGCCAGCCAGTCAGCCTGTGGCAGCTGAGCCTCGCTGCCTGTGCAGCCGAGGGCAGGGTCCCTTAGGGGCCCAAAGATGTGGGCATTCGTTTCTTCATGTCTCCATTCTGCAAACCTTTACTGAGTGCTTATTATGTGCCAGATCCTGGGCTGAGCCCCGACTTGTGACCTCACTGGGCCTTGAGTCAGAGGCCTTGGCCGTGAAGGGTGGCGTTCCGTAGAGAACTGGGAGGCCTGCCAGAGAGGAGGCACAGCGCAAACAAAAAGCCCTGGAGAAACCGAGCCCTGGAGCAGAGGAAGTGATGTACCAATGCTCTGGCTCCAGAGAGCGGAAGCAGGAGCAGGGACAGTCTTCTGAGAGTCCGAGCTTGACCTTGGACCGTGACATTCAGATACTAAGAGAACATGCAGGAGTTCAGAGACCCTGCTGACTGGGACGTGCCGTTGGGAGTCCTCAGAAGCTACAAAGCCCGGGGCGCCTGGTGGCTCAGTCGTTAAGCGTCTGCCTTCGGCTCAGGTCATGGTCCCAGGGTCCTGGGATCGAGTCCCGCATCGGGCTCCCTGCTCCGCGGGAAGCCTCCTTCTCCCTCTCCCTCTGCCTGCCGCTCCCCCTGCTTGTACTCTCTCTCTCTGTCATATAAATAAATAAAATCTTTTTAAAAAGAAGTTACAAAGCCAGCTGGGAGCGGCAGGAAAAGCAGCTGAGAGAAGGGGCTAGCACAGGCACCTGCAGTCACCAGCGGCCATGAGAGTTTACTAACCTCCGAGGACCATAAATAAAACCACACCCATAGTCGTACACACCATCACTCATTTCATCAGTGCCCAACATATCAGCAAATTATATGTAGTTTACTTACGGTGCTATTTTAGTGGATCTCAAACAATCTCTTGTTTTATGTTCTTTTTTTTTTTTAAAGCTTTTATTTATTTTTGAGAGAGAGAGAGAGCACGAGCGTGGGGGAGGGAGAGGGACAAGCAGACTCTGCACTGAGTGCAGAGCCCAACACGGGGCTCGATTTCACAACCCTGAGATCATGACCTGAGCTGAGATCAAGAGTCGGTTGCTTAACCGACTGAGCCACCCAGGCGCCCTTGTTTTATGTTCTAAAGTCTACTCAGACAGTGTTAGGATGGACCATATGAGCCCAGGTGAATTGAACAAACTATCTGCTCCCAATCTGCGTATGTGGAGGGAATACTCTTGATGAAATTTCCAGGCCTCATCTTCTAGACTCTTTGTTCATCCCTTTTTACCGTGGGTATCACAAAGTCTTTATAGTAAATTGCAAAGCAGTTTGTCTTTCCCAATATATTATGTGCTTCTTCAGGGTAGGTCTCCTATCCTGGTCATCTCCAGCGCCTGGCACAGAGCCTGGCACACGGTGAGCCCCAGAATCAGGACTGTCCATTTTGGAACTGCGGGTCTCCCACATTCCTGAGCTGACGCCGGGCTCCCTTCTGCACTTCCCTGCTTTCAAGTGGCATCTTCTAATGATAGAAAAGACTCTTCATAACTTTTTTTCCTTGTATATCATATAAATAATATACTTTAGAAACAAACTTCTGTGTTTCATGGTATATGAACGTACTTTTTCCTCCCAGAGTGTGACTGTCTTTTTTATCAGTTACTTCGCATTTTCATTCCTACCAATAATTTTTTCAGGTTGTCAAATTTCCTTTTCCCTTGAAGTTTATGTCACCTTTCAGGCTACTTTAGACCCATCCACTCAGTGCTCTATCTCACTCGCGCTTATGCCCCGCCCCAGTTATTCCTCACCTGTGCGTACCATGTTATTAATGCAAATGAGGTGTTAAACCTGCCCCCTCGCCCAGCATTTCTGCCTTCCTCAGGTGAAACTGGTTCACACATCTCTGCCTGCCCCATAGCAGCTAGCATAGTGCCTTACACTCCAGTAGATGCTCAAGGAACTTGTGCGCATAACGTCCCATTAGTGAGGTGAAATAGTTACTAGCTCATTAGGGAGCAATAGCAGATGTGAGCAGATGCTCAAGCATTTTGTGGGACTACCTGGATTCCTTTTTTTTTTTTTTTTTTAGATTTTATCTATTTACTTGAGAGAGAGAGTAAGCAAGCAACAGAGAGTGGGCGGGGGGGGGGTTGGGAGCGGCAGAGGGGGAGGGAGAGGGAGAAGCAGACTCCCTACTCAGCAGGGAGCCCGATGCAGGGAGAGATCCCAGGACCCCAGGGTCATGACCTGAACCTAAAGGCAGATGCTTAACCTACTGAGCCACCCAGGTGCCCCGGGACTACCTGGATTCTAATTCTGGGCTCTTTGTGAAGGACTTTGATGACTTTGAACCATCCGCTAAACCTCCTTGTGTCTCAACTTCTTCTTCTTTACAATGAGGATAATAGTAGTATCTACATGATAAAGATGCTGTGAGGCTAACCGAGTTAAGATAGGTGCAACACTTAGCACAGCACCTGAGCCCATAGGCACAGCTCTCATCACCATCACCATCACCACCACGAACCATAGGTATTCAGTATCAGAAGCTGGAGTCTGCAGAGAGGAAGTAAGTTCCTCTGGGCTGTAGTCTTGTGAAGTCTGGACTGGAATGCGCCTTCTCAGATTCCTCATGGAGTACCTTGTGCCCTGCCCGTTTTCGACAAGGGAATACGTCTGCTTCAGGACTGTGTAGAGCATCTTAACTAAGAGGTTTGTTTTGTTCTACTTTTTGTCCTTGACCTCTATTTATCTGTTGGTGTGTCAGATTCTCAAAGGGGGACATCCATGACCCCAAATCGGCTAAGTGCCACTGAGGGGGCCGTTGATGATATTTCTGTGAAGAAGAGGGAGAGGAACTGTGCACACGGTAGAAATGTACACCCAGGACACACAAGTGAGGCTCTCCACAGCCCTTACCATCCCACTGCCCCTTAGAAAGTAACACTGACACATCTCAGTGTTTTCACGGGCCCCTACTAAGTGCCAGGCACTGAGCTAGGTCAGGGACTGGAACCATGTCTGAGACATGGTTCCTGCTGTGGAGGTGCTCGGGGCTTAGAGCAATTCCTTTTCATCTTTTATGAAACACTAGCTGAATAATTTTATTACTCATTAGTAAGTAAGACTTATCTCCCCAGTTGTACTTACTGTGTGTTCGTACTGTCCTGGACACTCTCACAAACAGTGCCGTTTGCCCCAGCACTACCTAATAGAAGGAAAGGGTGCCAGGTTATAAGGATGAGGTCGGGATTTTTGAAGACCGTGGGGAGGAAGCAGCAGGTTCGTGTCAATGTGATGAAAGCCAAGCAGTTCTTGTTCCAGTCCGCTCTGTATCTGTGTCTAGATCATTAGTAGAGGACTGAAGGCGGTTTTCGTCATAAACCTCCTTATGCCTAGGCTTGGCCTGCATTCAACTCTAATAAAAATAACAGTAAATGTTAGGACTAGAAATAAAAGGAGGCATAGGTTACTTACTAGAACTTTTTCTACAACTTTTTCTTCAACTGAGTACATTACATATTGTATCAGCCAGGATCCCATCAGGAAAAGATGGCACTTTTATTAGGATTATTCAGAAAACCTGAATAATAAAAGGAGTCCTTGTAATGGAGTGGACCGGGGCGCAGGGAGACCACAGGGCCTGTGCAGTATTCTGGTGCTAATCATCATTGGCTCCATTAGTACCCTTAGACTGAAAGGGCAAGAGGATGGGCTGGATTCTGGAAACAGGAGACAGGGAGGACTAATGGGCAGGATCTGAGACCTTTCATTAAGAGGCGTGGACAACCCACAGCCCAAGGCCGTTGTACCCCCTCCAGTCCCCTGCTGGCGCCCCCCAGTGGCCAAACCCAGGGAAGAGTCCTGTTGATGTGGTCCACCCAGGTCAGGTTCCAAAGCAGACAGCAGGGTGGAGAAGGATGGAGAGTAAATCTGGAGTAACCCTCAGGAATATACCTGGAAAACATGTTTTCATGCTTGATTTTAGAGGTGAGGATGTGTATTTCAATTTTATCTGTTTTGGCAAGCTAAATTTTTAATAGGTTATGAAGTATTTCTATCATAGTTACTTCATCATCAATCTGATGATCTCAGTTATTTTTCTCAGTGTCTTATTAGTTTAGCCCATTTGGGGGTTGGGGAGAATTATGTATAAATTAGCTTGTTTTCTTCCAGAGTGCACAGAGAATAAAAATACTATTCTTCAGAGATTCTTCTTTTTACAAAGAGAGTTGCTTCATTTTCCCTCCTCTTTTCCTCTACACTGCTTTCTCCTACTGTGCTTAGGCCAAGAGTATATTACATTTGGAGACTTCTAGCATGGTGCTTCCCAAACCTTTCTCAGCCAAAAACTCCTTTGGGAACCCAACTAAACTTCCTGGTTCCCTTTTGCTTTTAATACCAAGGCCTGTGTTACCCAACAAGGCTATTTTTATTACTTACAAATATTTTTTATAATTAACTTAAGACTCAACAAGGAACCAAAGGTAAACAGACTGCAATTATTTCAAGTTCTAACCACTATGAGTAGATAGTAATCTTTAAAAAAGTATTATTGAACACAGTATAAGGTAGTCAAATTAAATATCGACTCATAATTGCAAAGGAATATCTGTGACTACAAAGAGGCCAAATACACTGGAATTTAAAAGTTTATCACTGTGCCATAGGAAACATGATTATGGTCCATTTCAGCACAGTGTCTGGAAGTCACAGTGTAGACTCTTAGAGTTATTCACCAATGTTCATTTATCTTATATTGACAGTCCAGCATAAAACCCCTTAAATCACTTTCACAAGGTAGGTGATTTCCTAGAACAGCTATCCTACCTCTGCTCAGTGCCCCAAAGAAGTGCCGCACTTCTCTATGAAACCCTTTGGCCCCTCCTACTTTTCATATACCTCCTATACCTTTATCCAGCTGTATATCTGTGGTCATCCTATTTTACTGAGCTGCCCTAAAGCGACCGCAAAATTCTGATCAGAACTTCACTGAATTGGGGATCAAAGAAATACTAAGGGAATTCTCATTATAGGCTTTAAGTATATGCTTTTTCTTAGATCCATGGGAGAGATTTCTCTAATTTTTGGGTTGCACTTTCTGAAATTATACAGAAAGAACTGTACCTTCTCAGCCCTTTTCCCTTTACCCTGTACCACCATCGCAACCCAGTAAGCATTTCCTTCTGTGCATTGCAAGGCAATGCCACTGTTGTCCTTAAGTGTCTGAGGTCTTGTGCTGGTGATGGGCTAGGCCCCTAGCCAGTGGATTCATTTGTTCAGCCTTTGCTGACCCCATACTGTGTGTCACAGGCCAGGCCACTGTGAACTCCCTGAAAGGCATGAGGGGACACTGAAGGCCTAGCAGTAGATGAGTGCTGTCTCTCCCCTGACAAGCTTTGCTTCCTCTTTCTTTTGGAAACAACACCTCAGTTTTCCCATCCGGATCTTCATCTGCGTGGTTCAGATGAGGCTGATGCCACTCTCTAGCTCTAGAGGTTGACTCTGAACCTGGATCAGACCAAGCAGAGTTTCAGTGATTGGTTTAGGAATAAATATGTGAATCAAGCTAAGGATATGAGAATCTACCAAAAGAGTTTGGCCGGAACTACCAGGAAAGAGGGGCCCCCTTTGTCTGCTAGGGTCACTAAACTTGTAGAATGTAAGCCCATAGCCAGCACGGAGGGGGAGCCTGCTTAAGATCATCCACACTCTGGGGGCGCCTGGGTGGCTCAGTCGTTAAGCGTCTGCCTTCGGCTCAGGTCATGATCCCGGGATCCTGGGTTCGAGCCCTGCATCGGGCTCCCTGCTCAGCGGGGGGCCTACTTCTCCCTCTCCCACTCCCCCTGCTTATGTTCCCTCTCTCGCTGTATCTCTCTCTGTCAAATAAATAAATAAATCTTTAAAAAAAAAAAAATCATCCACACTCTGAAAGCAGAGCTGAACTGTGGAGGAAGAGATTCCATCATCACTTGAGCACTTGGGTCCACCCACCTTGGAAATGTGACCCATTAACAGGCCCTACCTTTTGTTTTGCCCATTATGACAACTTGAGTTGGCACTCTGTCACTTATAACCTGGACTCTTGAGTAAAATATCCACACATCTGAGAATTCAACCCTTTCTGGAACCTGCAGCCCCATAGAGGCCACAAGCTACTAAAAAGACAGTATGGTCAGCTTGAGCTGCAAGTCCCAGAGAACTACAGAGTATTTTTCCTTGTCTTTGGTTCTAGAAAGCAGGATGACACACATATGGAATTCGGGGATTCCAGGAGGAGACTTGGGACTGATAACAAGGTGTATCACCAGCTGCATGTGACATCTGTGATTAAATGTTAAAGCCCCGTGAGTTCTGGGTTTTACCTTAAGGGGGGGAAAAGCATTCTAAATGATTTAGGAGTTTTCACATTTAAACAAGTTAATGTTAAAAATATTTTTTGATAACATAGTTAAAGATATCAGAGAATCAAGTGTGTGTGTGTGCGCATTTTTCAAGCACACTTTAAAATCTAACATGATGGTAGACTATGTTAACAGGAGCCTGGCATGAAAAACTGAGTCACCATATTCAGCATTAATGAAATATTATTAGCAAAGCTCTCATTCAGCCAGTATGCCCAGCTTGGGCTTGTGCATTTTGAGAGGATGTGGAAAGCAATTGAAATGATTAAAAGCATGGAAAATCAGATCTCTGAAGAACGATGAAAGTGGGCTATTTAACCTAAAGAAAAGAAGATTGAAGGGAGAAAATAAATGGTACTTAAGTATAGGACGAGTTCTTATAAAGAAAAAGGTGGCAGATGCTGTCCTCCTTCACTGAGTATATTAAGAAAAAAACGGCCTTAGACATTTCATTTGTACAGAAGAAGGATTTTTTCCAAGCACATAGGATTCTTGTACTGGGTGAAGGTTGGACTAGATGACCTTTAAGATTCCTCTTCACTAAGATTCTGATTACTACACTGTAGATTTGCTTTTCAAAAGAATTTTGAAACCACTGCTGCATATCTTAAACTGTAAGATGAACAAACACTGGCTGGTTTGGTTTAGGTGTAGTTCTGTCCAGAAGTTACTTCCAACACCCATAATGTGCCTGTAAAGAAGCAAATACTGTGTATGGACAAACAGTATCAGAAAAACAAAAAACATAGTGGTGAAGGAAGGATAAAACCTAGGATTTCTATTTTCTGCTCCTTCATTTGCCGCTGTGGGGCAGAACATCATAATTCGTTTCTGCACTAACTATATAAATGACACAAATAATGTGATAGTTTAGCATTGGTGTCAGTAGTTTGGGAGGGTAGAATTAAGTGTATGGGTTCCACTGATTCAGGAGCATTTAATGTTGACACCGGGGAAGTCTGTGGCTTATTGCCTACTACAACTTGACCAGACTCATTTGAGATCCAGAGACTTCAAACCAAGACTCAGGAAAATAGATTTCATCTAGGGAAACAATTCTAGATTTATACATGGAAAAGCTATTCTAAAGGACAATAGTTTTGGCATTATTACTGCTTTGATGGATCGAGACCTATTTAAAAGTTAAGGTTAAAAAAAAAAATTCAAGGCCACAGGTTGCTCCACTTTCTTCTCTACTACTTGGGCCATTATCTCAAGTTCTACCAAGTGATGACACAGGATGCTTTGTACAGGCACGAGCTCCTCTGGCTGTAGTTTTCATGCGCCCACATATCTACTAATTAGCTCCACGACTGGGTTCTGCAATTTCCTTGGCCACATTGCTTAGATGCTGCTGTTTCCATATATTACACACCAGCAGTCATTTTCTTCATGGAGCCCACATGGTCACTTAAAAGTAATTCATCTAGGAAGCTTTCCAACCTTTAAGTGAATCTGCTAATAAGCAGGGGTTGACTGACTTCTCAATCACTTATTCTAAATAAATTCAAGTGATAATTTCTAGATCTGTAGTTTCAAGTTACAGGGGAGTAACTGGAGAGAGAGAGGAATAGCAGGTCTGCAAACCAGTTGTCGAACGTGTTGGGGGAAGAGTTTGCTGAACATGGTGGTTTTGATACAAAGGGACCGGGCAACCCACCCCAACTCACGTCCCCATTGAATTATGCAAGAAAAATCAACTGAGAAACACAACCAAACAAGCAAACAAATCAAACACCTCTAAACAACAAGAATCTAACCTCCAAAAAGGGTGCATGTTATATGTTTACTTTTTAAAAACTGATTTAGAAACAAGAAGCTAGTTTCTATGTTTATTTCCACACTTGCCCCCTGACCTCTGTCTCGTTGAAAGATTCAGGGTATCAGATTCTCTCCCATAATTTCCTTTCAACAGAACTTACTGTATTACCCACCCATCCCCCAAACGTAAATGGCTAGAACAGCTGCTCTTTCACTCCTGGTGTACAGCCACACGGACACAAAGGAGATACACACACACATATATATAATATACATCTCTGCATATATAAACACACACTTTGGTCATTTATTTTTTTAGCAGAATAAAGGTCATTAATCAAAATATAATTCATTTTAACAGTCAGAGCTTGACACGAGATCATTATTTCAAGAAAACCCAGAGAGACTAAGCTCCCTTTCATAGTATTGTTTTCTTTCTAAACCTCTGTAGGGTGCATGGCTCTTCTCCACTGAGAAAGTTAGGGATGGTGCCACGGAGCAGCCTCGTGGCCTACATGTTAAAAGACCCAAGTTCTTTTGGGGAAAAAGTTCATGCCACATACTCGCTCACCTCACAGAAAGAGAAGATTTTACATCTGTTGTATTCTCACCTCTAGGCTGTCTGTAGTTAGCTCCAGGGCAAAGAAAACAAAAATGATTTCCTCCCATTTCTCAGGAGAAAAAACTCAGGTACAGAGAAATACAGCTAAATACCTCCCTCCTATTCCACTGCAGTTCGTTTCATCTGCTCTACATTTTCAATTCATCTCATCTATGTGAAACCTTTCTTTAAAAGCTCAAGAGATCTCCATCCCGTGAGAGATAATGGCAAGGCTGGCATATATTTCTCCCTCCTAATGAGTAGGGCATAGAGGTAGAGCACAGCAGAGTGACCAGAGCAATGGCTGGGCAAATGAAAAAGACCCCAAGAGCCCTGTCCACAACCTGCCCACCCAGTGAGTAACCAGTTAGTTAGCTGTTTTCCTGACTAGAATGACCTCACTCTTTCTGCTGTTGAATGTTGGTTCTGTTACAAGCCTGCCAGCCAATCGGGTAGCCCCTTGACCCAACTGGGGCCAACCAGGGGCTCCCAAGCTAGTCTCTCTCTCACCCTCTAGTCTTAGGAAATTAGGCATATTCATATTCTATGAATAAATAAGAAAATGATGACCCAATAGAAAATTGGGCAAAGGCTATAAACTGGTAGATTTTAGAAGAAGAAACTTGAGTCTTTGACTTTACGAGTCATTAAGTTAATAATAATACACAATGAGATACCACTCTTATCCATCAATTTGGCCAAAAGAAACAAATACCCTACCAAAACCAGAACCAAATGAAAACTCCTAAATGTCGATGAGCATGTGAGGAAACAAGAACTCATATTGCTAATGAAAGAGTAAACTGGTACAGTCACTTTGAATAATCTGGTAGCATCTAGTTAGACAGGAAAATGCACACACACTGCAATCCTATAGAGTTCTAGATGTGTGCCTGAGAGGTACTCTGTGCTTCACAAGTAAGATTATGTACGCAAACCGCCATATTTGTATTCATAAAAAAAAAGACTAGAAGGATGAATACCGAATTCTTAATAATGGTTGTCACCAGGAGAAGGAAATGCAATGGCGGTACTTTGACTTGATATATTTTTTAATGTACAAGACAAAGGATTTTTTTTTTAAAGATTTTATTTATTTATTTGAGAGAGAGAGAATGAGAGAGAGAGAGCATGAGAAGGAGGAAGGTCAGAGGGAGAAGCAGACTCCCTGCTGAGCAGGGAGCCCGATGCGGGACTCGATCCCAGGACTCCAGGATCATGACCTGAGCCGAAGGCAGTCGCTTAACCAACTGAGCCACCCAGGCGCCCAAAACAAAGGATTTTTTAAAGACCGAAGAAAATGTAGAAACAGGGTTTGTTACTGTTTTCTCTGTGTCTTCTGTATTTAAAATGTTTTCAGAATTAAAAAAGATCATCCTCCATGCATCTGACTGTGCAGTCAGCACACTGTAGTCCTGCGGCCATTTTGTGACTTGCATCTTTCCAGGCCGCCAGGCACAGGGGCTTTCCTTTCTGCCACCTACAGGTTTCACCACGACTAATTTACCTGCCTGCAGCTGCTGATAAACTCAGGGAGGGTGGTGCCAATAAGACCCGACAATGCGGGGAATTGTAGAGAGGCCTGGAATCTTTCCCTTTTTCCTAGTGTTTCAGAGAGTTGGAAAATTGCCTCAAATTTATGTATGTATGTATGTATGTATGTATGTATGTATGTATTTATGTAATTATTTTATTTAAATGAGGAAACTGTGGTCTGGAGAGGCTTGTTCAAATTCTGCTAACTAGAGTAGGTACCAGAATCTGTGACTCTTGATTTTCCAGTAACAAAATCACTGACGTGTGGGAATGAATGGAAATTCTGCTGGGCCTTCACTGGGGACAACCAGGCCCCCCGCCACAGGTTTGTCTTGTGGAAATAGCCCTGAGGCCAGCCATGCTTGAAGAGATGAGGAGCGAAGTGAGAAGTCTGTGTGGTCATGGCATTCACGGAAGTAGTGTAACAGAGAGGTGAGGAGCTTTGTCAGAAGTCACGCTTTCCTGGGCGAGTATCCTGGCTCTTCCACTTCCAGCTCTTTCACCCTAGTGGCTATTTAACCTCTCTGTGCCAGTGTAAAAGTGGAAATAATAAGATCACCTATTTCGGTGGCTGTAATGAAAGCGAAAGAGTTAAAGATGCACTGGGTAAGAATGGTGTGTGGTATAGATTCTCAACAAATGCTGGCTCTTCTTATTACATCATTCATAGAACAGACTATTGAGGAAACGGGATCTTTAATTATGGTTCTGCCCTCTTTTGCCATAAACCACATACCTATCTCTCAAAGCTGTCATTAGTATCGTCCTTCATATTTGACTCGGGGGAGTCTCAGTTTTGCAGTTAAGAAAGCAGGATTTTAAAAATTAAGATATTTATTTGCCCAGAACAATGTTGTAAATGTGGGATGCTGGTTATATTGTCTTTTCATTATATTTCGTCCAACGCTTATTTTTTCCCTTTTGGTACATGTGGGGCCACACATGGGACCACTGAGCAACGACACTGACCATAGTAGACAGCTCTCCCTGCCGGGGGTCTTACTTTCTAGTACCCACATTGTTACATGATGCTCTCCAATCAATTACCAGCAAGTTCTTGAAATTTTTCAAGAAGGAAATACCCCCAAACTCCTGTCGTCATTTTGACAGAAAGGCCTTGAACCTTAACATAAGATGATGACAAAGTTCCACTTGCTGCCAAATTCGTACCTGTTGAATGGAGGAGATTTGTAAATCATAAATTCGATTCCCTTTTCCTGTATGAGTTTATTGAAACTTCTGCTGTTGTGTATGATCCTGATGTGACTTCCAGACATCAGCCCATTCCCTGGTAGAGAATTCATTCCCAGGCTTTGCAAGAGACGTAACTGTATCTTTTGTTGTTGTTGTTACCAGTGCCTCTTTCCCCAGTAATGCAGTTCTAAAAGATGGATTTCTACAGAGTAGGATACTACAAATTTCCTTTTCATGGTTGTGGAAAAGATCTTTTTACAAATATTACAGTAAACTTTCTCATCTCCCCTAGAAAAGATCCACTCTCTAAACCTGAGATAAATTCCTTTGTCAAAGTAATAAGAGGATGATTTCACTTGCAGTCTCACTTACTAATTTATTCCATAATTTGGGCGTTAATCTTGCTGTCAGACGAATATAATCAACTTTTGGACTCAATTTCTTCCTGTTCAGGGAAGAATTTCTATAGCAAATTCCCACTTAATTGCCTCTTTTGTACACACCCACATCTTAGTTTCATTTGTGCCTAGCCTAGCTCATTGCAACCTGTAATTGTCCAGCTCAGTGAAGTTTGTTTTGTTTTGTTTTTTTTAAGATTTGATGCTTCCAGGTACCAAAATGATTCAGATTTAAAGCTGCAGGGGATAGTTTGTTGATATGTAAATCAAACCTGCAATACTTTGAAGCCTTTTTCATGACAGATGACTGAAATTGACGACAGTTTGATCAGCGTGGAAGTAAATGCTAATATTAGTCATTTACGGTATTCGGCTTTGTGGAAGTGGTGTGCACTCTTCCATCCTATGCTTATTTTTTCCCTTTTGCCATTGTTATCTTGGTCCAAAATGTTCTTTTTCCTTTGATGCCTAGCTTTTGGCCGCTATTCCATGGTTGTCATTCCATGAGATCTCAGGTTGAATTTTTTAAGAATTTAACCTGTCCAGGCTCTGTCCCAGACCTGCTGAGTCAGAATCCCTGGAGGCAGGACATGGGTATTTGTGCTTTTGAAAACCTTTTTGGGAGGCATTCTGATGCTCAACCACAATTGAGAACCACTATATTATTGCCTAGGTTAGAAATCTTTTGTTTGTGAATAATTGAAACCCACTCAAATTGTCATAACAAAAAAGAGAAATTTACCAGAAGAAAGCAGGAGAATTTTGTAAAACCCAAGAGCATCAGATCCATCTGAGCTTCATAAGAGACCCAAGCCTGGAAATGGAGAAGGACCCAGGCAGCTAGTCCTCACTCCCCCACATATATCCCTCTGTCTGCCTAGCTCCCTTCAGAACCTTGTGGACTTCAGGCTCTACTTCTCTCCATATATCGGCTTCCTTCTTTTTCTCTTTCTCTACTGACCACTTTTCACTGCTTAGTGAGCACTCAGGCAAACATGGTACCTTCTCAGTACCCAAGTTTATGGATCCTCAGTTCAGTGGACCAGTCCAGGCTGACTAGCATCTCTCAATCTAAATTTCTGCAAGAAGATCTGATTGGCCTAGCATACGTGATGTGCCTGCCCTTACACCAATCAGATAGCATTCTTCAAACATGGCGCCAAGGGCCCCCATGTGTGAGCGAGTTCAGACTAGAGGCTGTTAAGATGTCTCATAGTATTTCTCTATATTTTCTGTATTCTTATTCTCCATCCTACCCTGGCATCTATGCCAAATAACTTTATTTCTGATTTCAGCCTCATTGCCAAAATTTTCACATTTAAGGAAAGTGAGAAGCAACAATTTCCATATATTAGGATGATTTAACCTTACAGATGCCACTAAGCCAAACACTGAATATACGGTCCTCTGTGCTTAGTTCTCCCTCTTATAAATATGCATCAGTTTGAATGTTGAGAAAATTAGAGCCTTGGCAAATCTGCTTCTCCCAAGTAGTAAAAGTTGAAAAGTAGTTGAGTACGATAGCGGTATAATCGCATAGTCATATTCTATGATGCATATAATTTTTTTAAAAAAGATATTTGCAAGTGATATATCTTTTTTTTTAAGATTCTATTTATTTACTTGACAGCGAGAGAGGGAACACAAGCAGGGGGAGTGGGAGAGGGAGAAGCAGGCATATAATTTTAATCACCAAAATAAAGAATGTTTAAAGGAAGTGAGGTGGTTTATCACAGACAATGCTGAGATGTGACTTTATAATGATCTTTTATAGGAAAGTCTTCTGCCTTATCTTTGTCTACAAAAGGGTTAAAGAAAGAGGAAATGCTTTAGGATTGGCACAAGGCTAGTATTCGATAGTATTTTACCAATATGTTTACTTAGAAGTATTTATTAGAAATAACTTCCAGGTGTTTTGAAACATTGGAATGAGTTACCAAGGAAAGTAGAAAAGCTTTCATTCTTTCCTCTCTTTATCATCTTGCCACCATCTTACATTATCTGGGATGGCCAAAGACATCCATGATACTTGACTCTCTAAGAGATCAGAATTTGGTAGGAAATAAAATACAAAAGTGATAGGTAACACCACCACCTTTGGTGTTCAGAGATAGCTACGTGTTCTAACTTGTCCTTTTCATTTTTATAGGGCAAGAAGAGGAAAATAGGGTTCACTGTCTTTATTTTACTGCTGTGTAAACAGAGAGTCAGTCATTCCTGCTATTTAAAATTCTAATTTTGCTGGTATTTTCACCTTCAGAGAAGGTGAAAAGCAACAATTTCCACTTATGGATGATGTCTTAACCTTGCAGATGCCCCTAAGATGGATTGGGCAGAGAGAATATTAAGATAAAGCACACTGTTAGTGACTAAGTTAGAATTGAAAATGAATTTTGTCTCTTTAAAAGGGCAGCAAGAACTAAGGTGACTATATTTTAGTAAACTGTAATAAAAAAAAAGGTACAATGGATTAAAATAAATCATAGAAACATGTATTAGTAAAGGTTGAGCTATAAGTATGATATAATTGGAAAAATAAAAACTAAAAGTGATAGTTGATAAATGATATCATATTAGAGTAGCTTCATCATAAAATGGCACTATCATTTATAGAATTAATTGTCAATTCCTAGGACATATCTTAAAGCATTAAAGCAGTAAGCATCTTCATAAAGTTTTGTGGAAGTCTCAACTTGAATATTTTAGGTCCAAGATACAATAGAAGCAATCTGTAAGTAATCCAAGTAATTTGTAAGCTTATGATAAGTATTGTATTATCTAGGGTCTTCGGTGCAGGTAACCAGTCCAATGGAATTTCTTGATTAAGGTAATTGAGAAGTCTAGGGGGTGGATCTAACTGGGTTTCCAACAGTGTATCATTGTTTCTAGTGCTGTTTCTATCTCTCTGCTCTGCTTTCCTCCTGTTAGTTTTAATCTTAGCAGGTTCTGCCACATGGTGACAAAGTGGCTTCCCTAGTCCTCATCCCTGAGGATCTCAAAAGGCATGGGGTCCTTTTTCTTTCTGCCTTTAAGTCAGTACCCCTAAAGAATCCATCTGACCCACTGGATTACTTGCATACCCCTGTGGCAGAAAGATAGGGGCCCCAAGGGTGGGGCTGGGACAGTTCTCCAAAGGAAAGGAAGCCTTTTGTTACCAGAAAAGGGGGATGGGGTGTTGAGTAGGCAGAAAGAACAGCTGTCCACCCATACATTACACAATTGCATGTCAGACACTTTCACATCCTTGGCAAAAAAAAAAAAAAAGGAAAAGAAAAGAAAAGCCTTCAGTAACGAAAATGAAATGACAGCTTCAAATATTGTATGTAGTGAAAGAAAAAATTCAAGGTGCTTTTTAATATTCTCTCATCCCTGGAGTTACAACTAATTGTTACTTCCTCCTTGCTTCCAAATATTTTGCTTGCTTGCCTCTTTTCTCTGTCCCTTGGTTATGTTCCTTCTACAGATCTAGCTTCCTGAAATAGGGTGTGAACATTTGAAGACAGAACTTTGTCTTTCTTTATCTTCAGTGCCTCATCCGGTGCCTGGGACACAGAAGCCACTTGATGCTTACTGAAACATATGCACTGCTTACGTTAGGAAAAGAATAATTTTTAAAAGTTTACTAGGCAAGGGCTTTAGGGAAAGGCCTTATTCTCCATGAGGAAGGGTTTTCCCTAAGCAGCTCTTGGCTTCTCTGCTTCCTCATCACTCCTTCTCAAGGGAAGTGGAATGGTTCATTTGACTGGTGAGTCTGGAATAAGGAAGGAACTTAAGGAAGGTATGGTGCTCCACCAGCCACAGAGGCATTGGGGCCACTCCCTAATTTAGTTCGGGGGGAGCCCACTCTTGCGTGCTCCCAAGCCGTATCTTCTACTTCCTCTGTTTCTTTTGATGGGTTCAGAATTCAGGTGGGAAAGGTGTATAACTTAATGGTCCCCTCAATCCTCACAAAAAATGTTTAGAAAGATCCTGTATTTGTCTTTGAATATGTGTAGAGAATGGATCTAAAAACTAAATATCTTGGCTTTTTATGTGTTATTTATTTATATCCTATCTTTTTCCAAAACAGATTTAAGATGGCTTCATCTTCACCATGGTAATCTAATCCATGACATTCAAAAGCCACAAGGACAGAAAAAGAATTTTCTGAGACACCCTGAAGCACAACTTCATTTGATACGGTTTCCTAGCCTAGATTATAATCAGAAAGTCACTGATTCCTTTTGTTGTTTTTCAGCAAAAAAAGATCTTATTCCTCCTCCTCTACCCCTTCTCATGATGAATAGCTTCACCAGTTACCCCGTCACCAAACCCCAATCCTAGGAATCAATGTAGATTTCCTTTCCTCTCTGCTGTCCCTTCCCCCCAATATCTATTCCATGATCAAAATTTCTCTCCTCAGTACCTCACATATCCAGCCATACATCCAGTGTCTAAGTTCATACCTTGAATTTTCTCTCACCTGGACTGGTCCAGCACCCGCCCCCCCCATTCTGTAGTTCTTATTCCCTCCTCTGTACCGTGGCCAAAGTGTTCTTTCCAATGCAACAGCGGGATTGTGTTACTGTTGTATTTGAAATCCCTCAGGGTCTTTTTACTGCCTCTAGGATTAAGTCCAAACTCCTTAGCATACATACAGGGACCTCAAGGGTCTGGCAGCTGCCGAGTTCTCCAGCCATATCTCCTTGAATGTTTTCTCTCTCGGCCTCATTTCTCCATCACCCACCTCCTCCCCCAAACACACACACTAGAGCCATTGTGAAGTACTCAGAGTACCTCTTAGGGGCTAGGCTATTTCACATTTTGGGGTTGCATTGCTGCTCTTCTGCCTATAATTTGTGCCTTCTAGCTTTCCCCAAAACTGACTCAGCTGTCAAGACTCAACCAGAGTGCCCCTCCTCTCTGAAGCCTCTTTTGACAACTCACCTTTAGGAAGAAGCAAGCGGTCTCTTCTTTGTGTGCACTTCTGTGCCTTGTTGTTCTCAACACATTTCTTTTTTCTTTCTTTCTTTCTTTCTTTCTTTCTTTCTTTCTTTCTTTCTTTCTTTCTTTCTTTCTTTCTTTCTTTCTTTCTTTCTTTCTTTCTTTTTTTTATGAATTGTTTGCAATACTGTTTGCCTCCAGTAGACGGAAAGGTCCTGGGCACCAAGCCCAAGTCCTGCTCCTTCCATTGTCTCTGACACATAACATGGTACCTGACACTCAAGGACCATCCCAGAGATGTTTGTTGACTAAATGTGTGTTTATACATGTGAATGAACAGCAGCGTAGGCATTTTTGTTAGCAGTATTCCTCTACTTCCTACAACTTTGAGGATTTAGAATTAGCTACTCCCACAGAATGGGCGGGCGCTCAGTGTTGCAAAGATTTGGCCTTAAGAAGCAGGCTTGGGAACAGGAGCAGGCTCTGCTTTACAGTAATTTCCACTACTGATGTTAGCAGCCTCTGTTCCTTGCAGGGTTGAGAGGACTGTTGGTCACTCTGGGCCTCTATCTTATAAACATGCACACGGTAGGATTGCATGGGAGCCCAAGTAGAGGATATCTGTATGGATTGAGAGAGGACTTTGAAGCTTTAAAGAGCCTCTTCTTTCTGGAGTAGTTTAACTACTCATCTCCCCAGGGCAGAGATGAAATAAAAGAACTTGCTCAGTATCCCACCCAGGCTGCGAAAACCAACAGGGCAAGAGAGAAGTTAAGAGAAGCGAGGACTGCTGGCAGAGTCAGCCAGTATTTACTAGGTGGCCCTAGCCTGGCCCGTGCTGTAGAAGAGCACTGACGAGTTAAGCAAGAAGGACAGTCCGAAGAGTTTACAGTCCGAAGTGATTAACATCACTAAAACGAGTAGACCTTATGTGTTGGGTTCTGATGATAAATGTAGGCTACTTTTATTTTTTGATTATATAAAAATGGAAGATACTCTGCAAAGCACAATTTCCTTACAGTTTATAGCGGCTAAAAAATGAAGAGCCCGGGGTATGCTCATGGTCTAAATCAGAGAGTGCAGGTTGGTTCCCACTGGGTCAGAGTCATATGACATTTTCAAATTCAGGAAATTTTTTTTTTTTTAAGATTTTTTATTTATTTATTTGAGAGAGAGAGAATGAGAGAGAGAGCACATGAGGGGGGGGAGGGTCAGAGGGAGAAGCAGACTCCCCGCCGAGCAGGGAGCCCGATGCGGGACTCGATCCAGGGACTCCGGGATCATGACCTGAGCCGAAGGCAGCCGCTTAACCAACTGAGCCACCCAGGCGCCCAAATTCAGGAAATTTTTAATAAAAATTCAGATTTCTTGCTTGTGGTTTCTGCCCAGCTCTTAAATCTATTTGACTTTGTGATCTCAGGCCTAAATGATTCACACATGACTTAGTGGTTGCGGGAAGACTGTACAAAGGCTTTCAACTTTGGATAAGTGGATTCTCATATAAACACAGAGAATATTTAACTTACTTGCGAGTTCCTAGGCATAATGCATAGGTTTATTTAAAAACAAACCAAAAAAATTGAAGATTCACATTGCCTTTGTTTCATAGTTTAGATCCGGGACCCACGAACATTTTCTGTAAAGGGCCAGATAATAAATATTTTCAGTTTTGCATCGCAGGTCATATGGTGTTTGTTGTAGCTACTCTGCCCCTGTAGTGTGAAAACCACCGTAGACAGTACATGAACAAAGGAGTGTGGCTGTGTTCCAATAAAACTTTATGAACACTGAAATTTGAATTTCATATAATTTTCATGTCACAAATTTTTTTTTTTGCCTTTTCTCCCCATTATTTAAAAATGCAAAAACTTCTTACCTCATGGGCCATTCAAAGAACAGGAGGCTGACTTCATCTGGCCTGTAGGTCAAATGGACATTAGATGATTGTCATTGTCAAGTCTTGGTCTTAGGCTTTTTAGACTGGACTAGCCCCAAAGGAACAAGCTAGGGTGTTCTGCCCTTTGTGTAGTGCAAGGGAATTCTCCTTTCCTCACTTTTTCATATTCAGAGGGGGCTGGATCGATGTCCTGCTTGAACATGGAAGTGCCAAGTTGCTCACCTTGCATTTCCCAAAGCCTCAGAGGCCAGTCTACATTTCAGACAGCCCAGGTGATGAGTGAGCCTTGTGTTTTCCATGAGGAACTCTATCCCTAAGCATCTATATCCCAGCCATACTTGTGCAGGGAAAAGGCTAAAATCTATTAATATCCTAGCTAGAAAGAAAACTATAAAATTACACATATATGCAAGCTTGTGTGTATTCTGCAGTTCAAAGTGTAGTCAGCAAAAAAAGCATGCATGCTATTGCACTGGGAGGAAATCGGTGTCTTTGAAATCAAATACCCTCCCGTTGGCATATCCAGGCTTGAAACCCTGCTGCAGCTTTTAGCTTCCACCACATGTTTACATTGGAAATCTCTCTGTGCGCATATAGAGTTTGTTCTCTTATGAAATCATGTCTCTAGGGAAGGATAATTTAAAGCCATTTCCGTTTGTTATGTCTGAGCTGAACTAGACTATTAGGGCTTGTTAACGCTGGATAAACTTGAGCCCTATAACTGCCTTCATCTGCAGATTATAGAATCTGTCCAACAAATTGCATTCTGATGTTTTCAGATGAAGGCTAAGCAAGCAAGGGCCTTTTAATTTATATTCTATCACCATGGTTGTCTTAGGAATCACAGTTTTGACTTTCATGCCTACTTGGTAGAGCATAGATGATATAACTCTTGAATGGGCCAAATCCAGAAGTAACTGAGACACTAAACGACATCTGCATGCTGCTATAGCAGAGCAAGCAACGGCTGGCCATCAGGAAACTGCTGGCTAAGCACCTTTCTTCAGAGTATCTCCCTTCCCCCAGCTTCAGCATAAATCAGGGTTAGGTCCACTGAAATAGCGTGTGTGGTCTGCATTTAGAAATTTCATTTGAAAATTATATTGTGGCAACCATGAGACAGATGGATAAAGTAAAACAAGTTTTCTTTAGGCTCATGTTAAGTAAATAGAATTATGTGAAGATAGACAGTTTCCCTGGTGGAGTGAAGGGGAGGTGATGGTTGCCCCAGGGTAGCTAACTCCCTCCACCTCCATTCATCAAACCCACTAAACACACATACCCTAATGCTGACATTTAAGTATTTGGCTTATTATGATCCTCCATTTTAGATAGTGGGATATTAGAAGATAGAAATCGCATCTGTTTGGCTTCTTTTAAAAAAAAAATCTAGCAGACGGGCTCCTGGGTGGCTCAGTCAGTCAAACGTCCAACTCTTGATCTCAGCTCAGGTCTTGATCTCAGGGCTGTGAGTTCAAGACCCACATTGGGCTCCATGCTGGATATGAAGCCTAGTTAAAAAAAAAAAAAAATTTTTTTTTCTAACTCTAGCAGAGCTGCCAGCATAGCTTCCATCAAGTCTTGAGTAGGATGGTACTGGGCAGTAGTGTGACGATGGACTATGGCATCTCCTAACTCTAGAATAAAGAAATCTTCTCGTTGTGGCTCCAACCTTATTAATGGTGCCTTAGCTGAATTCAGTTCTTTTCAGTAAGCCTGTTGAAGACACTGTCCTAAGTCCAGAGGTTGATTGTGGTGGGGGAGGGTGGGATGGGAGAGAGAGACAAATGAAACGTGGACCTTCTCAAAAGGTGACTGTGTATATGAATCACCCCAATCAAGTCCAGATTCAAAGAATGCCAGAAATGAAGGGCAGATACAGAATGGAGACATTGAAACTGGGCTTTGGGTGAGAATGAGGGATTTGACTAGCAGGAGGAAGGAGAATCTGTTAGACTGAGACAACAGCATAAACAAAATTCCAAAAGTAGGAAAGTTCAGAATGTGGAGGGAGCATGGGAATACACTCTCCCCCTGCCTTCTTCCTTCCCTCTTTTCTTTATTTAATAATTATTTAATGAACACCTGTGGTATACCACACAGACACGGCCACTGTCCACACAAAGCTTACAGTCTAAAGGAGGAGACAGCCATGAATCAAAGAAGCCCAAAGTAAATGACAGATTACAGCTGTGATCCTTACCTCAAAGGTGAGTGTGCATTGGCTAAGAGAGAGCATTACAGGAGAATTTTACATACTTCCCAGGACTTTGCTGGGGAGATGTCCTGTGGCTAGAGGGGTAAGTAGGTGTGGGTTAGGGGACAGCATTGCATGAAAACAGGTCAGAGTGCACACTGCCCATATGAGACACTCCGAAAGTGAGGATATGTGCCATCTTAGGTGCAGCTGTCTGGAGAGTTAGGAAGCACACCAGGATAGGGAATTGGTCCTCATTCTATGAGTAAAGGGAAACCATTGACTTGTTTCAAGCAAATAGTGGGTTGAAGTGTGAGATTTGCTTTTTGGAAAGGTCGCTCTGGCTGCAGAATAAAGAATTAGAGGCATGGGGTTGGGGGGACACCCAGGAAGTCCCAGTGGGAAGCAGATGAGATTTTCCAGATGGCATATTCGGGTTGTTTGCCCTGGGGTAATGGTGGCGGCGAGGAAGTGAAAGGAATGAATTCAAGGGCTGAATATGAGCTTGGTCTTGGAGTTTGTTGAGTTTGAGGTGCCTTTAAGACACTGAGAAGATATACCAGGAAGATATAGGGGTCTGGGCTGGAGATACACATTTCAGAGTCATCTCCCTGTAGATGGGATTCAAACCCTGAGTGTGGATGAATAAATGTTAGTTGAATGAATGAGCGATAGAATGAGTCAGGGGATGAGATTGGGTGAAGAGAGAACATAGAATAAGAAGAGGGCCTAGGGCGCCTGGGTGGCTCAGTCGTTAAGCGTCTGCCTTCGGCTCAGGTCATGATCCCAGGGTCCTGGGATCGAGTCCCACATCGGGCTCCTTGCTCAGCGGAGAGTCCGGTTCTCCCTCTCCCTCTGCCCCTGCTTGTGTCCCCTCTCTCACTGTGTCTCTCTCTGTCGAATAAATAAATAAAATCTTTAAAAAAGAAGAAGAAGAAGAAGAGGGCCTAAACAGCTATGTGATGCTGTATTTCTGTAACTATTCATTATCACTTGGGAGGATGCCAAAGCAAATTATTTGTCCTGTGGCTATTCCTCATGCCTCATATGGACATGTTCTAAAAGCTAACAAGTACCTGGGAAATGACCAGGCCACTCCCTTGCCCACATGGAGACACCTCTCCTAAAACCTTCCAATGAAGATGGTTGTTTGGAGTGTAGAACACTCCTTTCCAAAGAAGCACCTAGGTTCCTAGGCTGATGCCACCAGAGACTGCAACTGATCCTAATTGACCAGGGCCCTTTCTAAGGGGCATTAAGTTCAAAAGGACATTGGATTACCAGAATAGCTTTCCCTCACTGCTGCCTTGGGAATGGGCCTGGGGACTCCTCTCCACTCTCTTCCCATCCCCCTCACCAGGCACTGAGAGACAGGACTGCCTACCTTGTTGTGATTGGGAGGGGCTTACTGGTTTCGGAGGGGGGTGGTCTTCAGGGGTTTCTGGGACCCCTAGCAGTGCAAGCTCTCTGAGGCTCTTCTAGGTCTGCACCTGAACCCATTCACTCCTTTTTATCCTTTCTGAGGACCCCAAGGATTGGCCTGCCTGTGACCTTTGCTTTTACTGTCAGCAGGTAGGAATCTGATGGTGCTATTTCTTTCCCCATGCTTAGCCTACAAAGTATTGTCATAAAACTTTTCTCATCTTTCTAGTTCCTAAAGCAAGCACACAACTCTGGATGTTTCTAAGGTTTTTAATTACTAGCAATGTCAGAAAGTGGGTTAAGAACAAAACAACTCCATCTGGCCTCTTCCCTAACCTCTCCTTATTTTGTGTTGTTTTCCTGAGACCTAGGATGAACACATATCCCAATTTCTGAGGCCTGTTCTGGTTTATGCCTAATGTCTTTGGCATAATTGCCAATAGCACCTCCTTTACCTTTAAAAAATATAGGGGATAAATTATGGTCACCCTATTTAAGCCCATAGAGAAAGATAAAGTGATTAATTGATGGTAGTGGTAGGTTCACAAAAGATTGAGATCACCATAGTCTAGTGAGATCATATGAACCTGAGTAGCTTCCTTGGCACTTGGGCAAGATGAGATCAAAGACCAGGGTTGAGAAAGGTGGGTTTCCAGGCAGCCATGGGGTCAACAGCAGAGAGGATAAAAATTTGGAAGCAGAGGTGGAGCCAGGTTATAACAGAACAGAGAGCGGGGTGTTGAGGGGCATGAGCCTTGGCCACTGTTGTCTGGTTGTTGGAGCAGGAGGAACAGAGCACAGAACTGTCAACATTTCACTTAAAATTTTTCTGAAAAGCTGCCACTTTGGGGGAATGGTTCAGGAGGACTTTCCCTGTGTCCACATAGCTATGTTTCTAATAATAGGTTTCTGGGAAGCTCAGGCCACCCAACCTGGTGTAACCATGTGGGGTAACCCAAGCCCACAAGTCTCTAAGGGATGTACTTCAATCACGTGTACACAATATAAGAACCACCTGTGAAGTTAAACAAAAAACAAGTATGTGATCCTTTCTCATCACCACTTCCATGACACAAAAAACTGTTTACAAGTGTTGACTATAATGGTAATGTTTTCTTGACAAAGAGATGACTTGGAAAGTAGTGAAGAACTTAGAAAAAGGAGCCATAGTCACACTGTTTGTGGTACAGTAGATGTAGTGTGCCTATTATAAGAACTTTTGCATATTCTAATAATGATTTTAACTGGGCCCTTGGAAGTTTAAAAGCCCCCAAACCTTCTGCTGTCTGGTGGGGAAGGTAAGTCAGGCCAACCCTTGGGAACTTGCAGGCTAGCCTCTGGAATCACCTATGATTTGTGTGAGAAAAAGACAACTCAATGGTGAACTCAAGACTGAATTTTGAATTCAGAGTCCCATTTCAGGTTCTGAGGTCTGAAATGCCTTTGTGTAAGCCTTTTGGCCTCCGAGTGACTCAGTTTCCCTTTCTGTAAAAGGAGAAGATAATCCCAGTATGAGAGTAGTATCTGAGTACCTTTCAGCATTTAGGAAAAATTCCAGTGAAGGCTGTGAACTCTCTGGCTGCAGGGGGGACCGTGATGTACAGGGAAGAGGACTCTGTCTCATCACTGGAGGGGTGCATGCAGGCTGTCGCCAAGGGGATCCCACTCAGGAATAGTAGAGCCGGCATTCCTGTTTTGGTGATCCTCGTTCAAATATGTTTTTACATCCCACTTCTTCTTTTGCCTGGTGTTTGGAGACACAATTTTTTTTTTTTGTTTAACTCTTTGTATTGTGTAAAGAAAACATTAATACCAATCCTACTGGGTAATATCCCCAGAGTCAGCTGAATGTTCATATAAAGAACGACATTGTTAGAGTGGCTACATATGACAGTCCATTAAGTAGCTCTGCATTTCCCAATTGTTGGTTACTGAGGGTTTTTTCTATTTTTTACTATCATAAAAAACATTGTAATGACTATCCTTTTACATACAGATTTCCAAACTTGTCTATCTCCTTAAGATACATTCCTGCAATGATATTGATGGGCATGTTTCTGTTTTTATATGTACCGCCAGCTACCTGTCAGGAAGGTATCAGTTTGCATACCTACACTGGGGGGTTACATTTGTTTTCAGTCTTTGTGAACCTCTTATATGAAAATGATATCTTATAGTTGATTACATTTGCTTTCCTTTGATTGCTAGAGAGATTGAGCATCTTTTGTATGTTTATTGCTGTTTGTATTTTTCCTATTGTGACTTACTTGCTTATGCCATCTGAAAACTCTGGGAGTGCTCTGGTCTGGTTGGTCCATGGAATGCAGGGCCCGGACTATAAATTATTTGTCAGGTAGATTGCAAGATATGAAAGCCTATAGTAAAGAAAAAAATTTAAAACCATTAGAAAGATATTTTAAGAATATTCTATGACTTACTATACCGTGACATTTGAGTATCCTAAACAAAAGAAGACATTCACAACGCTAATTGGAGACGCCGATTCTAGAATTCTAGAGAAGGTGTCCCTGGGCTGTGCCCCTCTGCTGCGGTCCTAGCAAGCAGTGACCGAATTCTTGGAAACCTCTGCAGAGGAGCTGCCAGTTAGGAGTACCCCACCTGCTGGAAGCTGCCATCAGCCAGCCTCTGAGTTTTATGATGCGTCTGAAGTGGAAGTTTTACTGAATCCTCTCTCCAACTCACAAAAAACCATGGGGGCAGAGAAGAAAAAGAGAAGTCACCAACAGGAATAAGCAGACCTGTCTGAGGGTGGGGAATTGGCTACTCCATGGGGCAGCGGGAGAGTAAACTACAAAAGACATAAAGCACACCTCGCTTTAATCCCTTCCATCCGCCCAGGGCCCCTAGAAAGCTCATAAAATCTCCCTTTTTGGGTGATTGGATTCCTTTTAGCTCACGGGAAGGCAGCATGTTTTGTTGTTTTGGGGGATGGTTCCGGGGGGGTGGTGGTTGTGCATGGCAATCACTGGGGAGAATGAAGACGAAACCCCCTCTGTCCTTGCTTCTGGGTGCTGAGTGGTGAACACCAACAGCTGCTGCCTGGAAGCACAGGGGGGCTGGGCAGGAGCCTCGCAGCAGAGCCTGGCAATGACCTCCTGCAGAAGCCATGCGGATCTGCGTGGTTTTTCACCTTTTGAGGGCTCCTCTTGGCTAACTCAAGGGAATCATTTTGAATGCTGCTGGCAAAAATGTTGCTGGAAGTTGTGGGTGGTGGGTGGTGTGTTTTTTATTTCTCTAAAAAGAGTGGTTGTTCATCTCTGCCAATATTTAGAAGCTGGAACTGTCTGTTCTTTTTGTTTGAAATAGAGACAGTAGGGATGGGTCCTTTCAGAGACTGGAAGGAGAAAGAAAAAAAAACCCACAGTTTGCCTTTGGCCTGGGTACTTTTTAGTTGTTTACTTTTTACCTTTCTCTGTGTTTACAGGCTGCTGGGGAACACTGGGCAGCCTGGGCTGGGCTCCTTGGTCTTGAACAACAAACAAACAATCCCCCCCAAATTCTTCAGCAGTTAAAAGAGGAATCTCCTAAAATTCATCTCATGTTCCTCGTTCTTGACTTCCTGGTGAAGGTAGAGGTGAAAATGCTCTTACTCATTCTTCTCCATCCAGTGGCCCAGCTGCCTTTCGGGGGCCTTGTCTCCTTCTTCATCCGCCCCCCCGCCCCCCGCCCCAAACACACTCTTAAACTCAGCTGCTTCCCGGCCCCCAGCTCAGGGGCCTGCCTGTTGGGCTTCTCTACATTGCAGGTGCCACTCCCTCTCCTGGAATGCTTTCTTTACACCCTTCCCTGCTGAAGTCCTCTGGCCATATAAGGCTGTCCTAAATGCGCTGAGGCTTCCCTTCCATGGCTGACATCCCTGAGAGCAGGGAGCAACCTTGGGTGTGTAACACAATGCCTGGAGGGCGGTGAGAGTGGGGACCTTAGTATCCGCAGCGGCAGTAGTAACAGTAATAATGGTAATATGCTCTATGGGGCACATGCCACGTGCTAGGCACTGTCCCATGTGTTTCTCTCATGTATTATCCCTAATCCTCCCAGTTATCCTACATCATAGGTGGTATCATCCCCAGCTCGAAGATGAGGAAATTGAGGCTTAGGAGTTAAGAAACTCAGCCAGCGTCATACAGCTAGCAAATGACCGGACCAAAGTTGGAATGCAGATCTTACTCATTTCCACTCTATTTCCTGGTCTCTCCTTAGATGCTCAGGAAATATCTCTGGATTGAATGAATGGCCCTGAAATTGTTTTCTGAGCCTGGGGAAGTCTTTCTGATGGCTTTTATGCTTGGTCCTTTAGCTGGGTTCCCTAGACCCTTAGTCGCTCTCCTTCTATACCTGATATCATCCTGTCTCCTGGTTTTCCTCTAGGAACCATACCTTCTCATCATGTTATAGCTCCAGGGCTGGGGATGGAGCAAAGGGTAGCCTCCTTGTCTCACATGTCTACTTTCCTCGAACTAGCCCTTATTTCCCTGATCTCTTTTCAGTCACCCTAAATAAATAAGGGTAAATTAAATGAAGTCACTGTTTTTATAGATCCAGAACAGTTGAAGATCAGCCGTATCATATGGGTCAAGCTAATACAGGGCCTCTGTCAGAGGCCTTAAGACAATGCCTGCAAACTTCCCTCACGGAATAAGAATTAAATACATATAATACATATAAATGACCCCTAGTGCCTGGTATGTAGTGAGTTCCCAAAAAATGTAAATGTTAGCTCTCGTCATGTTTATTAATCCTTGAATGGGGTACTAAAATTCCTAAAAGGGGGTGAGACTAGGGAAATACATTAAGATTAATAATTGCTACAACAACTAATATTTAATAACTATATGCCAAGCACTGTTATAGGAATTTTTCATGTGTTGACTCATATTCTTAATATTTTTTGTGGGGGGGAGAAGCAGAGGGAGAGAGAGAATCTTTTTTTTTTAATTAACATATAATGTATTATTTGTTTCAGGGGTACAGGTCTGTGATTCATCAATCTTACGCAATTCAGTGCTCACCATAGCACATCCCCTCCCCAATGTCCATCACCCAGCCACCCCATCCCTCCCCGCCCCCCCCCCCACTCCAGCAACCCTCAGTTTGTTTCCTGAGATTGACTATGTTATGGTTTGTCTCCCTCTCTGGTTTCGTTTTATTTCATTTAGGAGAGAGAATCTTAAGCAGGCTCCACTCCCAGCATGGAGCCCAACGCCGGGCTCGATCTCACGACTCTGAGATCACGATCTGAGCCGAAATCAAAAGTCAGACGCTTAACCAACTGAGCCACCCAGGCGCCCCTTGACCATATTCTTATAACATAATTATAATTCTCACAACGGTCTGATTATGTGGGTACCATCACCAGCCTCATTTCCCAGGTAGGGTGGTGGAGACAACAGAGAGGTTAATTTGGGGAGCTTGGGTCCCAGCTTCTGGTCCTGGAGCTCTTTCATAATCATCCCACTCTGAAAAATACTAAGCCTAGGGCCTAATGGAAACCTAATAGAAAAGTACTATACCAAATCCTTCTCATTCTTATCTGTCATTTGTATTTTCAGGGGACTGAGTGTATCTGTGAAAGCCCTCTGGTGCTCTTGCACGTCCCCAGGCACCGCCAGGAGGAAGGAGGGCAACCCAGAGACGTCCGCATTCTTGGGAAACAACTCAAAATGGGCAGGACCTCTGTGCACCAAACCCAGCTTCGCCAAACCAGTATTTCCCAGGTGCCAGGCTGCTGCAAAAACCTGTATTACCACAGTTGAGGCTGTTTTGTGAGGAAAGGTTTTTGGTACAAAATTGTTTTTCATATTCAGCTACCCCTACCGGTCTCATTACCCTTGAGACTGCAAAATACCATGCCTTCATCTTTACAGAGACCAAAACAAAGCCTAGAGATAAACTCAATATTTGCAGCCCTTTTTAAAAAATAGGTACTATGCACTGAGCAAATATTTGGTGAATGAACATAGGTGATTAAACAGTCAGTAAAAAGAAATGTATATAGCCACACCTTCCATATTTGCTTAGGAAATGCACACATCTATAAAAGGAATTTCATACATAAACTTTATGATACAGTTATGTGTGTATATGTGTTACTCTATCATATTTTATTTTAATTCTATTTATCCATTTTCTACATGCTCCCCAGTGTGGAGATGGACCACCTTCGGGGGCGCGGGCTCCCACTCCCGCATGCTGTGCTCTGCTCCCCTTGCCGTTTTGCTTGGCACCCTGTGGCTCACAGAGCTCTGTGGTTCAGGTCGGAGGGCTAGGAGCAGAGGAGCAGAGCAGGTGTCATCTCTGAATGGTAAACGTGATGCTCTGTCTCAGTGTTTCCAGCAGCCTTGTCACCTACCAGGGAGCCCCCGAAACGGAGCCTGGTGGCGGTGGCGGTGTGAATTGTCTCTGTGTGATGTCTCTGTGTGTGAGGTCTCAGTGTGTGCGGAAGGTAGAGGTGCCGTCTTACGAAGACTCCAAGCCTGCCCTTCACTGTCATGCTTCTGCGTGCCCACACGTAAGACGGAAATCGCTTGAACTGACAGAGCTCGTGGAAGAAGAGGTAAAATCGATGCTGTGTTAGGGTGAGCTCTGCTGGGAAAAGCCCGCGCCGGCGGGCTGCCGGCTTGTTTGCACGCACGCACTTGTTTGCACGCACGCACGCGCCCTGAGTGAGAGCGGGGATGCGCGGCTTCTGTCTCCAGTGCCCAAGCACAGTGTGTGGCAGAGGAAAGGTCTGCTCAGTACCTACTCCAGCTCGGCTTCACCATCCCGCGCTCCTGACTCCTTCTCCTCCCCCTGCCTCCAGCTGCCCCCTCTCTGGGCCGCACCCCCTTCGTTTGTCCCTTGCCCCCTCCCCGGCTAGCCCACTCCCCCGCCTGGCTCTCCCCTGTCCCCTCCCTCCGCCACCACTCGCCCCGCATGGGCCTCTGGAGGGCCCCGTCTTGACTCAAGACACCCATTAAACAAAGTGAGACACTAGCAGTCACTGGGCACTTTGTGAGGAGGGCCAATTAGAGGCCAGATTGATCAGGACGAGCAGCAGGACATCCAGAAAGACGCTTTGCTTCTGGGGAATGGGAGCTTAATCCCGTTACTGGCTGGCTGGAGACCCCTGGGGCCCGCTCGCCTCCTTCCTGCTGTGCCTGGGGGGATACCATTGGAGGGCGGCGGCGCCCCCGCCCCGGAGGGCTCCGCTCGCCAGCAGCCCCCCTCTCTCCCCCGGCCCCCTCGCTTCTCTTTTCTTTTGCAGTGACACACACTGCAGTGCTTCTGAGGTCATTTGTTTCCCACAGCCTCACAGGGCGCTGTGGCAACAAGGGGGACAATGATCTCTCCCAGGAATGATGGGAGGCCTTGTTTGGCCTTAAATAAGCCCCTTCAAGGGAGCAGTAAGGTCTGTTGTGTGTGTGGTTTGTTTGTGCAGAAAATCCTTTTGCACGTAGTTCCAGTGTGAAGTACTCAGGCAGCTCCAATTGAAGACATAAAGAATCTTGTGTGTGTGGGGGGGGGGGGGTTTAATTTTATTTTTATTGCTGTTTTGAGACCAGGATCGTGTTTTCCCTTCTGCCAGTTACCCTTTTCCCACTCATGCTCCCTAGACCCCAGCGTTCTTTGGATAGTTTTAGGCAGGAATTGGCAGGTGTTGGGGCAGAGGGATGCCTCTGTCTGCATGTTGGCATCTGACTTCCCTCAGCTGTGGGGAGGCCGCTCTGGGGTGAGTGCACCAGGGATTTAGTAACCCGGCACTTTTCTCATCCTATCCTGGGCCCGAAGATCGTGCTTGGGACTGGATACCCAGGGCTGGAATTCACAGCCAAGTGAAAATGAGGTGGGAGGAAAGAGTACTTTGTGGGTTGCCTCAGAACAGACTGTCGGCTTTAATGCCAGAGCTTCAGGGGACTACAAAGGAAGGCAAAGGCCTGCGAATGAAATATGGACTATTGGAGTCAGGTTTTGTGTCCAGTTTAGCTGTTTAATGAGGAAAGATGTGAGATGATGTCTACCCACACCTTGGTCGCACTGCTCATGCTGTCTCAGACAATGTACATATTTCATCTGGAGAAACTGAGGTTAGGTGGCAGAATAAGCCTTTCCCAAACCACATGATGAATTTCAAGCCTTGAGATTAAAACCCGGGGCCTTTCGTTGACCAGATCGTTAACTAATAAGTATGATCTATGAATTCTTTCCTCTCGTTCCCAAAACAGGATACTCTCTCATCTGAGCAGTATGTATCAGAAACTGTATGACTGCCTAAATTCTACTTTTAAGCTATCTTTTCTTCCTTTGCTTTTTATCAGTCATATCTCCAACTGTTTATAAAATTTTGTCACCTCTTTGACGTATCAGATGCAAAAACTATTGGCTTTATGATTGGGCCACTGGAAGAATATAATATTTTTTCCCTTCCCTTTTCATTTCCTGACTTTTTTCCAGTGATAATTTTAATACATTTGTGAAATACTCAGGCAGGAAGGAGAGTTTTCCAGATGTTTCTGTTGATTGCTGTATTGCAAACACAGAACAGTTCAAAGACTGGTATCACTGTTTGGTAAATTGAAGAAACATATTTTTTTGATAACTACTTATCCTTGAATTTAATAAACATTCCTAAGATGAACTTTTCTCTTAACAACCTTAGTGTCGTTTGAATTGTTCACAAATTCTAAAGTGGGAGTCCTGGAAATTTTGGTACATAGATTGACATCTTGCCTTATTTCTCTGGACCATCTGCTAAATGCTTATTCTCAGTTGTTCATTAGCTTCAAACAACAAACACACCACAGTCCATTCCAACAGATAGCCTGTGTTTCTGACAGTGAGAGGACATTGGCCAGACCATCTTCTCTCTGGCCATGTTGGAAGTGTTCCAGTCTTAGCTAAAGTAGACCGACTCATGTTTTAATATTTATTATAAAGGAAACAACAAATATAAACAAATAAAAATCACTAATATAGGTCTGTGGCAGAGGATGAACAGTAAAAGAAAACTGCTGATCTACAATCATGAACAGGCCACCTTTGGAAATGTTTGACTCTAAGGAAATGCAGATTGTGCCTGGTGGAGCTGCCTTCCCTCAGGGCTCATCCAAACATATCCCTAGAGGTTCCTTGCCTACTGGCAAATTCCACTGCCTCTTCCAGATGCATGGAAGATGAGTTTGATTAAGTTCAAAATGGTAACCAAAAATGTTGAATAGCAAGAAACTGCCTGTGGTAGCTTTGGGAGCTGGTAAGTAAATAACAGGCTGTTGTCCCACACCCTAGTTGAATGCTCTCAAGAGGTTCTTATGTTGCTCGCATTAGTGGGCATGTAAATGAAACCCCTGTTGGCCTTGGCAGATATTGGCCTCTTCTGTGACCTTGTTTGACTGAAACAAAAAGTCATTGGTGGAACAAAATTTCAGAGCTCTGAACTTGGTTGAAAGAAAAGGGCAATTCTCTGAATTGGGTAATTGGATCACTCTCCCAAGTGCCCTAGGCTTATATCAAACATATAAGAAGGGGATTAATAACTTCAGTGTATAAATGAGCTTCAGGCGGCTTCCAACTGTAACATTTCACTCTCAGGAGCTTTAGGACATAAAAACAGATTTTTCCAGAGCATTTTGAAGTGCTCTTTATAAAATGCAGGAAGGGACTGCAGACTGCTGTGGAATCCTTTTAATTGTGTCTGGTCCAGTGTGATGAGCAACCTAAAAGCCTTTACAAAATGGCCACTTAATAAAACCGTTCATGAGTTGTATTGTTGGAACTAAAAGATGATGCCAATAATATTTTTCAAATTGTGCTTGATACTCATTTCCTTGGTAATGGTTTTATTATCTAGACTAAATTAAATGGTATCTATGAAACAGAAAGCTCACCATCTTCCGATTTTTTATAGCTGATTTGGAGGACCCCAAGACTCACCACAGACCTATATCCTTATGCGTGAGTTGTAAGGGGTCATTTGAAAAGCTGAGAACTTTTAAGAATTAGTTTATTCATTAATTTGCTTACTTGATATTTATTTAATACCTACTATATACCAGACTTGAAAATAAAAATTAAAAAAAAACACATAAAGTAGAGTAAGATCCATGAACAGATATTTGAAATTCAGGCTTATAAGGATTGAAGGAATGCATGAGAAGGGAGCCATTACTTCTTAGGAATGGGGAAGTCCAGAGAAGGCTAATGGAGGTGACAAGAGGTTAATCCATGAGGCAGAAAAATGGAGAAGAGTATTTTAGGCAGAGGACTCAGGACTGAAAAAGGTTACTCAGAAAGGCTGTTTGTGATCAGTATGACCCAGATAAAAGATGCAGGCCAAAATTGTCATCTTCTCTTGGAGGAGAGGGATCAAGAGGTGTTTCTGTTGGGTCCTGAAGAAATTATATTTTTAGTGATGGAGGCAACTGCTGGGGTCACAAGTTGGGTAGAAAAGGAAAAGCAAAGGAAAACTTCTGAAAAATGCATTGTTTTGAAATGTATCTTTAGAAGTATGAATATTCTGAGACCTCTGGCAACCACATAGAAAAGAAGAGCTCATGGGGGAACATTCTAGAATTGATTCTTATCTTAATGGCTGTTGATCTATCTGGATGCCAAAAAGTGTTTGCAGAATTCTACTATTTATCTATCACTGATTCAATTTAAAGGTAGTGTTTTTTCACTAAAAAATATTACTAAAGCTGGGTAGAGTTGCTTCTAAGAACTAGAACACCAGATAGCTAATCAGAAAAGGAGTTATCTTTAATCATGCCCCAAGTATTTATTTTCATTTTTCTCTTGCAATTTTTACAGAAACCTGTAAAGTAGCTATTTTACCTGCATAGTCACAAGTGAGTAAACAGCCTCAGAGAAGTTAAGTAAATTCCTCAGAATCCCAGGACAACCAGTATGAGACAAAGCCTATGTCCTCCCTCTTAGGCATTCTCTTTCCCACCAGAGCTAAATCTTCAGACTTATGTCCACCTACAAGAGTAAAGGCAGACATTTGAATTCTCTCCTATTTGTTTTGGTTTTGTCACTGATCATGTTTTTCTTCCTATAGAGATGTGTTTCCTCTTCCTCCTCTTCCTCCTTCTTTCTATAATACCTGGATGCTTCTAGCTGGAAGCGGCAAATAGGTTCCATCTTCCATTCTACTCCAAATGGTCAACACTGGTGGCTTGGGCTGCTGTATTGTAACTGTCTAGCAGCAGCTCCCCTGGGCTCCATGTGGGGGTGGGAGGGGCAGTATGTGTGCTGCATATCTGTTATCAAGGCTGCTGCTTTAGGGTCTTTACTTCACCGCCAAAGTGGTGAATGAGATAAATCACTTAAAGTCCTAAGACAAGAAAGCCATGCCTATTTCCCAAAGTAGGGAACATCCTGCTGCTACATAAAGAAAGGAAAAAGAGCAGTGACTTTATAAGAGAGATGTGCAGTCTAAGAATTAGAAGGGAAAGTCTGAAGGAGGCTAAATGAAATAGATTGCAAACATCTGAAGGGTGACTGCAAAATCACGTAAGGATTTTGTGGCTCATTTTCGGGGTGGCTGTGGAATCTGTTCTTCTCTTTTTTTAGTTTTATTGTATTTTTTTCCCTCTGTGTGCAACAAAATGGTGACCACAAAAAGCAACAGCCTCCTACATCCCTTGGCCGTACAGTTTAGCCAATACCCAGCTCTCCTCCCTGCAGTCAGCTCTGGCTTGTCCTGTGGAGGCTGGTGATTCATCCCTCTTGGGACCTGAGACATGACTCCATATTGATATCACCCATTGGGCTCATTGCTTGAATCCCCAGATTGTTCGTGTGTTTGTTGACTTTTCATCTAAAAATAAAAGTCACTTAAGGCAAATAGCTTAGTGCCAATGGTTTTGGCTATTTGTGAAAGTTAGAAACTCATTTAGGAAACCACCATCAGGATTTTCTTGGCATTGTATCAGGTTTGGCATGTTGTGCTTCAGCATACCAGCTCTTGCACAGATTGAGGCCACTGAGTTGGATTATGGAAAGCCTCCCTAGGAAAATTAGAACTCAGGAAGTAGTATTGGTGATCCACAACATATTGCTATATTTTCTAAGGTTCTCTTCTGGTCATACCATTGTTCTTTCTTGGGTAAAATGTGAAACTGGTGTGCTACCCTTTTGATGGGAAAAAAGTGTTAGCTGCTTGGCTTTGGAATTTTGGGGCAACTCAGTCAATGACTTTCCTCTTCTGTAAACTCCTATTCTTTAAAATGGGTGCCACATCCTTCATTTTCCCTCCCGAGTCATTATACATTATTTCTGGCTGCTAGATTCCATTCCAGAGCCTGTTTCATCCAAGTAATGGATGGAATAATTGTAATGACTAGCTTAGTACAAGTTGCAAAATTGGAGACCTAGTCATCTCTCCGGGTCATACAGAAGTCACTTCTGGACAAAAACTGCTGTATACAATGTATATTTTTAAAAATGATCTTTCTTCTACTTTGTGCTGCAAAAACAAACTTTGAGGGGATGCTTCTCCCACAGGATATGGAAATGGCCTTGGGCCACGTCCAGGGTTACTGACACAGCTGCTGTTTCCTGCAAGGGACATCCCACATCCAGAAGGGGAAAAAGACAAAGTTAAATATATAGCAAGAGGGTAATGACTGAACCTATTAATGAAAATGAAAGAATTTGCCTATTACACAGTCTGTTTGTAATAATATACAGCTATTGGCAGGAATTACAGTTTATGTTTAGAAGACATATTTAAACTCTTTCCCAGAGGGCAACCAATCCAATATAACCTAGCAACAACATCATCTACTTATGGTGCCTAATAATTTCAAAGTTCCTTTGTATATCTAGTTTTATATTCACAATGACCTGAGGAAGCTGGTGAGTTGGATGGAGAGGTAAGCATGGACTAGGGAATGTAAAGCAAGGGAAGGAGTTTAGACTTTATTCTAAGCATGATGTAAAGTTTTAAGCTAGGGATGGACATGACATGATATACATTTTAGAAAGATCGTTCAGCTTGCTGTGTGGAATATAGACTATAAAGGGGCCAGAGTGGAAGCTAGGTGCTAGTCAGGAAACACAACATTAATGCAGGTGAGAGATAATGGTGGCCTGGATGGGGTGGTTATGGTGGAGGGGGTGAGAAGTGGTTAGATTCACAATAAATTTTGAAGAAACTACTTATAAGAACTGCAGATAGATTGAATATGAAGTATGAATATTAAAAAAAAACACAAGATTGTCTCTAGATTTGTCTCAAGAATTGTCCTAGATGACTCTGGGAATTTTTTTTTTCTATGAAGTTCCATGGAGTTATTATTTAAGCCAAAAAAATCTACCCATGTTGAGAAGAGCAGATTGGATGGAAGAGAGTAGGGAGGGATTTCTGTCCTAGAAAAGTTGAGTTTGAAATGTCTGTTAAACAGGCAAGTGGAGATGTCAGGTAGACAGCTGACTATATGAGTCTGGAGGCCAGGGGAGTAGGCTGAACTGAAGATAGGAAAGGGGCTAAGGACTGATCTTGGGAGTACAGCAACACTTAGGAGCCAAGAAGAGGGGAGATCTTTAAGGAGACTGGGAGCGAAGGGATGGTGAGGTGGGAGGAAATCCATGAGCATGTGATTTTTCTGGAAGCCAAATGAAGAAAGTCATTCAAGAAGAAAGGAGCCAGACCTAATGCTGCTGAGAGATCAAGTGAGGTGAGGACTGAGAGTTGACCCTTGGATTTGGCAGGATACAGTCAATGGTGTCCTTGAAAGAGTGTTTTTCAGGGAAGTGTTGGGGATATAAGCCTACTAGAATAGGTTGAAGAAAGAATCAGAGGTGAGAAAGTAAAAACAGAGGGAAGGACAACTTTTTAAATGTGTTTTGCTATGACTAGAAACAAGGAAATGGAGAGGTAGCTGGAGAAGTCAAAGGTGTTTTTATTTTGTATTTTTGTAGTGATGAACATAATTAGTAGAAAGGGAAAATGTGATAATGTTGGAGAGAAAATAGGATACCACTAGTGCAAGGACCTGGAGGATGTAGGAAGGGATGGGGTACAAGTCCATGCTGATTAGGTTAAAACAGGTTGAAGCAGGACTGCTTATCGATTGGAACAGAAAAGAAGGAAGACAACAGGGATATAACTGCAAGCAGGCTAATAGATTTGGCGATGTGAGGATGACGTCGTTTTCTTCTGATGGCTTCACTTTTCTCAGTGAAATAAGACATGAGATGGTCAGCAGAAAGTGAAGAAAGGAAAGGGAAAATTGGAGACTGGAGAAGATTTGATAGAATAGTCAGACAGTCTTTATACTTTGCCACCACTGCCTTTGATTCCTTCATGGTTTCATGAGAAAATAGATGCTAAGTCTAGACTTGGTGATTTACTCAGCAGAGAGAGAGTCCAGCATAAGATAGGACTCCCTAAGTAGTGCCGCAGCTCACAAAGGAGTCAAAAGAGTCAATTCCGGTGGTTCCCTTAGCAAAATCGAAGCTCTATTGGAGCAGGGAGAGAGTATGTTTTTAATCACTATTATGTCCCTAGTGTCTGGTATTGCATGGCTAATGATTGAACATGCTATGAGCTGCAATTAAAATGCATCCAACCTTGTGTTGTGCTTCCTTGGGTCTTCTAATGGATGTTGGCCTGATACAGTGAAAGGTTCTGAAAATGAATCCATGAATGCATGTATGTTTCTTACGGTAGAGCCCTTGCTCTTCTCACCACTGTGCAATCTCAGTGATGGAATTGCTTTTCTATTGTTGGGAAAACTGAGGCACAAAAGTTACCTTGGCAAAGACTTTTGCAAGTCAGTGGACAATTTGTGACATAACCGAAATCTTGAGATTCTCACCTTTATAGCCCTGACCACTTAACCACCTTGCAGTCCCAGTGGGGTTATAGCTTTCTATAAATCTGGTACTTAATCATTTAAGGAGATGGCAATTTATCTTAAATACATACCTTATTATGGATGTGACACACTTAGTACAGATGGTCTCAGAAGTTTTTCCTGGCTTCCCCTACCCTAACAGTATCTAGTAGGTTAATGTCAATATTAGCTTTACTGTTTTAGGTAACTTTGGTATGCTTCTCATTAGCTGGAACCGTAAAGAGCTCAGTTTTACCTGCGCTAAGGGATCGCTAAATTCCTATTGGCATCTGAGTGTGCAGTCCCCTGTCGAAAGTGAGGTCATGTTTCTCCTGGATTGTGCCTGTATCTGATGAGCCTGGGCTGGCGTGACTCCGAGACAATGAAATCATCACAGCCATTAGCTCACCCGGGCCCTATTAAGATGTGGCCTGGCTTTCCACCCATTTCTCTGGCCTGGAAAAACTGACACAGTCATGGTTTGTGAAGGTTAGTGGAGAAGGAGCTGCTTCCACAACCAAAACGGCACCACCCTATGTAGACCTGGAACTGCTCTGCAGCTTGATCTTGGGAAACGGCATTCAGGAGCCGGGGTGCGAGGGTTTTCCTTAATCTCCTTGTGCGTGATGGTAAAGTTCAATTTGCCTAACGCGCTCTTTCTCCCATCCCAGCTTCTGTGGTTAATGGGTCACTCTGGAGCAGTGGCTTCCAAACTCTTCACTGTTTATTCTATTTCTCTTTACAGACCCTGCGTTTTGAACGTGTGGGCCTAGTAGACAAACTGTGATGGTTAAATAATGATTCTGTTTCTTCATTGACACCTGGTGCTGGACCTTCTGCCTCTGATCTCCACCCATCGTGTTTTCTCAGAGATGCCTTCCCCTACCAGGTGCACCTCACAGAGTACCCTTGAGCTCATCCACAGAGTTCTTTGCACAATTACAACTAATGATTTGTGTAACTGCTTATCTAGGCTGTGAGCTCTGTGAAGACAGGGACCACACTTGTCTTGTTTGGACCGTGTCTTTTACACGGCTATTTCCCCAGTGCCCAAGTCTTTGCTTGACATGCAGTGGGTACTCGAGAAACCTTTGTTGAATAAATTAATGAATTAGCTGATTTGATTCCGGTGAAAAATAAAAGGAATTTCTCCCTTGTTTTGGCTTGGGAAGCCTTATGCCATGTAAATTTGACAGGATTTTTGAACTGTTGACAAGAGCTTGAATGAAAATCACCAAGTTTAGAATGATGGTTAACTCTTGTTGGGAGAAAAGATAATGCCAGTGGGGAGGGATTACACAAGAGGCTTTCGGAATATCGGTAATGTTCTGTTTCTTAAGCTAGAGGATCCCTCGAATCCAGGGGCCCCAGACCTACTCCTGAACTAGAGGGACATGCCAAATACACCATCTGCTATTTATTCCATGTATACCCAAGGCAAAAGCCAAAGGGCCAGCTAAGGATTTTATAAAAGTGAGAGTGTTATTAAAGTGGCCTTATTATGCTATAGCTCTTAAGACTGTTTGCCTAAATGCCTTGACAAATACCTGTTTTTCCCTGTTCATATCTTTGAAGACATGCGAAGCCACTGAGAACAAGCTATGCTGTCTATCCTTTTGTATCTACTACTTCTTGAACCCATCTCACTTTCTTAAACCACCTGTTGAAACTAACCCAAATTAAAAACAAAAACAAGCAATCACTCAGCAATGGCTAGTTGAATACCTACTGTGTGCTTTGTGTTATAAGCTATAATTAGAAGGTTGAGTCCTGTCCTGAGCTTCCTGGGGACTTCTAGTGGATATCATCATGTAGGAAGGAGAAATTTATCAGAGAATGGTCTGATGTCAGGGCAAAGTTTTAGTCTTTCTTCATGATCTGATACCCTCCTATGTGGGTCACCGTCTTTAGAAGTATCAGAGATATCTTGGAAAAGTCACAGCACCTGCAACACACTTGGGCAGGGACCCAAGTGGGATAGCTTGTACTGCATTGCTCCCTGGCATTCAGAGACCACCTGATACCAGAAGCTTGCTAAGCCCAACCACATGGGAATGTCAAGGGAGCGGGCCCAGTCAGCCTTCTCATCAGATTGCAAAGAAAAGTTGCTTAATAAATCAGTAAAGCTGAAGATATTCTTGGCAGTTTAAATAGGCAGAAGGAAGACCATGCTTTCTGTAGTTTCAATGAGTTCATTATCCAAAGGCCAGAAGTGACCAAAATTGCTGATGGGCTAATTAGATATAACTCAAGGGCCATAAAGCTTCATAAGAGTCATTATGTGGGAATATTAATAAAGCACTTGAGTTCAGCTCCGATTAAGAGGGAGAATGCGTCCAGGGAAATTGCAAGGTAAAGCCGGAGAAGGTAGATAGTATGGATATTACTGGTCCAAAATGAAAGGGTTTAATATATTTCTGAGCTCCTAAAACAAGATTCCTAGAAAACGGATTCCCCAAGTCTTTCCCAGCTTTCAGATAGGATGTAAAACTAGAGGCTTTAATCTTTACTTGTGGTTGTCTAAAAATCTACCCTATTTTTCTTAGGAAGGGAAGCAGTTGCCTTAACACCTTGGCCAGATTCCCAACATGTACAGGGTGGCCCATTTAAAACAGGCCCGTGGATGCTTCAGAATGAGGAAAGGGGTTTGTTGTAAAGCATCATGTGGATGTGGGTGTTTAATGAACATGAGCTGATTAAATTGGCCACCCTGAATTATAACCTCATGCCTTCTGCAGTTCCTCTCCAGTTTTTAGCTTGAGATGGTATTCTTCCTACTTTTCTGCCCAAACTTGTTAGGCAGAAATTCTACCACTATTAAAATTGCTCGTGCTTTCCACCCAGAGTTTCTTTGTTTCAATGGTGAGCAAAAGAATCTGGTCTTGGAAATACCTCTCAACAAATTCGCTCTCTGAGCCGCAGTGATGTCCTGCATCGGCCACACCCACATCACCTCCCCTTCAAACCTTCTTGCCTCCATCTGCTTCCCTGTCACTGGCTAACACAATACCAGTATCTGTCTGGAGCAGATAGCGTGAGCTCTGCCACAAACAGAGGAGGCCTTGTCTAAAGATCGAGAGTGCCCTGCTGTAGAAATAGGCGACCTGGGCTTATGGTTCACTTTTGCTAATAGCCATGTGTGTGGCTTAGGAGAGTCACTTTGTCTTCACAGGCCCCGAGTTCCTTCATCCATAAAAAAGAAAGGGTGAGACAAAAGTCAGTATTTCTCAAACTGGAGGCTGCAGGTATTTGGGGTCTGCATATTCCATGGGATTTTACATTCTTTATGTGTTTACTTGAAAGATATCATAAAGACAATACTTAGCAATTAAAAGACATTTTTAAAAAGTAAATCTTAAGTTTCTTAAGTTGATTCCTGAAACCTGGTCTGAGGTTGCCTAGGCGCTAAGTTCTCCTGGAGGTTTTTAAAAGTGTTTTAGATGTCTCAAATAATTTTTTTCCCTTCCAAAGGAGTCCATATATCACTCCAATTTGAGAAGCACTGGACTGTTCCCATAGGTTCACAAACTGGATATAGAGGTGGGACAAAATACTAGCTTTAACTCTCTTATCCTCATCCTACCTGACATAATTAGTTGGGGACCACCCCAATATGTTGAAGTCTGTTAGCACATGAGCTTCTTTTTGTTTTCATAACTGAAATATTCCGTTTTCAATCACTGTGTATTAATTTACACAGAGCATGTTTCTGCCAATAGCTATTTCTCGTTCCCTTTAAGACTAGGATGATTTAATTTACTGGTGACTGATCTCATAGAGCCCACCTCCCTCTAGAAGAGCTTCTGGGTTGGTTGAAGCAAAGAATTGAGCTACTCTTGTCAGTGACCTCAAGACTGAGCAATCATGACAGTAGTTTATGTCTGCATTCCACTCTTAACAGACATTCTCTCTTTTGATTCTCACTGCAGTCTTGTGGGATCGATGAAGCTGGTAGCTTGATGCCCATTTCACAGATGAGGACGCTCAGACTCAGAGAGGTGTCTTGTGGGAACTCAGTTTATGTGTTCTTTCCAACAATGCATCTTCATCCAATACCAGCAACAAAGATATATTGGGTAGCTATTTGCCATATTGTGTTGTTCCACTGTTATTTGTTCTAGGAAATCCTAAGTGGAGCTTCTCACTCAAGGATAGACTGACATTGCTGGGCTTACTCAGCCTGACAGAAGTCACATGCCATTATTTACCAAAGACCCATAGCCGGTCTCACCCAGCCCAGTTCCTGGTACATGGAAATTACTCAGTAAATATTTATTGGATGATGAGTGGCTGAATGAATACATCTAAAAAAAAAATCATTCTATCATCCTTCTGATAAAAATTTATACATCAGAGATAATTTTTGCTGCACAGATTTTTGCCAACATTTTTTCAAGTTGGAAGTCGAGAGGATTTGCTCCACGACTGCTAAGGACTTTAAAGGGAAAAGAACAGGGAACTACTGAGAGAGAGGTGCACTGGGACACCAGTAGAGAAAATCCCCTTTCTGGCTTTATCTACCTTCCTGTCTCTGATCCATTTCCTAGGCCTCAGAGTGGATATGGGAGATGATGTCACTTGGTCTGCCTGGAGTTAACTGAAATACTCACCCCCACCATAGGGAGAGGAGAGAAATGCTGGAGGTATGTGAAGTGTAAGTGGAAAGGCAAATAAATGGAAGCAAGTTGGAAGGTTAGAATGGAGAGCAGAAGAGTTGGTGGGAAGACAATTTCTGTGGTGAGGATCAGTCTGAATGGGAAGGGAAGAGATGTTTCGTCTGCTTCTCCTGCAGTGTGGTTTGGCTTCTTTCCCGTTACGTCCCAAGAGAACTATTAGTGACCAGAGACATCACATTTTAATCAAGGCAGCTCTTGCTGGACTGGTTGGTGAGCTAGGCTCCCGTGGGTGTGGTGAAGTTGTAGCAATGAAGAGACAGGCTGCTACTCACAAAGGGATCCACTCACCCTCTTCTGCTGTTGGTTGCTTCTGTGGTATCTATAAACATACAGTGTGTGCTCACATACTCATAAATGCTAGTTATTGTCATCTGATTGCATTGTCTATGAAAGTGGATTGCCTGGAAAAAGTCATCCCACTTCATTTGTATATACTCATTTGTATATACTCATATACCCTGGAACCACTTCCTGAAATTCCAGGCTTTTATTTTACTGTCATTCCCTTAAATTGCCTCTTTCTCAAAGCCCCAGGGTTCTGGAGATGTTCCTAAAGATGTGCTCAAAGTGGGCTTCTAAGCAGCTCCTGGAAACCATGTAGCATTGTGTGGCTCTGCTCGGCCAGTGAGGAGGCTACTTTCCCTCCCAATCATTCCTCTCTGACAGGGGTTTTTGGTCATCTCAAAAAGCTAAGAATGTGAGGGGGCCAAAGTGAAATTGCAGAGCATATTCACTCAGCCAAACTGAAACACACATGATTAACTGACCACACACATGGTCTCAGAATGACATCTCACTTGGGGAGTAAAAGCCAAGGATTGTGGTTAGTGCCCCCGCAGGCCCCAGATGGTTGGAGTTAATATACACCTGTGCTTTCTGCCAGGTAGTTTTCATCAGTTTCCTCAGGATGTCAGTGTGTGTGTGTATAATTAAGAGTATTTAATCATATTATAATTCCCCACAGAGAGATGGAGCGGGGGATGGAGCAGGGATCATTGGCTTTTACGGCCTCAGTGAGAGTCATCAGTTGAAAAAGCAACAGAGAAAAGCCAAGTCTCTGGTCTGTGTCTGTGCCATAACTCAGTCAGGAGTCAGCCGGGCACCCCCCGCTCCAGTGTCACTTCAGTGAAAACCTTATCCCAAATCTGTAGCTGCAGTCTCAAGGTTCTCGGCGTTAGGTTAGAATACTTGAATTGCAGGAAGAAAAACGTTCTAATTCTACTTCCATCAAGGCCGTGTTTTGTGTAAACCCACAGAAGGCAACCTTCCATTTGAAAGAGTCGTGGCTCAAGGCTCGTAAAAATAAATGAGGTGGGCACTTCAGTCACTTTAAGTTCCATCTGATCAGTAGGGGGAATTTAATTGGCATGTGTTGATAGGCTTCTAAATTAAAAGTGTGGAATCTAAACCATGAAATCATTGTCTTGTTTATTCTGAATTCCTCACTTTTTCCAATTTCCCTATATATTCTCTTTTCTTCATCCTGTCAATTGCCAAATTTAGCTGCTGGAATTGATCTCTTATTTTGGTTGAAGGAACCAAGTTGCACTGACAGGAAGTGGCTTTTCAGAATCACACAGCTAGTTAGCGAGTTAGGATCTGGGTCACCGGAATTCCAGTCTTTCCACTTTACCAGGTAAGTCATCTTGGGGAAATATATTTTTACCTGTTTCTTGGAAGAATTTTATTAACATAATATGTAGGGTTGGTGTAAAGCTGTTGAATCCCTATGTTGTACACCTGAAGCTCATGTAGCATTGTGTGTCAACCATACTTTAATTAAAACACACACATACACACTTCAAAGACATGTTCTACTGATGGTGTGTTGATAGCTTCCTGGGGGATGAAGGTGGCATGATTAAAGCTGAAAGGACTCCTGGGGACAAGTGGGAAAAAAAAAAAAAAAACCCTCACTAGCACAGTGTCACATGGCTCTTTTTGGCCCAACTGGGCCCAGGTCTGTTGGCCTTTAGATCACACCACTATACTTTCTGATACCAGAAGGCCTTGTTTACAGTTATTATACTCTTTTAATTTACTCTGATTCCTCTTCTTAGATAAGAAACCACATCTGGAGAAAATCAATTAATTTTTAATTTGCTCTTAAGTTTCCCTTCCCTGGAAGCAACCAATGCCTCTTGTTAGTTGGTACTAATTCCCCTTCAGCATTTTAATCTCTCTGGATACTTGTGAGTTGGAGTCTTATTAAACAAGATAAAAATATGTTTTACAAGCTAATTATTTAACTTTTCAAGGTATCAACCATAAAATTATAACAGCTCTCATTCAAGCTTTTTCAGAATTTTTAGCCTAACCACATATACTGGTATACCAGTTGTTCACAACCCAGGGTGATATTGCCCCCCAGGGGACATGTGGCAACATCTGAAGTCATTTTGGCTGTCACAACTGGAAAGGCATCCTACTGGGGTCTACCCGAGGATACTGCATAACATCCTACAATGCACAAGACAATGCCCACAATCAAGACTTACCTGGCCCAAAATGTCAACGGTGCTGAGGCTGAGAAAACCCTGTAGTGTATGATACGGACATACACAGAGTAAATGTAACTGAACTAGCTGCTGGTTGTTTATCAGTTTCACTTCTTCAGGATATCCTCCACAACCAGGAGGCTGTGCCTAGTTACTTCCCATGAAAGACAGCTTATCCTCAGGGTTGGAAAGTGTGTTCCACAATGAAGTTCTACTTCCAAGGAGGTTGTATTTGGTTTCCTCAGAGTGTTACTCTCTGCACCCACTGTTCAAAGTCTCCACCAGCATATTTTGCTGCCCCTCATTATCAGGCATATAATGAGGGGTAGAATACAAATATTTCCCCAGGCATCATTTGGTCTAAAGTTGAACCTACCAGGTGGTAAGCTGCAGCTTCTTACAACCGATCACTTGTACTCTGTGTAAGTCCCAAGGCCCGTTCCAAGAAGACAGAGGTGAGCAGGTAGCCCCGGAGAGGTTCACTGGATGGGAAGTTTGGGGTTGTGGGTAGGAGTACTTTCTGCTTACAAGCTTCTTTCTCAATATCCCTATTTAGGTATACGGTCTGTTGAATAATTCAGTGACCACTTAAATTTCTTCTCATGCGTCAGCTTTTCACTTTGCAAAAGCAAAACCCATTTGATTTTCTTTTTTTAAGTTGCTTACCTTATTGAATGGAGGAACTAAGAGTAGGGAGGAAAAATTTTTACCAAAATGCATAAATCAGGGATTTTTAAAATTATTTTTCTTCCTGAAAGTCTTCTTTTGTTTACATGGTAGAATTTTATTATTAAAGAGATTAATATAAAAATGAACCAATTCTCAAAAGTATGAGGCAGGATTGCCCAATATGGCTCTGTCCTGGCTGGTCTTGGTACCAAGTGAGTCTCTAAGCAGCTGGAACACTAATGATACCTGGAAACAATAACCACTGGGAAAGAAGTTGGGGGGGGTACCTTAAAGGAGGAGAAGGGTGATAAATAACTTGTAAAGCAGTTGTTTGCCTCCCAACATAGCCAGGTTGGCATGTCTGGTCTAAGCGTGCACTAACATCATTTATCACATGTGGTAAATGCCTATGAAGGAAACCATTCCCCAGTGTATTGATCTGATCTGACTGAAGGAAAGTTGTGTTGGGGTCAGATTAAAGTTCCCTTTTCTTATTTTCATCCTCAAGTTGCAAATTATACCCCTTTCTAGCATTCTGATATGCAACTGGTTACCTTTTAAGCAATTATTATGAAGAATTACATGACAAGTACAAAATAAGAAGAATTCAATAAAAATAACTTTGCATTTCCTCTAGTACCTCTCCAAAGCCGTCTGAAAGAGCTCCTCCTCACCACTACGCCCCAATTGTGGGTGACAGTTGTGTGTAGAAAGTAGTGTGACAACCCCTCTTCACGTGGGCTGATTTCTCTGTCACCGTGGCCTTCCAGGATGGATGGAGGGGACAGAGGAGAAGCTTGTGGGAGTGCACTGCAAACAGAGATGGGCGACTTAAGTTACTATAATTGCCATCTGTCTCTGTTTTGCTAACTCATTAGCTCGGACACCACATTGTGTTAATCCTCACTTCCCCTGGCTATGAGCTGGCTCCAGATCTCCAGGGAACAGTGGGACTGCTCGGCCTGACTCTCCCGTCAGCTGGGCCACAGCCTCTCTGCATTGGGCAGCCTGCCAGGTCTGCCACCCCTCACTGCTGCATCACATTGAGCTGAGGCTTCCCAGCCCCTACAACAGAAACGTAAGCCTCCAGACTTAGCTCACTCTTCCAAAGACTCTTCTAGTCAATGTGATAGGTTTGGGCCTTTCTACCCTAACACCCCCTCCCTCCTAGCACCCCCTCAAGGCAACTGGCAACTTCAGGCTGACATCTTGGAAGTTGGATGGCACTGTACCACCAACCAAATGCTCTTCTGTGCTTTCTGTGTCTCACAGAAGAGCCCATTGGGCAGCTAAGAAAGCAAGGCCTAAGTTGTCCCCCAGACTATATCCAAAAGGACATGTCTCTTCTCTGGTCCTAGTCTAGCGTTAAGAGCATTCAACGACGACACTTATGGCCCTGTTTGAGAATAGTTCAGAAATGTCATTGTCTCTGCTGGTGCGCTGGCTAAGATATAGAAATCATTTCTGCTGACTTATTTTGACCTCTCTGACCCTTGGTTTTCTCAGCTGTGAATTTTCTGAGAAGGACTAGATATTTTGTGAAATCTTTTCCAGCTATAAAAAGGAAGTGTGCTGTACTTATTAATAGCAAAATTTGCTAATATTTACATATATGCCAGACACAGCTCTAGGCATTTCACATATATGAAATCATTTGAGTTCCCATGTGGTAGGTACTATTATTAGCTCTGATTTATAGATGAGGAAACTGAGGCACGGAGAGGTTAAGCAGTGTGTCCCAAGGTAAACACCTGGTAAGTTACAAAACCAGAATTGAAATCCAGAGGTTAGCTTAGAGTCTATGCCTTTAGCCACTTCCTGTGGTCACTTAAGGTGGCCCCTTAAACACTCCATCTGCTCTATTCCCTCAGCACAATTTCCAAAGTTTGCAGGTTCTTTAGATGTGATCTCATCAACATTTAGGCCAACTTCTCCTTGGGAAGTTACTGTTGCCCCCTTTGTACAAACAGAAATTTTGAGATAAAAGCAGGGACTTACATAAGGCCACACACCAGCTATTGGCAGAACCCAGGAATCCTGCTTTCCTGCTGGGGGCTCCATCTGCTAAGTGTCTCTCCCACTCATAATTATGATGAGCAGAAAATTCAAATATTAGAGGTTAAGTATTCTTTGACCTGCTTAACCCTTGTCACGAGAGCAATCAGGAACAGCTCCATAGACAGTTGGGTTAAGTTCCCAACTCAAAAGTTGAGTGATCTATGCAGGATATAAAGCGTTTACAAGCCTATGACTCATACTAATGTAGCAATAACATACGGTTTCCCATTCCTCTCCTTGCTGTAAGGCACCCACTAAATATCTTGGACCTCTCTGGATAGCAGGAGTCGCAGCGAATTCTGCAAATTTCCTCCCACATTCAGTCCATGCGGGGCTTGTCTAGGGATTTTAACAGCCAGAGATGACGAAGAGCTTGCTTTTTTTGGTCCTTTCTGACTATCTCTGCCCTGATGCTGCCTAGTACCTGACTGACCCTTCCTATTTCCTCCCGTCTCTCTGGATGGCATATGCTTTAGCATTTTGGTTTTGAGAGCTGATCCAGAACTCCTCTTTACAGAATTCTCTCTCTTGTCTGTCTCCAGAGGGGTTTCTCATGGAGCAGTGGGAAGGGGATTGTTTCTGCCTCTCATTTACTGCTGCCTTTCCAGCTCAGGAAGACTGCTTGCAATGATACCTGGGGAACAGGGAAAGCATATGCAACTTGGGCCGCCCAAAGACTGGTTTGTGACACTTGAAAAACCCGAATCGAGATGAACCCGTGTGTCCATTAACCTCTCCCTTGCACATCTGGACCTAACAGAGCAGAATGAAAAGCAATACCGAAATGCCGAACTTATTGATGGCATTTCAGTAACAAAACCATCTGGGCCATGGTAGCAGCAAGGTTGCTTGCTGCTTTTTTCCTTAGCACAGTTAAACCACGGACCTATTCCCCTCAAACTCCAATTCCATGTTTAACTGAAGACGCACGGAAATAAATGCGTGTTGGCAGAAAGACAAGCCCTGAGATGAAGCGGGAGGTAGGCTGGCTGATAGAAAGGCTGTCATTTTCATTTCTGCTACATGGCAGCAGCCTCGGATGGATAGCATCCAGGTAACCTGCAGTGCCTGCACCTTATTAAACTCCTGTTGGATTCAGAATTTACAGCCAAAATGCACCTGGAATATTTCAAGTTGGAACTAGATTTTGGTTCATTTGTTCTCAAAAGTGATGTACAAATTGATTGTGCAACCTCCAGCAAGTGACAGAAAAGCCTTCAGAGTAGAATTTCTGTTAATAACTTTTTTTCTTGATTTACAAATTCCACAAAGTTGATTTAGTATCAACTACTGGACAGGCATTGTGCCTCTAAAGCAGGATGCCCCTATAGGGCATGTTTTCTCTCTATTTACCCTTTTAGGTAGGACTCTCTTTATTGCATGTGGCAGAAACCATCCTCAAAGTAGTGTAAGCAAAAGTGGAAACTATCACAAGGATACTGGTATATATGCAGGAGCTAAGGATAGGGATGCAGCTGACTTCAGGAACAGATGAGACTGGTGTTAAATACCATCAAGTTAGTCTCTCGCTCGTCTCTCTCTCTCCAGCTCTCTTACGTGTGCACACACACACCCCGTTCATCTGTTCTGAAAGACTTGTCACCAGATGGATGTCCTAGACCTGCCCTGTTGATGCAATAGCCACTAGATACATGTGCCTCTTAAACACTTGAAATGTGCTGTAAGTGAGGGGTGACTGGATGGCACAGTCAGTTAACCATCGGACTCTTGATTTCAGCTCAGGTGGTGCTCTGAGGTTTGTGAGATCAAGCTGCGCATCTGGTTCCATACTGGGCGTGGAGCCTGCTTAAGATTCTCTCTCTCCCTCTCCCTCTGCCCCTACCTTCCCCCCCTAAAAAACAGTATCAGGAAAAATAATGCAAAATATCTCAATTTTCATATTGATTACATGTTGAATGATAATGTTTTGAGTATGTTGCACTGAATGCAATATATAATTAACATGTATTTCACCTTTTTATTTTGTTTCATGTGGCTACTAGAAAATTTAAAATTACATTTGTGGGCTGCATTATGTTTCTATTGGATCGTGCTGTTCTAAATGGCTTTACCAAATATCTAGAGCAACACAAATCTCTCCATGCCTTAGCCTGAGTTAGCTTGCTTGAGGATCACTGAAAGGACAATCAGACACATATGGGTATCCCCCACTTTTCAAAAGCTCATTTTATGCCACTTTGCTTTTATGAAAGAGCTATATCAATACCTGTTCTCATTAATGAGAGAAATCCGAAGGATTTTTGTTTTTATGGAAACAGCAAAAATAGCGTTCATGCAGTGTGGGTTCTGCAGTGAGAGGCAGGGTGCCCCTGAGCAACGATGGGGCCCTGCCCGGCTCCTTCCCCAGGAACCACACTCTGCAGCATCTCAGCCTCAAGCCCCCAGAGCTTTGAACTGTGTCTGTGAGCATCTTGCTTTCACTCAATTTCTTTTTTGCATCCATTAGAATATGTGTCCTAAGGTATCAGAAAAGCCTGTGAGAGGTTATTTTTTTTAGTCTGGGAATGCTCAGAACTTTTTCCATATAAATTCATGGTGTTTGCTTCTTTACTTTATGCCATTTCAGTTTACAAAAGGTTTCAGAGGCACAGTCTACTTTCAGATAGCAGGGGGAAACCGTACGTATACCAATCAAATATGTGTCATCTTACTCCATCCTCTTTCCTTCCCTTTACCATTTGTGGTGACTCCTACTTGAGCTGTAACAGTTTCTTCTTATTGAAAGTGGATTTATATACTCACCTGAAAGGTACTTTTTGAGCCCCTCTTCTATGCTAAGTCTTGATTAGGCACTGGGGGAGAAAAGTTCTCAGCCTTCCCTGAGTATCTCTTCTAGTGGATTTAGCCATTTTTTGTTTGCTTTTGTGACCGTAAGCTCAGTGCAGGAAGTGCACTTCTCCGTGTGGCTGCATCTGATGCAACCTGATCAACCCTTAGAGTGAGCCTGAGTGAGACGAGAACTTGGATTTCCAGAGTCACCATCAATTCAGTGTTGTCAAGGGAGATGTGAAGGATGCTGACAGTAATGAATCAGGATCTTTCCATGACGTAAATCTATGTTTCTTGTCCTGCTTTTGAGGAGCCAGGTTCCAGAGCCCCTTTCTCAGGGATGGAGCTATGGAGATATGGTCATGTCTTCTTCGTCATTACCACCACAAAGAGGAGACAGTTGTGCAATTGGAAGTGCAATTTGAGATATTTCTCCCCACCCAAAAGACAGTTGTTTCTCTTGACTTCCCGGCAGTATGTGTATGGAAGCCTCCTGATTCAGGTTTTCTTTTGTTTTGTTTTAATTTAAGTAGCTTTTAAAATTAAGTGTAACATAGCAAAAAACTGATACATCACAAGTGTGCAATGCCATGAACTTTCTCAGTGAACACACATGTATAACCAGCACCCAGATTAAGAAACAAAACATTAATGGTACACCAGGAACTCCCTCTTCCTGTCACTACCCACATCTACCCAACCCAAAGGTAACCACCCTCTGGATTTCTACAACCACAGATTAGCTTTGCCTGTTTTTGAACTTTATATAAATGGAATCATATAGTACATTTTCCTTGGTACCGTTTCTTTTTTTTTCTGTTTCTTTTGTTCAACATTATTTTTATAAAATTTATCCATGTTGCTGCATGTAATATATAGATATAGATAGATAGATAGATAGAAAATGTAGATAGCCAAAAAATAAAAATTACAATCCTACTATTGTAAAATAATGTAAAATATCAGTGTTTATAATTCTAGGCACTTCTCTGTGTAATACAAATACTTTTGGAAATTTTTTTCAAAAATTAGATCATAGTACACATAATACTTTGTGATTTGCTCTTTTGTTTAATATATCAGATCTGCCAAAGTATCTTAAATATTGGTCTCTCTTAAGGAAGCTGCATTCTGAATTGAGCTGAAAGATAACTTAAAAAGTGGAACTTGGGGCACCTGTCTGGCTCAGTCAGTAGAGCGTGCGACTCTTGATCTTGGGGTTGTAAGTTCAAGTCCCACATTGGGTGTAGAGATTACTTAAAAATAAAATCTTTAAAAATAAAATAAAATAACATTTTTTAAAAAAGTGGAAACTTATTTATTTTAAAATCAGGAATAAACATTAGTATCTAGAGTATTGATTTTGATAGATCTAGATATGGTCCATCTTGGCCAGGTTTCCAGGAGTCTTCTGAATAAAGGTGGTAAGCAAATGGACCACTGAGTTGCCAGGTTGACCACTGATACACTCAAGACTGAGTCGGGCCTCTTGTTTCTCAATGAAACTTCTGAATTTCTCTCTACTGTTTTAAACCTAGGTATTCTGATAATATGTAACACATTAGGAATGTGGATAGTTTTCTGAGTGGCTTGTGGAGTCTATGTTCAAGTCCTAGCTTATTCTTTAACTTGAGATAAGTCTGTAGTATGTTCCTTATTTCTTAAATGGAGAGTCTCATCAGCACATCTGTTTGGGATCATAAGAAATAATACTTATATAACATTTTGGAGTCCTTAAATGAAAAGTTCTGTCAAGTTGCTGACTGTTCTTAAAATTTCCTCAACTAACATTGTGGAAATCCATTGTCATGGATATAGTTGCTGAGCAGGGTCATAACTAGACTGCAAATCTTGAGTAGTGGAAACATGTAAACCTTCAGGTTCCAGTCATTTATTTAAAAAGCTACCCATTTATTTCCTAGATGTTAACACTAAGAGCTTAGCCTGTTGTAGTTTTGGTTTCCACACTAAATCTTCCCACTTGGGTCTTTATCCTTACCCATTTTGGATTGTATCTATTGGCGTATGCCAGTGGGTTTTCCTGAGTGAGGTCAGCTGGAACACTAGTATTCTGACATTAACTTTCCCCTACAGGAGTGAAGGGAAGTAAATATCCCTGTTAGCCCGTACAAATTCTTGACCTGACACTCTTCAGACACGTCAGGGATCCCTTGGGACCAGCACTGAGCGAAGCTTGAAAGAGAAAATGTACTATGGCGGGGAAAATGCTGAGATATAATAGTAGTAAGGCGTCTTGGAGATAAGAGGGGCATTAGAGGCCTCTAGTCCTACTCCCTCATTTTTCGGATGGATAAACTGAGGCTTAAGGTGGTCACAGAATGGACTTAGAAGCTTGATGTTTCATCACCTAGCCAGATGCCTGTACTCTTTAGGAGGCATAGGGAAAGACAATGTCTGAGGAGTAATTAGGGTGATCTAGACTGCATTAAACTAGTGCAATCTCTGGTAGCATCTAAAGCCTTACTCCTCTCCAGGTCACCCCACAGAAGAGAGTATTGATTCATCTTTCCTCTTTCCTCATCTTGAGATTGTGATGGTGAGAGGAATTTGGCATTTTACCTGATGGGCATTGGAAACTTGGCCTTCTGCTGGAGAATTCAAAAGTTTAGTTCCGGAGATATTCAGAAGATGCCTTTCTCCAGAATCAGGTGGTGGAGGTCAACTGCTATTAAATTTATGAGGCTTTCTTCCTTCCTTCTTTCCTTTCCCTCCTTCTCTTTCCTTCCTTCCTTTCTTCCTTCCCTACTTCCCTTTTTTTCTGTGGTATTCTTTTTTAAACTTGTTTCTGATCCAACCTCTTAATCCTCGCTTTTCAAGTTCAGTTACATTTCTGTTTTCATAGATGTATCAGTTGTTGAGTCTTTAGTATGCAGAGATGCTGAGCTTGCCCTTCTGAAATTCTTCCGGGGTCAACTGGCCTTATTAGTCTGGGTCCAGGCAATGAGAATATTTCCAACTCCTTGGGGACTGTCTTGGCCTTGAGCAGAAGTGGGGTCTCTGAATCATTACCTAAGAGAGCTTTGTGGATTGTCACAGTTGGCAGCCTCAGGACTTGAGCTAATCCTGGAAATTCCTTAACTTCCCAGAAAGAAGGTTCCACAAGGTCAGGCTGAGGTCCTCAGAGAGAGCAGATGGAATAAAGCTTGCAACTAGTCGCTTCTGCAGCTGGACCTGGAGATAAATAAAATCATACCCATTTTTTTTTTGGATCATCAAGCCTTTGCTTCTCAGGGGCTATCTGTTCTCTACTTCTTTTTCCCTGTATGTGGGGGGAGGAGAATGCACTGCAATCACTGAAAGAAAGGCAAGAAAATGTGTTGACTCCGTTCCCATGGTGAATGCAAGGAAGGCCAGGCCAATAGAAACAACTGAGATATTACAAAAATGTGTTTCTTTCTGGCAGCTGTGCAGTCGGTCCTTTATATCCAGTCACTATAATCGGCTCATCACCCAAACTCTTTCCAGGGTCATTATTCTGGTCGTGGGGGGCTGCTTCTCCTGCAAACAAATGTCAATTTTACTAAATGTCCTCTCTCTCCAACTTTCTTTGTGGCAAGTGAAGAGTATCAAAGCATCATTTAGGGAAAGAAAGTATAAAATATCAGAGAGATAAAATCCTGCAGGTCTTCTAAAGGCTCTGGCATATTTGGCTCAAGCAACACAAATTATGAACTAATGAAGCCACCTGTAAAATCCAGTTTTAATTAACTTGAAGGCACATTGGTGTTTTTCATTAAAATGAAATTGTATTTAAATGGAAAACTACCAAGACAGGGTACATTGGGCCATTGTTCACCGGGGCTTGGGCATTGGCAAGTGAGTTGTGTACTTAGAAAAAGCAAAGCAAACCTTGTTTTTGTGGGGCCTTCTTAGCTTTGGAGGACTTGTCGTAGGTTCCCTGGAATGTAGGGAGTGCTCCTAGGTAGGATGCAGGCACAACTCAAAATGTATGCCAGTTCTTCTTTTTATGACCCTTCTAGTCTTCTGTCATCCTGCTCCCTGCCTTTCTCCCTCTCTTTAGCCCTTGGCCTTGATACCCCAGGAATACCTCTTTCATTTCCCCCCTTGCATTGACTGATTTGATCCCCACTATCATTTGTGTAAACAATGGATGACAGAGCACTCTATAAAGAGACAAGGGTGCTATTTCAGGCTTATAAGACAAATGAAGCTCGGACATCACAAGGGGCTGGTGAAAACCCGAACCCCTCTTTTGAAACTTGCACTTCACTAGTTATCTGAGAGCTGAAAGGGACCTTCAAGATCCTCTAATCAAAGCCCCTCCTTTTCCTAAGGAGGACACTGAGACTCAGAGGTGAAGTGACTTGCCCAAACTAGTGAAGACCATTCAAGTGGGCCTTCGCCATCTCAACTCCTGCCCTTTCCCCTCCAGCCAGTGCTGCAAGTTCTGCAACCCTGTTGATTCCAACACAGCCCCCAGCTAGAGAATCCTGCCTTGTCAGCAGAATGTCTCTGCAAGCTGACATAGGACATGTACACATTCGGAGTCAGGAGGACGGCCGAGTTTCCCCTTCCGGTTCTGCCTCTGCTTTGTTGGCTTAAACGAGTCACTTCTTCCTTTGTCTATTTCCCCGATTGGTAAAGAGAAGATAACGAACCTTTCCACCTATCAGGCTCACTTGAGTGTTATAAAGAATAATGAGGTGATATTTGTAAAGTGCTTTGAGCCGCTGGGAAAGAGGAGGGGTGAGTTCAGGAGAAAGCTGCAAGCACTTATCAGTTGAGCTGTTTAACAATAGTGGAGAGTAAGAATACTCAGAAATGAATTCCAGGGACTAGCCCTGCTTTGAATTTAGGAGGAGGATTAGCGGGGACCTAATAGGTATTCCACTTCTCCGATTTCTTTAGTGTGCCGTCAGACTAGGAAAGGTAATGACATTCTTCTGTGTCGGATTCAGCCTGGAGTTTCAATTGGGATGTCAAAGTGTACTTGTCTTCTATTCTCATACCGAGGCTGTGTTATGTTGTCATTGTTAAAGCCCTGGGCATCTTCTATCCCCTGGGGTAATTTCACTGAGAAGCTATACAAAGTAATTTCTATGCAGTGGCTGGACTGCCGTTTATAAGGTTGATTAGTGGAGCTTCTAAATCTAAAAGTGCCTGGGGAGCAATTTGGATGAAGCAGAGAAATAAAAGGCAAGGTCTTCATCATGGTTGATCCTTTTTTACTACCCCACTCTTTGGGGATTTTCTCAGGAACTCAGATGTATGTATGGTGCAAAACACGGGGCCTGATGGCCATCGTGGCATCCTCTTGCATGTGAAAACAGAGATGTAGCCCAAGTGAAAGTGAATTTGCCAGGTCACTAAATATATTTAGAGCCACCTTTTAACGTCCCTTCCCCCACCAAGGGCTCGACAAGTGAGCAATCTATGGGGGCCTGAGACATGTGGGAATGTTTCCAAATGGTTATTCTGATGAAGGATCTGTTGCTCCACACTCATACCCCACTGTTTGAAGATCCTCCGCCCTGAGTTCAGGTCTCTCTCACTTTCAGGGTCAGGGAAGACGAGAAAAGAAAATCAAAACTGGAGAAATGTTTTGAGCTCATGCAGCTCTCTGTGGGCCAGCTGGACAATGAGCCAAGAAGAATGTGGCTCCTTCCTTAGTGGGCAGGAGCGGGGCTAAATTTTATCATCGTCCTCTGGAGGGTGTAGGGAGAGGTCAAGAGATCATTTGGAACAATAATTTTCCCGATCAAAGTTATATTGAGGAACTTGCACCTATTGTGTCTTTGTCCCCTGAAGTCTATGGACCTCTCTGTAATGGCCGCTTCCTCAAACGCTTGCTCCCCCCCCACACACACATACCCATTCTCCAGACCTCCATCCGCAGGGGCTGCCTGTCGGGCTTGCCCCTCCTGGGAGGCAAGAGGTGCCTACACTAATGTGGCTCTGTGGTGACCTGTGAGTTTCCAGTAACATCCTCCAGTATGGTGCAGCCACAGGCAACGGGCCCACAAGCAGAGCCCCCAGATGCCTGTCCCACGCACACACGTGAACACACATGAACACACCCTGGACGCGGGAGCCCCCTCTGCCCCTCCTGTCACCCCACTGTGTCCTCCGAAGCTCCACTGTGAATCCTGCACCTCTTTGGGGGCCGACTCAGACCTCTAAACCGACGCCTGGATTCCTTCCTTCCTGGGTCAGCCACCAACTCACTTTTGTGTTTCCTCTCCAAATCCCTTCTCTGCCCTGAGACTCCATGAAATAATATGGGATTTACTTGGCAGGATTCTCTGACCTCCTTCAAAGACCCAAGTTTCTTGTTTATTGTAGTTTGAATGTCTCAATCCTCCAAAAGCATTTGGAATATTTTCTTCATTTCCCTCTCTCAAGGTATCTATTTTGTCCCAGACATGCCTCCCCCAGTGTGTTTTCAGGGAAGGACGCCGAGACTTTGGGCCCCAGCTGCTGCCCTTTCCTTCACCTCTGCGAGGGCACAGACCGGCACTGGGCTGACCTTCCCGGGCCGGCCAGAAGAGAAGGCTGTGGAAGCCCGCACGCCCCCCCCCACTGTCCCTCCCTCTGTGGCCACAGCTGCTTGCCCTCCCCACCCCCCTCCCCTGCTCTTTTTCTCAGTGAGCCTCAGCGCCAGTGCCCCAGTGAGCCGCTGGGAACAGAGGTCTGTCCCCTGCACCGGCCTCGGCTCCCCACACTAGAACATTCAGGCGTCAATGGGAAACAGCAAGATCTGTCAGCATTGCCCCTTTCTTCTGGGCTTTGAGGGCCACATTCTCCACGGCCATCTGTTCCCTTTCACCTCTCCGGACAATGTTGCTTTTTAAAGCCAGCGATTCTTCCTCCTTTATCCCCTCCTCTCCCGCCTCCCCTTCTTCTGCGCTCCCACCCTTTCCCCCTCATCTCTCTCTTTCCCAACCCTATGAAATTAGCCTCTCTTAAGAGAAAACTTGCTCTTCTTCCACACAAAGCTGTTTTGCAACCACCGTAGGTTTTTTTATTTTTCATTTTTAAATTTTTTTGAAGTGACACATTGCTACTCTTAAAGTTTGTGATTGTCTTGGGGGGTATTCTTTTGATAAGGATGGGAGGGAGGAGGATAGAAAAGTTTTTCAGTCATGCAAAAAGAAAATACAGAATAATAATGAGTTTTAGGTTCCTGCTGGCAGGCACTTGCCTCTTAAAAGAAGGAACCCTCCCTTTCCTTCCCTAGATGATCAGTTTAAGGAAATTTTTGTACCCTAAAGGTCTTTCCGTCAAGTATTTTATTATAATTTTGTTGTTGCTACTATGTTGTTGCTGTTGTGCTGTTTTTAATTTAGAGCTAGGGCTGCTGGGAAGTGGGTACATGATCCCTTTGGTCTTGCACAGAGCTATACGCAGTTACAGAAGTGCCTGATCAGGCGGGGAAGCCATGATGTCTTCCAAGTGAAGCAACAGATCCTGAGGTCCAAGGAGTGTCCAGGAAGGGGTGTTTGTACCAGTACTGACCCTGTAACTCGGTGTGTGACCTTAGGCATGTCACTTTCCCTTAAAACAATGATGATAAAATCTTTTACTAAAAAAATGTTTAATATGTGACTTTTCTATGTGGTACCATTACTCTGTTTCATAAACAAGATGAGTCCATGATAATGTCATGAAAACTTTATGGGCCATCCTTGGCTAAGGATGCTATAATAATCTACTGCTGGGGTCAGACTCAGCTGCTGGTGTGGGAAGTCAGTGAGAACAAGGACTCCCAGCCCTGGCTGCTTGCCGGAGTCCTGGGCAAGGCTGAAACACAGGCTCTGGGGTCTGACTGTCAGTGTTTGAATCCTCTGTCCACCACTTACTGGCTACACAAATGTGGGTAAATTTTTGTCATCTCTAAAATAAGGGCAATAATAATATCCAACTTCATGTTGTTATTGGAATGACTAAAAGATTTGTATCACATAAAGCACTTGGAACTGCTTCTGGCCCATTGTAGATGCGTGTGAATGTTAACCATGATTATTGACCCCCTTCCTATCCCACGGCCATATTACAGATGAGAAAATGAGCTAACTGGCTTCCTGTGGGGCTTTTCTGACTCTATCACATTTACCTTCTGCTGCTTTATTTTTCATTGTAGAGTTAATATTGATAAAAGAAGTAATGTAATTATCAATGGGATTGCAGTGATGATTAACATAGCAATTCCACTTAGAAATGTCATAAAGTAGAAACATCCTAAGGTATTAAAAAAGATATGTAATCATGTCCTTTTGGCAAAGAAGGTAAACCAGATGTGGAGATTATATTCATGGAAGGAAAGCCAATCACGATTTTGGCAACTAAATTATGTAAAATAACTTTACATAATTTCAGTTGGAAATCTACAGAACCTGGAGATTTATTTTTCTTTGGTATCAGTTTCTAGAAATGTATCATATGACTAAGAGTTTCCCAACAATAGGGAAAGAACATTATTAAAATATGCTTTCCTAGACAGGCACAGATGACTCTGAGTAAGAAATTGAATATTACAACTTAATGAGGAAAGGAACGTGAGTGGAGTATCTAGAAAATGGGGTGAGTTTTCTCTCCCAGAGAGAGAGATGAATGGTCATTCTTTAAATATTTTCTAAATGGCTGAAAGAAATAATGAAAGAAGTGACGAGTCAGGCTGCTGGGTTCAAAGCCTTGCTCTGCCATTTGCAGGGTGACCTTGGGCAATAACTTACTCTCTCTGTAGCTCAAACTCTTTCTGTAGAAAATTGGTATGATAATGGCATCTCCCTCATAGAGCTAAGGTGTGTAAGGTATTGAGCCTGGGGTCTGGAACATACTAATTATTCCAAAATGTTACCTCATAATTCTTTACTGTAATGTCTTGTAACAAGTGACGTCAGAGCTATGGGACAAGTTATACCAAGTAGGTGGTCTTGATCACTTTGTTGAATCTGGTCATTTTCAGTAAACCCATAGTTCTGTCCTCTTTCTAGATAAACAGTGGCCTTCAAGGAAGAAGGAAATTGCTTTGCTCAAGAACTCATATTTCATAGATGTGTACTGACCGCCTGCTGTCACCAAACCAGTTCCCCCCAGTTAAAATAGTCCTGTGAGCATCAGCACATTTTGTTCATCAGTTCCCTCTCTTGCCATGAGGCTCCTGCCTAAAAAGACTTGACTGTACCACCTGGGATTGGGGCAGTCTTGTGAGGGAATACTGGAGGGAGTTAAAGGAAGGTCGTGTCCATTGCCCAAGGTCCCCCACACCCAGGCAATCCGCACATGGCAGGGACCCTGCAACTTGTGATCCAGAGGCCACTGTGAATTCCAGTCACGAATGGAGTTTTCCCTCTCTTCTGTGGCCCCAATCTGTTGGGAGCCTTATGTTGGCATAACAACCACGGGGGTGGGGGTGTGTATCCGGTTGCACACCCCAAAAAGCGAGAAGTGCAGCAGCTTCTCCTCACCTTGACGCAGGAAGTCCAGCTCTAGATGTCAAGGAAACACAGGCTGAACTGCAGGAACCTGGCAACCCAGCTGAACTCACCACTGTGGGAAAAGACATCCCAAGTACCTTTGGGTTCTTGTCTAAAACTCAGGGTGCTGAGGACCCGGGGATCGCCTCACTGAACTATTCACCGTTCTGTTTCTTAGCCCCCATCCCCCTTCTCACAGCCTTCAGGGGCAACAACACGTGTGATATGCCAGCATTCCATTCCCTCCCGTGCATGAAAATATCCTGATTCCTATCATGATCAGGCTGCTTCCCAAAGGGGTGCTTGAGACGGGGCGGGAAGAAAGCCTAACAATAAATCTTTGCACTCCGGGCAAGGTGATAATTAAAAGCATTCTCTACAGCGCTGTGCTCTCTAAGGCCGAAAGGGAGGCAGCTGGTCAACAGAAAGTCCTAGCATGCCTGGGCCTGGGCCCCAGCTCGGCCTCACACTAGGTGGGTTTCAGTAAAGTCACTTCTTAGACTATGAAATGGGAATAGTGAGTACACGGATGCGGTGGGATCGAGGGGAGCAGGCGATGAGTGCAGTTTAAGTTGAATTGGTCAGATGCACTTATGTGCTCTGGAGTGTTCAGAGCACCTCAGGGCCCCTAGCTCCTGTCCCACCTGATTCTCTTACTCCCTCGCTTGCGCTCTGTTCCTGTTCTCACTGAAGAAACAAAGGGAAGCTCGAGCTCTGAAAGCTAAGCTGTGTTTGGTGTCTGGAAGAAATGCAGGTCAAGGAGCCTGACTGACAAGGGATCTTAATGAGGGTCTCTGCCTGCGGGGGACCTGGGCCTCATCACTAGCCCCGTCCTGTCTCATGCCGCAGGCCGCCAGCTGCCCCTCCTCCACTTTCTGACTTAGGGTTTTGGGTTGCTCCTCTGACAGCAGCTCCAAGCAGATGAGTTGTGGCATTTCTAAACAGTTTACATCTCTTCGCTGTTCCCCTTGGGAAGTAGGGTGGGGGCTAAAGTCAGCAGATAGGAGTCTTAAAAACTGGGCCAAAAGGCATTCACCAGCCCCGTGTCTTCCACTGATGAAAAGAATGCAGAGCTACATGACAAGATATGAGGTGGAGATTTTTTTAAACGCAAGTGCATCCGTAACAGTACACGGACTGTCCATGGGGTCTGAGTAGTCTATAATTGCAAGCAAAATAGCAAATGCCTGGTACGTGATCTTTTTCAAACTTTAATGTATATAGGGATCATCTGGGAGAGCCTTTTGAAAATGTAGACTCCTGGGCATCACCCCTCAGAGATGCTGATTCATTAGGTTTGGGATAGGGACAAGGATTCTACATTTTAAAAAGTGGTTTACCTGGTTTAGATGATTCTGATGCATAAACATGCAAATGAAACAATGCCCTAGTAATTTCTCCATAGATCCAGTCCTGTGTCCTGATTTTCTATCAGTGACCCAAGTCAGCTCCTAGAGTAGGCCAACCTACATTTTCACATTTGTTTATTTTTGTTTGTTTTTTTAAGTAAAAGAGTTCAAATCTACAGAAAATTTCCAGGGAAGGTACAATGAACTCCCACACATGCTTCACCTAAACTTCTAACATTTTGCCACATTTTTAAAATCTCCCTCATATTATTATTATTAACTTTTTTTTATAATATGAATTTATTATTGTTATCTTTATGAAACCATCTGAGAATAAGCCATAGATATCATGACCTTTCATCTCCAAATACTTCAGCATTTATCTCAGAAAAACAAGAACTTCTCTTACATAATAACCATGATACAATGATCTCACCCAGGAAATTTGCACTGATATAATACTATTATCTAATATGCCAAAGTCAAACTTTGTCAGGTGTCCCAATTATGTCCTTTATGGCAACTTTTTTTTTTTTTCTGATCCAAGATCCAGTCCAGGATTAGACATTCTATTTAGTTGAAATGTCTCTTTGTGTTAATGCTTTTTTAATGATTTTTCTTGAAGAACATATTTCCTGATAGACAACAGCATTTCCCCCCCACACCCCCACCCGTCCTTATTACCTGCAAAGAGCCAGGGATGCAATCCAGCCTGAGCAACAGCAGACTTCAGCTGAGGCCTTGGGAAAGGACCCTCTCTCCTGGTCCTGGGTTTGCCTAGTGAGCTGGTTCCCCATCACTATTAGTGTGTCCCTTTGCTCTTCAGTCAGGTAGGCTATCATTGTCCAGACGAGTTCCCTGGATATGTAAAGCTACCAAGCATTACTTCACTCTAGTTTAAATCTCCCCAGGAAGAGTAACTGATAAAGGATATGCCGTGTTTTGTCCTTCCTAGCTTTCTCCAGAGGCAGCTGGCTGAATGCATACCTCTGAGGGGGATTTTTTTTCCCCCCCAGCAGCCAGGACTATAGATAATCTGAAATCAGATTAAGTGACTGTATTTCTTCTGCTTCGGCCAGGAAAAAAAAAAAGTCACCTGAAAAAAATATCAGACAGTCAAAAAATGAGATGACCACATATAATAATAGCAGGACTTAGTAGAATCCAGCTCTGGTATCCTCCTGTTGCCTTAGATTCTATAATTAGAGTAGAAAAGCAAAGCTCATACGAAGATGGCTGATTGGCATGATTTGAGGAATTCACTTATTTACAGTGAGCATCTAGAACACACTGCTATGGAAGAAAACCCATTTCACATAAGCATCTTCCTGGTTGATGTTGAATTAAGCCTAAATTCAGAAAGAAAATGCCTCAGAATGAAATGAAAAGAAAATGAAATGTTTGGGTTTTTGTTTTCATTGTTTTATTTGCTAGTATTTACTTAAGAATAGTATGTGTTTCCTCTAATGAGTGAGTTTATTTTTAATTAAAGAGTTCTTTTCAAAGGGTCAGGAGACCTGGCTACAGGTCACCAGTCAGGCTTCCCCATCCCCACCCCCAAATAGAAGGTAGCTGGAGAAAGCTATATTAAAGAAAGGTTTCAGGGACAAGGCCTCTTGGGGAATGTTGGAAACAGAGCTGGGTGGGAGGAGATTAATTCTTTCTATTCAGACAACCTAGTTCTGTGCTTCCCATGCCTGTTATTGTTTTCATAGCTATCCTTGAGGACGTTCATGATTGTCACTGCAAACATAGCAGAGCAGTTCTGTGCAGTGTCCCCTATAGAACTCTTGCTTGGTAAATTAGATGCGTTGTAGACTAGGGTGAGTGAGCACCCTCATCCTGTTCTAGGAATTTCCCACATGCATCCTACTTTGCCCAGAACAGTCCTGATTCATCTCTGTTATCCCAATATAGTCATTAAAATGTCCCCATTTAACTTTCAAAAGTGTCCTGTTTGGCTAATGACTTACATAACCATACTAAGACTCTGGGAAACTTAACGTATATTTTCCCCACACAAAGCCAATGGAGTTGTCTGAGTGGTTTGTGCCAGCACCTACCAGTCTTCATCCTAGTGATTAGCTAACTGTTTCTTCCTTCTGCTGTGGAGGATTAACCCATCCCTAACTCTTGCATTCCAAAAGTTCTGATTGCCCCACGTTTTCTTGTCTTCTTCACATTTCTAACCTCTCCCACTAACGAGTTTTATTGGAACGTGGATCCTAGGTGTGTTGTGCAAGTAAAGACTCTGGACTGCACTCAAATCTTTTCACCTCTAGCCAAGAGACATTGGAGATGAAATGTTCTGCTTTACCAAAGTGAAGCAGCCTTATCCTTTACCAGGCCAAATGCTTCCTCAGGGCACAGATGATACTGAGGCAGTTAGTGTGCGGTTTTATGCCTCAGATCCTTTATTTGTAAATCTGAAAGAAGACTAATAACTTTAAAGTATTTTGAGAATCTCAAAGCTCTGAAGATTATAAATAACAAAAGATATTTTTTTCTCATCTAAAATGGCAGTACAGATACTGCGGTTACTTACTTAATAGATAGCGTGTGTTTCCTGGGCCATTTGCAGCTGATGGGTTTTTTCCAGTGCTCTATTTATAGAGCTAGGTCAGAAATATCACTTCCGTTGGAACTTGACCTACAGACCATTGTCAATTTTAAAGGCCTGGGGAAGTAGAGTGCACACTGAATACAGCTGGTTCACAGGTTCAGTTAATGAACCACAAACCCCCAAGGAAATTAATTTTGCTGGAGGATAGATGTGTGAGCCTGTCCAAATCTCTTTTTATGTGATACCTTTGCACTGTGGCCTCATGGAGCTTGTAGGTCATCTTGAATCCTTATTCTAGAAAGAGCCTATCCTAGGTAGTCTTCTTCCCTTTTATACCCCATTCATCCTCTTCAACATTGCTTGCTGAAATTCTGGCTTCCTTGTCAAATAAAACAAGACACCAAGACCTGATGATCCACTAACAGAGGTAGTTTAGGCTACTCTCAGTAACTTAGGAAAAAGCAGATCTAAATATTTCCCTACATCTTTTGACTGGGGCTAACCAAGATTCTCAGTCACTTCCCCAGTTCAAATGAATGATCCAACAAAAAGTATATGCTGAAGCTCAGCCACTTCCATGGGCCTGGTTTTAAACAGGAGAAACTGAATTTAATGGATGGTAATCCCCTTCTGATCCCTACTCTCTCACTCAGACTCCCACCTTTAAATTTTGTTGTTATGAAGTCGTGTTTGCTGGGACTTGGCCACTGGCCATCACATGTTTATCCATCATAAGGTTTTAGTAGGTAGGAGAGACTTAGAAAATCCCTAGTCTGTAGGGAAATCTACTCTTAGGAAAAGGACCACATGTCTGCACTCTCTTTAGGCTTAAATGGGTGTTAGGTAGGGTACAGCCATTCAAAGATAGCACACGGAGTAGAACATTCTCAAACTTCTGGGAAAAGTGAGGTCCAGAATGAAGAGCTAATTTCTTGTCATCAAAATGCCATAGATTCAAAGTTCTTAGTAGAGACAGGAACTTCTGAGATCAATTTCAACAACCCCTTGTCGTGGATGAGGAAAACTGAGGCTCAGAGAGGCAAAGTAACTGGTCATTAGCAAGACCTGCCCTGATGTTCTTTGTTACGTCACTCTCCTTCTCCCACCCGGCCTCGTTAAAAGCCCACAGCTAAGTCGGAAATAGAACTCTAGGGTCCTGCCGTGTAGCCAGCAGCTGACCATATGCTGTCATGCATTATACAGAACATGCTTTAGAATGTGAGGACAAAGGTAAGAAAGAGACTGTTCATTCCAATGGTAACATGCCATCTCCTTCCTGACCTTATTGCAGTCCTGAAAAGATTTATAGGTATTTTCTTTCTTCCTCCTTCCCTCCCTCCCTTCCTTCCTTCCTTCCTTCCCTCCTTCCTTCCTTTCTTCCCTCCTTCCTTCCTTCCTTTTTTCCCTCCCTCCATCTCTCTCTCTCTCTCTTTCCTTCTTTCTTTCCTCTTTCAAGCTCAGTAAGTTGCCTTTCATCTAAAGGGACAGGAGGGACCAATGTCCAGGATATCCAGCCCTCCTGGGCTGTGAATTTTTCCTCCCCCCACCCCTGACCTGAGAGTCAGTGCTTTGTTTATACTTTCATTATTTTTAACATGGAAAAGTCTATTCTTTTAAAGATGATCCTTTTGCTACAGGGCAGACACTTTTATGTTATGTACTGGAGATTCAGTTTGACCTCCCAGAAATGCTTAGCACAGGAGTCAGAAATTGAAATGTTTTCAGAGAAGGAGCTTCCTCATTGAAGGCCCCCCAACAGACCTCTTCTAGATACTGACACAAGTTGGTACCAGAAGCCCATTACCTTTTTGGAAATCAAGGCTACATAGCAACCTGATTATCCTCCTCCAGTCTGATTACACAAGGACTATACCCTGTGTGCAGAACAGGGAGAGAGCCTCTTGCCTTGTGAGAAATGTATCTTCATAACCAACTCCCACTCCACAGGCATGGGGAATTGGATCCAAAAGATAGTAGTCATGAAAGATACTGCAGAATCCAAGTCCTGTTGTTTTAACCACTTCGTGACTGAGCTTTACTAGCTTGCCTCATTATTAATAGAATAAAAAATGTACAAGATGATAATTCAGCTTTCTTTCTCTCTAGAATTTCATCTTCAGTGTTTAATCAGCATTGTTCCTGTCATTTATACATATCAAATATCCCCATCTGAGAGTCACCATGAACCTTTGGTTGCCTGGAGGCAGGAATTATTATTCACATTTTACAGATGGGTAAGCAGTCACAGAAAGAAAACATGCTCTGACTTACCTAAAAGAGTCTGAGAGAGTGGAGAACGAATGTCCCCACAGTCTGTTTTAGAGAGACCTGACTTCAGTGTAAACAAATTTGATTTTCTCCGTGTAGCTTATTCAGATACTTCCACAAGCTCAGTCCTGTGATGATGAAAAATCCCCAATAATGAAAATATTTTCAAAACCTAATTCACTTATTTGATTTTTCTATCTGTATTGAAATGAACCAAATTCCAGTACAATGAAGTCATTCTGCCTTGGCAGGTCTAAATATCAGAGTCATCAAAAAGGAGAAAAGGAGAGAGTGCCCTAATTTTTAGAACTTCCGCTTAAAATGAGCATAGAGAAGATTCACTTATCTCTTTCCTGACCAATTAGGTCATTGCTCAGGAAATCACCTTTTCTGAAAGACCAGCAAAGCAGATTCCTTCTACCTTTAATTTCCCATAAACAGCATTAATGATTATTTATTCCAGAAATATTTGAAAGTCAAAAGACATGAGGCCACTGAATTTTCTAGTTGAAAATAAAGTTACAGGGACACCCAGGGGCACCTGGGTGGCTCAGTGGGTTAAGTGTCTGCCTTTGGCTCAGGTCATGATCTCAGGGATCAAGCCCTCGTTGGGCTCCCAGCTCAGCAGGGAGTCTGCTTCTCCCTCTCCCTCTGCCCCTCCACCCACACACTTGTGCACATGTGCTCTCTCTCTCTCTCAAGTAAATAAATAAAATCTGAAAAAAAAGAGAAGTTATAAATTTATAGTAACTGACAGTTTCCCCACCTTCCTTTCTCCCACTTCTCTCTCAGGTAATCCCACCACCTATAGCCACTCTTCAGGGTCCTATTAAGTGAAATAAGTTTTCCATTCTGACCAGATTCTTAGGCCTTCAACTAGAGAGGGTCAGTTTTGGGCCACCTGATTTACATGAATCAGCTGCTCAGCCAGTTGCGCGAGGTTAAATAACTTCCAAGCCAGGGCATGCATTGTCTTTCTGGAAACCCCTTGCCCTGAGTTATCACTGTGTATCAGAACAGAGGAAGCTGGTTGTGGAGCCAGAGTGACACACAGATTCAGATGAGTGATGAGATGCTTGCAATATGCCTCCATCAGTGTCTTTTCAGAGGGGTGCCTTCAGGTTCTTCAGGCCCTTCAGGCCCTTCCCGAGGTCCCCCCGGGCTGACCCAGTTGTGGGCTGTTTGACATAAGGAGCCTGGAGAAGGCCGACTGGAGTCGTGGTGAAGACAGCTGCCCGGTTTGAGTCCCGGCCCTGTCATTAACCAACCATGTGACCTCGGGAGAGTGACTTAATCTCTCACAGCCTCAGTTTGTCAATAGGGATGATGATATTCCCTACCTCCGAGGGTGGCTGTGAGGATCAAAAAAAGATGTAACTAAGACATGAAGCTCAAACAAGACATAAGCCCTCTTTATATAAAGGGCTCACCTAATGCCTCACTTGTAGTACTTTAAAAATATTGTCTTTTCTTATCATTAGCTTTCAAGGTCCTCTGTTACTGCTCTTGTGGTGACGTAATGTTTGTACGCACTCCTGAAAGTAGATCTCCTCAAGCCACTCACTCGGGGTTTCCATTAGAAACTTTTCGACGGTTATTTGCACTCATGGCCTTTTGTCAGGACCTGAGCTTGCCTGTCCAGAAAGCAGCCAGATATATGGGTACTTTGTTATACTGTTTTCATTGGTTTAGGGACATGGCAGCCTTTAAATAGTCACCCCTGGCCCCATATGGCTCTGACTCCTGAAAACATCTTCCAGATCTGGGAAATGCCTATGATTTTATACCTATATATATATATTTTTTTTTTTTTGAGTGCTTAACTAACTCTTGATTAGTCACATGTAACTTTTTCGTGGCAAACTTGAAAGCTCAGCCTTACTTCATCTTATCACTTAGCAGGCATCTTGTTAGAAGCAATAAGCTTCTAATAAGTTTGTTTGAAAAATGTGAGAATGCTATTAATTAAGAATGTAAATGTGCTGCTAGAACAAATATATATAACATGGTTCAAAGTTGAGTAGGAATAACTTATTCACTATTTAATCAGGATTTATTAAGTATCTTCTGTGTGTCAGTGACACAGAATGACTGAGGCATAAGTTAAGTGATTCAGGCAGACTAGCATAAATCAGACATGGATTTGGCCCTCTTAAAATATGTATTAGGGGTGATAAGAAAAGCACACACAAGGAATACACCACAGGAGAGAAAATGGTGAAACATGAGAGAGGGAAATAAAGTATTATGGGAATTTAGAGGAGGAAGACAGTATGTCTGTGATGACCAAGAAAGTGGAGTGCAGGAAGTGGTATCGAAGACAACGTGTGGACCTAGAAGCATTTCAGGTGTGGAAGGGACATGGGGAAGAAGTGATTACATTGGAGCAAAGTCTCTATGAAGTGGAATGGAGGGAGCTGTGTGGAAAGGCAGGTTGCGCACAGACTAGAAGAGCTTTGAATGCCAATCTGAGGAATTTAGAACTCTTTGGACGCACTTGGGAGCCATTGAAAGTTTTCGAGCATGCTTGATCAGAAGTGGCAGGGGAGTGTGCTTAGGTGTGTGCCTGGGGAGGTTAATCAGCAGAAGAGAGAATGGGCTTTAGTGAGGAGGAACTGACAGCAACATGGACATCAGTTAGAAAGCTCTAGCAGCCATCCCCAGGTGAAAGCTAATGGGGGTCTGATCTAAGGTTGGGGTAGGAAAAAAGGAGGGTAGGGAATGGATATAGGTGAGATTTTACAGTTCAATCAATAGAATGTCACAATTTATTGGAACTGAGAAGCACGAGAGAAGGAGAAATTTAAAAATGGAATGAGCCAGATTAACTAGAAGGCCAAAGAAAGGGACAAAGAAAGAAGAGTGAGTTATATGGGAAGACATAAGCTTGATTAGAAGATATTCAGTTTACGGTGCTGAAATTCATTAGGTCAAGCTTGTAGCTCTTGTTGTTGATAAAGGAGAACAGGTGCTAAGGCCAGTCATAGGTTGAGACAAAGCCTTCAAAATCATCCACGTGGGGGTGTCGTCCTTGTCAACAATGAGGCCATGCCATATGGAGCAGAGGTTGCAAGCTTGGTGGGAATGAGTGATATATGGCTCCTAAGTATGTTCATTTGTGTTTGCAAAAATTGTTAAATTAAGCCAACATGTTAAAACCAGGAGATTGTACTTAAAACATCGACTTCTGGCTTCTCTTTTAAAAGTCAAAAGATGTGGCTGACTATGAACTCATATTGTCACGTGACAGCAATAACTAGAGCAGCCAGGGTCTGCCCCCTTGCGATCACGGCTGGATGCTCTCATTCACCACAGTCTCCACTACTCCCTGTCATCTCCCAATACTTTGTATTAAACACAAAGCAGAGTAATGGTTGCCTAGGGCTGGGGGGCAGGAAAGAGGGGCTTGAGGCTTATATGGCTAAGGCACATGGGGTTTCTTTTTGAGGTGATGATTTTGGTGATGCTTGAAAAACTCTGAATATAATAAAAACCATTGAACTGTACACTTTGGGTGGATTGTATGTGTGAATTATCTTAAAAAAGCTGTTTTATAAAATGCAATAAAGAAAAAAATAGAAAAGAAAAATCAGTTGCCATTGCCTTTCCAGGGTTGGTTTTCTTATAACAGAAAATATTTCTTTATTAATATGTCTCTATCAAAAAGGGGAAAATGGAAGACAAGAGGGTTGTATATTTTAAGAAGAATGGAAGAAAGTATATCTCTTTGCAGTAATAAAGGATTCCTGCATTTTAAGATGCAAACGCCTGGCCTCTTTACTAATGCACATTACCTTCCTAGCCACTGAAGACACTTGGGTGGTAGGAGAAAAAGCAGTCATGGTCAGCCCCCTGGGGTCCACCCACAACTAGGAAGAGAGGGAGAAGAAAAGCAGAGAAGGAAAGGAATACTCATTGGGATTCAGAAGAAGCAGTATATTGGATGCCAAAAGAAGGGGAAGCTTTATCAGCTGCTGACAAGAGGTCAAGGAGGATGGGGACAGAGAAGTCAGGAGGCTACAGGAGGACACCCAGTGAGAAAGCTTAGAGCAGTGGGGCCAGAGAGAGACTGGGGAGCAGATGATGAAGTGCCCCAGGTGCATTGTTCAGGAGTTAGTATTTCTCCTCAGCATGGAGGGCTGCTGGAGGAGTTTGAGTAAGGGAATGATGTGATTAGATGAGCACAGTCTAGATATTTTGTTTTCAAATTAATTTGTATATGTTTTGAATGATGTACATCATGCACTAAGGTCACCCTAAATTTTATTCCTTCCTATGCTAAATTCTTCTTCTTTCGGAAATCCCCAGGCTTGTTGTGGTCCCAGTTGTTGATTTCCATCTAATTCATTCCTGTACCTGCTTGAACCAGAGAAAATGTATGGTTGGTGTTGTCTAACCCAGGGGCATTCAACCTCAGCACTCTCGTTTTTGGGGCTGGATAATTCTTTGTTATGGGGGCCTGTCCTGTGCGTTACAGGGTGGTTGGCAGCATCACCAGCCTCTACCCTCTAAATGCCAGTGGCACTTCCACTTAGACATTGCCAACAAAATCACCTCCAGCCTAGAACCACTGACCCACATGCATCTGCTATAATATTTGGGCCCAGGAGTATAAGGCCATGCAAAGTTGGTAGACCACCCTGAAAGATGACAGGTCCAGAAAAGAAAGAAAAGAAGAAAAGACCAATACTCCAGACTGAGGGGTGAAAATCCGATGATACAGTAAGCAGGCAATGAATGAGAAGCTCAAGGCCTCATGTTGTTTTAGCTAATTCGGTGGACTTCAGCCTCTCTGTACTTCGTCTCCTCATTGCAAAGAGATGGCACCTTGAGGATACAAGGCATAATGAATGTCCCACTGTGCTCCCTAGGGCTAGGATTCCTCTCATGGCCCTGAGCCAAAGTGCACATAGGAATTCAGAGGAGACCTCAAGATGTCCCAGATATGAGGTGGGGGGTGTGGGCAAGCTTCTAAGTGGTGGGACTTGTAAGCCTGCCTTTAAGGAGAAGGAAGAGGAGGAGCGCAGGAATAGTTTCCTCCTGATGATGTCAAGAGGGATCAGTGGAGGGGCGCCTGGGTGGCTCAGTCGTTAAGTGTCTGCCTTCAGCTCAGGTCATGATCCCAGGGTCCTGGGATCGAGCCCCACATCAGGTTCCCTGCTCGGCGGGACGCCTGCTTCTCCCTCTCCCATGCCCCCCTGCTTGTGTTCCCTCTCTCACTGTGTCTCTCCCTGTCAAATAAATAAAAAAATCTTTAAAAAAAAAAAAAAAGAGGGATCAGTGGAGCTCTGGAGATGTAAGGTAGTAGCTGAAGCACAACTTGGAGTAGACTGGAAACTCAGATGAATCCTTCACATCCTCCCCCTTACAGGAAAGTCTTAGAAGGTGAAGGAATATTTCTCTGGGGATAAGACTGTCTAATACAGATTAGATATGAAATGGTTAGATCTTCCGGATTCCTCTTCTGGGTGTGTGTTCGCATGTGTGCAGGGGTTGGAGGGGCAAAAGAATTTTATATGCACATGCCACTGTTTCTATATTGATTAGGAAAACTGAGTTAAGACTCTTATCGAGTTAAACAAGTCTTACAGCTCTGTTAAACTAAGACTGTTTCATACCTGGCTCTTATTCTATGCAGTAGCATTATGCCTTTCTGCCATGGATGTTGAGTGGCTCAGTTTATTATTAGCAATGGCTCCAAGTTGCCTTGCATGCAACCTCTTATTGATATATAACTCTGTTATCTTTTAGCCCAGTGGTGGTCACTTTCACTGAGGCTGAAGGAAACTCATGCTGGTTTTTATTTTTAGTCTCATGTTCCTTAACCCCTCTCCTTCTCTAATTTGCCAACTTTTGTGGTAGTGAACTGAGTCCCCCAGGAGTCTCTAAGCAATGAGCAACAACTAGACTTGTTTATGTGAAACACCATTACAAGAAATGGGCACTCATAATCATGGTTTTGCCCTGTTTCATTTCAGGCACTTCTGGCTCCAGCTGTGTGACAGCTGCCCTGGGAACCACCTGGAGTCACAGTGTGAACACCCGGCTGATTCTGCAGTGCCTTGGTTCAGAGAGAAGACAGGTGAGTGCTTTGACAGTGTTTTTGAACTGTCCAGTTTAGAGAACAAGATGTACTTAGCAATCGGAGTGTTCATCTTCTGAAAGCATCAGCCACATTGTCTGTCCTGGGCCAACACTGTCAGGGGGCAGCTAAAGAAACCAGCATCCCTGCCCGCCCCAACAGCAATTGTAATGAAGTGGGAAATCAGTCGCTCACAGGAAAAAAATGTGTAAGAATAGAGCCCATCGAGTTAGCATGCCTCCTGATATTTGCCAATGGCTCTGAAGTGACCAAGGTCCACCCTCTAAGGATCTCAAATTCTCCATCTCTAAAGGGTGAATGATCATTTCACTTAGCTGGTATTTGTTGAGGACTAGATAATTTGTGTACAAGTTAAATAGTGATGGTGCTTTTTCTTGAGGTTAGTATGCTTTGAAAACCATAGGCCAGACAGATCCTGCCATGTGATTAAACAGTTGCCCAGACCCTGGGTACTTGTACATTAACTACTAAGCCAGTAGGTTCACGTACCAAAAGGTGCTAGAGAGACCCCCCCGCCCCAACAAAAGGATGATAGTTCTCCCAGAGCTCCCTATTTCTATCCTGGCCTCTAATGAGAACTCCCCCACCCCTTCCATCCAGAAAGTTTAACTTTCTATACCCTTTCTTTCACTCTAAAGAAAGGGACACCATAGTCTGACCCCTTTGGTAAAATGTTTCATAATTAGGGAATTTATTTTTCCCGATGCCTAACCTCAACTTTATTCTGTTGTGTGAATCAGGTTCCATCATGACCTCTCCCACAAGCAGGAGGAGGAAGAAGATAGGGTGATTGTTCTGATTTGTTGGATGGGGCAGAATTCAGAATCCAGATTTGCCCATCTTGCTAAGTATATTACAGTCCAAGTTATTCACTAAAGAGGCATGAAATATCATGCTGGTGGTCCTTTCTGGGGGAGGTGGCAAGGAGTTGTTGCCCTTTACCTGCATTAGGTAAATTGGCTGTCTTTCAAGGAGTCAGGAATCATCAGAAACAGACATTAGCCTTTGCCTGTTCCAGACATAACTTTCCGAGTGCCCTTGGTTACAGACCAGAGGATTCTTCTTGGTTTGCTTGGGACTATGTAAATAACATTCCAGCTTGATGATTGAGTCAGCCATGTTCTGAGAAGATGGAGCTGCTTGTTTTCGTTTAGGGGAACATTCTTAAGTTTTCAGGCCCTGGCGTGCTCATTACCTCAGTGATACCTTTTCCCCAATGATTCAAGTATCCTGGGTTCTGAATCCATACTTCTCTTTTCAGTGGAACATAGCCAGAGATGTTCCTGTAGAACCTAATGACCTTTGGTTTGTACCGTAGGTTATAAATTGTGTTAAATAAACCCAGTTTGCAGCTGTCAGGCACTGCTACCTAAACTCTTATTTGAAGAAGCAAAAGTCCTTGTGAATCAGTGTTGATCCATTCATTGTCATGGATCTTTAACCCCATTCCTTGAAAATGTGTAGTTCATCTGTTTTAGGTTTTAGATAGCACATACTGATTTTGTGATGTAGTCTGTTATATATGGTAGCATGGACTCCAGACTCCCAGATCCTTGTTTAACCAATTCTAGCTAGCATTTATTAGTATACAAAGAAGTTAGAGCCATATTTTTCTTTTCCTTTTGTTGTAATAAATTAGCCTGTCATTTCCATTTTTTTCGATGTCAGTAGAAGTAGCTGATAGGACAAATGCTATTATTTTATGTCTCTTTGGTAACTGCAGGATTTTGGAGGCCCTTGGTTTGGGCTCATAAGGTCAAACACAGGCCACTAGTCACAAGAAGAATGAGGAGCACAGCATGGATAGATCAGTGACAGTTTATCAACTCATATCCTATCAAATGAGTCAGTGGTGTTATCTTAATCTACAAATGACAACATGTTACTATCATTGCTAATTAATCAAGAGCAGAGTTAAATGCTTTTGAATCATGTTTTCAAACACTAATTAGTAAAATATGTAAATAAAATAGTAAAGTATAATAAAATGCTATAGCAAAGTAAAATATGACCAGTGTTAAAATGGCCAACCCAGGCAAAAGAACGTACACTTAATTAATCTATAGAAATGTGCATGCCTTTTGGGACCAGTCCTTCAATTTGTGGCCTAATAACTAGGATGAAATTTGATGTTGAAAACATGTCTCCATCTGATGAACTTATCTCGCTTTAGCAGAAGATGTGCATCGTGATTCACCGAGCCTTTCCTGTGGTCTTAACTTCATGACAAAGTAGAAAAGCCATATGAAGATAAACCTTTTCTGAGATATGTGCACAAAACAGTACTTTAAGCTAGTCTTTAAGGTAGTTGTTCCAAGCAATACTTCTTTATAACACTACTTGGTAAGAGAACATGCCTAGATCATTCCAGCATCAGCAGATCTCTGGAACACGAACCACCAGGAGAACATACCTGGTATAGCTCTCCCCACCCCCACCAAAGCACAGAGGCCACTACACCAAGGGATCAAGGACATGGAATGAGGATTATGTTTTATCCCGTTTCTATGACATTGAGCTCTATACCAGGGCTCTTGAATGTGAGGCTTAGTCTGAGATCACAGGGCTGGAAGGAGGTCAGGTCAAGCTGAGCAGCTCTGCGAGCCGATTAAACCAAGAGCTAAATTGTATAGTCCAAGGGAAGGAGTCCTCCCTGGCTGATTATTTTCTTTACACCCTGGAAACTTTGTAAAATTATATAACCGAGAAAGAAATCTCCTTATCAGGGTACAAGCCAAGTTAATTCTCTTGTTTATTCTGCTTCAGTGTTTGCAAAAACCCTCTTAAGAAGCTGGGAAACATTTTCTTTTGGACTAATTTAGTTTTTTTTCCATTTGACTTTTATTTACTCTTTATCTAGTCTGCTTCTACCCTGCCCCACCCTTTTTGCAACATTTTTATTCTTACCAAAGGCATGTCCTTAAAGTGGAAATAAAATGGCCTCTACTAGGTTTTTTTTTTTTTTATCTTTTAGTATTTTGGATTTTTTTCTTTTAATAATCAAAAATATGTTTTCGGTCCACGATGTGCATGGCTTGGGGATGCAAAGAAGTGGAAGACAGAGTTCCTGCCTTCGAGGTTCTTCTGGTCTAGCGTGAGAGATGGTCCATGTGTGTATACACTCATAAATCATCAAAATGAAGTGCAAGAGTCAAAGAACAAACCAATAGTGAAGCGCGGTCATAAGGCAGTGTTTGATTTGTTACCTAATAAGTGGTTGAGACGGTACCTGCTTTGAAACCAGACAAGGTAAACTCACCGGAGCCACATTAGTCTTTTTAAAAGACGGGAGGTGAGTTATCACTTTAAATCAGTGTTTCTCAAGCCTGGCTGCATTTTAGACTCATCACAGGAGCATTTACAAAATACCAACACCAGAGCCCCACCCCAACCGATTAAATCAGAATCTGCTTCAGTGGGCCGGGCACCGGTGTTTATTTGTAAAGGGTCCCCCAAGTGATTCTACTGTGCAGCCAAGACTGAAAACTGCTGCCCTAAATAGATAAATGGATATTCCTGAGAGAGAAAGTAGAGGGAAAGCTCAGGGTAAGGAGGAACAGGAAAAGAAGACAAACGGGAGGGCAGGTCCCATGTTCAGAAGACACGGGTTGATTTTGGCCTTGTCATGAGAGCAGAGGGTTTGTGCCCTCAGTCATTTGACAAGGTTTGATTTGCTCACCTCTTCTCTGCTAGTCACCCTGTAAGATGCCAGTGATTCAAACTATGGGTAAGTCGATACCCTGAAGATGTTCACCATCACCTGGGGAAGAGGTGAATGTGTAAATGGTACAAGCTGCATGCGCATGATGGGTCTAGTGAGCGTGGAGGAGAGGGCAGGCCCCTCCGCAAAGGAAGGCCCTGGGGTGTTCGGTGAAGCAGCAACACACACAACGGACTGGCTGAGGCCTTCCTTCAGGAGGCGCTGGCGGTGACCAGGCGCGCCGTCATGGGGGGCTGGAAAAGCAGGAGTGAGGGCGGTTATACTTGAAAGAATGATGAAGGGGCACCTGGGTGGCTCAGTCGTTATATCTGGTGATATAATTCTTCTCTCAGTATCCATTTTGTGTTTTAAAAGACTCAAAACACCATCACTGTGGAGACTTCCTGACACCAAGCTTTAATCAGCCCCGTTTCCCTCAGGTTTGCCCACAGATGCACCTAGTACTTGTCTCTGTTCTTGCACGAGTGAAATCCGGATTGTGAGCCCCTTGAAGGCTGTGACTGAATCTTATTTGTATACCCTCAGAAGCAGAACAATGCTTGACACTTACACATTCAATACATATATTTTGAAAGATAGAGAAACTCCTCGTATCCGTATGTGAACCCAGTCTTGAGGAAGAAGGCCATACTGCTTATTTGAATCACTCTTCCCCATAGGAATTTAGTTACACAGCTTAATAGTTCCTTTAAAGTATTAGTAATTGTCAGTTAAAAAGATTGGCATCAGACCTTGACAATTACAAGCAGATCCTCATAAAGAAATGCTGCATCAGTACTGAGGATGGGAGTATCTTTTTGCAGAACCGGCCTGCTGGGGGCTATGGGAGAGTGAGAGTCAGGCTTCCCTTGAAATCCTAGTTGGAATTCCTCTGTGTAAGCATATCAGAGCCCTAAACACAGACCCAGGCGGAGTGAGGGAAAGGGGTCCTGCAGCTGCTTGCAGGGAACAGGCAGCTTGTGGACGTTGGCTGAGGGGAAGGATAAGAAATCTTTGTTGCCATCTTCCAACCAGTCATGAGTTCTGCTGTCTGTGCTTGGATAGGCTTAATGGAGGACTGACTAACTAAAAGAAAGATGAGAAATATTTTCTCCCAGATAAGCTGAAGGGTAGGTTTGGGGCAAGAATGTCAGGCATAGAATCATATTCACCCAAAGAAAGACATTGAAGAGGATGTTTTGCCTCATGGAAGTCATAGTTTTATATCTCGCTATTCACAGATTCCTCCAGAGAGGAATTCAGGCTTAGTTGCCCTCACTCAAAAATGAACCCCTCTCCCTTTGTAAAATGGCTCCGGGTCATTGTGTTTATTCTGTTTCTTTCTACCTCAACCCATCTGCTGTTTTTAGGAAAGGAGGCTGGTGTGTATGTGTGTGTATCCAGCCAGAGGAGAAGTTTGGCTGCAGGGTGGGAGAAATTTCTTTTTAAGCATAAATGTCTGCAGAAATAGCAAAGGGAACATAGAATCCCAGCCAAGTACATTGCCTTGGGTATAAATGTCCCATCCCTTTTCAGAACTGCTCAAGTGTGAAATCTAACCCCCTGCCCACACTCTTCCATCAGAAGTGCTCTAACAGGTATTGAGCAGATTGGGAAAATGTATAAAAGAGGAACCCAGAATGGTGACTTTTAAAAGGATTTTTTTTTCAGGTCAGCAGGCAAATGTATTAAATCTGAGGAAATCCTACCTGAAGTTGTGCAGTAACAGCAAATGAATACATTGAGCTAAGACTCAGAGCTTAAAGACAGCCTCTATTGGAGAAAGGACAACATAGACACCCAGTTGGACACTCCCTGTTTCTGTCTCCACATTTGAAATAGGAATAGTAATGCCTTCCCCACCACCTACCAAAAAAACCCCCAAACTCCATTGGACTCTCTCTGAAAAAAGTCAATGTACTCAAAAAAAAAAAAAAATCACTACTTCTAAATGGGCTCAAGTAGAGAAAACTTTCCCTTGAAGGGGTTCCATTGGAAATTGCCAGTTAAAAATTCATTAGTACAGTTGCCCTCATGCTTCTGATGGGGGTCTGCTTTTCAGATGCCTTGGCCATGATAGACAATGTACCTTAGCTGAGGGGAAGAGTCAGTCTTCCCTAGGAGATTTTGAGCCACAGGGAGTCAAGAGAAGTTCAACTCAAAATCAAAACAAAATAAGGGTGGGGGGGGCCATCACAGGGTTTTAAATGTCATTAAAAAGCAGAGTTTTAAAATTAAGCTTTAGCACCATTTCAAAAAGGAAAAGATACTTTAACACCAAAAAATAGAGAAGACATTATCTGTGAATAAAGAATACTACTATAAATCAAATATATTTGTTTTTATGGAAAACTTAGTACATGTCCTTATTTCTGTCTTTGAGGATCATGATCTCTGACCATGAGAGGCTGAGTGACCAGTCCACTCACACAGTGTTCGGGCGACTTCCCCTTTACTGAGCCACTCACCTTCCCAGTATTTTATCACCTCTGTCATTCTCCTCCAGCTCTAACTAGTTTTATTTTTATACACTGTCTGGTACCAAATCCCCTTATGCAGTGACCCTCCCAGCTCTAACTTGCTAAGTAAACCAGGGCGAATATATGAATGAGAGATTTCCAGAGAAATCTCAGCTGTTGCAGGAAGTGGAAGAGACACAGGGCTCTGGAACCAAACTGAAGACCTTGTTGTCGGCTAGGGAAGAGAAGTGTTTCCAGTTGGGAAACAACATAGGAAACAGCTATGAGATCTCTTGGACAAGGCGGTGACCTGAGAGTCAAGGGCACTGAAATGTATTTGGCTCATTTGAGAATGAAGGTTGGACAGGATGTTGTATTTTGGCTTTGATTAGCTATGACTAAGAAGAAAATGGGGCAACAGCTTTGGTTAGGAAAAGCAAGAGCTACATAAACTATGAACTGATTTACAAATGAACCAGCGCTTTCACTAGAGCCCTTAAAGGCCTTTAGGATATGACAATGTCCCATCTGAGATGCCTCCTAGAGATGATCTTATCCAGGGATTCTCAACTACAGCCAGCTTAAAAAATCACAGGTGTTTGTTAATGCTGATTCCTAGGCCCCGCCCCAGTGACCATTCCGTAAGGGCAAGCACTTCCAGTGATTCTCAGCAGGGTGATCCTCAGAACCACACTGTATTCTAGCCACTTAATTTTATAGACAGAGGTAAGCAATTGAGGTTCAGTGACCTATTCAGGGTCACACGACTAATAAGTAGCACAAATGGAAGTGGAATTAAATTCTGCTAATTTCTAATCTGTTGCTATTTTCACTCTACTATGCTGACTTTTAATAGGAAACTCTGGGCTAAAAAGTGCCCTAGCCCAATCAATTTTCTGGATTTGCAGGCAAAATGATATTTATATCCTCTATGACTTTCAGTGGCTTATAAAAAGGTTCTACAGAACTCTGCAAATATATATATATATATTTTAAAGCACCATCCCACCCCACACTGCAATGAATCACCAGATGAAAGTCAGCATTTTAGGGGCGCCTGGGTGGTGCAGACGGTTAAGTGACTGACTCTTGGTTTCAGCTCAAGTCTCGATCTCAGAGTCATGAGATCAAGCCTCACATGGGGCTCCATGCTCTGTGGGGAATCTGCTTGAGATTCTCTTTCTCTTTCTGCCCCTCTCATTCACGCTCTCTCTCTCTTAAGTAAATAGATAAATCTTAGAGAGAAAGGAAGGAAGGAAGGAAGGAAGAAAGGAAGGAAGGAAGAAAATCAGCATTTTAAATTCTTGGTGAATACATGACTTTTTATAAGTTGAACTTCACAATGAGCATGGACTTCCAGACGAATGACTCTTTATAGACAACATCCGGCAAACAAGGCTGTCTTCTCTGCCCCTCTTCCACAGATGGTCACGTGTGCTCATGGAGAGTCACCCTTCATCTTGAGCTTCCTATTGCCTAGCTTCAAGGGCTATGTGATAGTTTGGGAATCTTGGAGTTTTCTGGTCTTTTGTTTGCTTGGTCTTCTAAGAATGAGAGAAGCTTTGTGATTATCATATTTTTGAGTCTTTGCATCTTCATTTGAGAAAGAGAGTGGAACGGGGGAAGGAGGCAGCCTGAGTGGAGACCCATTTCCTGCCATCTCAGGATCCCACAGTTTGGTAGTGAAGAGCATCCTTGCTGGCTTCTGGTGCTCCAGGCAACACTAATTTAAAGTCCTCTTTATTGTCTCAGGAGTCTGGGGGGTTAGTCTTTATTGAGTACTTATGGTTGCAGGCATCACGTTTGATCCTTTCACATGCATTATTTCCACTGACCCCACAACAAGCCTTCAACAGAGATCTTATCATCTCCTTTTCACAAATAGAGAAACTATTCAGTAGTAGATCAAGATTTGAGACCAAGTTTAACTTCCAAGCCTAAATCTTCTTGCTATATACCATGTCCTCTGAGATGTAGGCACTTTCTTTTTTTTTTTTTTTACTTTAGGAATCAAATGAGGTGCTGGAAAATGAGGCCTTGCCTTAGTGATGATTCTTTTGGCTTGCAATGAATGGTCCTCATTATCTTTCTCTCCGATTGTCCCCCAAGGGTGACTGGATCTAGAATGTCATTTAGCTTACCTCCAAAGCTTACTGAATTACATATTAGAACAGCACCTTGCACTCTGGGGCCAGGGACATTAGGAAGGAGTTGATGAGCTGCTTCTTGCTTTTTTTCCTCTTGTTCTTGCCATTATTTGGCTAAGAAATACTCCTGGCATGTGACTGTGATTCAGAAATGCTCCTTGCCCTGTCTGTGTGTATGATTTGAATAGCACAGCTTGTCACACATATGGCTGAAGCAGATCCAGCTTGGAGAATTCGTCATCTGGTTGCTGTTGCCAGGGGAGTATGCCTGCCCAAGGAGTGCCCTGCCTGGGCCTGTGGTCTCTGCTTCTCCCCAGGGTCCACTGTGGCCGAGAGGGTCACAACATGGTACGATGCTGGTTTGTATTTCAACCTGATTGGGGCAGTGGGTGCAGACCCTTCTAAAATCTTCATGGCTTATGAAATTGGTGTGGGGGGATGGGAAGCAGACTGAGGATTCACATGATGGAGGTATAGGGAAAGACAAATCAAATACATCTCTAGGATTTGGTTTGAATTTAGGTAAGTCTGATGAGTTACCATAACATTTTATGATATGCTAAACGTTATCTAATACATGATTGTTGTCAACTGTAATATAAGTCATTGAGCTTTTCTTATTTCTGCTGCTCTAAATAATTTGGAATTTTCAGTTACCATAGAGTTGACATATGCCCTCTTTCCTTCCCTCAACCTTCCTCTTACCCTGTTGCCCCTCTCTGCACACTTTCTCCCTGCCCACCCCCCTCCCCAAACTTTCCCTGGATTTTTAAATCAATGGCTCCTGGCAACTGCCTTAGAGTTCAAATGTTTGAAGCAGAGATTTTCCACAGAGGGTATCTTTCTGAAAGTTTCCTTTCTTGGTTTGGCAGACCTTAAGAATTCTGGCATCTAGGACAAAGAGCATGTGTGCTTGAGTCTTGGACCCTTGTTTTATTGTTACCAAAGGGACTGTGATTTTGAGAACACCTTTAGAGAGCCAAGCTACAGTGGCTATACCCCACTGCCTACTTTCTGAATCCTCGACTCAGAATTGGCAATGAGAGCTGGAGCTGGAATTATGATCCATGACTCTAAGTAACAAAATTCTCTGAATGTCAAAACTTTGGAACGAAGTTCATTGTTATAAACCTTAAAAAGTTAGAACAGAGGCATCTGGTATAACTGCGAGGGATTGAGAACAAATCACCCAAAGCCCCTCCAGCCCTGGCTTTCGGACTTCTTTGCTCTGTCTTCCCAACCTTTATTGAGCATTTCCTCTGTGCCAATTACTCTGCTAAGTGCTCTGTGGGCATTCTCTTGTTCAAACCTCACAACTACCCTACGAGATAGATATTACTGGGTATACTTCCTAGATGAGTACATTAAAGTTTATAGAACTTTTAGAAATTGCTCTGAGTCCCATGGCTTCTAAGGATCCCTCATCCCCCACACACATACATATAATCCCGCCCCTACATTCCTGAGTTCTTAACCATTATCCTCTACTGACTCCCATGTTAAAGTAAGATTATTCATGCCTGCTGCTTGGAATTACTTGCAGGAAATTTCTCCATTCAACCACTGTGGTGTGGCCACTCTCAGTGGTTGTACTAGGCAGAATGCTCCCCTCAAAGAGTGGAATGAGTCATTACCTTGAGAGAGCTTTTTCTATCTCTGTTAAATAATCATCAGTTATTTCCTATAACAATGTGGTTCTATGTGGCAACAGAACGCTCTTGAGGAAGAATGAGCTCCATGGGACATCTCCCCATTCTGTCAGGGGAAGTCCTGGCCCTTCCTCTCTCAACTTCCAAGTTCTGGCCTTTCCAGCCAGCATCATTTCCATGTTCTGGGTTTGGCTTCATGTCTGATATTTACGATGTCAAAGCAGAAAGAGAAAGTCTCTGTGGAGTCTTGCCCACAGTGGGGACAGACCTGTACCTACCCGTTCCTGGTCTCCTCAAGTGAGAACCTGCAGGACCCAGGAGGTACAGTGGTGCAGCCTGTGGAGATAACCTCTTCCCTCATGGATGATAGAGAATGACATATAAATGATATTTATCCCTTTATTTTGTCCTTGCAAAGTCACTTTCCCCACATAGTAATCAATTTCATGGTTTACCTTTAAAATTTTTTCTGAGTAGTCTGTTATTCTTTGAAAGTATTATCCCAGCAGCCTAATGGAGATTCAGTGAATGTCTACTGGAACGGGAAAACTCTGGCATTCTATGTTCTCTTACAGGTCCCTCCTTAGAGTGCAGAGGTTCAGTAGATCCAGTGCAGTTTCTAACCTTTCAATAACCTCCTTTATACCTAGCTGCTCTGTCTTATTTGTAGCTATTTATACAGTATTCTCTCCAGACATACTCTCCTATACTGCCCAGGCACAGGAATGTTAGGCTCTTCTTCGTGACTGATCTCCATTTTCTACCTGTGACTCCATGCTGGCACTAGCCTTACCTTTTTATGCCTCCCACTTCCCTTTTCTCATTTAGACCTTGCTCCAAGATCCCTGGGATTGGCTCTGCTAAGAGTCTGTTAGCATTTCTTCCCATTGACTTGAGAAGGCCAGTCTGTCTCAGAACCAGCCTATAATCTCAGTTTAAATTAAACAGCAGACATTTCTACCAAGGGCTTCATTTGTCTCTAGGACCCCAGTGCATACGGGGTCTCATTACATGTTGTGTAATGTTGTCCAAAGGCTAAATATTTTCAAAGAAAACCCACTGAAACAAGTTGGCTAAGTGACTGCCACAGCATCTGGGAAGTCTTTTTTTCATCTCTGAAAAATCTTAATATTTTTCCTCAGTTAAGAAATAGTGTATGTTATAACTTAAAATCTTTAGCAATAAATCTTCTAAAGACTGTAATTATAATAATAGTCCTTTGCATGTGCTCTAACCATAGACATGGATCCTCTTATAACTCTTGTATTTTTATCTAGACTACACGATTAAGTTTTCTTTGTATTGGACACTCCCTTTTCCTTCCATCCCTTACTCCTCTTTTTCTACCTCCAGATCCTTTCTGGGTAGATATGTGTGCCAAATTTTGGGAATATGAAGTCAAATAAAGCCCAGTTTCCTGCCCTGAAGAACCGTAGGGGAGGGAGAAATGCCTAATTGAGAGTGACTGCCATGTAACTACTTACAAGTAGGTATTGAGGGAACTGTGACAGAGTACAGTGTGAGCATCAGTATTAGGATGGTCAGAACTCTCATCAGGGAAGATCTGATCAGGGAAGGATTCAGAGGAAGTTATAATGTTTGAGAGAAGACTTGAACGGTATATCAGGATTTGCCAGGTAGATGGGGAAGGAGGCTGAGGAAGCAATATGAACAAAGGCTCTGGGGTGGGAACTGCAAAGAAGTAGCGCTTCTTTAGTGCTACAGGGGAGGGTATGTGTGTGTCTGTACAATGGGTGGGGCGGGGAAATGGAATCTGTATATAAAGGCAAAGCAAAGAAAGGTAGGGCAAATCAGACTTGACCCTGACAGCTCTCAGAAGCCCCGTTGAGAGCTCTCAGCTGGGCTATGACATCAGATCTGTACTGCAAGGTTCTCTCAGGCAGAGGTTTGCCATATGGGTTTGCAATAGGATGGAAAGAAATGAGGACCTGAACCAAAGCAGTGGCCATTGAGATGGAGAAGGAAGAGATGGAGATGGTCAGGAGGTAGGATCAACAGCTACACAGAGAGAGAATCTGGAAGGAGGGGCCGTTTCTGATGGAAGTGAGTAGATGAGGTCATCACCCACTGAATGGGCTAGTACAGGAGGAGGAACAGGCCTGGGAGGGAGAGAAGAGGCAACCCTGCTTTATGTGACAGTGTGGCTGTTCCCATTCTTCCGCTCAGACCTCAATGACTGTTCTCAGTGACTAGCTTGAAGATCAGAAGGGATTTCTTATCATTGTGCAGAATCTTGAGTCAAAGCTTTCTTTTCCCCTACATACCCTGCACCATTGCTTCCAGCAGCCCAGCATTCTCTTCTCCACCCTCGGCACTGTTTCCTTCTTTTAGAACCCTGACTTCTATAAAAAGACAATGGGCATCAGAATGTATGAAAAATGAAGTTTGAAAACACCTGCAGGGGAAAGGGAAAGGTGCAAACTATGCATGCAAGCCCCTGAGCTCAGAGAGGAGAGGGCCGTATGGATAACTGTGTCTTCCTCTCCCGTGAATTCTGGCATATTTAAAGTCCAGGGATATGGAATCGCTAACTAATTTGGAGAACTACCAGTTTAGGCTTCAAGGTTTTCTCAAAGATCCCCATTTACAAATTGGGAATTAGGAATCCAGGCCTTATTGGGTCATGCCAGTCGATTGCTTCTTTGCTCAGATCCCCTCCCTGTCCTTCCCCTGCTCTGCTTGGTACCACATAGAACTGATCCTACAATCTGCATTTCCCAGATTCTGCTTAGTTTGGGGTCCTGAAGGGAGGGTGGAGGGCAGAAGTATGGGAGAAGTCATGTATTTCTGCCTCCCTCTCTCTGCTTCCAGTGGTGTCTCAGGTGGTGGTAACACTAGTCCTCCTCCATGACCTTTGTGTGGTCCCAGCTCCACAAAGAGCTGGAGTTGGGCAGCTCTATTTTCTGGGTTCTAGTAACAGGACCTCTTCCCTTGCTCCTCCAGCCCTAAGGATGGTGGTGGCTTCCTACCGCTGCTAGTCTCTGGATTGCCTCACTGCCCCTGTTTTCCTTTCAGCTCTTCCAACACATTTGTAACTAGTTCCCAACATTAAATTCTCTCTCTTAACTACATGAGATGAGTCCTGTTTTCCTGATGGACCTTGACTGGCATGCTCTACATAAGCTCTCTGATCGGCACATGGTTAATATAAGACCCCAAATACTTTCCAATGCCCCAGTTCCCCCAAAGAGCTCCTCTGCCTACCATGATTCTCCAGCCCTAAGAGTCAGATTCTTAGACTGAGCTGTCTTGGAGGGCAAACATTTTGTTCAGTGCTTCCTGAATGGCATGAGAAAAGGAGCTCTGTTGGCCCACTCTCCTTCCTGTGGGATTTTCCAAAACTTTCCAGTTGTATCTAAGCTCAGGAAACATTTTAATGGTTGGAAATATATGTTGGGGTGTTTGAGGGTTTGAAACCAACAGAACCTCCTCTATAAGAGGTGTGTTGAAATGTTCCAGGGTCTGTATATACACATCAAGACCCTGGTCCTCCCTTGTTGAAAGCATGGCAGACTCCCATCCTTTAATGGGTTCATATCATGGAAGAGAAGTTGGCAACTTCTGAATGCAATGATGACATGGAGCAGAGTAGCTCCAAAGGCCAGAATTCTCTGCAGGAGGGGAAGGATGGTTAAGTGGTTAGTATTTGGATTCTAATTCAGATTCCACTTGAGATTCTATAAGGAGAATTCCATAATCCCCTTCTTTGGCCAATAATCATTGTTAAGATCGATCTAAGGCCACTATTACCAACTTAATGAATTGGAGCATTCCGAGATTCTTGTGAGGATAAGCATCATCCAACTGCAGAGTCCATTACTGGGTTCCTCAACCAGGCCATGGCTTTCACTTTGCTATATTGCCCACATTTCATAGCAACTTTCAGAAGGGTCTCTTGGGGGATGAGATTATTATTGTCTTAAAGCATTCATCAGAGAAAAGTAGAAGTGAAGGAGCTAGAGTTGTGTACCTTCTCGGATCCTTTAGTATTGGACCAAAAGGTAAAAAGTAGCCGTCATTGCTAGTCTGTGGGGGCAAAACCCCAGAATTGCTAAGAGACTCTTATATCACTACATCACTACATGGAACAGCTGAAACTCCATCCTTTGAAGAATGACTCTGAATCTAGTCACATATTGATTTATTTGGGCTGTGTTAAGAAGTTTCCCCAATTTTTTTAGTACAGTTAGGATACTTGGGTGGTTATTTGATGATGCACCGAACTTTATAGACCTCAGGGTGAGGTATATGTTTTATATTAGAAGGAGAAGGAATTTAATGAAAAGGAAGCAGGTGGTGTGCACCAATGCAAATAGTTCTGATGTTCCTGAAATGTCCAGCATTGTATGGCTTTGTTACTCTTCCCCCTAAGTTTCTTTCATTAGCCTACAAGGGAGCCGGTGTAATGAATCATAGCCCCAGGAGTAATATGAGAGGATTTTTCCATTTGAATGCCTCAAAAAGCTAGGATGATTTTTTTTATTATGTCAGAGATTAAAAGTAATGCATGGATTCTGACATATACATACATAAGTCCACAGTCTTCACCTCCAGGTGCACAGAAAGAAGAGAGTCTGCATTGTGAAGAAGATAATGATATTTTAGAATTAAATTCTAGCTTTGTCTCTAATTAGATATGTGACCTTGGGCACACAACTGAGTTGTAGGCTCCTCTTCTGTGAAACAGTTAATGATCCAGAAGAAGAAGCAATGTCATGCTATATCTCATTTATTATTTTGTTCAATGTTCATGGTAGGGCTTGCCACATCATTTTTTGTGCTAAACCATAGGATACCACCCTAGTACTCAGTTCAACTCTTTATTTGGCCAATGACTTCCTCTTGTAATGCTTCTTGACCAAAGGTCAGAGGAAAACCTCTTGGAATTCACCTGCAGAGCTTGTTAAAAATTCAGATTCCTGGGCCTTCCCAGGCTAAATCAGTAGTGCCAGGGGTGGGCCTAGAGACCTGCATTTTTATACACTCCCCAGGTGATTCTTAGGCACACTAGAGTCTGAGCTCCACTGCCAACCAACAGCACGGGTGTGCTCTCTGATGGGAGGTCCTATAACTCCCTTTGCCCTCTGCATCTAGTTTGCTGTCTAGCTCTTAGCTCTGGGCCTCTACTGGCTGATTTGGCCACACCTTGTCATCTCTCTAGGACTGTTTTCTTATTTATAAAATGTGGGGGCTAGAATTCTTGGGTTCTAACAATCCATGAAAATAGTTCTGCAGTGACCTGTAAGAGTGACTGTCCCTACCCTAACAAATGGTGTTTCTTGAGTGCCTGCTCTGTGCTGGGCATTGTTTGACTTCTACATGTGCTTCATTTATTCTTTACAGTAATCTATGATATCTATGGTCCATGCTTGACACTTAAGGAACTGAGGCTTGGAAAAGTGAAGTCACTTGTCCGAGACTACTTAGTTAATAAATGGAGCTGCAGTGCAGTGGGATTAAGCCGGGGTCATAAACACTTGAAGAATCGCCCGGGTTCCGTTGCCCCCAAAGCTTCTAAAGGCCCGGGGCTTGTCCAGCATGCAGCTCATTCACCCTATGTTCCACTCTCCCAGCAGAGGAGCCTGGTTTTGGTTTCCTTAGATGTTTACTTGGCCTCTTGCTTAAGCATTTGCCTTTTCTACTCAATAGCAGTGAAAGGACCAAAAAAAAAAAAAAAAATCCCAGGGCTGGAAACATTTTGTTTCCTACAAAAAGAATATTTTGCAGCCAGCTCTGTGGTTGAACGTATTTTTCCTGTGGTCTGGGGATGGGTTGGATCCCATCTCTTCTTGGCCAGTGTCTGAGAACTTAGCCTGTGGCTTCCCATCAAGTCAGTGCACAGTACGCTGCATTTTTTAAATGAGTGTCTAGTGATGTTGAGTGTGTGCACAAGTGGACTGATAGTCTGGGTGTATAAGAATGTGTACATGTACCTCTGGCATTCTCAGAGCAGAGAACCTGGGAGTGGTTTTCCACATGCTGTACATATCAACATAGCTTTTAAGTCTTCATCGCTCACGCGACAACCAAACAAATTCAGATGCTGACAAAATGAGAGGAGAGTGATATGTGAGCCTTGTGTGGATTTGCAAGTAATCATAAAGCCAAGGAATCTGAGATTTTGACCTGTCACATTTCTTTCCATCTTCAAATGTTCAAAACCAAGACGTAGGATTGGTTTGATTAGATGGTGGGGTGGTCTGGGGTTAATGTAGGAAATGGGAATTCTCAGGTCAGCCTCCAGCCTGGCCACTTGGAGAGTGTAAGACACTGACCTTTGCCCAGCCTTGCATAAGTCTCTTCTTAAGGATTGCATTTTCCTGTTTAAAAACATAAACTTGTTTAAAACAAAACAAAACAGCTGTGTGCTTCAAATAGTAAAAGCTCTGCTAGTAAAAGATGAATTTTGAGCATTCAAACAGAATTCACGGATAAGTATTGCTAGCACTAGGTACCGTTTCTTTACTCATAATTTAGTATTTACTCATACTTGAGATGTTTCTAGTAAGACTTTGCAGTGTATGGTAATGCCTAGAACTTTCCAGCCTGACTTCCTTTGTTTGTGCTGTACCTGCCTGGAATGTCTTTCAGTTGAAGAAATCCTACTTTTTCTTTGTGGCCTGGCCTGGATAATATCTTTTTTTTTTTTTTTTTTTTAACATCCTTCTCAACCACCATGAAGAAGTGGCTCTCTGGGTTTCCTTTGCACATGGTTGTAAGTGCAGTTACCTGCTACCATTTCCCTGCCACGTTAGGTGTTCAGCTAAATTAGAAGGCAGGGTTGACTCACTCCTAAATGTCCCAGCAGAGAGCACATGCCCCACGTGTATTTGTTGACTTAGAGGAAATAAACGTCTCCAAGACAAGCTACTATTTGTAACTTCAGAATTCTCTGGTGTAAGTCCTCTATGTAGGTTTCCATTTGGGGACATTTTTGGAACTCAAAGCGTCATGGCATCCAGGGAGAGAAGTTGTAGTCACTGGATTTGGGGGCACCATTTGAAGAAACAAGCACATCCCAAGTGCAGAAGGACTTATGAATTCTTTTGTTTGTATTTGGTAGGGGGAGATGTTAGGGAAGATTTGAAAAGCTATTGGAATAGAAATTAAACCATCAAGAATGCTTCATCTTAAAGGGGCCGGGATTGAGACAGGGTAGACCCCAGCCCATTCTGAGCATTGGTAGCATTGGCTGCAGGGCTGTACCTACCCTGGAATGTGGCAACTGGCCCATCCAAGGCAGCCCGTGGGAAAGAATCACCACAAGGAGAGCAGAGTTCACCAGTGGGGAGAAGCGGGCATTTGCTCCATTTCGTCACACAGGGCAGTGGAGCTATTCTCACGGTAGGGTTTGGGGTGGGGTTGGAGTAGTGGTGGTGAATTTAGTAAACCAGTTTTCCGATGACGAGGATGTTTCTGTTTTTACCCCTTAACAATGAGACAACAACCCAAATAACAGATCCCTCAGTGCATTGAATGCCAAGGCTAAATGAACTGGTGGAACTTTGTGGCTTTGGCTCTTGGCTTTGCAGGCATATCCATGCACTGGGGCCATGGCTTGGCAGGAGACAAAGCGGCTGTGTGGGTCCTCAGGGAGCTCTCCGGCTCTGTGGTTTTCTTTGATATGCAATTGAACTTTGGCAAATTTTTCTTCTCAAGTCTGTGTTTATGAGGTCCAGAGGTAGGCAGAGACCCTCATTATGGAGCGCAAAGCCAACAGCAAACTAGAACTACAGGATGTCCTCCCACATTCACACTCGGCTGGTAGGCTAAAGAGCTGGCCCACAAGCTTACAACAAAGGGACAAGTTAGGGAAAGAGACTGCTGGCTTCTCTTCCCAGCCTCACAGGGCTCTGAGCTTCACATGGTTCTGAGCACATCTACCAAGTGCTTAACCATCTACCATTGTTCATGTAATTATCCATTTAATTATCACACCTTTGTACGGTAGCTACTAATATCCCCGTTTCACAGGTGAGGGAACTAAGGCACAAAGAGGTTAAGTCATTGTTAATTGTTGTTGTTCTTAATTATTGTTCACTAAGTTAAGGTACAACTCTGCAGATATATCTTAAAATCAACTGGCTTTCCTGAAACACTGCCTCCTCAGTCTGTACCAGTGGGCCACAGATTAAAAAATTACTGGATTTAGTATACTTAGCATTCTTAAGTGTGGACTCACCTTAAATGTAACTAGGCGTTGGGCATTTTCAAGTTATATTATTCTTATATTGGAAAATCTATAATTAGGACTTTTCCAAAGTCATAAACAGGTATATAGAAAGTGATCAATTTGGTGAACAAGTGGGATCGTCCATCCTACTAAATCTGCACAGGAGAGGGAAAGCAATGTGGTGTTGGGCTGGGAAGAGTGTAAGAAGTGGGAGGCAGGGATTCCACCAAGATCAAACCAATGGACTCCAGAGGGCCTGAAGATGAGGCTGAGCACCACGGTTTGCATCTAAGCTATAGCTCTTCACCTTCTTTCCTACCCATTTCTGTAGGAAAGAGCCTTTGTGCTTTCTACGGCCGCCCCAGGGAATGCTGATGATAACATTAACAGCTGCCGTTCTTTGTGACCAGCACATGAAAAGAGCTACACAAACATTTTCTTTACAGTATACTGTGAGGTGGGTTTTTACAACAACACCATGAAGTGGGTACAATTACCCTGATCTTGCAGATAGGGAAATAGGCTCAGGGAAGTTAAAAAATGTTTTATTTTTTCTTAAGATTATTTATTTATTTGACACAGAGAGAGAGAGAGTGAGAGAGAGAGCACAAGCAGGGGGAGTGGCAGGCAGAAGGAGAGGGAGAAGCAGGCTCCCTGTGGGGCTTGATCCCAGGACCCTGGGATCATGACCTGAGCCAAAGGCAGCTGCTTAACCAACTGAGCCACCCAGGCGCCCCTAAAAAATCTTTAACAACACTCAGTAAATGGTAGAAAAAGGAGCCAAGCTCAGGTCTAACTCTAAAGTGACTTTTAGCCACTAGATTGTTTTGCTTCATAAAGGGTATGGTACACATCTGGTATTTTTGCTCTCCCTTGATCTCTTACCCCTTCTTTTAAATTCTGTACCCTGATTTTCTTATAAGGAAATGCCCCTCTTCAAGTTTCAGCCGGGATTATCAAGATAGGGCTGATTGTACCCACTGTCTAGAGGTCTGACCAAAGGAAGAATCACATACCATTTCTACAGAGATTGGTTTGCAATAATCAGTTAACCCACGCTAAGCCGATTAGAGTAAACCCAGGACTTTGCTGGAACAATTGGAGTTGCTAAATTGGTAGAATGTAAGCCCAGCGCTCCTGGTGGCCATCTTGGACACTGTGCAGAGGGAACCCACTTAAGAATGGCAATGAAGTCAACCCAGCGGGAAACAAAACCAAGAGATTGAGAGAATGTTCCATGGGGAAGAAGGAGAAGTTCTGAGGTCATCATTTAAAGCCCTGAGTCCACCTGTGCCTCAGGTCAGTTACCCCTGAACATTCCAATTATATAAGCGGGTAACTTTCCTTTTTCGTTTAGTCTCAGTTGCATTTCTGTGACTTACAACAGAAGGAGTACTGAATAATATACACACTGGATGCTCATAGTTATGTACAAATGTGAGGGCAGAAAAATTCTACTAATGAGAAACTTTATTATTAAATTGGTGTTTATGTCCTCCCGTTAGGTAGAGGCCAGTTATGATTACTCAGGTTCACCTTCCTCCTTTCTAGATGATTCCATTCTTTGCTTTTTCTCTTCCTCCTTTTATGTTTGCTCTTTCCTTGGTTTTCTTTTGTCCTTTTCATTATTCACCTCTACTAAAAGCATGAAACTTTTATTAAACAGCTTTCCTGGTTTATAAGGCTCTTTGAAAAGGTTCAGATGAAGAGTAAGTTAAAAATAATGACTTAAAAGCAATTAAAAAATCATTTTGGGGTTTTAGTTAGTCGTGGCTTCTTTGCCACATATTAAGCTTTATGGAAGTCCTTGATGTCATTTCTTCCATGGCAAAAATACAACTTTTTCTGGTTTAGTCTCACTTAATCATTAATGATGGGCTGTAAAATATTCTTTCCAGTTCAAAAGTGGCATCAAATAAGTAACTGAGATGACATTAGTAATAATTTGGGAAATGTGGTCATTTAGCAAGCTGGCATTTACCGAACATGTACCATGTACTGGACTAGGCTCTGGAAAAAGCCAAGGCGAATAAAACATAGTTTCAAAATCTAGCTGGATCGGCAAGCCTAGGAACCACTGACCAAGTGTAGTGTGATGAGCAGGAAGATAGTAAAAACATTTCACAGCTAGTTCTGCACAGGAAGGGACCTGGCAGAACGGATGCCAAGCTTCGGGAGAAGTGAGTTCTGGAGTCACCCCCTCATACTGTGCCTTAGTTTCTGGGTCATGTAGGAGGGTGCTGGGCCGGTGAAGCAATGGGGTCCTTGAGGACCGTAGGAACAGTAACTGTCTGCCAGATGGCATGGCATTATTTCAGTATTTTGACAACTGGAATGGGCTGAATAAGCTTGGTGGTCGTTTGATAATCAAGGCCTCGTAATGGAGGCGAAGAGAGGGGTGACTTTACATAGAGGAGGTGACTTTTAAGCGGGGCTCTAACATAGTTCATTCAGAGGAGAGAGAACAGCCCCCGTAAAGTAAAGGTGTGCCTGACGTGTTTAATCGGCAGAATCAGGTTGAGTGATCAGTAGGGAGAGGGGAGAGGAGAGACTGGAGCAATGAGTTGGCTCAGGTTGGGAAGGACCCACAAAAGAGTTTGAAAAGAAAAGTAGAGACTAGGGAGCCAAGCATGGCTTTCAAGAGGCTAAGATTGTGGTGGTCTGGGGGTAAGGACTGTTGGGTTGTATGCAGGGGTCTTGCTTGTCTGACAGAGAGAGAAAACTCACTTTAAGATTATGTAGCTATATGATCCATATATTCTACCAGGATACCTCTAATCTGGAAAAGCAAGAAGAACAGGCATTTAAGCCCCCAAAGCCTTGGACCGTTGTTTGTCCTGAAGCAAGGAGCTGGGAAGCGAGTATTTTTCAGTGTGTGTCATCTTATGGATTCCTGAGGCCTTCTGGGTTACTTCAAAGGGGGCTGTTTAGCTTCTTAGGAGCGGGGACCTCATCATATCCATCTTTGTTTTCCCTAATGTCTAGCCCAGTACCTGGGACATAGGAGATTCTCAGTAAATATTTGTTGAATTAGTATAACATTAAATAAGTCATTCAGCACTAAGTAACCGTTGCTTATACTTACTATAAATATAATGGCCTTATATAATTACGAAGTGTGTCTGCCCTTTTTAGGTCCTGTATTTTCATTGTGGCATGATCTGCTTTCAGTGGCATTCAGCTAGAGCCTCTGCCTGCTCAACAGAAAACTTCTGGCAACAATGAATTGCATATCCAGGGTAGTTTGCTGCCTGAGCACGGCAGAGCACTCACCCTCTCTTTAACTTGACTTTTCCTGCCTATACAAGAGACAGGATGCTTCTGTTTATTTATTCAGAGATGGGAAACATAAAAGTAATGCATACTTGTGGAGAAATAATCAAGCAATATAGAGTAATACAGAGTAGGAGGGAAAATCCTCTAGAGGTATATAATCTTCTAGACTTTTTCTACGCGTATATGAAAATAAGTGTGTGCTCATAATATCTAATGTTCTATAACTTGCTTTCCAGATCTTCCTTACATCATGGATAATCTTGCCGTGTAAATATAGTTACTAATCTTTTTTCATCTCAGCATAGTATTCTATGGTGTAGATATAACAGAAATGTGGTCAAGAGGATGACATTAAAATGAATGAAATATTGTGTTTCTTAAACTCAAAATATGTTAGGTGTTTTGGTTTGTAATTATTTAAAGAAACAAATAACTTTGATCCAAGCTTGAGAAGTACTAATCAATAGTTTCACTTCAGAAATAGCTGATTTAAGTCTATTATTATTGTAGGCATGCTTTGCTTTATTGTTAACCTTGTCTAACCCCTTCTACCTGGAAACCCCAAAGAGCATAGCAAACATTATACAAATAATCCATAAAAGTTGTTCTGTACTAGGCTGGACTTAATGGATCTTTAAATATAGTTGTTGTTTTTAAATGTCTTTTAATAAGGCCCGCCTTAATTGGTGCTCTTTCTTGATCCTGCTTTTAAAGGGGAATATGGCTCAGAATGTCTCACCCAATAATCCAAGCTCAGAACAATGAGATTCCTTTAGGCCCATCCCCCTATCCATCCCCAAGATCACACTCCCTCATCATGTGACTTCTGAGTCTGAGATTCTATAGCTGGGCGCCACAGAACTGAGGTCTCCCTGCTCGGCTCTTGAGTTGCTGAACCTGGCTTTTGTTTCTGTTTTTTGCTTCCATTCTCTTTTGTCACCTTTCTTTCTCTTTGGTATCTCAGTTTTTACAGAGCTGTGGCTGGCTCCCCTAGGGATGAACCTGCAGTGTCATTAGGGTGGTTACCTCTAATTCGTTCCTCCTTGTTGGGTTAGAACTCTGCCTGAGCACTAAGAAAATTCTTCAGTGTGTGGGCTCTTGCCTCTGTGAAAAAAGCTTTTGTCCTGTAGTCATTAGGCAGAGCTCTAGTTTACTTCTAAAACATGATTAAATCCTTGGGAAGGAGGGGGAAAAGTGGAGGGTTATTATTTAAGATGGGTACCCTGAGGGAACAAAGGAGAGGCTTTTCACATTGTTGTGCGTCCTAATTGGGCCAAGCCAAGGTTGCTGTGTGTCATTCCAGAAAACAGTTCCCTGCCTGGTGGGAGGACAGGAGCAGAGGGGTGACAGATTGAAGCTGACATTGGAAGGCGTGGGACCAGAGTTCAGGACTTTTTAAGGCCACATCTTCTGGACTTGTCTCCTCTCCAACCTCTAAAGGGCCCCAGGGGAGAGAAGAGAGCTTGGACCTCTACACTCTGCTCTGTAGTTTCTGACATAAAGAGTTTCCCTCACCCAGAATTGCTGGGAAGGGGCTGGTTTGCTTTATTCCACATAACTCTATATTGTGTGAATTATTTATAGTGAACATGTGTTATTTATATAATCAGAAGAACATAAAACTATATTCATAGTGCAAGGAGGGGTAAAGAAAGAGAAAGCCAATTTTTTAGTGGGACTGGCAAATGGTCCCATAGCACAGTCAGGTCAACATTAAGAGTAAAAAGTGCTAGTGGGATTATGATACTTTAAAAGGCCCCTGAAAATTCTGAGCAGGGCTAATCCTTAGCATGGTAACAAAAAGGGAAGACTTTAACATCCCCCCCACCTCCTTCCTTTGGGGGCTCAGTGCCAGGCCATGCTGCACCCCGCAAAGGGCCCTGGCCAGACTTCTCATCCCAGGGAACATCTTATGTTGGTCAATTTTCTGACCTCTTTCATGGTCAATATTCATCTGTATTCGAGCTTCAGGGTCCAGCCTTTCAGGTAAGATTACCTACTGACTCATTCTGGAGAATGTGCTCTGCCTGATGGTACATTTTGTGTTAACCAGGGAGGCTGCCTGAAGACACAGATTTGGTCCAAATATATGGTTCTGTTGAGAATTTCAGACCCTAACAAGTCAATGAGAGGGGGAAGATTGTGACTAGGGACCCTCTGTCACCCCTCAAATCAGACCCCATAAGTGGCTGCCTGATGGGCTCCCTTGTTCTTGGGCTTCTATAAATAAAAGTTCTAGGCATGGGAAGCCAGACACTCCCCTATATTCATCAGTAGACTTGCTTGACCTGTACCTCAGTTTCCTCATTGGTTAAATGGGGATAATAATAGGATTTACCTCATAAGGTTGGTATGAGGATTACATGTCTTACCCGCAGTGCCTGGCACATAGCAAGAGCTTAATTAATAAATGTTAGCTCCTGTCACTATTATTACCCCAAGTCCACCAAGAGTCCTGATGTTTGAAGTAAGCTCCAAATGGAAACCTGGCGGGTTCCCAAAGAAATAGGACAGCTTTTTAACTCCAGGTTTCTATCAAGCTCTTCTTACCAAGTTCTTTCTAAAGTCCTTCTCCTGCAGATCCCCATTTCTTGAATTATTTCAGTCTATGAGCCTGTTTCTGTGGACTCAAGATACCTTAATTCTTCAACAATACTTGAAAAATTAGTTACTGTATATTTATATATAGTGTAAAATTTAGACACAGTCACAGTAAAAATATTAAAAATACAGCGATTAACTGACAGGTCCCCAGTTACGTGCTGACAACACCAAAGAGAGTTACTGTATAAAGTTCCAGCTCTCCGCCATCTTACTAAGCTTGTTGCAAAGACTAGTTCAAACTAGATTTAGTTGAAGCCCTAAAGGAAAGGATGGGAATGATATTCTGCTGTCTCTCTGTTACACTCTCAAACTCATTGGCAATCCTGTCTTGTCTCCTCCTTGTCCTCTGCCCTTTTTTTTACTGGGGGAGGACTTTAGGGAAATAGTAAGAATGCTGCATTAACAGAGGGAATTAATTTGACCATGCTCTGAAGCAAGAGTGTGTTTATTTCCCACTAGCAATAGTTTCTCCACCCATCAGAACAGAGCCAGGGATGTGGTACATTACACAAACCAGTCCCACTTGACCAGCTGTTTTTGGATATGTCAAGCCCAGAGTTCAGCCTCTTTACATAGAAACATGTTGCCTTCCTCGAATCAATTCCTGCGAGACCAAAGAAAATCCCGTGTGGCCCAAGCATGATGTAACAGGGATGTGTGCTTCGGAATTCAAGACACACCCTCGGAGTTCCTGGCATCCTTTTACCATAATAGTCACACAGCCACAGCCTTACTTCTGTGACCTTTGCAGGCCAGAGCTGCCTTACCTTGGCTGTCTTTCTGAGCAGGCTTGGACAAGAAGATGCCGCTCTGCTTCCTACAGGCCTCTGGACAGTACTGGGAAGCCAGGCCTGACTTGCTGCATGTTCAGAGAGCTTAGTGTTTATAGCTGGACAGACCTCCTGTGCATCTTTTTTTTTTCCTGGTCATTTTTATACTCCTGATTTAGGGTAGAGAAAGGGAATAGGTCTTTGTCCCTTGAAATTGCATGTAACAGTATTTGGTTGCTTTAGTCAGAGCTAGATTAAAATTTCCAAATTTAGATAACAGTGAAACCAGCTCATACTTATTTTTGATTTTTTTTAAGTTAAAAACAATGTTTAAATATGATATTTGATGGCCATTAACTTACTAGGGGTCCAACCAGTTCTTACTTCTTCCTTTAGCAGCACCCAATGGTAATATTAACAATTTCCGTAATGGTTAGAAATCTCATTTGAAGCCTCAGCGTACAGTGCTACAGCCTGTGTGTGAAATGATACTTCAGCCTTACACACACAAACACTCTCGTGTGGACGGCAAAGACAGGTAGATCACTGAGCTGACTGTCCTTCAAGACAGGGGAAGTCACTAAGTTTCCTGTGTTTTTTTACCCCTTCCCCCACCATGGTGGAAAAAAACTAACATTTCTTAGGTACTTATAAAGTACCACACTTTTCATTCATTTCCTTCATCTCGTTAATCTCTGCAATAAGCCCGTAAGGGTGGTTTTATTGTGCTCATTTTAGAGATAGGGAAGTGAGGCTTGGAGAAGCTAGGGTGCCCAAAATCATACAGCCAACATGTGAAGCCGTGATTGACTAAATTCAAAGCATTTTACATTTTGTAATGATGATCATACTTGGCCCCAAGCCGTATTTTTTTAGCCTCCCGGGAGAATGATTTGAGGATAGTTAAAAATTAAAGGCTTTTTTTAAAAAAGATTTTATTTATTTACTTGACAAAGAGAGAGAGAGAGCACAAACAGTGGGAGCAGCAGAGGGAGAGGAAGAAGCAGGCTCTCCGCTGAGCAGGGAGCCCGATGTGGGACTCAGTCCCAGGACCCTGGGACCATAACCTGAGTCAAAGGCAGACGTTTAACGACTGAGCCACCCAGGCACCCCAAGGATAATTAAAAATTATATTGAGCACCCTTGAGGGGAGCTTTTTGGTGTATATCGTACTTATACGTATGGTGTGTGTTTGTGTGTGTGTGTGTGTGTGTGTGTGTGTAACTGACCCTCAAATCTAATATTATGATGATGCCACCAAATCACTACCTGATTGGAGATAGAACTAAAGCTTGCAAAGACAGCCTCCTCTTTAATGTGGAGGTTTAACCACTTATGTTTATCTCTACTCTTTCTCATGATCTATCTGAAATTATTTCAGTTTAATAATAATAAAAAAATATTAACCCAAAAGGGCAAAGACATTGAGAATCATTTTGAGACATCGACAAATTTCAACAAAGTATTGGAAGACAGGAAGTGATAGAAGATTGACAGGATATAACAGGAAACTGCAAACCAAAGTGCCTTCAATGTAGTGTAACAGTAGAACACAAGAGGTTTTCTCAGGACTTGGAAGCACCAGATATCACAGAAGGTAGAGAAGATGACAAGAGATTGGTTGAAAATTGTATATGAGATAGTTGGACACCCCCCCCTCCTTTGTCACCCTGGACAGCCAGGTGATAAATCTCTCCAACACAGGTTGGGGGCCAAAATTTATCCTTGGAAAAAATGAATTTGAGAAATTTCAGGCTTGGGACTCCAAACAAAGCAGAGGATATGGGGAGGCATGTGGCTAAACGGGATTATACCTGCCAAATGGTGAATCTTTCTCTGTCGTGCTTCTAGAATGTGGGAACTAGACAAGAGATTGGAGAACTCTTTTCTTTAAATACCAGTCCACCTCTGAGAAGGCATCTCTGTGTATTGACATTGATCTCTCTAAACCACCAGTTCACAAATGTTGTCCATATACGTAGTATTTCTAATAATATTTTTAGAATAAAATATATCTTACATTATATAATTTAAATATGACTGAACAAGCAAGGATCATTTGGAAATGCCTCCCCCATCAAAAAGAGAATAAAACAGAAAAAAAAGAAAAAATTCCATGAGGAATTAGAGCTAATGCAAAATTCAGAAGAAAAAAAAAGTAAACTACGTAATTAATCTCAGAGAATTAAAGAATTAACAAGAATAGGATGTGCTGAATTAGAAATAGAGGACAAGAAAGAGCTCCTGGAAATTAAAAATATGGTAGCCAACATAAATTCATTTAAAGGGTAGAAGATCATACCAAATGATATTATTTGCTATTTCAAAATATGTATAAGCATTAAGTTCATTAAAAACAAAACAGGGGCACTTGGGTGGCTCAGTCAGTTAAGCGTGTGACTCCAGATTTCAGCTCAGGTCGTGATCTCAGGGTCCTGGGATCTGCCCTGCATCAGGCTTGGTCCTCAGCGGGGAGTCTGCTTGAGGGTTCCCTCTCTCCCTCTCCCTTTGCCCCTCCCCCCACTCACACACTGTCTCTCAAATAAATAAATAAATAAATCTTTAAAAAAAAACCAATCATCTAAAACTGTGAAAATATTTAAAACAGAAAAAGAATAGGGGGAGATAACATATGAATATTCAATCAGGATGTCTAAAATTTTGCCTTGAGAGAATCAGTATACAAAATGACAGAGTATGGCACTCAAAATGTCTGCACTTCCACAAAGCAAGAAGAACATTGACAAAAACTGTCAAAATCAACTTTTTCAGAACTCTGGAAATTAACTAGAGCTTGTAACAATTTGAGGAGTGTTTATTCAAGAAAAGCAGAAGAATCCTGGTAAGAACAGCAGCATTTGTGGCATTTTAACTTTCCTTAATCCCATCCTCCTCCTCCCCAGCTCTGCAGTAATCTTGAAAGCTGACCATCTTCCAACTACAATAACTTTGTAAGCCAGCAGCCTAACAGCCACTGGAAGAGGCAGAACAGGTTTCCAGCTCCCCAAAAGCCCCATCTGAAAGAATTGTCGCCATTTGACCTGACAGCTCACTGAAAGCTCCATTCTCAGGGCTTGTCTTTTTTGACCTGCCTCAGAGCTTGGTCTGTGTGAACAGCCCTACCCACAGGGAATTTGTTGAAGATAATCAGTGACAGTTACTTACCATCATGACTGTCTAAGTTTCCATTACCAGGTAGAGGCTGGCCAAAAAAAAAAGAAAAAAATAATTGAGATATGAGATGTCCACAGGGAGCTTTGTAAATGTCCTACATATACTGGGAACCTGGAAGGCCACACAAATGCACAGGGCTTTGCTCATGCCCAGGAAGGACCCAAGAAGACCTTATGCTCTTACTTCTGGCTGACCTTAAGGCTCTATGCAAGCAAGAAGTAAAGGTTAAGACAGAGTTTTAAACTGCTTGCTGGAGTGTTGAAGGCATGCGTCAACACACAGAGAGACCCTTGGCAAAGGTGGGGAGACTTACTGGTTCAAGGTATTTAGGGAATCTTTTTGATCATTAGCTATTCAATTATTAGTCATAAGTGATTTCATATACAAAGGATCCTCAATAAAATTAGTTGGATGATTTCTCATCAGAAACCATAGAGGCCAGAAGGCAGGGGAATGACATATTCAGATTGCTGAAAGAAAGATTGTCTACCAAGTACTGTATATCTAGCAAAACTATCCTTCAAAAATGAGGATAAAGTAAAAAAAAAGAGGAAAAAATAAGACACTCTCAGAAATATAAAATCTGAGAATTTGTCGCTAGTATACCTGGCCTACAAGAAGTACTTAAAGGAGTTCTTCAGGCTGAAATGAAAAGACACTAGAGGGTAAGTCAGATCCGCATGAAAAAACAAAGAGCGTCAGTAAAGGTAAATACATAGGTAAATATAAGAGACAGTATGAATGTATTTTTTGGTAGTTCTTTTCTTTCCCTGATTTGAAAGACAACTGCATAAAGCAATAAGTATAAAACTATGTTGATAACATGCATAAAGATGTAATTTGTATAACAATAGTACAAAAGAAAGGAGGATAATGGAGCTATATTGGTGCAAAATTTTTATAAATAATTGAAATTAAAGTGTTATCAGTCTGAACTAAAATGTTTAAAATTAAAATTTTAATAGCAACTCCCAGAGCAACCTATAAGAAAATAACTCAAAAATGTATAGTAAAAGGAATAAGAGAATTAAAATGGTATACTAGAAAAATATCTAACACAAAGAAGTCAGTAATGGAAAAATAGAGGAGCAAAATCCATAAGGCACACAGAAAAACGAATAGCAAAATGGCAGACATATCCTACCTTATCAATAATTATATTAAAAGTAAATGAACTAAATATTCCAATCCAAAGCAGAGATTGGCAGAATATTCCAATCAAAAGCAGAGATTGATAAATATATATATATATATGTATGTATAAGTATATTATACAACAAAATCCTGTCTATGAGAGACACGCTTTAGAGTCAAAAACACAAATTGGTTGAAAGGATGGACAAATACATACCATGCAAATGGTGATATTGTGATTTAGATGACCCAAATATATTTCTCATATATATTTGGTCTTCTTCCACAGTTCCTTGCTCACAGATCCCAAAACTTTTGGCATTTCCTGAGCAGTAAGAAATGGAGCATCTTTTGTTATAATACTTAGCCTTTTGTCTCCAGTTCCTGAAAATGCTTCAGAGCCATAAAGGTGAAATAGTTGTCTTGTTATTCATGACAAGCCCTTTCCACCACAAATGGGTTTATGTTAATGAAGGTGACTTTTGCAAAGCACCTAAGGATGCAGTCTGGTTGCCAGGAAAACCAACCATGAATAGGGGGTTTGAACTTACAATTTCACACCCTGATTTCCAGGGAGGGGAAACGGCTAGAGGTTGAATCAATCACCAGTGGGCAATAAGTAATCATGCCTACATAATGATGCTTCTACAAAATCCAGAAGGAGGTGGTTTAGACAGCTTCCACATTGGGATCCAGAATACTTCCACATGCCACCATGCCAGGCCCCAAGTTCCACAAAGACAGAAGGTCCTTTGTTCAGGACCTTACCCTATACATCTCTTTATCTGGATGTTAATTAGTATCCTTTAATATACTTTGTAATCAGTAATTAGTAAGTAAATGGGTTTTTCTGATTTCTATGAGTCATTCTGGCAAATTAATTGAACCCAAGGGGGAGGTCATGGGAACCTCTGACTTATAACCAGTCAGTCAGAAGTATGGATAATAACCTGGGCTTGTGATTGACATCCAGAGTTGGAGGGGTCATTGGAACCTCTGAAATGTGGCCAGTTTGTCAGAAGCACAGGTAACATGAGCTTGTGACTGGCATCTGAAGTGGAAGGCAGTCTTGTGGGACTAAGTCCTTTACGTGTGGAATCTGATTCTGTCTCCAGGTAGATAGTGTCAGCATTGAGCTGAATTCTTGGACACGCTGCTGGTGTCTGAGAATAGCTTCTTGGTGTGGGGAAGCCTCAACATACACATACATTGAAATTGGCTTCAGGAACCCTTTTACAAACAGTAACCCCAAAAGAGATCTGGTTACCAGCATCAGACAAAATAGACTTTGAGACAAAAATTATTACTGGAGGTACTGGAGGGGCGCCTTGGTGGCTCAGTCAGTTAAGCATCTGCCTTCAGCTCAGGTTGTGGTCTCAGGGTCCTGGGATCGAGCCCCATATCTGGGCTCCCTGCTAAGGGGGGAGTCTGCTTCTCCTTCTCCCTCTGCCATTCTCTCTGCTCATGCTCTCTCTCTCTCTCTCTCAAATAAATAAAATCTTAAAAAAAAATTATTACTGGAACCAAAAAGACTCTCTTTTTAAAAAGATTTTATTTATTTATTTAGAGAGTGCAAGTGGGGAGAGGGGCTGACGGAGAGAGAGAATCTCCAGCAGACTCCACACTGAGAGTGGAGCCTGACACAGAGCTAAACCCCATGACCCTGAGATCATGACCTGAGCCAAAATCAAGTGTCAGGTGCTTAACCAACTCTGCCACCCAGGTGCCCCCAAAAAGGACATTTTAAAAGAATAAAAAAGTGAATCCATCAGGAGGACATAACAATAATAAACATATATGCATCTAACAACTGAACCCCAAAATACATGAAGTAAAAACTGACAGAATTGAAGGGGAGTAATAGACAATTCAACAACAGTACTTGGAGATTTAATACCCACTTTCAATAATAGATACAACAACTAGACAGAAGGTCAACAGGAAGTAGAAGACCTGAGCAACACTATAAACCAACTAGACCTAATAGGCATTTGTAGAACATTCTACTCAATAATAGCAGATAACACATTCTCAAATGTACATGGAACATTCTCGACAGACCGTATATTACACCACAAACTGAGCCTGAAGGAAACCATGTAAATGTCTCTAGTCACAGTGGAATAAAATTAGTAATCAATAATAGAAGAAAATGTGAGGAATTCTCAAATGTGTGCAAGTTAAGCGCATACTCACACACACTCCTAAATAAGCAATAAGTCAAAGAAAACATAACAAGGGAAATTAGAAAATACTTTGAGAAAGTGAGAACAAAAATACAACACACCAAAACTTATGTGATGCAGCTAAATCAGTGCTTGAAGGGAAATTTATAGCTTAAGTGTCTATATTAAAAAAGAATTTTATTGCATGTAAGTAATACCTCAATAAAATTGATATTTAATATAGAAAGAATGACCCATATTCTTTGACTGTATACATTTGTAAGCTATCTATATATGTGTAGTTACTAAATTCTCTCTGATGTTAGTATAATTTGGGAAAAATCACTAACCCTTTCAAATCTCATGTAAAATTCACTGGAAAAAAAAACCAACATGGTTTTTAAAATATATGAACAAGTATTAAGCATATAGTTAACTATATGCATGCCAAAGTATTTAGGGGAAAGTGCACTGATGTTTGCAATTGACTTTGAAATGCAACAACAACAAAAATATAACATGGGCTGATGGATGGATGGATGGATAGATAAGTGATAAAAACAAGTATAATAAAATGTTAGTGGTAGAATCTACTTGATAGGTTTATGGGTACCTACTATAAAATTCTTTCAACTTTGCTGTATGTTTGAGAATTTTCATAATAAAATGTTGGGAAAAAAATAATAAACTCAAAATGCTACTCTGACCCTGAAGAATTACTATCATAATTTACTAAGTTAATATCCTATTGGTCTGAGGAAATTAATGTTTTCTTTAGGGAGCTAGCTCTTTTAGTTTATATACTTTGGGAACCTGATGTATTATAGATAAACATTTTTAAATAATCACCAGAGAGATGTTATAAAAGAGTATGGTGATACTCTATTGGGGAATAAGATCTTGTAGCCTCAGGGCCAAACTTTCTAGGAGAATCTTCTGAGTCTAGAATTATATTTCATTAGCAATTCAGATCAACTTAATCTCTGCCCCTAATTTCTGTGGGGAAAGTTGTGAAACAGGCCACATGTAGATAAATTAATAAGTTCATGCCTGCTCAAATATGGTTCATTTTTCCACCTTGTCATTTTCCAGTACTATATTGCTTCTACAGATCTTTCTCCCCTATTTTGAGAAGGCAGTTTAGATGCCATTAAACTCATCCTCTACTCTCCCCTCATAATCTTGCAAAGCTGTTGGTACTGACACTTCAGCGTTCCGTGGAGAGTGATTTTCCAAGTGATGAAGCAGATTCTAATCAGTATATGATCCAGATGCGGACTGGGAGCTGGACCTCTGCCACCTTTCCCTCCAGCTCTCCTAACACAATGACTAGAGGGGGAATTCCTTTGAGGATCTCTGGGTATACTTCAAGTCCCCCTGGCCCTGTGGCCTCCTTCCAGCCACAGAAATCTTCCTGTCTGGAGCATTTCCGGCCCTTCTGTCCCTAGGCTTGGAGAGTTTAGCTCAACCTGAGGAAGAGACAGAAGACTTGAGGTTATCAAAAGCCTGTTGAATTATCTGATGCAAGACTGACTGGCTTGTTTGCCTCCCTGGCTGTCTTCCTGGGCTTCAAAGCAGCTGAGAAAACAACCTTTTTCTAAGTCTTGGACAAGGAGGAAAATCCCTGGCATGAAGGACTTCTGTTGCAGACACTTGGCACAGCTAGAGGAAAGGTTTGTTTAACTCAGCAATGGGTTTTATTAGCCCAGGCATCCAGTTGAAGTGAGATAATAGGGTCCCTGTTGAAGGACATTTCAGAGTCAGGAGGTTTCCTTCCTTGCTTCTCAGAAGGACCCTTGCATGCTGATGAAAGTATCAGATGCATTCAACAAGGACATCACTGCTGAATTTATCAACAACCACATAATCTTGCTGATCACAGAGGAAACTGAAGCAGGGTTAATTAAGTACCAAAATAGGAAATTGTGGATGGTTGTAAATTCGTATTTCTCAGCTATCCCAATTGCTTCTCACCCCAGTTGTCTTGGCTCAACATATTACATTGTCTTTGGGCTCTAAATTTTGTAGCAGAGAGCAGGGATAGAAAGAAAGCCAGGCCTACCACCTGCCCCTACCGGAAGAATTTCTTCTGCTTATTCTTGTCCTCTGCCAGCTGGTTTTACTCTGCCCTTCTCCCCCAGCCAGTGTGAGATTTGGGGTAGTGGGTGGGAAGGGGAAGGAAATAGAAGAGAGGAAGGATTCATTAGCAGTGTTCAAGGAAGCTGCCTGGCACAAGAATTAGAGAAGAGAAAGAGGAAGAATTGGTGCCAGATTACCCTCAGCACATGGCTGCTTATTCATGTCTACTTTCTTGAGCCATAAAGTCAAAACTCACTTTTTCCTAAAGTTGGGGCTGTATTGCAGGAACTCAGGTGAACTGCCAGGACCAGAACTCTATAAAAGCAGCCTCCAGGATAGTCTATACCCAAGGTTCCTGAAATCTTTGTGCCGTCTGCTCCACATTGGCCTTCCTGACCACCCATGAAGGAGAAGGCCTGGTCTGGGTTGCTCCAGATGAGGGGACGGTCACATCTACACTTTAGAAGGACATAGGCACTATCCCTAGAAGGTGTCACCATACTGGAGGAGGCCTGAGGTTCCTATGGCCAGCACTTTCTGTTCTATGGCTCCTTTTCCACTTTCTGAGCCTCTTAGAAGTGGGATCAGGCCAAGAAAAACATGTGATGCTATAGGAAGCTGAAACCAAAGACTTGACTTTGGACCTGCCCAAGCTGAGAATCTTGGCAGTGATTGACTGGGCAGGCTGCTCTTTTATATGGCATCTTCTAAGTCTCCCAACTCTGGGAAGAGGTGCCAACTAAGTCCTCAAAGTGGGTATGAGTCAGGGCTTCTGAGGGTCACCAGTGTGTGCATTTATTTGCTCCTCCATTGTTGGGTTTTATAATTGAGCTTCTAGTATATATTTGGCACCATACTGGAGGTTGGTGGGACTAGGAGAAGCAGCAATGATGTTGACGGTCTCTACCTTCAAATACATCGCAGTGAGCCCAGGTAACATTAACTGTGGAACCGTGGAGAAAGCAGTAAGCGCTATTAGAGAGGTATAGATGAAGTGTGATGGGATTAGCGACAGATTACCTCAGGCTGGAGAAATTGGCATAAGCTTTCTGGGAGGGGTGGCATTTGTATGGGGTTCAAGGAATAGGTAGGATTTGGACGTTCAGAAAAGAAGGGCAGGAACAAGACTGCTGGTGTGGAAGCTTGTGAACATTCAAGGCAACCTGCATGGATGCCCTATCCAGTTCCCTTCTTTGTCTTGAATTGTGCAATATCCATGCTGCAGGAAAGAATGCCTTTATTTGCTGTTATATATTCTGCCTCATTTGATGTATTATCCCTGAGAAGTAGACTGATCTGTGCATGACAAATTGGGGGCTACCATCTTGGTGGTTAAAAGTATGGACTATAGATCCAGCTGGCTTGGGCTGGAATCCTGACTTCAGCACTTATAAGTTGCCTACCTCAAAGGGTTGTTGTTTTCTTCATCATCATCATCATCATCATCATCACCATCATCATTACTATGGGGACCATGGAAGGTCCCTCACCCACCCCATTCCTGTAGGATTTTCCACTGTTTTAGATCCATTACTCTCCTTCAGGAGTCTTATATTAAAATGCAAACACTAGAAAGGGTAACACTGGAAGGTTTAAATCAGCTGTCACCTTAGAGCTAAAGAGAATCAGTTGACAATTTATTTGCTCAGAGCCAAACAGGCACCTGAAGGGACATAAAAGAAGGAGAATAGGGTCTGTAAGGGGAGGCTAGTGAGCTCCAAGGGCTGACTTCCCTTTCCACATCTTATTTAGAATACCTAGGCCTCTGTGTTTTCACATGTAAATTGGGAGAGACCTTCACACAAACAGCACAGGGATAAAGTAAAGAACAGTGAGGAAAATACCCATCAATCATTTTAGGAGCCCACTTTGTACAAAGCACTGGATTGGGCCCTATAAAAGGAATGGGTGTGGGATCAAAGAACATGCCCCTGATCTTTGCAATCCCATCGAGAATTCAGAACATATACCTAAGAAGTAAACTGAGGTAGAAATAGCAATCCTTTAGAAAATGCAAATTCACACAGTGCAAATTGAATCTGCTTGGCCCAACAATAAATGTTTACTGATGAATGGATTGAATGAATGAATGAGTGCTCAGGAAGGAGGAATTCATGGTAGAATGTCAATGTGAGAAAAGCCCAAAGGCCTAAAGGCTTCCCTGTATTGTCTGTGTTCTGCCACCAGAATGTCAGCTCCATGAAAGCAAGGACCGTGTAAGTCTCACCCCCTGCTATATCCCCTGCGTCTAGAACAGTGCCTAGCACAAAGGAAAGTGCCCAGTAAATATTTGTGGGTTGAATAAGTACATGGATAGATGGGTGGGTGGCACGAGTAGTGGAAATTATGTCCAGATAGTAGTGGGATTTGGGACCCAGCACACCTATACCTTAAGTATTCCTCCAAAGACTTTTAAAATATTGATGACCACTTTCCTTGCAAGAATAGGTGAAGAAAGGAGAAAATATATTCATTAGAGTATAAAGCTGAACTAGTCTGATATGAAGGAAATATTCAAGAAAAAACAACCTGGCTATTTGCAGGGGGGATAACAGCTCACAATGTGACACACCTGCCTTGTGGGGCCTTGGGCTTTCTGAGCCACTGTGTCTGCGCTCATTCTTGCCCAACTACGTATTTCTGTGAACCCTCAGAGGATTCTAAAACCAACTTCACACATTGCACACAGGGTTGAGTATGATAAAAATTTTTCACTAGGGCCCTGGAGTTTTATTAAGCAGTCAGACCCTCCCTGTAGGTCATTATTGAAGAAGGTGGAATGATACTTGACAACAGCACAAGTCAGACAATGATTAGAACATCCCAAATTTATGGGATGACTGAACATCGAAAACAGAACAGCCCGAATCATCTACTAGGGAAGGTTGTTTGCTTTAGAAAAGGATAATTTGTAGTTTGAAAGGCAGAAAGGCACAAGGGCATGGGGTATTCAATCAAGTGTTCAAAAGGGAAGATTCTGTATGTGTCACAAAGATACATGGCAAACATCACCTTTTCTCTGAAATGTGTTGGTCTAGAAAATGAATTTACACTTCCCCTCTCTACTATGTAACACTACAGAATCTTCATGTCAGAAAACTCATATAAAAAAAAAGAAAGAAAACCCATATTAAAAGCCATATGCACCTTCACCCCAGACCTCTTAACATCATGTTTGCGTTGAAGTGTTTGTGGTCATGGGTTGCTTTGCGTGTTTAACCACTTGATGGTTCTCCTCCAGTTGTTCTCTTATTTGTCGGTTTCCCCTTTGGAATTTAGGCTGCGATCCAAACATGCTGCACCCAGTATGGTTTGCTGAATGAGAAGAAAAGGACCATCACTTCTCTTGTTCCAGATACTACGTCTGCACTGAAACAACCTGAGACCACACTAGATTTTTGTGAACCACATCCCACAACCAACTCACACTGAACTGTAGTTAACTAGCACTCCTAATCCATCTTCTGAATGTTTAATCTCATGTCCCCCATTCTGTAACCAGTAGTTGGTCCTCTGTCCTCAAGGACAAGGCCTTACACATGTTTCAATAAAATTTCATTCTAAAATATTTGTAGGATTTGTCCCAACCTTCTAACTAAACTGAGATTTGTTTTGATATTATGATGATCTAATCCAATATAAAACTTTTTTTTAGATTTAATTTATTTATTTGAGAGAGAGAGCTCGTGCTAGCATGAGCAGGGGAGTGGATGGTGGGGAGAGGCAGAGGGAGAAGCCAACTCCCTGCTGAGCAGGCACCCCAACACGGGGCTCTATCCCAGACCCTGGGATCAGGACCAGAGCTGAAGGCAGACGTTTAACTGACTGGGCCACCCAACACCTCTAAATTTTTTGTCTTCTGTTACCATATTCAGCATCCCATTAATGTGTTTAATGACATGATCCACAAGTCTAAATGTCACCTTTTTTAGTAAGGTCTTCTCTTAGTACTCTGTTTAAAATTGACCCTTTTCTCTGATCTTTCTCTGCCTTTTTTCCCTCCACAGCATGCATAATCATCTAATATACCATATATTCTACCTATTTGTTTTGTTTATTATCTTTTTCTTCCTTTAGAATATAAGCTCCGTTAGGGTGGCAATTTTTGTTAGTTCTGTTCTCTGATGGATCCCATATTTGTTGTATGGGTACGGTTGATTCATTGTCTTTATCCAGGTCAGTAAGAATGTTGAACATTGACAGGACCAAGGCTAGAATCCAGTACATTCTACTAGAGGTTGCTATTGATCTTCTTGTCACTTCCAGATCTACTTAATGGTATTAGCATCCAGCCCAACATGTCTTCCCTTTATCCAGAAGGATATTGAATATTTGTTACATTTTTTGCTGAAAATCAGATATTTCATGTTGGTGGTAGCTCTCTCATCTATTAATCTGGCAATTCTTACCAAAAAAAGGAAGTGGGATTCATCTGACATAACTGATCACTTCCTCTTTCTAACTGCATACAAACCATCCTTTTGATAACCCATTTTAAACCCTACACAGGAAGAACAGGACATTAATCAATGACCTGCCCAAACCCAGTGATTCCCTGGAAGGGAGGTCCTTCCAGGTGTGAAGTCCCTCCAAGTGAGGCCCTCCTGGCTTTATTCACAGTGAGCATTGTGCTTGCTGGGAGTGGAAGCATTCAAATGATGGAGGCAGCTCCACTGAGCTAGAGGCTTAGGCTTAGATCCCATTTGTTGTATTACACTGGAATATCACATCCTTTGTTTTCCTGAGTCTCAGATTTTGCAGTCTATCAAGTAAAAATGGTAATATAATTTTTAAAAATATAGTGTGATACTTTATTGATTATCATTTATTTATATCCTTTTGGTTTCACGTCCAGTTGCTTCATGCAGACAATAAAGATCTGAGGTTTGGGATATGTTTAGTTTATTTCTATTGCTCTTTGATCTAAAGGATTTATATTTCTTTTCTCCATTTCCTTTTTTCCCATTCTTTCTGACACAGCTGTGGTTGAGGCCCTTGTCATCTCATCCCTGAATTATCACAGTAGCATTCTAATGGGCTCCAGGACTCCTGTCTCTTGCTTCTTCATCTTAGATTCTTCAGTCAGGCTAATTTCCTGGAAGCCAGCTGCTCAAAATGTGGTCTGTGGAGTACAGCATCAGCATCTCCTCAGAGCTTGCTAGAAATGCAGATTCTCCGGCCCCACTCAAAATCTACTGAATGAGAAACTGCATGTCAACAAGATCTGTAGGTGATTCATACTCACATTGAAGTTTGGGAAGCACTATCCTCTCTTCTGTTATGCCATTCTCCTACCAAGGGGCATCCATAAACTTCACATTGAACCATCCCTAAACTATCTCTGTCAGAAAGGTTCCATCTAATTTTCAGGGGAGATGTTTTTGACATGAAGATGCAAATGCCCACCTGTACCATCTACTCATTGGTTCTGAGAATGATGAGCAAGTTTATCTAGATAACTTTGGAGCAGTAGTAAAAATTATTGAGAGTTAACTTGAGTTGAATCCTTCCAGTAAAAGTAAAGTATTTTTGTTTTTGATGAGTGAAAATCAAGGGAAGCACTTGGGAAGAATATGTGATGAGTTGTTTGGAAATGTTTTTGTGAGTTTGACCCCGTGACAGGAATTTTATATATTTAATTTAATCCTCACAATAATCCCATTTAGGTGGATGTTGTTATCCCCATTTTACCATGTGAGGAAATGGAGAATCCAAAAGGTTAGGTTGTGCAGAGCCACAGTATTGGTTAGAATTCAGGCTATATACACCATAGTAACAAAAACAGTGGGAACTCAGTGGTTCAGGAAAGTGGCTCTATCTTGAGATGGGCAGATGACCCCAGGTGGGAAGCGCGGATGCTTTATGAGGTTACCCCACTTCCTTCTCCCGTGTTGCTTCATCATCTCCCAGGATGTCCACCTCCATGGGGTTGAAGCTGGTCCCTGCCCTTGGGAAGAGGGAAAGGGAAAGCGGAGAGCACATAATTATTTAATGAAAACGTAAGTTTTCAAAATATTGGAAGTGCTACCTGTCACTTGTACTCACAGTCTGTCAGTCAAAGCTTGGTCACATGGCCACACCCAGTTGCAAAAGAGGCAAAGAAATGTTGAAACCTGGGGAGTTATTAACTAAAAAGAAGAAGGGAGATTGGCTATGAGGGGAAAATTGCAGGCCTTGCCATAGGCACCAAGCTGATTAGTGGAAGAGCCGAGATTCAAACTCTATGACTACAACCTGTGATCTTTCACCACATTATACCGCCATTTCTCATAGCTGACAGTCAGTAAATGTTTGTTGAACGGAGATAAATTGAGATATTACACATAAGCCTTCTGGTTATTTGAAAGTACTTCTTCCTTCTCTCTTGCCGCCCTGATTACCTAAGTGGCTCTGTGCTAAACTGTTACTATCTTTGACAATGTTACTTTTTAAAGCAGGAAACTGATTTTCATCTTCCTTCAAGAGACTTGTTATAATAAAATAATTCACCAGTCCTTAGAGCTACTATGGAACCATATGAAGTATGGTAATCGTTGTTAATGGTAATCATTTTTTTAATGATCAAATAACTGTCCCTTTTAAAGGAGGTATTTTGTTAGGAGAATGCCACTGCTCAAAATAGTTTTGATATTGTGTGTTGGCTGGTATATCAGTCAGCTCTTGCTCCAATGATGCTTTAGGACAACCACACCCAAATCTCAGAGGTGTGCAGTAATAAGCATTTAACCAATGGGTACATGGGTCTCCTGGGGGTCAGCTCTTTAGACTGGGGCTGGCTGGCCAGCGCTGCTCCAGGTGTCTCTCATCCTCCTTCTGAGAGAGCAGGTTAGCGTGGACATGTTTTTCTCTGGCATTTAGCGGAAACATATGAGCAAGTGAAGATATGAGAGGCTTCTCGAAGCCTTGGCAGAGAACCTATTAGGAAAGCAAGTTATATGGCCAAAACCATGGTCCAGGACCATGGGAAACACCTACACCTTAAGTAAGAGGAAATGTAGTCACATGGCAAACGGTATGAATAGCCTTGGTGAAGAGTTGGGGCCAAGAAAGCAAATTATCATGGCTTTGCTTTTACTGAGTTATTTTGAATATTTATAATGAGGGTAAATCTTTATCTTTTGAGGGTAGCTTTGAATTTCTTTTTAGCAAAATAGCTAAATTTCTGAGTAAGTTTAGAGAATCAGTTTAGGTTTATCTTTGGGCAGAAAGGTAGCTGTTTAAGCATGTGACATAAAATAATGAAACATTTCTAGAAGAACCGGCCCAGGAATATGGCATTCAGTGGCAGAATAGTTGGGATAAATGTATAGCTTTCCAAAATGACCAGCTGATTGAAGGAATAACACTCATTTGGTTCTAAAATAATTTTTTAAAATAAACTTTATAGTTTGTAGTCACATGTCCCCACTTTGTCTCAAAATGGGAAGGGGAATGAATAGAGGGTCATCTCTGATATGCCCTTTGACCAGCCCTGGCAAAATATGCTTTGTGTGCAGATTCTCATCGCCAAGTCCCCTCTGGCTCCCTTCACCTCATTTGCCTACACCATCAAGAAGGAAGGCCTGGTTCTTCAAGGTAAGATCCTCGGATTAAACCATTTCTTTAAGCTGACTATGCTCAGTGCTGCCTCTGGCTGGTGCGCTCCTGGTAGAAGCTACTTCGGGACAGAATCAAAGGCCAAGATGAATTTGCCAATGATATTTATCCTAATGAGATAAAAGAGATTGGCAGTTGTGGCAAGAACTTAACAGAAGGTGGAGGTAGGGCTGGGGGAGAACTGCTAAATTTCCTAACAGAGTGCAACAAAGGCTGAGGGTTAAAGCACAGATCTAGGAACTGCCAACCCCCAGGCCTCTTCGCAGATCCTATGGAGTGAGGAAGTGGGCAGTAGGCCTCTGACACCAGTGTGGAGGACCTGACAAACCATCTGGTCTGGCCGCCTGTGGGGCACTTTGTCATGGCTCCGTGAGCATTACTTCCTCGGCCTCTTTCTGGTTACTCCATGTCCGGTCCCTTTACCCAAGTCCCAACTGGGGACCACGCCTTGCTGACCGGCTCTGGTGACAGGGGCCTGGGACTCAGAAGGAGTGGAGTTCTGACTCACCGTTGAGTGCCCCCACGCCACAACCTGGAACTCACTGATCTACAGGCCTGGTTCCCAATGCTGGATCTTCTGGTGATTGCAAAAAATAATGAACATGAGAGGTAAATTCGAACACCACTGAACTTAGCTCAGAGAGCCAGATGTCCGAAGCTGCTTTGTAGGTTGAGAACGGTCCCCACAGAGGTGCTCAGATGCACATCTGTCCCCCACTGTCAGGCAGGAGGCCCTCCCCACAGAATGCACGGGTGAACATCTGGTCTGAAGCCGAGGGGAGCATATTGGCGTTGCTGTCAATGGGAGGAATATCTGCCCTTTAGGATTTTGTAAGTTGAGTGCTTTTCCCAGGTTTATGAAACAGGGAGAGCCCTTACGATGTTCCCATGGAGACACACTGCATTGCAGAGATCTAGCAGGAATTCTGTGGGGCAGGCCGGAGGGTTCATGCTTTGGACCGAGGAACAGGCTGCAGCCTTCCCTTTCCTTCCCCTTCTAAAACGCCCGCTTCTTAATGGACCCGGAAAGCAGCTTGTTTGTTTGGTGCAGCTGAGCCCCACAGCAGGGACTCAGGTCCAGGGAAATTTGGGGTAAGAACTACTGACCTTTGGCTCTTAGCCTTTGACTTATGCTATCCAAGTTCCTTGGTAAATATTTTTTTTACAATTGCAAATATTGTTTTCTGACAAAGAAGCAGAGATTTTAAGACCAGATTAAGCAAAGCAAACAGCAGGCCCCTTTGTTACATACTCTCTAAGGGTGTATAACTAATAAGCAATCAGAAAGCTGAACTTTTATTTACCCAGGACACCGTGTGGCTTTTGGCTCTTCATTTTTAGAGGCTTTCTTAAAAGATTAGAAATCAACTAAGTAGCAAATTTAGATGAAGATTTTAAGAAATTCTATGGAAGACTACAAGGCAATTTCAGGAAGCAAAGAGGCAGTTCTGCCCAGATGGCTTGTATTGAGAGCCTTGATACAGTGCCTCTCTCTTGATCCCTGGGCCTTTTGGTAAATAGCATTTCTAAGCCTGACCTAATCTTTTAGGATACTTTTAGGATAATATTTGTGGGAACAAGATTCACAGAGTTGCCTCTCTGGCACTCATTGCTACGATCGTGATTTGGACAGGAAATAGGAATTGTGGACAGAGAGTAGAGGCTAGAAATGAAATGAATTGGTAGAGGTTAAATATCTGCAAAGACTATTAGAAAAAGCCAGAAAACAAAGGAGAAGGTGGATTACTAAAGGAGGATGACCTACAGCTGTGTGTCCAGGAAAGAGAAAAATTCAGGAAAGTGTCCGATGATGCAGGAACCCCGACCAGTAAATAAAAATGTCTGGGAGGCCACAGTGCCTCACCTGGTTGCTTTTGAAGCTTTTTCTCGACCCCACTCCCCCAGCTACACCTCCCTCTGTAAGGTTTTCTGGGGCAGCAGAACCCTTCTGCCCCTAGCAGGAACGCCACTGAATACAAACCTCTGGGCACTCCCTCCCCAATAGCTGTGTGCTCCCAAGACTTTGGGAAAACAAAAAGGAGCTCTGAACCTGAGAAAGATGACGATCCCTCCTTTAGTGGAGAGACCCCGTGGATTTCTGTTCCAGCTCTGGTGTGATCTTGAGAAAAATCTCTTGTCACCCTAGTTTTGTCAGCTTGAAAATGACAATGTTGACCTTGATTCAGCGCTTTGCAAACTGTGTTGCAACCCACTGGTGGGTCATGAAATGAAATTAATGAGTCACAACCAGAATTTTTAAAAATCAAATAGAGGAGAATTGAAAATATCAGATTACATCACACGTATTGCACTGTTTCATGAAATATTTCTTGTGTGACAGTGTGTGTTCATTATGAATTTGTGTATATACAGTGCAAAATGTTTTTCTTACTTGGACTGTAGTCATTGGCCTGGGTGACCTCTAAAGGCCTTAACCCTTCAGCTTATCTGATTCTCCTAGGAGAGGGCGTACTTTTCATCACTTAGCTCAGCAGAGTTGTACCTTGAGATCTCCACACACCAGAATATAAAAGCTTATTTTTCCCCCCCCACTCTTACCAGATGACTGAGCTAAACAAAACAAAACAAAACAAAACCCACCTACACAATTCCCCAGGTTTAAGGCAAAGAAACCTTTGATTCCTGGGTGATAACCTTGGAAAGATACCAACAGCCAAGGCCAAGAAGCTTTCCTTATGTGAGGGGTTGCTCTGGCATGATAGCCCCAAGTTGGCATGGAGGTTGGTGGGTACCTAGTACTGAGGAATTGGGTGGGGGGGAATGTAATCCATGTCTGAGGGGCAGAGAGACAGAGAGGGGAAGGGCTGGAAGAGGGAGGGCAGCTACCGACTACAAAAGAAACTGCCAGCCCAGCCCCTTGGGACTGGACATTTGGGATTTGTAATGGAGCCAGCCTGGAGTGGTAAGAAGAAACAATTCCTATAGGCTACCCTTTTTTCAGGGGGTTAGTGAATGTGGGAATGATCCCTCAGTGCCTTTTATCCCCTTAGCAAGTCCAAGACTCCTACCAGCCTGCTCACCAGGAGGTTTTATAATACCTGAAGTGCTCCTGTGTGCATAAGCAGAGGGTGGAAATAAAAGATGAGGCCAAAATTCGATTTCCCAGCTCCACAGGCCATTCCCCTCAAGAGTTCTCAAGGATTAGGATGCTAAGAAGAGCCAGCAACTGGGGGCCTTATACCCTTCCTGCCCCTTTGTTCCCTGGGCTGGGAGGAACAATACGTCCGTAGGCCGGAGAGACTGAGGGGCCTGGTTAGAGATTTCTCAGGCTGCTTTTTGAAATACTTGAAGGAGCCAGTCCGTGCTATTGTTGTCGTAAAATAGAAAGCGGAACTATTTTCCTTTTGCAAAAAGAAAAAAAAAGAGAGAGAGAGAAAAAGGGAGAGAGAGAGAGAGAAAGAAAAAAAGAAAGAAAGAAAAGAAAAGAAAAGAAAAAAAGTAAAAAGAAAACCCACCCTCCCAGCATTTTCAGGAAGCCTCCTGCTCAGGCCATTCCCATGGTCATGCTCTGCTGTTTGTGTTTTCTTTGTCTATCCTGCACTTGTCGAGATCGTGGCCTCATGGTTGGGCTCAACACCCTGGAAATACTTGGCCCCAAAGGAGTGGAAGCTCACAGCCATCAGCTTCCTGATGGTTCAGGCTCTGAGACGGGCCAGGTCCCAGCAGAGGGAGAGACAGACCTTTTGTGCAACTGAGGTGGGAAAGGTGGAGGGTGTGGGGGTGGCTCCCATGAATCCTCTTCTCCTGCGCCCACTGGGTAGAAAAGCTGAGAGTTTTGGCCGGTTCAGAGTGAGGCTAAGGGGCGCGGGAACCTAGGGGAGAGGAAAAAGCAGGGGCTGGCTTTGGGAATCGGCCTTAATTATGGGCCCACAAAAACCACAGGGCCGCAGAAGGGAAGGGAGCATTTACAGGGAACTCCAACTTGACCCGTGTTCTGCTCTGGTCGTGTTCTTTGTTTCCCCAACAAGCCCCAAATGTTGTGCCCTGCAGAACACAGCTGGGACCTCTGGACCTCTGGGTCAGGCCAGAAATAAAGATTAAGATTCTGTAATTGAAAACAGCCAGGCCGTGTTGCTGATGCTGCAGGAGGCCCCGGGAAACCCCCAGGCCAGGCTCTCCCAGAGCCAGCCTGGCCTCCGTCCTGGACTCATGGCCGTGGAGGCCTGTCGACTTGGTAAGGAAGCGGGGCTGGCCAGGGAGGGTGAAGAGGCCAAGTCAGCAGGGCCTCCTCCTTATTCACTCTTCCTTTGCCCTACTCTCTCCATTTCCTCGGAATCCAGGGAGCATTTAAAAAACAAAAGCCAGGTTGTTAAGGACATAAGATAATGGCTTAGTTTCTTGGTAGGACAGAATTGTGGTTTTTATGTTGTTTTTAAAAAATTAAAATTAGGTAGGACAGGTTGAATTTGGATTCTGGTGCTGTTCTTTGTTAGTTTAAGCCTGAATGAGCAGCATAAACCTTGGGATAGGGCTGGGGAACCTCAGGGGGAGCCCAGGGCACCCTGAGATGGGTCCAGAGAAGACTCTGCAAATGAAGCTAGTTTCCTGTTTTTCCAGCCACCTAATATAGGGACTCAGAAGAAACCAGAAAACAAGGAAACAATGATTTTTCTTAAGAGCTGGAAAGCTATGCACCTCATCTTTCTTGTAAAATCAAGAATGGTTGTTTGATCGCCTTTTGAAGCTTATTGGGAGAGGCATTAATCTCCTCTATTTGTTCCCTTGTCACAGAGTTGGGTTAGATTCTCCCATCCCATTTTCTTAGTCACTGAGCCAAATGGATGATTTATTGAAAAATTCTTTTCCCCCAAATACTACCATCTAAGTTCATCAGATTTCAGTTGGAATTAGTAACCCATATAAATGTTTTCTGCCTGGTAGACTCAATGTGACCCAGAAGATTCTCAATTCATTTCCATCCAGGTATGGAGGTCTCCTTCATAAATACAACCCACACACCTGGCATAGCCTGGCATTCTTGTGGGAGCCTGGGCAAAGAGCCCTGGGATTCAGTGGAGCAGAGAGAGTGAACTCCTCTCCCAGAGGTCACAGACAAGAGGGCAGAGCAGGTCTGTCACGTTGTCTCTTGGCTGCCAGGTGCCCCTGCAGCCTCAGAAAGCTGGGGCAGGCCAAGGCCTTGACCTCTGTGGCTCCTGCCTACCTGTCAGGGAGGAGTTTTCTGGGGAAAATGAGGAAGGATGCCCCTCTGCCAGTTCTCTCCTCTTTTTTGACATTTATTTCACATTCCCTGCCTCCATGACATCTCCTCACACCAACCTTCTGCTTTGTTTACTTCTTTTACTCTGGCTATCAGCTTCAAAGAGAGATTTTGTTTTCAGTGTGAAAAAAAAAAATTTAAATACAGAACAGGACAGAAAATAATAAAACCCATGACTTGAACACCCAGAATTAGCAAATGTTCAAATTTTGTCACATTTGCTTCAGGTCTTTTTTTATTATAGGTATAAAACTTGACAAAATAAAAAACTCCTTTGTACCTGTCCCAGTCCTTCCTTCCCTGCCTCGCACTCCTCCACAGAAGTAAAAATTCTCCAGGGTTTTGTATACATCCTTCTCGTCATGCTGAAGAACTTTTCTACATGTGAATCCACACATAATATTATGATTTGTTTTGAGTGCTTTCCAAGTTTGCATAAATGGTTTATTATACACATCATTCCACAACTCGCTTTTGTCACTTCACGTTGTGTTTTTACAATTTATCCACATTGATACGCATAGTGTATCATAGTGAACATTCTTTCACTTTAATGAGGTATCCATATTCATTGTATGAATATACCATATTATCCATTCCCCTGTTGATGGAAACTTCAGTCATTTGTTAACTTAGTGAATTCTGTTGCACGTGCTACTTGGTATGCTGGTATGAGAGTTTCTGTAGGTATATAGAAAAAGTGGAATGACTACTCAGAGGGTATGCACATTTTAATCTTTACTATATATTCCCAAGTTGCTTTCCAAGGACGTTTACCAATTTAAACTTCCTCTGGAGGTAGTGGACCAATTTCTACACAGCTGTGTGTAATTATAAGTTTGTTGTCATGTTTCCATGGGCAGTCTTCTTTGTATTCTTTATAGATGCCTCTTTTATCTCTGCCATTGGGGTATAATCTTTCCATAGTCTCTAGAGGGATCTTCTGCACAACACATGTGCTTTATGCATATACTAAGATGATTAGTTGACAAAAATTACTTTAATTCCTCCCAAAGTTAGCTATATACACTTCCAAGAATGAGAGATTTTAGTTTTGTCCATCACCCTTATTTTCAGGTCAGCAGACTGAGTTCCAGAAAGGCAAAGTGGTGTTCACTGCCCAAAATTATGTTTGTAGACCTTTTTAGGTACTCAGGGCTCCTAAGATTTTATTAAATCAGAAATGGGTATGGATCCTCTCATCCTCCATCACGGAAGCCCCTCTGGTAACTTATTTCTCAGGCTTCATGAGCCTCTGTTGGGATATACCAGTTCTGTCCTGAATCTTGAATCTTGAAATCCTAAGCTAGGATGGATCAGTCACACTAATGTAATCAATCCCTCAAGAAAGTTCTTGAGGTGGGTTGTAAGTTTGGCTGGGTGGAATCACAATCTAAATTAACAGTGGCACACAAAGTAGAGGTTTCCTGCTTTCTCACATAGCACTGCAGAGGAATACAGTCCAGAGCTAGTATAGCAGCTCATCCCATGTGTTTGTCCAAGGACCCAGGCTCTTAGCTTGTTGCCCCATCACACCTAGGATGTTGCCCTTGTTGTCATGGTCCACAATGGCTCAGCATCATGACCTCCATCCAGAATTTGTAGCAGAATTTGTATGGGGTAGAGAATGATGGTGGGAGGAAAGGGCATCCTCCTTCTTTTAAGATATTAACCAGAAGTTACACACACTATTTCTACTTTAATCATATTGGCCAATTTGTAGATGTATGGGAAGAAGGACTGGAAAATGCAGTTGTTTATCCGGGTGTCCATGTTCCCAGCTAAGTTTTGGGAGTTTTACCATGGGAGAGAAGGAGAGATGAATATTCAGTGACACATCCCTTTCAGAGGAGCACAGTTGCAGAGATTAGACCCCAGGGTGCAGTAGTACAGACCCTAGGGTTGGGCTCTTAGCATGTTGAAATGCAACATAAGTATTGTATTGTAAATATTGTATGTTAAAAATGCTATCAGTACCCTTTTTGGTAGAGTCTAGAGCAGAGAAGTAGGGTATCACAATCAGTAATGCCATCAAGGATCAGCACCAAAAATCTTGGTCCCCCACCATAACAGAATCTCTGTCAAGCCGAAACTTTAGTATGTGTTCTGCTATTATACACTATGCAAGAAAGATACTTGAACAAGAGCTACTTGTGCTTATAGCACAAAGCAGGTATGACTTTTGGTCCAAAGTCATAGACTAAACACATTTTTCCCCCAAAATGTTTTTTCCTGTGTCCACATTTTTTTAAACATGGAACAAATTGTCAGTTGGAATAAGGTTATAGAAAAAAACTTTATTCCAAGGCCTGGACTATAGTTAGACTGGATCCACACTCTTTGAGAACCTGGAAGCCATTTGGCTATCTTTGCAGAGCTAACAATTTGCATTTGTGAAAATGCCCAGGTAATAATACTAAAAGATGTTAAATCAATTCAGGTTGTTGATTTTCTTTGAAAACTTCTTCCAAGAGGACTTGGTGTTCTTTCTGGAATATGACTTAAGCTCCATTTCAGTGACTTCAGTTCAGCAGGTATTTGTTGAGGTATCAACAGTTTGTAAACCATGGTGTTCAGAGGATATAAGCCTGGAAAAAAAAAATGGTCCCTCTCTTTTAGTAGCTCAAAATCTAGTTAGCTCAAAAACAAAATAAGTTTGATCAAAGGCAAACTGTGACACCTATTATTGAGGTTCAAATAATGTGATATGGATAAAGGAAATAGAATCATTTCAAATGGATGACTGAGGAAGGTTCCTGAGAGTGTGCATGGGGGAGAGGGGCTTGAATTGGACGTCAGCCCCTGATTGTCTCTTGATAGAGGCCAGTTTCTTTCCCTGTTTGAGGATAGATTTGGGAACCCTGGGGAATACTGATTAGTGCCATGTGACTAATGTTGAATCATGCTGACTAATGTGTTCTAATGGATTGATTCAATAATAAAGGGAATATTGAGAGTCAAGAGTTCAGATCCTGTATTTCACCATGTGATGAAATGTAAATCCCTTAGCCTTAGTACTTCATTTTTTGGTCAATTAAAATGTGCTCATGATGAGGATCTAACAAGTCACCTTGACTAGAAAGTGTTTTCCAAACCTCAGGGATAACAGAAATGCTTAACAACAACTCCCAGGACAGGCTTGTGCAACCATGGGTTATTCAGCGTACATAGAGAATCGGAACATCCATCACATGCTGCTCCCCAGCCATGCGAAACTTCTGCTTCCTCACACATGCCGCAAGAGCTGACAAACAGTACTCTGCCCTCACAAAAACTGACAAATAGAGGAGCTTTTGAAAAATCTTCCTATCTACCTACTGGGGCGGCTGTGTTTTTCTCCAACAAATGTTGCCACAGAACTAAGAGATTGCATTGCACACACAGCTTTTTCTCTCTTTTGACATCTCCCCAGCTAGACTGCTTGAGAACCTGGCCTTCCGTGTCCAGATGTTTACTGAATTCTGAAGGCCCCCCAAAGGGCCCAAGTTCTTTTGTTGCCCTCCAAATCACTTCCCACAGAGACTGACCGATGTCCTGAAGGAGCCCTTCAATAGGGAGGATAAATGGAGGCAGATGAAGACATGACCCCCTGAGGCTCACCCACGTCCACGCTAACAAAGGGTCTGAGGCACAACCTTGTAAGGAGCATTTTGGTCAGCAGCGTCCCTTCAAGAGGCCACGTCTCCCCCACAGGGCTGCTTTCAATGGCTACCATCACAGTGGAAGTACTGGGCATTTGTTAAGGGCTGAGGTTTGCTAGGTGCAGCACAAAACATCTAAATCATGGTCCCCTGTCTTTGTGAGGGCTTCCTGGCTACAGATGGCAGCTGGCTTTCTCAGGGGAAACGTGGAGCTAGTGGAGGAAGCCAAAGAGGGGCTCCCACCTCTCTGGATGACCTCTTCCCACCCAGCCCAGAAAGGGCTTTTGTCTGTAGCTATCAGTGGTCAAGCTGGGGCTGCGGGACCTTACCCCACACCTATGCTGTATTTCTGGGTGTCTCTGGTTTGTGAGGCTGCCGGCTCCCTAGGTAATAGAAAGGTATGTATGTGTGCAAGGGGACTACAGCTGGAAGGAAAGTTTTATTTAGACTGTTAGTGAGAAGTTAGTACATTTCATGATGACACTTTTTTCTTCAAACTTATTTTCTCTCCCTCTTTTTTTTTTTTTTTTTTTCTCTCCTTTAGGCCAACAGAAGCCATAGGGACACTATGACCATTGTCTAGAGCTGCTGGGGGCACGATTTGTGAAATGAAACAGGATGGTGCTGCTTGGAAGAAGGAAACGGAAGCCAACATAATGGGGATTAATTAGTTGATTGATGTTGAGATGGTAACAGATTTGCCCCCACACCATTGAGCCAGCCATCTCAGACCTAGCAGGGAAGGTGAGGATGAAGAAGCCTTTGTTCAGGTCTGTAGATGCGTGGGGCTGCAGGCTTTGCCGCCATGGGATGTCAACAGCCATAATAATAATAATTTGCACTTATATAGCACCTTTCAACCAGGCACCTCAAAGCAGTTTAGCCACGTTAATTAATTAAAGCCCACAATCCCCCTGGGGAGAGGAGGAGGATGACTAACAGGATTTGTAATTACAGGAGGGAACATTTCCGAATAAAGTATTGTCCACCATATAAAAAGAGTGGGTGTAAAGGAATTGGGGTCTCCACAGAGTAACTGATTTCAGAAATTAAATCATGGAAAGATGGGGAGGCTGGGGGCGGGCATGGGTGTGGGGGTCTGCTCCTGTGTCAGAGGGAGGTCGATGGGCTCAGAATTCACTGGCAGGTTCGGATCCAGCTGAGAAGCGGAACATGTATGGTATTAGTGGCATTTGGAAGGTCCTTAGTAGCACGGCTATTGTGGTGTAAATTCAAGTTTCACTAGTATATTGTGTATAGCCCTGCAGAACAAAGAGTGAGATTCATGCAGTATTTAATAAAGGATGAAATGATTTCTTTAGATTTAAAGCCCAAAGCTGGGCCAATTAGCAAATAAACCAATTGGTGACCCATAGGGTAATTTAGTTGTTTCCAGCAGAACACCCAGCCTACACCCTCCTACTGCCATGAAGTTTCCAACCAAAGCCTTAAGACTGGGTTCAGAGCAAGGCCTGGGGGCTTCAGCTCCTTCAAAGACAGGCATCAAATCTTCCCGGCCTTTGGCATGGGGACCTGCTCCCCGTCCAGAGGTTTTTAAATGCTTTGGAGGCTACAGCAGGTCTTATCCTATCTCATGTTTCCTGTGCCCGGCAGTGCCCAGCAGAACGCTGCGCACAAAGTAGGTACGGATCAGTGAAGAGTGAGTGAATGCCTAAGTCTTTGAACAACTCAGTATTTGTTGAGCACATACCAAATGCTGTGGTGCAGCTCACAAAAACAGGATATATGCGTCCCATCCTCGAGAACTGTACTGTGAGGAATGGAAAAGACTCATATACTACTAACTATAATATAAAACAGAATAAAATAAAATGATATGATAGATGTGCATCCAAGCCACATGCTGCAAGGACAAAGCAGGAACATTTTATCCAGCTGGAGTGAATCAGGGAAGGTATTCCTGGAGAGCAAACAACATGCTGGGCATTGGAAGGCAGGAAGGGTTTTGGTAGACCTGGAAGAGGTCGGGGAGGCAGACTTTCCAGACTGTGGTCATTTGTCTCCCTCAGAGTGAGATGCATTTTGGGAACTTGTGGTCTCCAATAGAACATTTGTGAAAACCAAGCTGAGTTTTTGTGGCTGAATAAATGTATATTTCCTATGAGTTCTTACTACATGAATTGACTAATTTCAAACATCTCAAGGGACTATTTGAGAAGTTGAGAAAGATGTTTTATTCTCTGTATCTCTTAATTTGGTCTCTCTCCACTTTCACTGCCCACCAAGAGAGAAAAGCTAAACAGTTCACACACTAAAACAGGGCAATCGGCAGTGTCTGAGAAAGGTACAAGGAAGACATCTCCCAATCCCAAATGGCAAGGATTAGACGTCTTCCTCGTTGAGCCTATTTTTTTGACCCCAGGAAACCTTAAGACGGTGCTCTACACCCGGTGACTGGCAAATCAATCCCGGCATTCTCCCGCTCCAAGTTCCAACAGGGCTTTTCACCACACACCACGCTGCCAGGACAGGACCTACGTGCTGTTTTTGCATCTTGCCAGTATTTATTAAGTGTTGCTGTATGTCTGAGACACACTACATATGTGTGAGCTTACCTAATCCTAACAGTCTCACAGTAGGACTTCGCAGTATTCCTCCTGCGTGAATGAGCAACAAGGCAGAAGTCCAGTCTCTTGCTAGAAAGTGATGGAAGGTGGATTTGAACCCACTCAGTCTTGCTTCTTCCTCTCTCACCCCTCACCCATGTCGTATTTCTGTTCACATCTGTTACAACTTCTCCTCGTCATCGTCAATTCACTGAAGTACTCAGCACAATACCATGCACATAATAGGACCACCATGAATGTTTTCCAAAGAATCACCAGCAGCAATACTAGTGGTTTGATCTTGCACTGGGAGGAGTGGCTGCAGAAAGCCTGAGCAGCGGTGCTGAGAGTTTGGTAGAGACTCCATCACTACCTCCTTCTCTTTCCACCATGATTAAAGATTAGGAGACGGGCTCCGGAAAGTTGCCCCAGGAAATGTTCACAAGAAAGAAGACACAGGTGGTATTCATGAGCTGAGAAGCTGCCAAACTTGTACCTCCCGTGAGAGGCTAGGGAGGTATCTTGTATTGACCTTGGATGCAACTCACTGATTTTTTTTTTCCTATGTGTGTGTGTACATATACATTTATATATCAGAGTCCAACTTTGCTTCCATAACTGTGCTAACCTCCGAGCAGCAGTCCTAGTGAGGATTCCGAAGTGGCCCCTATCAGCCCACAGAGTAAACATTTCTGGAACCCAGAAGTGCTGAATTCTATGCATTGGGTCTTGTATGTTGTGAGCAAGGTTACTGCTCAGGGACAGGACTTAAAAGATTATCTGGCAAAATCAGGAGTGCCAAATGAGAACTCTGGAGCTGAGGAATGAGGATGAGGTAAGGGGGAAGCGGGGAATGAAAGCAAGAGGAAGTACAAAAATATCAGATTCTGACCTTGAAAGTGTGGTTCCCTTAGAGCCATTTGGGAGTGTCATTTTTTTCTGAGCTTTGGTTTCAGTATTGTCGCCATCGCTTTTTGTCCTATGGCTGTGAAAGGACCTTCTTTATTCTACTGCAGAATTCAACAGAGACCTCTTTTGCTCAAATGGAAGGAGGGAGCCCATCGCAATCCTTAAAAGAGTATCTTAAGCGTGAGAGAGAGCCCACTGCCTACCTCTCTGAATTTCAGTGAGCACAGTGTTCAGATGGAGCACAAGTTCTCCAGAACTCCAAAAGATCTGGGAAGAGAGTCGACCAGTCAGCAGTGGGCATAAGTCAGGGCTGGCTTGGTTTTGCTACCTAAACAAATAACCCCCAAAATCTTAATGACTTAAAGTCTGCCTGTCTGAGAGACTCTCCCGGGATGTTGTCCTCCATGTGATGACTCAGGACTCCATTTTAGTGTCCACAGGCACTTCCACAGTTCCACAGGAGGGGAAGAGAGAGAAGCGCCATGCACTGGCAATTAAATGCTTCCCCCCAGAATTGACACACATCACTTCTGCTCTCATGGCCAAGCAGTCATGCATCCACACCCAGCTCCAAGGAGGTGGGAAACACAAACCTCCCTGAATTTGGAAGGAAAGGAGAACTAGATATTAGTGAACACTTGTAATGTCTGCCACATAATGCTGTAGCCAGTGAGCTGGCACTTATCTCCTTCTTTCATACTCATGCCTTGCACATAACTTTCCCTTGGATCACCCAGTGTATATTGAAGACTTACCGGCTAGTATTGGGGAAAGAAGACCAAATACTTTTATAGCCCATTTTAGTCTACAGGCAACCATTTTGAAAGAGAGGAGTAGCCACGGAAAACCAGTTAACTCTGGATACTTTTCCCTTGGAGCTATCAGACACTAATAACTCTAGGAAAGGATAAGGGGTTAAAGGGAGCCATGGCCTGATTTCAACAATACATTATGAATAATACTAATTTTGAGTTGCCCATAACTATCATGCTTTGTATGAAAGGGCTTCTGGAAACGTGCCCTTTCTCCTCCATTCCTCCCCTTATTACCAGACATGATTCAAATTCCCTCTAAGCCCTGTGACTTTTCCAGAAAGCAGCTCTCCCAGCAGAGAGAGAGAGAAAGAAAGAGAGAGAGAGGAGGGGGAAAAAAAAACTTTCCCTTATTATTCTTCCAATAATGAATTCCTGCTCTGAGTGGGCTGTTTCCATGTGTTTTCAGTCAAGTGCTGATGGCAGCCTTGCCGGGGGACATTTCCAACAGGCTGTGGACATAATAGATGAGGTCTCATATTGACAAGAGCTGCTCTCAGTTTTCCTTCCAGTTTAGCCCTCCTAAGCCCTGAAATTGGAGATGAGAAATGATTCACGAGATCCCACTGGTGAACCAACATGGCTGCCACACCTCTTTGCTCCTTTTAACTAGGTAAGAAGTCATGGTTTTAAAGCTTCCCTCTAAGAGATTTGTAGACCTGGATCTTAGTAACTTAAAAAGGACTTAGCTTTCTCAGACCAGCCCACTTTTTGTAGATGCCAAGACTTCCTTTCTTCAGGATTCAAACATTGTCTTAGCCTACCCTGACATCATAAGAACAAAGAGAGAACTTAGGACACACTATTTCCTGCCTAAAACCTGATCTCAAGTACACAAGATGCTTCCAAGTAAGCAATGGCAGTAGCCGGGTTTGCTAAGGGAACCAGCCTACTCATTCTCCCCAAAGCAAATGTCTTCAGATAATTCCTTGTCAGCTTACCTACACGGAACTGGTACAAATTATTAGTTATAGTTGGGCTCTCTTCATTGAGAAGAGTCTTAGTTACTTCGGGTAAAAAGGAACAGGTATTTTTAAGGATGTAAGTGGCCTGGAATTGGAAAGCCTTTAGGAGCAGAGGCAGCCCTGGGGATTTATTACCTCAGAGTCTCTGAGTCTCTGCTTCCCTCTGCATTTCTGCCTGAGGTACTCATGTCGCAGCAGACATGTCCTATAGACTGCAGTTTCTGCTTACTCAAAACTTCAGCTTGCATGTGGCTCATCCTCAGCTCTTGAGCTCCTCCTTATATACCTCAGCCTTTCAACTTCAGTTCCCATTGGCTTTTTTCCGTGGTATTCTTAGTTAAAATTCCTAAGAGACAATCTCATTGGCTCAGGCCCGTCTTATTGTTCTGTCTCAGATAACATCATTGGTCACTAGCCAGCCAGTCAGCTGTGGGCTGAGGGATGAGCTGCAAGCATGGGGCAAAGTAGCTTCCTTTAGAGGGTCTGTGAGGGAATGAGGAGGGGATGGGCCCTGGTGGGCTCTTTGAACCCTTAATGGGATTGCTGCAAAGATACTCATTCTCTCTTGCTTCTTCCTCCCCCCATCTCATCACCGTAGGTCTGATCTCCAGCCACAGCCCGGGCTCCCATTCCCACCATGGGACCCAAGTACCTTTCCTCTTTCTCCTAATCTTTGGAGCAGTTTTCCTTTCCCCAAAATCAAACATCAGCAGAAGCATAAGAAACTTCCATCAAGGGACCCAGAGGGAGCAGAGCAGGAAGATAGTCTGGCTCTGCTAATCCCCCAGAGCTTTTTCTGACCCTTGCAAGGATCCCTAGTTCCCATCTCAGACCCTTGCATTTCCCCAGGCCCCCACCCTCAGGCCTCATGGGGCCCTGGTCCCAGAGTCTTGAATATCAAGTCCAAAGCAATTTACTTTCAAAATATGGTTTAAAACACAAGTGAAGGAGTCTGTGTAGATAAGGTCTTTGCCAATCGTGTTCTCCCAGTATGCCCAAAGCTCTTCATTGGCAGTTTTCACAAATCTCCCTGGTATTTTTAGAGGACTGGTCGTGTGTGGTGTTGCCCTGTTTCACCTGAGTCAGAGAAATTATGCTTTGTCTGAATTCACACTTCAAGGAGAGGACTGGGGGAGAATTGAATTATGATACTGGGCTTTGCCCTTTACTCATTAGAGACCATTGCCTTTATACCTCATCAGCTGGTTAAAAGGCCAACCCCAAACACCTACATTCAAATGTCAGCATCTCTGTATTCTTTTCAGTCGACGTGAGGCTAGACGTGAATCAGAGGCAAGTCTAAACAACCCTGGATTTCCCTGCCCTTTCCTGAGCTCTGGGTATGTCAGTGTTGATTAAATCATTCATCAAACCTTGTTCAAACTTTTATCTACTGACTAAAATTGCAGTTTCCCTAGGAGCCTATGATGGTGGGGAAGGTAGTTCTGATGGCGTTTCTAAACCTGCTGCTGTGGGATTCTAGAGCCAGTTCTTCTGGATGAGTTCCAGATCTCTGCCCATTCCATTTAAGATCTGAGGTTGAAATCTATTGCCGTTGTCTGTCCCCTGGGATCTGAAAACCCATCTGGGGTTTGTCTCTCTCTCCAACACCACTGTCCAACTCCACAGGCATTACCACTCTAACAGCTTGAAAGCTGATGCAGAGATGGAGCAGAAGCCAGTTTGGCTTTCTCCCAGTCTTCTAGGCCCTTCTGGGGTTAATCAGCAACCACCTATCTTTATGTTAATAGTATAAGCCTCTCTAACCAGAACACCTGGAGGAAACCCATAGGAAGCCTTAGGATGAAGCCAATTTTACAGTGATTATTCTGACCATCACTGTTTAAGCTGGACTCAGACTGTCCAGGAAAAAAACGGGCTTGCTAAAACCAGCCAACTAGCTGGACGAACCTGTGGCTTTCAATGTTCCTTAAGCCACTTTAGGTTTTACTAATATTTTCCATGTCCACATCTCAGCTTCAGAGTCTCCTTATGCTGTGCACTCAGGCAGCATCTCCCTATTTCAGGTACACGGGGCTTAGTGAAATGTCCTGAGTGCATCTCACTGATGCAATTCTTTGGTGGCATCTTCCCACACTCTCCCCACCCTCCCAGCCCATCCCAATGGTTGTGTTTACACCACTGGGGAAATAGCAGACTTTCTTAACTGGGATTGCTGATGACTTCTCTTAGTAACTAGCCCAAATGGCTTTGGGTGTCAGGTGATTAGTCTGTGCAGGGGCAAAGGGCTGAGGGCTGAGGAGGTGGAAGGGTAGGTGGGGGACACATGAAAAACAGTTTCCTGCTGTATTCGTCTGCTAAGGCTGTCATCGCAGAATAGCTTAAAGAACAGAAATTTATTTTCTCACAGTTCTGGAGACTGGAAGTCTAAGATCAAGGTGTCAGTTTGGTTTCTCCCAAGGCCTCTCTCCTTGATTTGCAGACGGGCCCCTTCTCACTGTGTCCTCACATGGTCCTTTATATGTGTGCACTCCGAGTGTCTCTTCCTCTTCTTATGACACCAGTCTTCTTGGATTAGGATCCTGTTCTTACGACCTCATTTAACCCTAATTGCCTCCCTTTAAAGGCCTGCCTCTAAGCACAGTCATATTGGGGGTTAAGACTTCAACATATGAATTTGGTGGTGGTAGCGGAGCGGTGGCGGGGCGGGGGGGAGGGGCCACAGTTCAGTCCATAACAGCTGCCATAAATTTTCCTCAACAGATAATCTCCCATCCTCTGCTGCTGCCCATCTGAGTGGGAGAAGAGTAGATACTGGTCAAGAAATGGCAGATGGGACTCTGTACAGTCAGTTTGAGAATGGCTAAGCTAGGTAGGGAGTGTGGCTGAGATAGGCAGAGCGGAAAGATGGACGTTTGGATACATGAAGAGATGGTTGGATGGATAGACAGATGGATGAATATATGACTTAGGTAGTGCGTCGATGCCACCAGGGCTGACGTTACATTCTACTTCTTTGGGGGTATAAATTTTTACAGTGCAGGGGTTGCAGTCTCAAATGCTCACATTAGGTAACAGAGCTGCAAAAAGAGGCCAGGTGCAATAATAGGGAGTAGTAGGGAATGTGACAAACTGGCAAGAGTGTGCCCTGCCTACAGGGCCATGTATACTCAGTTCCAGCCAGTTACTACTTTGTGGGATGCTAGCCTAATGTTGCCAATATGTCTGATTTTTCAAGAGAACAAGAAATCTTGATTTTCTGATGAAATCTTTCTTTAGATAAATTTTTAAATTACGGCAATTAATTCAAAAATTGTAAAATACTGGATGGGCCAAATCAGCACATTTACAGTCTGAGTGAACCCTGGAGGCTGCCAGATTTCCACTCTTGGACTACTTACTGGGAAGACATCTGAACTGTCATCACATGAGGAGGTAGGTGTTTAAGAGCTCCAGCTCATGAGTACGCTGCCTGGGTTCATATTCCAGCCCACTACTTACTGGCTTTGCAATCTTGAACAAGTTATGCATGTAACTCAGAGTTGTTGTAATGATAAAATTAGTTAATACATGTAGGTGCCTACAACAATACCTGCTGCCTAGTAAGAAAGCAGTAACAGAGCCAGCATTATTAGGTAGGGTCACCAGATCTTTTGGTTTCCTCATCTGGAAAATGGGGACAACATGTGCCTTACCTATCCCCCAAAGGAAAAGAAGAATAGGTATGAAAGGGCTTACAAATGTGAGCACATTGCTAAGAAGTACACCATGCACTTCTTTTGTTAACTGTACCTATAAGTGAGGTTCAGCCTTGCCCAATGCTGGGCTGGGAATCCCTATGAAGAAGAGAATAGCGTTAACTAGAACCAGTCCTTTTCTCTTCCAAGGGTTATTTGGCTGTTTTGCTATTTGTAGCATTTGGTGAGTTTTTCTTTTATTATTATAAAAAGTTGAAACATACAGAAAAGTAGAGAAAATAGCATACTGAACACCCAAGTACCCTTATCTAGATTTAATAATTGTTACCATTGGCCATATTCGTTTCATCCTGGTGAGTGTTCCTTTCAGGGGTGGAATGCAGCAGTACGGAAATGGGAATGGACTGAGGCATCATGGTACTGAATGGGAGAGATGGGGGAGCGAGTGGGCTTTACCTACCTCAAGGATACCTTATTCTTGCAAGAAAGCAAGACCCCGTCAGATGTAGATGGTTCCCTTTTGGATGGGACCCTGAAAAGGGACTTTTGTGCAGGATCCTTTGCTATAGATCATACATTGTTACCACCTTAAAGTGATATAAACTGGGACACGAATTCTTTTATTATTTATAAGGCTTTCACTTATTGTTATTTCTAAGGTTTTAATTTTCTGCAAACAAGAAAACAAGAACGTGTTCTTGTATTGCTCACGAAATTGAAAATTAAAAATTTTTAGAGACTTTCCATGTGGAAATGTCTCTGTCTTAAAGAATTCAGGAGTTGAAACTGTGGTAGATCTGAGTGAAGCCCAGTAAAATCTCAGTGATAAAAAGAAATGTTGATCGCTAAAAATGAAAGGTTTTAGGAGCAGAAACACTCAGATTCAAAGAAAGTATATGCCAATTATAGAGGGTCCTTTCTGTTAAAGCATTTAAAAGAGTCTCTAAGACATATTGCCCCATTTCTCAGCATTAGCTTTTACTGCATTTGAATGCAAAGGCTTCCCCCTGTGGAAAGGATGTCTTACAAATGTGAAAGCAACTAAACTTTGCTTTAAAATTCTATTATTCAGACCCTTCATTAATTTAAGCTGACATTCCTTCTCAATCGGGGCCAATCATCAAAGCTTTATTGTATTGAGAACCTTGAATTCAGCAACAAAGAGTGTGGGTTTGGAAGGACACGCAGGGAGGGGGAGGGCGGAGAGCTCCCAAGGCCCAAAGAAGGGAGGGGAGGGGAGGAAGGCAGCAGGAGGGAGGGTGACCGGGAAAGACTGGAGTCCTGAGAGGCAGAGGGAGGGCAGAGGAGTTAGCAAAGCTGTGATGCACTGGGGGCGGGGTGGGGGGATGTAGACAGTGGACAGAAGGGGAGGGGAGCTTGGAGAGTCTATACTGGAAAGCTGCCCCTTGAGCTTCTGCTCAACAACCTGCGACTTTGCCCTCACAAAGTTTTCTCCAGAGTAAGGGTAAAAAAAGGGAAACAGGGAATAGAGGAAGAGAAAGCCTTCATTTTCTTCCTTTATCCATGTGCCTCTTGAATCTTCTGCCATGGTACCCTGGCCAGCAACAGGGTGCCGGCAGGAAGTCCGCCCCACCCCGCAGGCCTGGGGTCACGGTCGTGTCTGGCCCAGACCTCCAACAGGGCTTTCTCTTCCTTTCTGGCATGATTTACTGTGGGATACATGATGTGCAATGTACTAGGTGGAATGTATTGGGTTCATTGTTAAGGCATAAGGCAGGGAAGGAGCTTTTGAAATGTGCAGACATCACAAACTTTTCTTGAGCATCTGATTTATAACTAGAGTAAAATAAGATTTGTAAAGGTGAACTTTAAAGCCTAAGGGACAGCTGAGTTTTTTAATGTGTGACTAATAAATAAAATACTAATTTTGAAAAACCATGTAAACCCTGGTGGTCTTTTGTCTGCACTGAAATAGTTCTCAAGGACACAAGAGACTCTGGTGGACAGTGGGGTGACTGCTAGCCCCTCGTGTCTGGCAACCCATCCAAGACCAAGTCATGGGAGGTGTAGGTCTTCAATCCCAGCCCACCACGTTCCAGCTTTGTGCCCTCAGAGGACCCCTGTGACCTCCCTGAGTCACAATTTCCCAATGTGTAAAATGGGCATAGAAGTAATCTGCCCAGTCTTCGTTCCAAGGGGCCATGGGGATGACCATGTAGATGAATGGGTAGTTTTCCAGCCTTCACTGGTGGCCTGAGCCTCGGTTAATGCAATGACCCATTCTGTAGTTATAAGACTTAAGTTAGATCATGCTATTCCTCTGCTCAAAACTCTGAAGTGGCTCCCTTTTCACTCAGACTGAAAGCAAAGTCTCTCCACTGTCCCTTAGAGCCCAATGTGCCCACCAGCACCTGCCATCCCATCTCTTGTTGCCCCCCTTGTTCACCTGCCGTAGCCACCCCGTTCTCTGTGCTATTCCTCTCATCACCAAGCATTCTTCCCCTCACGGACTTTGCACTTTGAACTCTGCGGGAATCCTATTCCCTGGCCAGTCCCATAGCTGATGCCCTCACCTCCTTTCCCATGACACCCTTACCTCTAACTTTTGCCAAAATGTCACCTCTCCATGAGACCTACCTTGTTTAAATTGCAGCCCACTTTCCTTACCCCCATCCTGCTCTACTTTTCCTCTCCCAAAGCACTCATCACCATGCAACATAATAAATAACTCGTTATGTTCACCAGTCACTGTGTGTCTTCCCTGCTACAATATAAGCTCTGGAGGCCAGGCATCTCTGACTTGCTCACTGAATGCCCTAAGCACCAGAGCAGTGTCACGCACATCAAGGACACTCAGTAAATAGGTTGGATCTCTCTTAGGGGTCCAGAATATAAAACCAACCAAAGAAGGACTCTTCTAGTTGAAGGGAATACGAGTTCAAAATCTCTCCCACCACGCCTGCAGGCTCTCCATGGAATACCTTGCTCCAAGGAAAAATTAGAAAACTGCTGACATTTGTTCTGATATGTAAAGCCAGTTTTGAAGCTACAAAGTGTTTGTAATGTCAGGCCCAAGGGCCTGGCAAAACGGTTTGTACACAGCAGGTGCCCAGTTGGTAGAGTGGAAGGGGTCTGGCGGGGAGGGGGCAAAGATCCCAAGACTGGATCCTTGCTGTCTTTCAGGTCTCGGCTCCACCATCACCACTCAGCAAAGCCTTGCCTGTCCACCCTCTCTTCATTCCACATAGCATGACTGTAATAATTTTAGGCTGGAAAACATTGATAAAGACTTTGTTGAGCAGCTACTATATGCTAGGCAGTGTCTGCACCCAGTTCACTACATACGTGATCTCGTGAATCTGTCAGCCCTTTCACCATTGGCTCTCCAGGATCTGATGCCAGGCCTGACGCATATAAGGTGCTCAAAAAATGCTCACTTGTTTCCCTAACAATCCTGAGGCCGGTATACCAGTAACCCCATCTTACGAGTGGGGACCCAAAGTTCAGGTTAGGCAGCTTTAATGTCATACAACTCGTGAGTAGAGGAGCAAGGATTTCAACTCTACTCAGATGAGCTCCAGTCACTCTGGTTCCAAGAGAGAATTTGGTTTAGACCAGCCCCCTGGGCTTCCCTCAAGCAGATCTATCTCCTGGCCACACCAGGAGAAGAGAGAAGGGGTATTTCTTTTCTTCCTGGCTTTCTCTTCTCCACCCGGGCTCACCTTTTCCCTTCCTTCAGTTACCACCTGGAGGGGTCTCCTGCCGCCTTTTGATGAATGAGTCTGCTTTTCCTACCCTCCCTGGCAGAGTAACCCCAGAGTTAGCAGCGGTTCATCTTGAATCACAAATCAAGTTCTGAAAGACATTGCAATTTTGTGCTCAAGCTCTCTCTAGAATTCAAATTCTTTGGGAAGGTCATTTGCTGATGAGCAGAATGATGGATTCATCAAGTCTCTCCCTTTAAGAAATATCTGGATGGTCTACGGCCATACCACCCTGAACGCGCCCAATCTCGTCTGATCTTGGAAGCTAAGTAGGGTCGGGCCTGGTTAGTACTTGGATGGGAGAAATATCTGGATGTATCTGTTGGTTTCCCCCTGCCCCCTCCCAAACGTGCCCTGGTTAGTTCATTTAATGTAGCTAGAATTCCTCAAGAACCCCCACGCAGTTTTCACTCGGGCCACTTAACTAAGGAAAAGCTCCGATCATGTTGTCTCTTTACATAAACAGAAATCATTTATAACTGGCATGTCCATTATGCCTTCCATATACCCACCCCTAGCTGTGATTTTCTTTCTTAGTTAGCCGTTCTTGGCAAATGCCAGCTGTTTATACCACTCAGGGACAAAGCAACTAAGTATATGCCCAGATCTATTTTATCTGAGAGGCAGCCTCTGAATCCCTAGCTCCTAGAACATTAACCCCTCCATAAATCCGATGCATCTCCATAAATCCGATGTTTTATGCCAGATTAAAATGTCTCTTGGAAACTTTTGAGTTTATTTCAGAATTGCCTTTAGAGACAATGATGAACTATAGATGTCATGCAGGTTTTCATTTTCCCAGTGCTTTTTATTTCATCGAGAACCAACAGTGACCTTTAGAATCTGCTACTCCCTCTCGGATACTCTTTGTAGGGTTTATGTTCAAAGACTCTCGGTCGGATAAGCTCAGGGTTGAGTGTCAGAAACGACCAATTCCACCAGTGTTGCTCTATTAGTAAAAGGCTGCCATAGTTCTCCTGTTGCATGGGACTGCCCTGTGTCCTGGAGGACATTTGTCCTTCCTGCCTCATCCACAGAATGTGAGGTGGGTCCCCCAGGGCCTGGAAGAACCAGAAGTGCCTATAGCAATATTCCAAGTACCCCTGATTGAAAGTACCAGTGACCATATCTCTGAGAGATGGTGAACTGGGGGCAGATATCATTAAGTTCCACCGTTGGTGAGAGGGTGAGCCTATCCCCAGCGTAAATGGCTTCCTACTCTTGTTGCCTTCAATGACCTTTGTTTGCTTTCAAATCTGGTCTTGATAAATATTATTTTATTTATTTTTTAAAGATTTTATTTATTTATTTGACAGAGAGAGTGAGCACAAGCAGGGGGAGTGGGAGAGGGAGAAGCAGTCTCCCCACTGAACAGGGAACCTGTTGTGGGGCTCGATCCCAGGACCTGAGCCGAAGGCAGAAGCTTAACCAACTGAGCCACCAGGCACCCAATAAATATTATTTTAAACTCTGATTTCTCCCATAAAAAACTGGGCAGTAGGAGAGAGAGGAGAAACTATCCTCCTAAGAAGGGTTCTGTTCTCCAGAATGACTTTGGACTCTTTGTCAAGTTAATGATTGAGAGAGTTCACTAGGTATAAGTTCCCAAGCCCAGCAATTAGAGTCTGGGATAAAAGAGACAGAAATCGGGACAGAAACACATGGAATCACCAGGACCCAAACAGTGGGCTGAGACCGGTGTGTCTTCCCCCCCAACTGCACCTCACATCAATCCTGGCTTGTCTGTAGATCCCTGAGTTCCGTTTCTCTCCTGCCCCACAATTTCTAGAAATACTAACAGCTTCTGTAAGGTGAATGGCCAGAGTCAGCATCTTCTGGTAGGTAGGGATCCTGTAACTCCCCAGACCCTGTAAGAGTGTGACTATCCATAAGGAACCATCCTCCAGAGAGGCTGTCAGATGGATCCATGCGTCTGCTCTTCTTGTCCTGCTTCTTACTTCTCTCTCTCGGGCATGGTTAACCGCACGTGCCAACGCCCCAGCTCCCAGGCCGTCAGGTCCAGCCCTGCCTCCCGCCAGGCCGGCCGTCTTGCTTAGGGCAGTGCTCTGTGCAGCTTCAGCACATCCTGTTTGTTCAGTCCCCTTTGTCTCCCACTGGAGCAACAGGGAGAAAGGATTCCTCTGAGCCCCTTGGATTTGGGCTTTGAAATCAGATCCTGGCACACCTGATTACACTCAATAGCTGGAAATGGTAAGGATGTCCGATGGGCAGAGGGCTCTTGTTTTAAGCTCTGCACACCAGGAAGGCAGGGGCTGGGTCTCCTCCTCGGGACCGCACTGGAGGGGGCAGGATGCTCTGGCAGGAAAAGCAAACAGTGTAGCTGAAGGGAAATTCACTTGAAAAAGAACTTGGGGCAGTGTCCATCAAGGGCCGTATAAGCTGTCCCAGAGGACACAAAATGGGGCTTAGACTCGTTCCTCTCTCCTTGCACTTCCCTAGATGGGAAACATTCAGTTCCAGGAACCGCACGCCCCAGGGCTGGGAGGGTCAAGCTCACGGTCCTGCTTTTTCTGTGGAGGTGTTGCCTCAGAGACCTTGGCAAAGGGAATAACAAAATAGCAGCTTACATGCCCCCGCAGTGGGAAGCTCAGAAGCTCCCAGGCTTGCAAGGGCTCCTCAGCCTCCGCATACCCTGGGCTTTCCCGCAGAGACTGAAAAGTCGTTGAGGCCATTTCACACGTACAAAAAGGCATAGAGCTTCCCTGCACCAACACCCAGCTTAAGAAATGAAAGGTCACCAAAGCAGTTAAAGCCTCCGGGGTCCTCCCCGAACCCATCCTCTTCCCCACCTCTCCAGCGACAACCTCTCAGTCACTCCAGGCCTTTCCTACATGTTCCAGAGATGTGTACAGCCCTCTTCGTGGGAATCACATGCCATCTTCCCCAGATCTGCCAATGCGGCTGCCGTGCTTACTTGCCTGTGATGCTGATCCCCTGTCTCTGGGCTCAGATGTCACCAACCCTGGAGGGAGGGGCTCTCCCTATCACCTCGGATACTTATTCTGGGTGCTCCACGGCCCTCGGACTGAGCAGGCGAACTATGGCCATGATGCCCGCAGCGTGTGCACCCCACTTCCCCATGGGGCTGCAAATGCCATCCGGACAGGCGCTGGGCCCCTCTGACTACTCCAGCCAGTGGCCTGGCCCATTGCCTGCTGGCTTACGGTGGGCCCCGTGGAGTGAGTGAGGGACCGAGTGCCCAGATGAATGATAGCTCAGTTATCAGACTTCCAACATTCTATCCCACTTAACATGGGGAAGTCCCCATGGCCCCAGTTCCTTTGATAGGCGTTTTTCACTTCGAAGTCCCAAATCTTCTCTGTTCTGGAAGCACAAAATGAAAAGATCTCTTCCTATTCCTCAAATGAAGTTGGAACAAGTGCAATGGGAGCATGAACTTTCTTCCCCCTTAACTTCAACAAAAAATAGTTTCAAAGAGAACCCCGGGTGGGCTTCATGCTGGCCTTGAACCTCTTTTTCTAGGTATCTTGTCACTTGTGTCCTTCGTCTTCTCCTAGCCTGTATAAATTCTTAAAGACGAGGAAAAGTACAAGCCTATTAATCTTGCTTAGAAAATCCACTTTACCGCCACAGAAACAAAATATTGGGAAACAACAGTCTGGCTATTAAGGTGTTCTCACCCACACCCATTGTTCTCTGCTCAAACATTTGGTTGCTGCTGTGTAGACTCAGCTTTAGTCATGGAATTTTAGAGGATGTGCCTCAGAAGTGGGATCAAGAGCAAGCTTGACAGTAATCTGCACTCTAAGCCGATTTGGTGCTCCGGCGCTGAGAACAGGCCCACAGGTGTGCCCAGGAAGGAAGGACGTGTGAAATGAGCGTGAGACCCGGGGCATGTGTGCATGGTGCACAAAGGTCAGATTTTCTTTTACTCGTTTTTCTTTTTTTTTTTTTTTACATTTGAAATTTTTATCAAGGTGAAATTCACCTAACACAAAACATGTTAAAGTAAACAATTTAGAGGCAAGAAGTACATTCACACACACACACAAAAAAGAAGTACATTCACAATGCTACGCAACTATCACCAATATCTAACATTTTTATCACCCCAAAGGAAACCCCACACGCATTAGTCAGTGCTCCCAAATCCCCCCCTCCTCTCAGCTCCTAGAAACTACCAATCTGCACTCTGTCACTATGGATTTACATATTCTGGATATTTCAGGTAAATAAAAACATACAGTACGTGACCTTTTGTGTCTGGCTTCTTTCACTAGCATATTTCTGAGGTTCGTCCATCTTGCAGCATAGTTCAAGACTTCATTCCTTTCCTGGCTGAGGAATATTCCATTGTATGGATATACTGAGTTTTGCTTATCCATTCATCTACCAGTGGATATTTGAGCTGTTGGCACCTTTTGGCTATTGTGAATAGTGCCGCTATGAACTTGCATGCACATGTATCTATTTGAGTAACTGTTTTCAATTCTTTGGGATACTTATGCAAGAGTAGAATTGCTGGGTCATAGAGTAAATCTATGTTTAACTTTTTGAGGAGCTTCCATACTGTTTTCCTCAATGGCTGAACTATTTTACAATCCACCAGCAATGTAAAAGCACAGGTCAGATTTTATCCTGATGGGAGTCACTACCTTGCTATCAAGACTATAGGGTCATAATGACTTTCCACCTTTAGCTAGATTCCAGTAAACATGTGGGATTCTGTTAGTATGTGGTCCAATGTTTAGAGCTTCCATATTTGTGAAAGCTGAACTCTACCCATGCCACCCATTACCATCTGTGAGCCAGAAAGAGGAGGAACACCTTTAAAGAGAAAGCGACAAAAGCAAAGTTATATAGTAACTGTGGAGGAGAAAGGCCAGACCATCAGCAGAGCCCCACTGAACTGGACTGGTCAGAAGAAAGGGGCATAGAGCTGGTTTCTTTCTTGAAACCATTTGGAAGGAATCAAGGCCTATGTTAAATCTATATATAAGTATCATTTGATTGGACGAATAAAAAATACTGCTGTATGATAATCTTTCTTCTCTCACAGTCTGGTTAGCTGAAGCATCAGCAATTTGGAAGGAAGGCCTTCCTGAGAGAGAGGCTGGGAAGCCCAGGGACAATGTTCTTTCTGTTAAACATGGATCTTGGGCGCCTGGGTGGCTCAGTTGGTTAAGCGACTGCCTTCGGCTCAGGTCATGATCCTGGAGTCCCTGGATCGAGTCCCGCATCAGGCTCCCTGCTC